>NW_027464586.1:7945000-8570000 GCF_043290135.1 Rhipicephalus microplus | reverse complement strand
GCGGCTATGTGCCGCAGGGTATGCGAGAGGGTGGTACTTTGAGTGTTCTCTAGAAGGACGCACGGATGGACGCATGGACGAATAGACAGACAGACTGGCAGACAAACGGAGAGGTAGACGGACGCGTAAAGATGGTATGTACCACAGGTATACGACGCTCGAGATGGCAGTACTCAGAGTGTTCTCTAGATGGACGCACGGACGGACGCATGGACGAATAGACAGACAGACTCGCAGACAAACGGAGAGGTAGACGGACGCGTAAAGATGGTATGTACCACAGGTATACGACGCTCGAGATGGCAGTACTCAGAGTGTTCTCTAGATGGACGCACGGACGGACGCATGGAGGAACAGACAGACAGACTGGCAGACAGACGGACAGGTAGACGGACGCGTAAAGCGGGGATGTGCCACAGGGCATACGACGTGCGAGACGGTGGTACTCAGAGTGTTCTCTAGATTGACGCACGAATGGATGCATGTATGGACAAAAAGACAGACTGGCAGACAGACGAACAGGTAGACGGACGTGTAAAGTGGCTATGTGCCACAGGGTAAGCGAGATGGCGGTACTTTGAGTGTTCTCTAGATGGACGCACGGACGGACGCACGGACGTACAGACAGACAGAGTGGCAGACAGATGGACAGGTAGACGGACGAGTAAAGCGGCTATGTGCCACAGGGTATGCGAGATGGTGGTACTTTGAGTGTTCTCTAGAAGGACGCACGGATGGACGCATGGACGAACAGACAGACAGACTGGGAGACAAACGGTAAGGTAGACGGACGCGTAGAGATGGTATGTACCACAGGGTATACGACGCGCGAGATGGCAGTACTCAGAGTGTTCTATAGATGAACGCACGGACGGACGCATGGAGGAACAGACAGACAGACTGGCAGACAGACGGACAGGTAGACGGACGAGTAAAGCGCGTATGTACCACAGGGTAACGACGCGCGAGATGGCGGTACTCAGAGTGTTCTCTAGATTGACGCACGAACGGACGCATGGACGGAGACAGACAGACTGGAAGACAGACGGACAGGTAGACGGACGTGTAAACCGGCTATGGGCCACAGGGTATGCGAGATGGCAGTACTTTGAGTGTTCTCTAGATGGACGCACGGATGGACGCAGGGACGGACAGACAGACAGACTCACAGACAGACCGACAGGTAGACGGACGTGTAAAGCGGCTATATGCCACAGAATATGCGAGATGGCGGTACTTTGAGTGTTCTCTAGATGGACGCACGGACGGACGCATGGACGAACAGACAGACAGGCTGGCAGACAGACGGGCAGGTAGACGGACGCGTAAAGCGGGTATGTGACACAGGGTATGCGAGAAGGCGGTACTTTGCGTGTTCTCTAGATGGACGCATGGACAGATGCACGGACGGACAGACCGACTGGCAAACAGATGGACAGGTAGACGGATGTGTGAAGTGGCTATGTGCCATAGGGTATGCGAGATGGCGGTACATTGAGTGTTCTCTAGATGGACGCACGGACGGACACATGGACGGACATTCAGACAGACTGGGAGACAGACGGACAGGTAGACGGACATGTAAAGTGGCTATGTGCCACATGGTATGCGAGATGGCGGTACTTTGCGTGTTCTCTAGATGGACGCATGGACGGACGCACGGACGGACAGACAGACTGGCAAACAGATGGACAGGTAGACGGATGTGTAAAGTGGCTATGTGCCACAGGGTATGCGAGATGGCGGTACTTTGAGTGTTCTCTAGATGGACGCACGTACGGACGCACGGACGGACAGACAGACAGACTGGCAGACAGACGGACAGGTAGACTAACGTGTAAAGTGGCTATGTGCAACAGGGTATGCGAGATGGCGGTACTTTGAGTGCTCTCTAAATGGACGCACGAACGGACGCACGGACGGACAGACAGACAGACTGGCAGGCAGACGGAAAGGTAGACAGACGTGTAGAGTGGCTATGTGCCACAGGGTATTCGAGATGGCGGTATTTTTAGTGTTCTCTAGATTGACGCACGAACGGACGCATGGACGGAGAGACAGACAGACTGGCAGACAGACCAACAGGTAGACGGACGTGTAAAGTGGCTATGTGCCACAGGGTATTCGAGATGGCGGTACTTTGAGTGTTCTCTAGATTGACGCACGGACGGATGCACGGACGGACAGACAGAAAGAGTGGCAGACAGACTGACAGGTGGGCGGACTTGTAAAGTGGTTATGTGCCACTGGGTATGCGAGATGGCGGTACTTTGAGTGTTCTCTAGATGGACGCACGGACGGATGCACGGACGCACAGACAGACAGGCTGGCAGGCAGACGGACAGGTAGACAGACGTGTAAAGCGTCTATGTGCCATTGGGTATTCGAGATGACGGTAGTTTGAGTGTTCTCTAAATTGACGCACGGACGGATGCACGGACGGACAGACAGACTGGCAGACAGACGGACAGGTAGACGGACGCGTAAAGTGGTTATGTGCCACAGGGCATACGACGTGCGAGACGGTGGTACTCAGAGTGTTCTCTAGATTTACGCACGAACGGATGCATGGATGGACAAAAAGACAGACTGGCAGACAGACGAACAGGTAGACGGACGTGTAAAGTGGCTATGTGCCACAGGGTAAGCGAGATGGCGGTACTTTGAGTGTTCTCTAGATGGACGCACGGACGGACGCACGGACGTACAGACAGACAGAGTGGCAGACAGATGGACAGGTAGACGGACGAGTAAAGCGGCTATGTGCCACAGGGTATGCGAGATGGTGGTACTTTGAGTGTTCTCTAGAAGGACGCACGGATGGACGCATGGACGAACAGACAGACAGACTGGGAGACAAACGGTAAGGTAGACGGACGCGTAGAGATGGTATGTACCACAGGGTATACGACGCGCGAGATGGCAGTACTCAGAGTGTTCTATAGATGAACGCACGGACGGACGCATGGAGGAACAGACAGACAGACTGGCAGACAGACGGACAGGTGGACGGACGAGTAAAGCGCGTATGTACCACAGGGTAACGACGCGCGAGATGGCGGTACTCAGAGTGTTCTCTAGATTGACGCACGAATGGACGCATGGACGGAGACAGACAGACTGGAAGACAGACGGACAGGTAGACGGCCGTGTAAACCGGCTATGTGCCACAGGGTATGCGAGATGGCAGTACTTTGAGTGTTCTCTAGATGGACGCACGGATGGACGCAGGGACGGACAGACAGACAGACTCACAGACAGACCGACAGGTAGACGGACGTGTAAAGCGGCTATATGCCACAGAATATGCGAGATGGCGGTACTTTGAGTGTTCTCTAGATGGACGCACGGACGGACGCGTGGACGAAGAGACAGACAGGCTGGCAGACAGACGGGCAGGTAGACGGACGCGTAAAGCGGGTATGTGACGCAGGGTATGCGAGAAGGCGGTACTTTGCATGTTCTCTAGATGGACGCATGGACAGATGCACGGACGGACAGACAGACTGGCAAACAGATGGACAGGTAGACGGATGTGTGAAGAAGCTATGTGCCATAGGGTATGCGAGATGGCGGTACTTTGAGTGTTCTCTAGATGGACGCACGGACGGACGCACGGATGGACAGACAGACAGACTGGCAGACAGACTGACAGGTAGACTAACGTGTAAAGTGGCTATGTGTCACAGGGTATGCGAGATGGCGGTACTTTGCGTGTTCTCTAGATGGACGCACGGACGGACACATGGACGGACATTCAGACAGACTGGGAGACAGACGGACAGGTAGACGGACATGTAAAGTGGCTATGTGCCACATGGTATGCGAGATGGCGGTACTTTGCATGTTCTCTAGATGGACGCATGGACGGACGCACGGACGGACAGACAGACTGGCAAACAGATGGACAGGTAGACGGATGTGTAATGTGGCTATGTGCCACAGGGTATGCGAGATGGCGGTACTTTGAGTGTTCTCTAGATGGACGCACGTACGGACGCACGGACGGACAGACAGACAGACTGGCAGACAGACGGACCGGTAGACTAACGTGTAAAGTGGCTATGTGCAACAGGGTATGCGAGATGGCGGTACTTTGAGTGCTCTCTAAATGGACGCACGCACGGACGCACGGACGGACAGACAGACAGACTGGCAGGCAGACGGAAAGGTAGACAGACGTGTAGAGTGGCTATGTGCCACAGGGTATTCGAGATGGCGGTATTTTTAGTGTTCTCTAGATTGACGCACGGATGGAAGCAGGGACGGACAGACGGACAGACTGGCAGGCAGACCGACAGGTAGACGGACGTGTAAAGCGGCTATGTGCCACAGGGTATTCGAGATGGCGGTACTTTGAGTGTTCTCTAGATTGACGCACGGACGGATGCACGGACGGACAGACAGAAAGAGTGGCAGACAGACGGACAGGTAGACGGACGAGTAAAGCGCGTATGTACCACAGGGTAACGACGCGCGAGATGGCGGTACTCAGAGTGTTATCTAGATTGACGCACGAATGGACGCATGGACGGAGACAGACAGACTGGAAGACAGACGGACAGGTAGACGGACGTGTAAACCGGCTATGGGCCACAGGGTATGCGAGATGGCAGTACTTTGAGTGTTCTCTAGATGGACGCACGGATGGACGCAGGGACGGACAGACAGACAGACTCACAGACAGACCGACAGGTAGACGGACGTGTAAAGCGGCTATATGCCACAGAATATGCGAGATGGCGGTACTTTGAGTGTTCTCTAGATGGACGCACGGACGGACGCATGGACGAACAGACAGACAGGCTGGCAGACAGACGGGCAGGTAGACGGACGCGTAAAGCGGGTATGTGACACAGGGTATGCGAGAAGGCGGTACTTTGCGTGTTCTCTAGATGGACGCATGGACAGATGCACGGACGGACAGACCGACTGGCAAACAGATGGACAGGTAGACGGATGTGTGAAGTGGCTATGTGCCATAGGGTATGCGAGATGGCGGTACATTGAGTGTTCTCTAGATGGACGCACGGACGGACACATGGACGGACATTCAGACAGACTGGGAGACAGACGGACAGGTAGACGGACATGTAAAGTGGCTATGTGCCACATGGTATGCGAGATGGCGGTACTTTGCGTGTTCTCTAGATGGACGCATGGACGGACGCACGGACGGACAGACAGACTGGCAAACAGATGGACAGGTAGACGGATGTGTAAAGTGGCTATGTGCCACAGGGTATGCGAGATGGCGGTACTTTGAGTGTTCTCTAGATGGACGCACGTACGGACGCACGGACGGACAGACAGACAGACTGGCAGACAGACGGACAGGTAGACTAACGTGTAAAGTGGCTATGTGCAACAGGGTATGCGAGATGGCGGTACTTTGAGTGCTCTCTAAATGGACGCACGAACGGACGCACGGACGGACAGACAGACAGACTGGCAGGCAGACGGAAAGGTAGACAGACGTGTAGAGTGGCTATGTGCCACAGGGTATTCGAGATGGCGGTATTTTTAGTGTTCTCTAGATTGACGCACGAACGGACGCATGGACGGAGAGACAGACAGACTGGCAGACAGACCAACAGGTAGACGGACGTGTAAAGTGGCTATGTGCCACAGGGTATTCGAGATGGCGGTACTTTGAGTGTTCTCTAGATTGACGCACGGACGGATGCACGGACGGACAGACAGAAAGAGTGGCAGACAGACTGACAGGTGGGCGGACTTGTAAAGTGGTTATGTGCCACTGGGTATGCGAGATGGCGGTACTTTGAGTGTTCTCTAGATGGACGCACGGACGGATGCACGGACGCACAGACAGACAGGCTGGCAGGCAGACGGACAGGTAGACAGACGTGTAAAGCGTCTATGTGCCATTGGGTATTCGAGATGACGGTAGTTTGAGTGTTCTCTAAATTGACGCACGGACGGATGCACGGACGGACAGACAGACTGGCAGACAGACGGACAGGTAGACGGACGCGTAAAGTGGTTATGTGCCACAGGGCATACGACGTGCGAGACGGTGGTACTCAGAGTGTTCTCTAGATTTACGCACGAACGGATGCATGGATGGACAAAAAGACAGACTGGCAGACAGACGAACAGGTAGACGGACGTGTAAAGTGGCTATGTGCCACAGGGTAAGCGAGATGGCGGTACTTTGAGTGTTCTCTAGATGGACGCACGGACGGACGCACGGACGTACAGACAGACAGAGTGGCAGACAGATGGACAGGTAGACGGACGAGTAAAGCGGCTATGTGCCACAGGGTATGCGAGATGGTGGTACTTTGAGTGTTCTCTAGAAGGACGCACGGATGGACGCATGGACGAACAGACAGACAGACTGGGAGACAAACGGTAAGGTAGACGGACGCGTAGAGATGGTATGTACCACAGGGTATACGACGCGCGAGATGGCAGTACTCAGAGTGTTCTATAGATGAACGCACGGACGGACGCATGGAGGAACAGACAGACAGACTGGCAGACAGACGGACAGGTGGACGGACGAGTAAAGCGCGTATGTACCACAGGGTAACGACGCGCGAGATGGCGGTACTCAGAGTGTTCTCTAGATTGACGCACGAATGGACGCATGGACGGAGACAGACAGACTGGAAGACAGACGGACAGGTAGACGGCCGTGTAAACCGGCTATGTGCCACAGGGTATGCGAGATGGCAGTACTTTGAGTGTTCTCTAGATGGACGCACGGATGGACGCAGGGACGGACAGACAGACAGACTCACAGACAGACCGACAGGTAGACGGACGTGTAAAGTGGCTATGTGCCACAGGGTAAGCGAGATGGCGGTACTTTGAGTGTTCTCTAGATGGACGCACGGACGGACGCACGGACGTACAGACAGACAGAGTGGCAGACAGATGGACAGGTAGACGGACGAGTAAAGCGGCTATGTGCCACAGGGTATGCGAGATGGTGGTACTTTGAGTGTTCTCTAGAAGGACGCACGGATGGACGCATGGACGAACAGACAGACAGACTGGGAGACAAACGGTAAGGTAGACGGACGCGTAGAGATGGTATGTACCACAGGGTATACGACGCGCGAGATGGCAGTACTCAGAGTGTTCTATAGATGAACGCACGGACGGACGCATGGAGGAACAGACAGACAGACTGGCAGACAGACGGACAGGTAGACGGACGAGTAAAGCGCGTATGTACCACAGGGTAACGACGCGCGAGATGGCGGTACTCAGAGTGTTCTCTAGATTGACGCACGAATGGACGCATGGACGGAGACAGACAGACTGGAAGACAGACGGACAGGTAGACGGCCGTGTAAACCGGCTATGTGCCACAGGGTATGCGAGATGGCAGTACTTTGAGTGTTCTCTAGATGGACGCACGGATGGACGCAGGGACGGACAGACAGACAGACTCACAGACAGACCGACAGGTAGACGGACGTGTAAAGTGGCTATGTGCCACAGGGTAAGCGAGATGGCGGTACTTTGAGTGTTCTCCAGATGGACGCACGGACGGACGCACGGACGTACAGACAGACAGAGTGGCAGACAGATGGACAGGTAGACGGACGAGTAAAGCGGCTATGTGCCACAGGGTATGCGAGATGGTGGTACTTTGAGTGTTCTCTAGAAGGACGCACGGATGGACGCATGGACGAACAGACAGACAGACTGGGAGACAAACGGTAAGGTAGACGGACGCGTAGAGATGGTATGTACCACAGGGTATACGACGCGCGAGATTGCAGTACTCAGAGTGTTCTATAGATGAACGCACGGACGGACGCATGGAGGAACAGACAGACAGATTGGCAGACAGACGGACAGGTAGACGGACGAGTAAAGCGCGTATGTACCACAGGGTAACGACGCGCGAGATGGCGGTACTCAGAGTGTTCTCTAGATTGACGCACGAACGGACGCATGGACGGAGACAGACAGACTGGAAGACAGACGGACAGGTAGACGGACGTGTAAACCGGCTATGGGCCACAGGGTATGCGAGATGGCAGTACTTTGAGTGTTCTCTAGATGGACGCACGGATGGACGCAGGGACGGACAGACAGACAGACTCACAGACAGACCGACAGGTAGACGGACGTGTAAAGCGGCTATATGCCATTGGGTATTCGAGATGACGGTAGTTTGAGTGTTCTCTAAATTGACGCACGGACGGATGCACGGACGGACAGACAGACTGGCAGACAGACGGACAGGTAGACGGACGTGTAAAGTGCCTATGTGCCACAGGGTATGCGAGAAGGCGGTACTTTGAGTGTTCTCTAGATGGAAGCACGGACGGACAGACAGAAAGAGTGGCAGACATACTGACAGGTGGACGGACTTGTAAAGTGGTTATGTGCCTCAGGGTATGCGAGATGGCGGTACTTTGAGTGTTCTGTAGATGGACGCACGGACGGATGCACGAACGGACAGACAGACAGGCTGGCAGGCATACGGACAGGTAGACAGACGTGTAAAGTGGCTCTGTGCCACAGGGTATACGACGCACGAGATGGTGGTACTCAGAGTGTTTTCTAGATGGACGCACGGACGGACGCATGGACGAACAGACAGACAGGCTGGCAGACAGACGAACAGGTAGACGGACGCGTAAAGCGGGTATGTGCCTCAGGGTATTCGAGATGACGGTAGTTTGAGTGTTCTCTAAATTGACGCACGGACGGATGCACGGACGGACAGACAGACTGGCAGACAGACGGACAGGTAGACGGACGTGTAAAGTGCCTATGTGCCACAGGGTATGCGAGATGGCGGTACTTTGAGTGTTCTGCAGACGGACCCACGGACGTATGCATGGACGAACAGACAGACAGACTGGCAGATAGACGCGCAGGTAGACAGACGTGTAAAGTGGCTATGTGCCACAGGGTATGCGAGATAGCGGTACTTTGAGTGTTCTCTAGAAGGACGCACGGACGGACACATGGACGGACAGTCAGACAGACTGGGAGACAGACGGACAGGTAGACGGTCATGTAAAGTGGCTATGTGCCACATGGTATGCGAGATGGCGGTACTTTGCGTATTCTCTAGATGGACGCATGGATGGACGCACGGATGGACAGACAGACTGGCAGACAGACGGACAGGTAGACTGACGTGTAAAGTGGCTATGTGCCACAGGGTATTCGAGATGGCGGTACTCTGAGTGCTCTCTAAATGGACGCACGGACGGACGCATGAACGAACCGACAGAAAGGTTGGCAGACAGACGGACAGGTAGACGGACGCGGAGAGCGGGTGACGCAGGGTATACGAGCTCGAGATGGCGGTACTCGGAGTGTTCTCTAAATTTACGCACGAACGGACGCATGAAGGAACAGACAGACAGACTGGCGGACAGACGGACAGGTAGACGGACGTGTAAAGCGGCTATGGGCCACAGGGTATGCGAGATGGCGGTACTTTGAGTGTTCTGTAGATGGACGCACGGACGGACAGACAGACAGAGTGGCAGACGGACGGACAGGTTGAAGGACGAGTAAAGCGGCTATGTGCCGCAGAGTATGCGAGAGGGTGGTACTTTGAGTGTTCTCTAGAAAGACGCACGGATGGACGCATGGACGAATAGACAGACAGACTTGCAGACAAACGGAGAGGTAGACGGACGCGTAAAGATGGTATGTACCACAGGTATACGACGCTCGAGATGGCAGTACTCAGAGTGTTCTCTAGATGGACGCACGGAAGGACGCATGGAGGAACAGACAGACAGACTGGCAGACAGACGGACAGGTAGACGGACGAGTAAAGCGGGTATGCACCACAGGGTATACGACGAGCGAGATGGCGGTACTCAGAGTGTTCTCTAGATTGACGCGCGAACGGACGCATGGACGGAGAGACCGACAGACTTGCAGACAGACGGACCGGTAGACGGACATGTAAAGCAGCTATGTGCCACAGGGTATGCGAGATGTCAGTACTTTGAGTGTTCTCTAAATGGACGCACGGACGGACAGACAGACAGACTGGCAGACAGACGTGTAAATGAGGCTATGTGCCACAGGGTATTCGAGATGGCGGTATTTTTAGTGTTCTCTAGATTGACGCACGAACAGACGCATGGACGGAGAGACAGACAGACTGGCAGACAGACGGACAGGTAGACGGACGTGTAAAGCGGCTATGTGCCACAGGGTATTCGAGATGGCGGTACATTGAGTGTTTTCTAAATTGACGCACGGACGAACGCACGGACGGACAGACAGACAGACTGGCAGACAGACAGAAAGGTAGACGGACGCGTAAAGCGGGTATGTGACACAGGGTATACGACGCGCGAGATGGCGGTACTAGGAGTGTTCTCTAGATTCACGCACGAACGGACGCATGGACGGACAGAAAGACAGACTGGCAGACAGACGGAAAGGTAGACGGACGCGTAAAGCGGCTATGTGCCACAGGGTATGCAAGATGGCGGTACTTTGAGTGTTCTCTAGATGGACGCACGGACGGAGGCACGGATGGACAGACAGACGGACAGGTAGACGGACGCGTAAAGTGGTTATGTGCCACAGGGCATACGACGTGCGAGACGGTGGTACTCAGAGTGTTCTCTAGATTTACGCACGAACGGATGCATGGATGGACAAAAAGACAGACTGGCAGACAGACGAACAGGTAGACGGACGTGTAAAGTGGCTATGTGCCACAGGGTAAGCGAGATGGCGGTACTTTGAGTGCTCTCTAGATGGACGCACGGACGGACGCACGGACGTACAGACAGACAGAGTGGCAGACAGATGGACAGGTAGACGGACGAGTAAAGCGGCTATGTGCCATAGGGTATGCGAGATGGTGGTACTTTGAGTGTTCTCTAGAAGGACGCACGGATGGACGCATGGACGAACAGACAGACAGACTGGGAGACAAACGGTAAGGTAGACGGACGCGTAGAGATGGTATGTACCACAGGGTATACGACGCGCGAGATGGCAGTACTCAGAGTGTTCTTAGATGAACGCACGGACGGACGCATGGAGGAACAGACAGACAGACTGGCAGACAGACGGACAGGTAGACGGACGAGTAAAGCCCGTATGTACCACAGGGTAACGACGCGCGAGATGGCGGTACTCAGAGTGTTCTCTAGATTGACGCACGAACGGACGCATGGACGGAGACAGACAGACTGGAAGACAGACGGACAGGTAGACGGCCGTGTAAACCGGCTATGTGCCACAGGGTATGCGAGATGGCAGTACTTTGAGTGTTCTCTAGATGGACGCACGGATGGACGCAGGGACGGACAGACGGACAGACTCACAGACAGACCGACAGGTAGACGGACGTGTAAAGCGGCTATATGCCACAGAATATGCGAGATGGCGGTACTTTGAGTGTTCTCTAGATGGACGCACGGACGGACGCGTGGACGAACAGACAGACAGGCTGGCAGACAGACGGGCAGGTAGACGGACGCGTAAAGCGGGTATGTGACACAGGGTATGCGAGAAGGCGGTACTTTGCGTGTTCTCTAGATGGACGCATGGACAGATGCACGGACGGACAGACAGACTGGCAAACAGATGGACAGGTAGACGGATGTGTGAAGTGGCTATGTGCCATAAGTATGCGAGATGGCGGTACTTTGAGTGTTCTCTAGATGGACGCACGGACGGACGCACGGATTGACAGACAGACAGACTGGCAGACAGACTGACAGGTAGACTAACGTGTAAAGTGGCTATGTGTCACAGGGTTTGCGAGATGGCGGTACTTTGCGTGTTCTCTAGATGGACGCACGGACGGACACATGAACGGACATTCAGACAGACTGGGAGACAGACGGACAGGTAGACGGACATGTAAAGTGGCTATGTGCCACATGGTATGCGAGATGGCGGTACTTTGCGTGTTCTCTAGATGGACGCACGTACGGACGCACGGACGGACAGACAGACAGACTTGCAGACAGACGGACAGGTAGACTAACGTGTAAAGTGGCTATGTGCAACAGGGTATGCGAGATGGCGGTACTTTGAGTGCTCTCTAAATGAACGCACGGACGGACGCACGGACGGACAGACAGACAGACTGGCAGGCAGACGGAAAGGTAGACAGACGTGTAGAGTGGCTATGTGCCACAGGGTATTCGAGATGGCGGTATTTTTAGTGTTCTCTAGATTGACGCACGAATGGACGCATGGACGGAGAGACAGACAGACTGGCAGACAGACCAACAGGTAGACGGACGTGTAAAGCGGCTATGTGCCACAGGGTATTCGAGATGGCGGTACTTTGAGTGTTCTCTAGATTGACGCACGGACGGATGCACGGACGGACAGACAGAAAGAATGGCAGACAGACTGACAGGTGGGCGGACTTGTAAAGTGGTTATGTGCCACAGGGTATGCGAGATGGCGGTACTTTGAGTGTTCTCTAGATGGACGCATGGACGGATGCACGGACGGACAGACAGACAGGCTGGCAGGCAGACGGACAGGTAGACAGACGTGTAAAGCGTCTATGTGCCATAGGGTATTCGAGATGACGGTAGTTTGAGTGTTCTTTAAATTGACGCACGGACGGATGCACGGACGGACAGACAGACTGGCAGACAGACGGACAGGTAGACGGACGTGTAAAGTGCCTATGTGCCACAGGGTATGCGAGAAGGTGGTACTTTGAGTGTTCTCTAGATGGAAGCACGGACGGACGCACGGACGGACAGACAGAAAGAGTGGCAGACATACTGACAGGTAGACGGACTTGTAAAGTGGTCATGTGCCTCAGGGTATGCGAGATGGCGGTACTTTGAGTGTTCTGTAGATGGACGCACGGACGGATGCACGGACGGACAGACAGACAGGCTTGCAGGCAGACAGACAGGTAGACAGACGTGTAAAGTGGCTCTGTGCCACAGGGTATACGACGCACGAGATGGTGGTACTCAGAGTGTTTTCTAGATGGACGCACGGACGGACGCATGGACGAACAGACAGACAGGCTGGCAGACAGACAGACGAACAGGTAGACGGACGCGTAAAGCGGGTATGTGCCTCAGGGTATTCGAGATGACGGTAGTTTGAGTGTTCTCTAAATTGACGCACGGACGGATGCACGGACGGACAGACAGACTGGCAGACAGACGGACAGGTAGACGGACGTGTAAAGTGCCTATGTGCCACAGGGTATGCGAGATGGTGGTACTCAGAGTCTTCTCTAGATTGACGCACGAACGGATGCATGTATGGACAAAAAGACAGACTGGCAGACAGACGAACAGGTAGACGGACGTGTAAAGTGGCTATGTGCCACAGGGTAAGCGAGATGGCGGTACTTTGAGTGTTCTCTAGATGGACGCACGGACGGACGCACGGACGTACAGACAGACAGAGTGGCAGACAGATGGACAGGTAGACGGACGAGTAAAGCGGCTATGTGCCACAGGGTATGCGAGATGGTGGTACTTTGAGTGTTCTCTAGAAGGACGCACGGATGGACGCATGGACGAACAGACAGACAGACTGGGAGACAAACGGTAAGGTAGACGGACGCGTAGAGATGGTATGTACCACAGGGCATACGACGTGCGAGACGGTGGTACTCAGAGTGTTCTCTAGATTGACGCACGAACGGATGCATGTATGGACAAAAAGACAGACTGGCAGACAGACGAACAGGTAGACGGACGTGTAAAGTGGCTATGTGCCACAGGGTAAGCGAGATGGCGGTACTTTGAGTGTTCTCTAGATGGACGCACGGACGGACGCACGGACGTACAGACAGACAGAGTGGCAGACAGATGGACAGGTAGACGGACGAGTAAAGCGGCTATGTGCCACAGGGTATGCGAGATGGTGGTACTTTGAGTGTTCTCTAGAAGGACGCACGGATGGACGCATGGACGAACAGACAGACAGACTGGGAGACAAACGGTAAGGTAGACGGACGCGTAGAGATGGTATGTACCACAGGGTATACGACGCGCGAGATGGCAGTACTCAGAGTGTTCTATAGATGAACGCACGGACGGACGCATGGAGGAACAGACAGACAGACTGGCAGACAGACGGACAGGTAGACGGACGAGTAAAGCGCGTATGTACCACAGGGTAACGACGCGCGAGATGGCGGTACTCAGAGTGTTCTCTAGATTGACGCACGAACGGACGCATGGACGGAGACAGACAGACTGGAAGACAGACGGACAGGTAGACGGACGTGTAAACCGGCTATGTGCCACAGGGTATGCGAGATGGCAGTACTTTGAGTGTTCTCTAGATGGACGCACGGATGGACGCAGGGACGGACAGACAGACAGACTCACAGACAGACCGACAGGTAGACGGACGTGTAAAGCGGCTATATGCCACAGAATATGCGAGATGGCGGTACTTTGAGTGTTCTCTAGATGGACGCACGGATGGACGCATGGACGAACAGACAGACAGGCTGGCAGACAGACGGGCAGGTAGACGGACGCGTAAAGCGGGTATGTGACACAGGGTATGCGAGAAGGCGGTACTTTGCGTGTTCTCTAGATGGACGCATGGACAGATGCACGGACGGACAGACAGACTGGCAAACAGATGGACAGGTAGACGGATGTGTGAAGTGGCTATGTGCCATAGGGTATGCGAGATGGCGGTACATTGAGTGTTCTCTAGATGGACGCACGGACGGACACATGGACGGACATTCAGACAGACTGGGAGACAGACGGACAGGTAGACGGACATGTAAAGTGGCTATGTGCCACATGGTATGCGAGATGGCGGTACTTTGCGTGTTCTCTAGATGGACGCATGGACGGACGCACGGACGGACAGACAGACTGGCAAACAGATGGACAGGTAGACGGATGTGTAAAGTGGCTATGTGCCACAGGGTATGCGAGATGGCGGTACTTTGAGTGTTCTCTAGATGGACGCACGTACGGACGCACGGACGGACAGACAGACAGACTGGCAGACAGACGGACAGGTAGACTAACGTGTAAAGTGGCTATGTGCAACAGGGTATGCGAGATGGCGGTACTTTGAGTGCTCTCTAAATGGACGCACGAACGGACGCACGGACGGACAGACAGACAGACTGGCAGGCAGACGGAAAGGTAGACAGACGTGTAGAGTGGCTATGTGCCACAGGGTATTCGAGATGGCGGTATTTTTAGTGTTCTCTAGATTGACGCACGAACGGACGCATGGACGGAGAGACAGACAGACTGGCAGACAGACCAACAGGTAGACGGACGTGTAAAGCGGCTATGTGCCACAGGGTATTCGAGATGGCGGTACTTTGAGTGTTCTCTAGATTGACGCACGGACGGATGCACGGACGGACAGACAGAAAGAGTGGCAGACAGACTGACAGGTGGGCGGACTTGTAAAGTGGTTATGTGCCACTGGGTATGCGAGATGGCGGTACTTTGAGTGTCCTCTAGATGGACGCACGGACGGATGCACGGACGCACAGACAGACAGGCTGGCAGGCAGACGGACAGGTAGACAGACGTGTAAAGCGTCTATGTGCCATAGGGTATTCGAGATGACGGTAGTTTGAGTGTTCTCTAAATTGACGCACCGACGGATGCACGGACGGACAGACAGACTGCCAGACAGACGGACAGGTAGACGGACGTGTAAAGTGCCTATGTGCCACAGGGTATGCGAGAAGGCGGTACTTTGAGTGTTCTCTAGATGGAAGCACGGACGGACAGACAGAAAGAGTGGCAGACATACTGACAGGTGGACGGACTTGTAAAGTGGTTATGGGCCTCAGGGTATGCGAGATGGCGGTACTTTGAGTGTTCTGTAGATGGACGCACGGACGGATGCACGGACGGACAGACAGACAGGCTGGCAGGCATACGGACAGGTACACAGACGTGTAAAGTGGCTCTGTGCCACAGGGTATACGACGCACGAGATGGTGGTACTCAGAGTGCTTTCTAGATGGACGCACGGACGGACGCATGGACGAACAGACAGACAGGCTGGCAGACAGACGAACAGGTAGACGGACGCGTAAAGCGGGTATGTGCCTCAGGGTATTCGAGATGACGGTAGTTTGAGTGTTCTCTAAATTGACGCACGGACGGATGCACGGACGGACAGACAGACTGGCAGACAGACGGACAGGTAGACGGACGTGTAAAGTGCCTATGTGCCACAGGGTATGCGAGATGGCGGTACTTTGAGTGTTCTGCAGACGGACCCACGGACGTATGCATGGACGAACAGACAGACAGACTGGCAGATAGACGCGCAGGTAGACAGACGTGTAAAGTGGCTATGTGCCACAGGGTATGCGAGATAGCGGTACTTTGAGTGTTCTCTAGAAGGACGCACGGACGGACACATGGACGGACAGTCAGACAGACTGGGAGACAGACGGACAGGTAGACGGTCATGTAAAGTGGCTATGTGCCACATGGTATGCGAGATGGCGGTACTTTGCGTATTCTCTAGATGGACGCATGGATGGACGCACGGATGGACAGACAGACTGGCAGACAGACGGACAGGTAGACTGACGTGTAAAGTGGCTATGTGCCACAGGGTATTCGAGATGGCGGTACTCTGAGTGCTCTCTAAATGGACGCACGGACGGACGCATGAACGAACCGACAGACAGGTTGGCAGACAGACGGACAGGTAGACGGACGCGGAGAGCGGGTGACGCAGGGTATACGAGCTCGAGATGGCGGTACTCGGAGTGTTCTCTAAATTTACGCACGAACGGACGCATGAAGGAACAGACAGACAGACTGGCGGACAGACGGACAGGTAGACGGACGTGTAAAGCGGCTATGGGCCACAGGGTATGCGAGATGGCGGTACTTTGAGTGTTCTGTAGATGGACGCACGGACGGACAGACAGACAGAGTGGCAGACGGACGGACAGGTTGAAGGACGAGTAAAGCGGCTATGTGCCGCAGAGTATGCGAGAGGGTGGTACTTTGAGTGTTCTCTAGAAAGACGCACGGATGGACGCATGGACGAATAGACAGACAGACTTGCAGACAAACGGAGAGGTAGACGGACGCGTAAAGATGGTATGTACCACAGGTATACGACGCTCGAGATGGCAGTACTCAGAGTGTTCTCTAGATGGACGCACGGAAGGACGCATGGAGGAACAGACAGACAGACTGGCAGACAGACGGACAGGTAGACGGACGAGTAAAGCGGGTATGCACCACAGCGTATACGACGAGCGAGATGGCGGTACTCAGAGTGTTCTCTAGATTGACGCGCGAACGGACGCATGGACGGAGAGACCGACAGACTTGCAGACAGACGGACCGGTAGACGGACATGTAAAGCAGCTATGTGCCAAAGAGTATGCGAGATGGCGGTACTTTGAGTGTTCTCTAGATGGACGCACGGATGGACGCATGGACGAACAGACAGACAGACTGGCAGAGAGACGAAAGGGTAGACGGACGTGTAAAGTGGCTTTGTGCCACAGGGTATGCGAGATGTCAGTACTTTGAGTGTTCTCTAAATGGACGCACGGACGGACAGACAGACAGACTGGCAGACAGACGTGTAAATGAGGCTATGTGCCACAGGGTATTCGAGATGGCGGTATTTTTAGTGTTCTCTAGATTGACGCACGAACAGACGCATGGACGGAGAGACAGACAGACTGGCAGACAGACGGACAGGTAGACGGACGTGTAAAGCGGCTATGTGCCACAGGGTATTCGAGATGGTGGTACATTGAGTGTTTTCTAAATTGACGCACGGACGAACGCACGGACGGACAGACAGACAGACTGGCAGACAGACGGAAAGGTAGACGGACGCGTAAAGCGGGTATGTGCCACAGGGCATACGACGTGCGAGACGGTGGTACTCAGAGTGTTCTCTAGATTTACGCACGAACGGATGCATGGATGGACAAAAAGACAGACTGGCAGACAGACGAACAGGTAGACGGACGTGTAAAGTGGCTATGTGCCACAGGGTAAGCGAGATGGCGGTACTTTGAGTGTTCTCTAGATGGACGCACGGACGGACGCACGGACGTACAGACAGACAGAGTGGCAGACAGATGGACAGGTAGACGGACGAGTAAAGCGGCTATGTGCCATAGGGTATGCGAGATGGTGGTACTTTGAGTGTTCTCTAGAAGGACGCACGGATGGACGCATGGACGAACAGACAGACAGACTGGGAGACAAACGGTAAGGTAGACGGACGCGTAGAGATGGTATGTACCACAGGGTATACGACGCGCGAGATGGCAGTACTCAGAGTGTTCTTAGATGAACGCACGGACGGACGCATGGAGGAACAGACAGACAGACTGGCAGACAGACGGACAGGTAGACGGACGAGTAAAGCGCGTATGTACCACAGGGTAACGACGCGCGAGATGGCGGTACTCAGAGTGTTCTCTAGATTGACGCACGAACGGACGCATGGACGGAGACAGACAGACTGGAAGACAGACGGACAGGTAGACGGCCGTGTAAACCGGCTATGTGCCACAGGGTATGCGAGATGGCAGTACTTTGAGTGTTCTCTAGATGGACGCACGGATGGACGCAGGGACGGACAGACGGACAGACTCACAGACAGACCGACAGGTAGACGGACGTGTAAAGCGGCTATATGCCACAGAATATGCGAGATGGCGGTACTTTGAGTGTTCTCTAGATGGACGCACGGACGGACGCGTGGACGAACAGACAGACAGGCTGGCAGACAGACGGGCAGGTAGACGGACGCGTAAAGCGGGTATGTGACACAGGGTATGCGAGAAGGCGGTACTTTGCGTGTTCTCTAGATGGACGCATGGACAGATGCACGGACGGACAGACAGACTGGCAAACAGATGGACAGGTAGACGGATGTGTGAAGTGGCTATGTGCCATAAGTATGCGAGATGGCGGTACTTTGAGTGTTCTCTAGATGGACGCACGGACGGACGCACGGATGGACAGACAGACAGACTGGCAGACAGACTGACAGGTAGACTAACGTGTAAAGTGGCTATGTGTCACAGGGTTTGCGAGATGGCGGTACTTTGCGTGTTCTCTAGATGGACGCACGGACGGACACATGAACGGACATTCAGACAGACTGGGAGACAGACGGACAGGTAGACGGACATGTAAAGTGGCTATGTGCCACATGGTATGCGAGATGGCGGTACTTTGCGTGTTCTCTAGATGGACGCATGGACGGACGCAGGATGGACAGACAGACTGGCAAACAGATGGACAGGTAGACGGATGTGTAATGTGGCTATGTGCCACAGGGTATGCGAGATGGCGGTACTTTGAGTGTTCTCTAGATGGACGCACGTACGGACGCACGGACGGACAGACAGACAGACTGGCAGACAGACGGACAGGTAGACTAACGTGTAAAGTGGCTATGTGCAACAGGGTATGCGAGATGGCGGTACTTTGAGTGCTCTCTAAATGAACGCACGGACGGACGCACGGACGGACAGACAGACAGACTGGCAGGCAGACGGAAAGGTAGACAGACGTGTAGAGTGGCTATGTGCCACAGGGTATTCGAGATGGCGGTATTTTTAGTGTTCTCTAGATTGACGCACGAATGGACGCATGGACGGAGAGACAGACAGACTGGCAGACAGACCAACAGGTAGACGGACGTGTAAAGCGGCTATGTGCCACAGGGTATTCGAGATGGCGGTACTTTGAGTGTTCTCTAGATTGAAGCACGGACGGATGCACGGACGGACAGACAGAAAGAATGGCAGACAGACTGACAGGTGGGCGGACTTGTAAAGTGGTTATGTGCCACAGGGTATGCGAGATGGCGGTACTTTGAGTGTTCTCTAGATGGACGCATGGACGGATGCACGGACGGACAGACAGACAGGCTGGCAGGCAGACGGACAGGTAGACAGACGTGTAAAGCGTCTATGTGCCATAGGGTATTCGAGATGACGGTAGTTTGAGTGTTCTTTAAATTGACGCACGGACGGATGCACGGACGGACAGACAGACTGGCAGACAGACGGACAGGTAGACGGACGTGTAAAGTGCCTATGTGCCACAGGGTATGCGAGAAGGCGGTACTTTGAGTGTTCTCTAGATGGAAGCACGGACGGACGCACGGACGGACAGACAGAAAGAGTGGCAGACATACTGACAGGTAGACGGACTTGTAAAGTGGTTATGTGCCTCAGGGTATGCGAGATGGCGGTACTTTGAGTGTTCTGTAGATGGACGCACGGACGGATGCACGGACGGACAGACAGACAGGCTGGCAGGCAGACAGACAGGTAGACAGACGTGTAAAGTGGCTCTGTGCCACAGGGTATACGACGCACGAGATGGTGGTACTCAGAGTGTTTTCTAGATGGACGCACGGACGGACGCATGGACGAACAGACAGACAGGCTGGCAGACAGACAGACGAACAGGTAGACGGACGCGTAAAGCGGGTATGTGCTTCAGGGTATTCGAGATGACGGTAGTTTGAGTGTTCTCTAAATTGACGCACGGACGGATGCACGGACGGACAGACAGACTGGCAGACAGACGGACAGGTAGACGGACGTGTAAAGTGCCTATGTGCCACAGGGTATGCGAGATGGTGGTACTCAGAGTCTTCTCTAGATTGACGCACGAAAGATGCATGGACGGACAGACAGACAGACTGGCAGACAGACGGACAGGTAGAGGGACATGTAAAGTGGCTATGTGCCACAGGGTATGCGAGATGGCGGTACTTTGAGTGTTCTGCAGACGGACCCACGGACGTATGCATGGACGAACAGACAGACAGACTGGCAGATAGACGCGCAGGTAGACAGACGTGTAAAGTGGCTATGTGCCACAGGGTATGCGAGATGGCGGTACTTTGAGTGTTCTCTAGAAGGACGCACGGACGGACACATGGACGGACAGTCAGACAGACTGGGAGACAGACGGACAGGTAGACGGTCATGTAAAGTGGCTATGTGCCACATGGTATGCGAGATGGCGGTACTTTGCGTATTCTCTAGATGGACGCATGGATGGACGCACGGATGGACAGACTGGCAGACAGACGGACAGGTAGACTGACGTGTAAAGTGGCTATGTGCCACAGGGTATGCGAAATGGCGGTACTCTGAGTGCTCTCTAAATGGACGCACGGACGGACGCATGAACGAACCGACAGACAGGTTGGCAGACAGACGGACAGGTAGACGGACGCGTAAAGCGGGTGACGCAGGGTATACGAGCTCGAGATGGCGGTACTCGGAGTGTTCTCTAAATTTACGCACGAACGGACGCATGAAGGAACAGACAGACAGACTGGCGGACAGACGGACAGGTAGACGGACGTGTAAAGCGGCTATGGGCCACAGGGTATGCGAGATGGCGGTACTTTGAGTGTTCTGTAGATGGACGCACGGACGGACAGACAGACAGAGTGGCAGACGGACGGACAGGTTGAAGGACGAGTAAAGCGGCTATGTGCCGCAGAGTATGCGAGAGGGTGGTACTTTGAGTGTTCTCTAGAAAGACGCACGGATGGACGCATGGACGAATAGACAGACAGACTGGCAGACAAACGGAGAGGTAGACGGACGCGTAAAGATGGTATGTACCACAGGTATACGACGCTCGAGATGGCAGTACTCAGAGTGTTCTCTAGATGGACGCACGGAAGGACGCATGGAGGAACAGACAGACAGACTGGCAGACAGACGGACAGGTAGACGGACGAGTAAAGCGGGTATGCACCACAGGGTATACGACGAGCGAGATGGCGGTACTCAGAGTGTTCTCTAGATTGACGCGCGAACGGGCGCATGGACGGAGAGACCGACAGACTTGCAGACAGACCGACCGGTAGACGGACATGTAAAGCAGCTATGTGCCAAAGAGTATGCGAGATGGCGGTACTTTGAGTGTTCTCTAGATGGACGCACGGATGGACGCATGGACGAACAGACAGACAGACTGGCAGAGAGACGAAAGGGTAGACGGACGTGTAAAGTGGCTTTGTGCCACAGGGTATGCGAGATGTCAGTACTTTGAGTGTTCTCTAAATGGACGCAGGGACGGACAGACAGACAGACTGGCAGACAGACGTGTAAAGAGGCTATGTGCCACAGGGTATTCGAGATGGCGGTATTTTTAGTGTTCTCTAGATTGACGCACGAACAAACGCATGGACGGAGAGACAGACAGACTGGCAGACAGACGGACAGGTAGACGGACGTGTAAAGCGGCTATGTGCCACAGGGTATTCGAGATGGCGGTACATTGAGTGTTTTCTAAATTGACGCACGGACGAACGCACGGACGGACAGACAGACAGACTGGCAGACAGACGGAAAGGTAGACGGACGCGTAAAGCGGGTATGTGACACAGGGTATACGACGCGCGAGATGGCGGTACTAGGAGTGTTCTCTAGATTCACGCACGAACGGACGCATGGACGGACAGAAAGACAGACTGGCAGACAGACGGAAAGGTAGACAGACGTGTAGAGTGGCTATGTGCCACAGGGTATTCGAGATGGCGGTATTTTTAGTGTTCTCTAGATTGACGCACGAACGGACGCATGGACGGAGAGACAGACAGACTGGCAGACAGACCAACAGGTAGACGGACGTGTAAAGCGGCTATGTGCCACAGGGTATTCGAGATGGCGGTACTTTGAGTGTTCTCTAGATTGACGCACGGACGGATGCACGGACGGACAGACAGAAAGAGTGGCAGACAGACTGACAGGTGGGCGGACTTGTAAAGTGGTTATGTGCCACTGGGTATGCGAGATGGCGGTACTTTGAGTGTTCTCTAGATGGACGCACGGACGGATGCACGGACGCACAGACAGACAGGCTGGCAGGCAGACGGACAGGTAGACAGACGTGTAAAGCGTCTATGTGCCATAGGGTATTCGAGATGACGGTAGTTTGAGTGTTCTCTAAATTGACGCACGGACGGATGCACGGACGGACAGACAGACTGGCAGACAGACGGACAGGTAGACGGACGAGTAAAGCGGCTATGTGCCACAGGGTATGCGAGATGGTGGTACTTTGAGTATTCTCTAGAAGGACGCACGGATGGACGCATGGACGAACAGACAGACAGACTGGGAGACAAACGGTAAGGTAGACGGACGCGTAGAGATGGTATGTACCACAGGGTATACGACGCGCGAGATGGCAGTACTCAGAGTGTTCTTAGATGAACGCACGGACGGACGCATGGAGGAACAGACAGACAGACTGGCAGACAGACGGACAGGTAGACGGACGAGTAAGGCGCGTATGTACCACAGGGTAACGACGCGCGAGATGGCGTTACTCAAAGTGTTCTCTAGATTGACGCACGAACGGACGCATGGACGTTGACAGACAGACTGGAAGACAGACGGACAGGTAGACGGCCGTGTAAACCGGCTATGTGCCACAGGGTATGCGAGATGGCAGTACTTTGAGTGTTCTCTAGATGGACGCACGGATGGACGCAGGGACGGACAGACGGACAGACTCACAGACAGACCGACAGGTAGACGGACGTGTAAAGCGGCTATATGCCACAGAATATGCGAGATGGCGGTACTTTGAGTGTTCTCTAGATGGACGCACGGACGGACGCGTGGACGAACAGACAGACAGGCTGGCAGACAGACGGGCAGGTAGACGGACGCGTAAAGCGGGTATGTGACACAGGGTATGCGAGAAGGCGGTACTTTGAGTGTTCTCTAGATGGACGCACGGACGGACGCACGGACGTACAGACAGACAGAGTGGCAGACAGATGGACAGGTAGACGGACGAGTAAACCGGCTATGTGCCACAGGGTATGCGAGATGGTGGTACTTTGAGTGTTCTCTAGAAGGACGCACGGATGGACGCATGGACGAACAGACAGACAGACTGGGAGACAAACGGTAAGGTAGACGGACGCGTAGAGATGGTATGTACCACAGGGTATACGACGCGCGAGATGGCAGTACTCAGAGTGTTCTTAGATGAACGCACGGACGGACGCATGGAGGAACAGACAGACAGACTGGCAGACAGACGGACAGGTAGACGGACGAGTAAGGCGCGTATGTACCACAGGGTAACGACGCGCGAGATGGCGTTACTCAAAGTGTTCTCTAGATTGACGCACGAACGGACGCATGGACGTTGACAGACAGACTGGAAGACAGACGGACAGGTAGACGGCCGTGTAAACCGGCTATGTGCCACAGGGTATGCGAGATGGCAGTACTTTGAGTGTTCTCTAGATGGACGCACGGATGGACGCAGGGACGGACAGACGGACAGACTCACAGACAGACCGACAGGTAGACGGACGTGTAAAGCGGCTATATGCCACAGAATATGCGAGATGGCGGTACTTTGAGTGTTCTCCAGATGGACGCACGGACGGACGCGTGGACGAACAGACAGACAGGCTGGCAGACAGACGGGCAGGTAGACGGACGCGTAAAGCGGGTATGTGACACAGGGTATGCGAGAAGGCGGTACTTTGCGTGTTCTCTAGATGGACGCATGGACAGATGCACGGATGGACAGACAGACGGACAGTTAGACGGACGCGTAAAGTGGTTATGTGGCACAGGGCATACGACGTGCGAGATGGTGGTACTCAGAGTGTTCTCTAGATTGACGCACGAACGGATGCATGGATGGACAAAAAGACAGACTGGCAGACACACGAACAGGTAGGCGGACGTGTAAAGTGGCTATGTGCCACAGGGTAAGCGAGATGGCGGTACTTTGAGTGTTCTCTAGATGGACGCACGGACGTACAGATAGACAGAGTGGCAGACAGATGGACAGGTAGACGGACGAGTAAAGCGGCTATGTGCCACAGGGTATGCGAGATGGTGGTACTTTGAGTGTTCTCTAGAAGGACGCACGGATGGACGCATGGATGAACAGGCAGACAGACTGGCAGACAGACGGACAGGTAGACGTACGAGTAAAGCGCGTATGTACCACAGGGTAACGACGCGCGAGATGGCGGTACTCAGAGTGTTCTCTAGATTGACGCACGAACGGACGCATGGACGGAGACAGACAGACTGGAAGACACACGGACAGGTAGACGGACGTGTAAACCGGCTATGTGCCACAGGGTATGCGAGATGGCGGTACTTTGAGTGTTCTCTAGATGGACGCACGGACGGACGCGTGGACGAACAGACAGACAGGCTGGCAGACAGACGGGCAGGTAGACGGACGCGTAAAGCGGGTATGTGACACAGGGTATGCGAGATGGCGGTACTTTGCGTGTTCTCTAGATGGACGCATGGACAGATGCACGGACGGACAGACAGACTGGCAAACAGATGGACAGGTAGACGGATGTGTGAAGTGGCTATGTGTCACAGGGTATGCGAGATGGCGGTACTTTGCGTGTTCTCTAGATGGACGCACGGACGGACACATGGACGGACATTCAGACAGACTGGGAGACAGACGGACAGGTAGACGGACATGTAAAGTGGCTATGTGCCACATGGTATGCGAGATGGCGGTACTTTGCGTGTTCTCTAGATGGACGCATGGACGGACGCACGGACGGACAGACAGACTGGCAAACAGATGGACAGGTAGACGGATGTGTAAAGTGGCTATGTGCCACAGGGTATGCGAGATGGCGGTACTTTGAGTGTTCTCTAGATGGAAGCACGGACGGACGCACGGACGGACAGACAGAAAGAGTGGCAGACAGACTGACAGGTGGGCGGACTTGTAAAGTGGTTATGTGCCACAGGGTATGCGAGATGGTGGTACTCAGAGTGTTCTCTAGATTGACGCACGAAAGATGCATGGACGGACAGACAGACAGACTGGCAGACGGACAGGTAGAGGGACATGTAAAGCGGCTATGTGCCACAGGGTATGCGAGATGGCGGTACTTTGAGTGTTCTGCAGACGGACCCACGGACGGACAGAAAGACAGAGTGGCAGACGGACGGACAGGTTGAAGGACGAGTAAAGCGGCTATATGCCACTGAATATGCGAGATGGCGGTACTTTGAGTGTTCTCTAGATGTAAGCACGGACAGACGCACGGACGGACAGACAGACAGAGTGGGAGACAGACGGACAGGTAGATGGTCATGTAAAGTGGCTATGTGCCACATGGTATGCGAGATGGCGGTACTTTGTGTATTCTCTGGATGGACGCATGGACGGACGCACGGATGGACAGACAGACTGGCAGACAGACTGACAGGTAGTCTGACGTGTAAAGTGGCTATGTGCCACAGGGTATGCGAGATGGCGGTACTCTGAGTGCTCTCTAAATGGACGCACGGACGGACGCATGAACGAACCGACAGACAGGTTGGCAGACAGACGGACAGGTAGATGGACGCGTAAAGCGGGTATGTGACGCAGTGTATACGAGCGCGAGATGGCGGTACTCGGAGCGTTCTCTAAATTTACGCACGAACGGGCGCATGAAGGAACAGACAGACAGACTGGCAGACAGACGGACAGGTAGACGGACGTGTAAAGCGGCTATGTGCCACAGGGTATGCGAGATGGCGGTACATTGAGTGTTCTGTAGATGGACGCACGGACGGACAGACAGACAGAGTGGCAGACGGACGGACAGGTTGAAGGACGAGTAAAGCGGCTATATGCCACAGAATATGCGAGATGGCGGTACTTTGAGTGTTCTCTAGATGTAAGCACGGACAGACGCACGGACGGACAGACAGACAGAGTGGCAGACACACGGACACGTGGACGGACGTGTAAAGTGGTTATGTGCCACAGCGTATACGAGCGCGAGATGGCGGTACTCGGAGTGTTCTCTAAATTTACGCACGGACGGACGCATGGAGGAAGAGACAGACAGACTGGCAGACAGACGGAAAGGTAGACGCACGTGTAAAGCGGCTATATGCCCCAGAATATGCGAGATGGCGGTACTTTGAGTGTTCTCTAGATGGACGCACGGACGGACACATGGACGGACAGACACACAGACTAGGAGACAGACGGACAGGTAGACGGATGTGTGAAGTGGCTATGTGCCATAGGGTATGCGAGATGGCGGTACTTTGAGTGTTCTCTAGATGGACGCATGGACGGACGCAGGACGGACAGACAGACTGGCAAACAGATGGACAGGTAGACGGATGTGTAATGTGGCTATGTGCCACAGGGTATGCGAGATGGCGGTACTTTGAGTGTTCTCTAGATGGACGCACGTACGGACGCACGGACGGACAGACAGACAGACTGGCAGACAGACGGACTGGTAGACTAACGTGTAAAGTGGCTATGTGCAACAGGGTATGCGAGATGGCGGTACTTTGAGTGCTCTCTAAATGGACGCACGGACGGACGCACGGACGGACAGACACACAGACTGGCAGGCAGACGGAAAGGTAGACAGACGTGTAGAGTGGCTATGTGCCACAGGGTATTCGAGATGGCGGTATTTTTAGTGTTCTCTAGATTGACGCACGAATGGACGCATGGACGGAGAGACAGACAGACTGGCAGACAGACCAACAGGTAGACGGACGTGTAAAGCGGCTATGTGCCACAGGGTATTCGAGATGGCGGTACATTGAGTGTTTTCTAGATTGACGCACGGACGAACGCACGGACGCACAGACAGACAGACTGGCAGACAGACGGAAAGGTAGACGGACGTGTAAAGCGGCTATATGCCACAGAATATGCGAGATGGCGGTACTTTGAGTGTTCTCTAGATGGAAGCACGGACAGACGCACGGACGGACAGACAGACAGAGTGGCAGACACACGGACACGTGGACGGACGTGTAAAGTGGTTATGTGCCACAGCGTATACGACGCGCGAGATGGTGGTACTCAGAGTGTTCTCTAGATGGACGCACGGACGGACTCATGAACGAACAGACAGACAGGTTGGCAGACAGACGGACAGGTAGACGGACGCGTAAAGCGGGTATGTGACGCAGGTTATACGAGCGCGAGATGGCGGTACTCGGAGTGTTCTCTAAATTTACGCACGGACGGACGCATGGAGGAACAGACAGACAGACTGGCAGACAGACGGAAACGTAGACGGACGTGTAAAGCGGCTATGTGCCACATGGTATTCGAGATGGCGGTACTTTGCGTGTTTTCTAGATGGACGCACGGACGGACACATGGACGGACAGTCAGGCAGACTGGGAGACAGACGGACAGGTAGACGGACATGTAAAGTGGCTATGTGCCACATGGTATGCGAGATGGCGGTACTTTGCGTGTTCTCTAGATGGACGCATGGATGGACGCACGGACGGACAGACAGACTGGCAAACAGATGGACAGGTAGACGGATGTGTAAAGTGGCTATGTGCCACAGGGTAAGCGAGATGGCGGTACTTTGAGTGTTCTCTAGACGGACGCACGGACGGACGCACGGACGGACAGACAGACAGAGTGGCAGACAGACGGACAGGTAGACAGACGAGTAGAGCGGCTATGTGCCAGAGGGTATGCGAGATGGTGGTACTCTGAGTGTTCTCTAGAAGGACGCACGGATGGACGCAATTACGTACAGACAGAAAAACTGGCAGACAAACGGTAAGGTAGACGGACGCGTAGAGATGGTATGTACCACAGGGTATACGACGCGCGAGATGGCAGTACTCAGTGTCTTCTATAGATGAACGCACGAACGGACGCATGGAGGAACAGACAGACAGACTGGCAGACAGACGGACAGGTAGACGGACGAGTAAAGCGCGTATGTACCACAGGGTAACGACGCGCGAGATGACGGTACTCAGAGTGTTCTCTAGTATGTTGTAGGCCCGTGTACTCAGATTTGGGTGCACGTTAAAGAACCCCAGGTGGTCAAAATTTCCGGAGCCCTCCACTACGGCGTCTCTCATAATCAAATGGTGGTTTTGGGACGTTAAACCCCACAAATCAATCAATCAGAGTGTTCTCTAGATTGACGCACAAACGGACGCATGGACGGAGACAGACAGACTGGAAGACAGACGGACAGGTAGACGGACGTGCAAACCGGCTATGTGCCACAGGGTATGCGAGATGGCGGTACTTTGAGTGTTCACTAGATGGACGCACGGATGGACGCAGGGACGGACAGACGGACAGACTGGCAGACAGACCGACAGGTAGACGGACGTGTAAAGCGGCTATGTGCCACAGAATATGCGAGATGGCGGTACTTTGAGTGTTCTCTAGATGGACGCACGGACGGACGCATGGACGAACAGACAGACAGGCTGGCAGACAGACGGGAAGGTAGACGGACGCGTAAAGCGGCTATGTGCCACAGGGTATGCAAGATGGCGGTACTTTCAGTGTTCTCTAGATGGATGCACGGACGGAGGCACGGATGGACAGACAGACGGACAGTTAGACGGACGCGTAAAGTGGTTATGTGGCACAGGGCATACGACGTGCGAGATGGTGGTACTCAGAGTGTTCTCTAGATTGACGCACGAACGGATGCATGGGTGGACAAAAAGACAGACTGGCAGACACACGAACAGGTAGGCGGACGTGTAAAGTGGCTATGTGCCACAGGGTAAGCGAGATGGCGGTACTTTGAGTGTTCTCTAGATGGACGCACGGACGGACGCACGGACGTACAGACAGACAGAGTGGCAGACAGATGGACAGGTAGACGGACGAGTAAAGCGGCTATGTGCCACAGGGTATGCGAGATGGTGGTACTTTGAGTGTTCTCTAGAAGGACGCACGGATGGACGCATGGATGAACAGGCAGACAGACTGGCAGACAGACGGACAGGTAGACGTACGAGTAAAGCGCGTATGTACCACAGGGTAACGACGCGCGAGATGGCGGTACTCAGAGTGTTCTCTAGATTGACGCACGAACGGACGCATGGACGGAGACAGACAGACTGGAAGACACACGGACAGGTAGACGGACGTGTAAACCGGCTATGTGCCACAGGGCATGCGAGATGGCGGTACTTTGAGTGTTCTCTAGATGGACGCACGGACGGACGCGTGGACGAACAGACAGACAGGCTGGCAGACAGACGGGCAGGTAGACGGACGCGTAAAGCGGGTATGTGACACAGGGTATGCGAGATGGCGGTACTTTGCGTGTTCTCTAGATGGACGCATGGACAGATGCACGGACGGACAGACAGACTGGCAAACAGATGGACAGGTAGACGGATGTGTGAAGTGGCTATGTGTCACAGGGTATGCGAGATGGCGGTACTTTGCGTGTTCTCTAGATGGACGCACGGACGGACACATGGACGGACATTCAGACAGACTGGGAGACAGACGGACAGGTAGACGGACATGTAAAGTGGCTATGTGCCACATGGTATGCGAGATGGCGGTACTTTGCGTGTTCTCTAGATGGACGCATGGACGGACGCACGGACGGACAGACAGACTGGCAAACAGATGGACAGGTAGACGGATGTGTAAAGTGGCTATGTGCCACAGGGTATGCGAGATGGCGGTACTTTGAGTGTTCTCTAGATGGAAGCACGGACGGACGCACGGACGAACAGACAGAAAGAGTGGCAGACAGACTGACAGGTGGGCGGACTTGTAAAGTGGTTATGTGCCACAGGGTATGCGAGATGGTGGTACTCAGAGTGTTCTCTAGATTGACGCACGAAAGATGCATGGACGGACAGACAGACAGACTGGCAGACGGACGGACAGGTAGAGGGACATGTAAAGCGGCTATGTGCCACAGGGTATGCGAGATGGCGGTACTTTGAGTGTTCTGCAGACGGACCCACGGACGGACAGAAAGACAGAGTGGCAGACGGACGGACAGGTTGAAGGACGAGTAAAGCGGCTATATGCCACTGAATATGCGAGATGGCGGTACTTTGAGTGTTCTCTAGATGTAAGCACGGACAGACGCACGGACGGACAGACAGACAGAGTGGGAGACAGACGGACAGGTAGATGGTCATGTAAAGTGGCTATGTGCCACATGGTATGCGAGATGGCGGTACTTTGTGTATTCTCTGGATGGACGCATGGACGGACGCACGGATGGACAGACAGACTGGCAGACAGACTGACAGGTAGTCTGACGTGTAAAGTGGCTATGTGCCACAGGGTATGCGAGATGGCGGTACTCTGAGTGCTCTCTAAATGGACGCACGGACGGACGCATGAACGAACCGACAGACAGGTTGGCAGACAGACGGACAGGTAGACGGACGCGTAAAGCGGGTATGTGACGCAGTGTATACGAGCGCGAGATGGCGGTACTCGGAGCGTTCTCTAAATTTACGCACGAACGGGCGCATGAAGGAACAGACAGACAGACTGGCAGACAGACGGACAGGTAGACGGACGTGTAAAGCGGCTATGTGCCACAGGGTATGCGAGATGGCGGTACATTGAGTGTTCTGTAGATGGACGCACGGACGGACAGACAGACAGAGTGGCAGACGGACGGACAGGTTGAAGGACGAGTAAAGCGGCTATATGCCACAGAATATGCGAGATGGCGGTACTTTGAGTGTTCTCTAGATGTAAGCACGGACAGACGCACGGACGGACAGACAGACAGAGTGGCAGACACACGGACACGTGGACGGACGTGTAAAGTGGTTATGTGCCACAGCGTATACGAGCGCGAGATGGCGGTACTCGGAGTGTTCTCTAAATTTACGCACGGACGGACGCATGGAGGAAGAGACAGACAGACTGGCAGACAGACGGAAAGGTAGACGCACGTGTAAAGCGGCTATATGCCCCAGAATATGCGAGATGGCGGTACTTTGAGTGTTCTCTAGATGGACGCACGGACGGACACATGGACGGACAGACACACAGACTAGGAGACAGACGGACAGGTAGACGGATGTGTGAAGTGGCTATGTGCCATAGGGTATGCGAGATGGCGGTACTTTGAGTGTTCTCTAGATGGACGCATGGACGGACGCAGGACGGACAGACAGACTGGCAAACAGATGGACAGGTAGACGGATGTGTAATGTGGCTATGTGCCACAGGGTATGCGAGATGGCGGTACTTTGAGTGTTCTCTAGATGGACGCACGTACGGACGCACGGACGGACAGACAGACAGACTGGCAGACAGACGGACTGGTAGACTAACGTGTAAAGTGGCTATGTGCAACAGGGTATGCGAGATGGCGGTACTTTGAGTGCTCTCTAAATGGACGCACGGACGGACGCACGGACGGACAGACACACAGACTGGCAGGCAGACGGAAAGGTAGACAGACGTGTAGAGTGGCTATGTGCCACAGGGTATTCGAGATGGCGGTATTTTTAGTGTTCTCTAGATTGACGCACGAATGGACGCATGGACGGAGAGACAGACAGACTGGCAGACAGACCAACAGGTAGACGGACGTGTAAAGCGGCTATGTGCCACAGGGTATTCGAGATGGCGGTACATTGAGTGTTTTCTAGATTGACGCACGGACGAACGCACGGACGCACAGACAGACAGACTGGCAGACAGACGGAAAGGTAGACGGACGTGTAAAGCGGCTATATGCCACAGAATATGCGAGATGGCGGTACTTTGAGTGTTCTCTAGATGGAAGCACGGACAGACGCACGGACGGACAGACAGACAGAGTGGCAGACACACGGACACGTGGACGGACGTGTAAAGTGGTTATGTGCCACAGCGTATACGACGCGCGAGATGGTGGTACTCAGAGTGTTCTCTAGATGGACGCACGGACGGACTCATGAACGAACAGACAGACAGGTTGGCAGACAGACGGACAGGTAGACGGACGCGTAAAGCGGGTATGTGACGCAGGGTATACGAGCGCGAGATGGCGGTACTCGGAGTGTTCTCTAAATTTACGCACGGACGGACGCATGGAGGAACAGACAGACAGACTGGCAGACAGACGGAAACGTAGACGGACGTGTAAAGCGGCTATGTGCCACATGGTATTCGAGATGGCGGTACTTTGCGTGTTTTCTAGATGGACGCACGGACGGACACATGGACGGACAGTCAGGCAGACTGGGAGACAGACGGACAGGTAGACGGACATGTAAAGTGGCTATGTGCCACATGGTATGCGAGATGGCGGTACTTTGCGTGTTCTCTAGATGGACGCATGGATGGACGCACGGACGGACAGACAGACTGGCAAACAGATGGACAGGTAGACGGATGTGTAAAGTGGCTATGTGCCACAGGGTAAGCGAGATGGCGGTACTTTGAGTGTTCTCTAGACGGACGCACGGACGGACGCACGGACGGACAGACAGACAGAGTGGCAGACAGACGGACAGGTAGACAGACGAGTAGAGCGGCTATGTGCCAGAGGGTATGCGAGATGGTGGTACTCTGAGTGTTCTCTAGAAGGACGCACGGATGGACGCAATTACGTACAGACAGAAAAACTGGCAGACAAACGGTAAGGTAGACGGACGCGTAGAGATGGTATGTACCACAGGGTATACGACGCGCGAGATGGCAGTACTCAGTGTCTTCTATAGATGAACGCACGAACGGACGCATGGAGGAACAGACAGACAGACTGGCAGACAGACGGACAGGTAGACGGACGAGTAAAGCGCGTATGTACCACAGGGTAACGACGCGCGAGATGACGGTACTCAGAGTGTTCTCTAGTATGTTGTAGGCCCGTGTACTCAGATTTGGGTGCACGTTAAAGAACCCCAGGTGGTCAAAATTTCCGGAGCCCTCCACTACGGCGTCTCTCATAATCAAATGGTGGTTTTGGGACGTTAAACCCCACAAATCAATCAATCAGAGTGTTCTCTAGATTGACGCACAAACGGACGCATGGACGGAGACAGACAGACTGGAAGACAGACGGACAGGTAGACGGACGTGCAAACCGGCTATGTGCCACAGGGTATGCGAGATGGCGGTACTTTGAGTGTTCACTAGATGGACGCACGGATGGACGCAGGGACGGACAGACGGACAGACTGGCAGACAGACCGACAGGTAGACGGACGTGTAAAGCGGCTATGTGCCACAGAATATGCGAGATGGCGGTACTTTGAGTGTTCTCTAGATGGACGCACGGACGGACGCATGGACGAACAGACAGACAGGCTGGCAGACAGACGGGAAGGTAGACGGACGCGTAAAGCGGCTATGTGCCACAGGGTATGCAAGATGGCGGTACTTTCAGTGTTCTCTAGATGGACGCACGGACGGAGGCACGGATGGACAGACAGACGGACAGTTAGACGGACGCGTAAAGTGGTTATGTGGCACAGGGCATACGACGTGCGAGATGGTGGTACTCAGAGTGTTCTCTAGATTGACGCACGAACGGATGCATGGGTGGACAAAAAGACAGACTGGCAGACACACGAACAGGTAGGCGGACGTGTAAAGTGGCTATGTGCCACAGGGTAAGCGAGATGGCGGTACTTTGAGTGTTCTCTAGATGGACGCACGGACGGACGCACGGACGTACAGACAGACAGAGTGGCAGACAGATGGACAGGTAGACGGACGAGTAAAGCGGCTATGTGCCACAGGGTATGCGAGATGGTGGTACTTTGAGTGTTCTCTAGAAGGACGCACGGATGGACGCATGGATGAACAGGCAGACAGACTGGCAGACAGACGGACAGGTAGACGTACGAGTAAAGCGCGTATGTACCACAGGGTAACGACGCGCGAGATGGCGGTACTCAGAGTGTTCTCTAGATTGACGCACGAACGGACGCATGGACGGAGACAGACAGACTGGAAGACACACGGACAGGTAGACGGACGTGTAAACCGGCTATGTGCCACAGGGCATGCGAGATGGCGGTACTTTGAGTGTTCTCTAGATGGACGCACGGACGGACGCGTGGACGAACAGACAGACAGGCTGGCAGACAGACGGGCAGGTAGACGGACGCGTAAAGCGGGTATGTGACACAGGGTATGCGAGATGGCGGTACTTTGCGTGTTCTCTAGATGGACGCATGGACAGATGCACGGACGGACAGACAGACTGGCAAACAGATGGACAGGTAGACGGATGTGTGAAGTGGCTATGTGTCACAGGGTATGCGAGATGGCGGTACTTTGCGTGTTCTCTAGATGGACGCACGGACGGACACATGGACGGACATTCAGACAGACTGGGAGACAGACGGACAGGTAGACGGACATGTAAAGTGACTATGTGCCACATGGTATGCGAGATGGCGGTACTTTGCGTGTTCTCTAGATGGACGCATGGACGGACGCACGGACGGACAGACAGACTGGCAAACAGATGGACAGGTAGACGGATGTGTAAAGTGGCTATGTGCCACAGGGTATGCGAGATGGCGGTACTTTGAGTGTTCTCTAGATGGAAGCACGGACGGACGCACGGACGGACAGACAGAAAGAGTGGCAGACAGACTGACAGGTGGGCGGACTTGTAAAGTGGTTATGTGCCACAGGGTATGCGAGATGGTGGTACTCAGAGTGTTCTCTAGATTGACGCACGAAAGATGCATGGACGGACAGACAGACAGACTGGCAGACGGACGGACAGGTAGAGGGACATGTAAAGCGGCTATGTGCCACAGGGTATGCGAGATGGCGGTACTTTGAGTGTTCTGCAGACGGACCCACGGACGGACAGAAAGACAGAGTGGCAGACGGACGGACAGGTTGAAGGACGAGTAAAGCGGCTATATGCCACTGAATATGCGAGATGGCGGTACTTTGAGTGTTCTCTAGATGTAAGCACGGACAGACGCACGGACGGACAGACAGACAGAGTGGGAGACAGACGGACAGGTAGATGGTCATGTAAAGTGGCTATGTGCCACATGGTATGCGAGATGGCGGTACTTTGTGTATTCTCTAGATGGACGCATGGACGGACGCACGGATGGACAGACAGACTGGCAGACAGACTGACAGGTAGTCTGACGTGTAAAGTGGCTATGTGCCACAGGGTATGCGAGATGGCGGTACTCTGAGTGCTCTCTAAATGGACGCACGGACGGACGCATGAACGAACCGACAGACAGGTTGGCAGACAGACGGACAGGTAGACGGACGCGTAAAGCGGGTATGTGACGCAGTGTATACGAGCGCGAGATGGCGGTACTCGGAGTGTTCTCTAAATTTACGCACGAACGGACGCATGAAGGAACAGACAGACAGACTGGCAGACAGACGGACAGGTAGACGGACGTGTAAAGCGGCTATGTGCCACAGGGTATGCGAGATGGCGGTACATTGAGTGTTCTGTAGATGGACGCACGGACGGACAGACAGACAGAGTGGCAGACGGACGGACAGGTTGAAGGACGAGTAAAGCGGCTATATGCCACAGAATATGCGAGATGGCGGTACTTTGAGTGTTCTCTAGATGTAAGCACGGACAGACGCACGGACGGACAGACAGACAGAGTGGCAGACACACGGACACGTGGACGGACGTGTAAAGTGGTTATGTGCCACAGCGTATACGAGCGCGAGATGGCGGTACTCGGAGTGTTCTCTAAATTTACGCACGGACGGACGCATGGAGGAAGAGACAGACAGACTGGCAGACAGACGGAAAGGTAGACGCACGTGTAAAGCGGCTATATGCCCCAGAATATGCGAGATGGCGGTACTTTGAGTGTTCTCTAGATGGACGCACGGACGGACACATGGACGGACAGACACACAGACTAGGAGACAGACGGACAGGTAGACGGATGTGTGAAGTGGCTATGTGCCATAGGGTATGCGAGATGGCGGTACTTTGAGTGTTCTCTAGATGGACGCACGGACGGACGCACGGATGGACAGACAGACAGACTGGCAGACAAACAGGTAGACTGGCGTGTAAAGTGGCTATGTGCCATATGGTATGCGAGATGGCGGTACTTTGCGTGTTTTCTAGATGGACGCACGGACGGACACATGGACGGACAGTCAGGCAGACTGGGAGACAGACGGACAGGTAGACGGACATGTAAAGTGGCTATGTGCCACATGGTATGCGAGATGGCGGTACTTTGCGTGTTCTCTAGATGGACGCATGGATGGACGCACGGACGGACAGACAGACAGACTGGCAAACAGATGGACAGGTAGCCGGATGTGTAAAGTGGCTATGTGCCACAGGGTATGCGAGATGGCGGTACTTTGAGTGTTCTCTAGATGGACGCACGGACGGACAGACAGACAGACAGACTGGCAGACAGACGGACAGGTAGACTGACGTGTAAAGTGGCTATGTGCGACAGGGTATGCGAGATGGCGGTACTTTGAGTGCTCTCTAATTGGACGCACGGACGGAAAGACAGACAGACTGGAAGACAGACGGACAGGTAGATGGACGTGTAAAGCGGCTATGTGCCACAGGGTATTCGAGATGGCGGTACTTTGAGTGTTCTCTAGATTGACGTACGGACGGACGCACGGATGGACAGACAGACAGACTGGCAGACAGACGGACAGGTAGACGGACGTGTAAAGTGCCTATGTGCCACAGGGTATGCGAGATGGTAGTACTTTGAGTGTTCCCTAGATTGACGCACGAACGTATGGACGGAGAGATAGACAGACTGGCAGACAGACGGACAGGTAGATGGACGTGTAAAGCGGCTATGTGCCACAGGGTATTCGAGATGGCGGTACTTTGAGTGTTCTCTAGATTGACGCACGGACGGACGCACGGACGGACAGACAGACTGGCAGACAGACGGACAGGTAGACGGACGTGTAAAGTGCCTATGTGTCGCAGGTTATGCGAGAAGGCGGTACTTTGAGTGTTCTCTAGATGGAAGCAAGGACGGACGCACGGACGGACAGACAGAAAGAGTGGCAGACAGACAGACAGGTGGACGGACTTGTAAAGTGGTTATGTGCCACAGGGTATGCGAGATGGCGGTACTTTGAGCGTTCTCTAGATGGACGCACGGACGGACGCATGGACGGAGAGATAGACAGCCTGGCAGACAGACGGACAGGTAGATGGACGTGTAAAGCGGCTATGTGCCACAGGGTATTCGAGATGGCGGTACTTTGAGTGTTCTCTAGATTGACGCACGGACGGACGCACGGACGGACAGACAGACTGGCAGACAGACGGACAGGTAGATGGACGTGTAAAGCGGCTATGTGCCACAGGGTATTCGAGATGGCGGTACTTTGAGTGTTCTCTAGATTGACGCACGGACGGACGCACGGACGGACAGACAGACTGGCAGACAGACGGACAGGTAGACGGACGTGTAAAGTGCCTATGTGTCGCAGGTTATGCGAGAAGGCGGTACTTTGAGTGTTCTCTAGATGGAAGCAAGGACGGACGCACGGACGGACAGACAGAAAGAGTGGCAGACAGACAGACAGGTGGACGGACTTGTAAAGTGGTTATGTGCCACAGGGTATGCGAGATGGCGGTACTTTGAGCGTTCTCTAGATGGACGCACGGACGGATGCATGGACGGACAGACAGACAGGCTGGCAGGCAGATGGACAGGTAGACAGATGTGTAAAGTGGCTATGTGCCACAGGGTATACGACGCGCGAGATGGTGGTACTCAGAGTGTTCATCATATCATCATATTTTATTTCCTTAAAGACCCCACAAAGGGGTATTACATATGGGGTGGATGTACAGGATATAAAAACATTTGCCACATAAGGGGCTGGTATACAGGATATAAAACTTTTGCTACATTCAAAATATACAATATGCTACATAGGTGTGGGTATATACATTGCCATAAAGTTTCACTGACAGAGATGAGTTATTACATTTTTAGCGAAAGTTTATGGGCAGGTGATTGTGACGACGTGGTTTGGGAGGTCGTTCCAGTCCTTCACAGCACGCGGAAAGAAGGATGCGGAGAAGGTAGCAGTCCTAGTGCGGTAACGGGAGACTTGGAGGGGGTGACTGGTGCGGTGCGAAATGTACGTTGGAGGGATGACGTATGGAGGATGGTTGAGGGGCGAATGAAACAGCTTATGAAACAGGGAAAGAGTGGCTATGCGGCGTCGAAGGGCAAGTGGCTGCAATCCAGATTGGGCTTTTAAGGATGAAACACTGATGTCATAAGAATATGACGAATGTATGAATCGGACTGAGCGATATTGAATTGATTCAAGGTCATTGATTAGGTAAATTTGAGGTGGATTCCATATAGCAGAGGCGTATTCCAGTTTTGGCCTGATGAGGGATGTGTATGCGAGAAGTTTTACGTGTTGAGGTGCGCAACGCAGATGACGTTTCACGAATCCCAGTATTTTGTTTGCAGATGAGATAATGTTTGTGACATGCGCATTCCAAGTTAGATCGGCGGACAGAGTGACACCTAGATATTTGAAACACTGTACTATTTCTAGAGGGGCGTTAGTGATTTGGTATGGGAATAGGAAAGGGTTTTTGCGGCGAGTGAATGAGACAACCTTACACTTGTTGGGGTTAAGTTTGCGAAGCGAATTGTCACACCATTCTTGAATGTTGTTCAGATCGTGTTGCAGGGTTAGTTGATCGGAAGCATTAGTTATTGTATGGTAGATCACGCAATCGTCGGCGAACATGCGGATTTTGCAAGACATAGTTAGTGGTAGGTCATTAATGTAGATTAGAAATACCAAGGGGCCAAGGACGCACCCTTGCGGTACTCCTGACGTTACTTCGAGAGGTTCAGAGGATTCATTATTTACGTGCACGAATTGAGAACGATTAGCTAAAAAAGATTTAATCCATCTTAACACGTTAGGGTCAAGATTTAGCCCGGATAACTTCTGTATTAGTTTGTTGTGTGGAACTGTATCAAATGCTTTTGCGTAGTCAAGGAAAATGGCGTCAGTCTGAAAGTTTGTGTCAAGATTTTATGTATGTCGTGAAGAAAGAGTGCTAATTGTGTTTCACAGGAAAGTCCCTTGCGGAAGCCATGCTGACAGGTGTGAAAGAAACTATTGGAATCGAGGAAGTTGATAACATGAGAATATATGACATGTTCCATGATTTTGCATGGGATGCTTGTTAATGAAATGGGACGATAATTGAGTGGGGAGTTGCTGTCGCCTGCTTTGTAGACTGGAACGACCTTACCAATTTTCAGTCATTCGGAAGGTCGCCGGTGCTGAGTGACTGTGAGAATATGAGGTGCAAGTATGGTACAACTGTATCGGTAATGTTCTTTAACAGTTAAGAATTAATTTAGTCAATGACGCATGACGAGGAAAGTTTAATGTTTTTTATTAGGGAAGAAATGCCGTCTGCGGAAAATGCTAGCGCAGGCATGCTGGAACCTATCAGGGTGGTTGTGGGAACGGAAGGCATACTAGGTTCTCTGGTGAACACCGACGAGAATGCAATGTTAAAAATATGAGCACACTCGGCATTTGTGGTCACTTCACCGGATTCGTTAGTGAGGGAGATAGTGCGAGATGGTTTTGGATTGACGGTCTGCCAAAATTTTTTTACGTTATCACTTAGCATGTTAGGTAGGTTCGTGTTGAAGAATGCGTGCTTGGCGTTGCGAATTGCTGTAAGATAGTCATTTTCGGCGGAGTAGTATTTATCCCATGCGCATGGCATTCCTTTAGATTTTGCCTGGCGGAAAAGGCGTTTTTTCTTGTTGCTAAGTCGGTTTAATGTTTTAGTATACCAGGGCTTTTGCTGCGTGGCACGAAATGTGGTCTTCGGAATAAGCTTATTTTTTAGTTCAATAAGTTTTTGTTTAAGAACTATCCAATTTTCATTGACGGATCGGCTGCGGAAGTTGGCTTCAAAATCTGGGAAGAACCTACTGAGTTCGTTGTTAATTTCTTGATAGTTACCTTTATCATATAAACATATTATTTTGTTTAGCATTTCACGGCGCTCTGGGGAAAATGCGAAATCTGCATGGATAACTATATGGTCGCTAATTTCATCGAGATAGGTAATTGACGATAAGCTAGAAGGATGGGTGGTTAGAATGAGATCAAGGATGTTTGCGGAATTGGCGGCAACACGTGTTGGCTCTGAAACAAGTTGTGATAAGTTAAAGTTGAAACAAGCATCTAGAAATTCTCTCGAGTCTTTCTGGTTTCCTTGTGTGGTTGTTCCGATTTGCCAGTTAATATTAGGAAGGTTAAAGTCACCAAACAGCAAAATATGGGCATTCGGGTGGGCTTTGGTGAGCGCATTTAGTATATCGTTAATTTTATTTGCGAAGTCTGGATTTGCATTCGGTGGTCTGTAGCAGACACCAAGCAGTATTGTGTGGGGTGAAGCCCGGCAATGTAGCCATAAGATTTCTATGTCAGATGCTATGTTGATCACGGAACATGATAATTGCGGGCCGACGGCGATCAGTACGCCTCCTCCGCGAGTGCATTCGCGATCTTTTCGGTATAAGTGAAAGTTAGGAAGATCTGCAAGAACTTCAGTGTCCGTCACGTCATCGGTAAGCCACGTTTCTGTTAATACAACAAGATTGGCATTGGATGACGTCACAAGGCTAGATACTTTTTCTCGTTTCGGTAGAAAGCTGCGTATGTTAGTAAAGATTACAGATAAGGAAAGATTGTTTTGTGCTAGATTTCGGGGGCGGTTCGTTACTTTCTTCGTTCGAGGGATTTGCTATGCGATTTCTTTTACAGTTTGTGAAGCATTGTCAAAAATGTAACGTTTTGAGCCAATATGAAGGGTTTTATAACGTATCTGAAACTTCGCTGATTTTGCTTTCGCGAAATTAACTAAAACTAAGTGTCGGCGAGCGGTTCGGACAGACTGGGAGAAGTCTTCGCCGATGCTGAAGTCGGTTTCTCTCAGCATTGGTGCATTTGTAAGTACGGCTTCTTTGGTTTTATGGAAGGTGAACTTTGCTATCATAGGGCGGTTGTGATTAGTGGCATGGCGTCCGAGGCGATGTGCGCGATCTATCTCTTTTGGGTCGATGACTAAGTGGAGGTGTTCACGGCAGTGTCTGATAATAAGCCCTTCTGCTTCTGCATTTGTTTCGGCTGGGTTAGGATCGGGAAGGTTGTAGAATATTAAGTTATTACGTCGTGAGCGGTTTTCTGCGTCGTCTAATTTAGCCTCCAGTTTGGAGACCAAACGGTTCGTTTCAGTTGCGTCCGTACGGATCACTTCAAGATCTGCATGTAGAGGCAACAGGTTCTGGTAGCGGTTTTCTACTTCAGTCATGCGTTTACTTAGGTCAGTTATGGTTTGGTTGGTTGTGGATAGCTGGTTTTTAAGTTCTTGTACCTCAGTGAGAAGTGTAGCTAGCCCAGCGGAAATTTTTTGTAGTTCGGTGAGGATTTCTTGCATTTCTGGGCCAGGATTAGTCTCAACATCACCGGACAATAATAACAGTAGAGAGGAGGTGGTATGGGCGCACTCAAGGATCATTTCACAAAGGCACTGTGGGCTCGGCAGCTGCACCAAGTAGTAGTTACTTGTCTTTTTAGCAAATAGGCTATTGTACCCACTAACCTGCATGACCAGGGCGAAGTGATAAGTGCGCTGCGACGTGGCACAGCTGCCTAGCCCACGAAGTGCTGCGGACGGGCGTTGCTCTTTTATAGCGGGGGGAGCGATGATGTTGGCTGCGATGGTGCTGTCCAGGTTGAAGTGAGGGTTGGGGGGTCCGGTAGTGTTGTTGCCAGTAGTGGTGCAGCCGCGATGATTGCGTATTGGCGAGCACCTGCCTCGCTTTCGCAAGGTGGCAGCGTCCGATTCCAAGAAAAATCCAACGAAGGATTCACCAGGGCGGGAAGCAGTAGGTGCAGGACCATTGCCAGGGATACCTGCATGACCAGGGCGAAGTGGTAAGTGCGCTGCGACGTGGCACAGCTGCCTAGCCCACGAAGTGCTGCGGACGGGCGTTGCTCTTTTATAGCGGGGGGGAGCGATGATGTTGGCTGCGATGGTGCTGTCCAGGTTGAAGTGAGGGTTGGGGGTCCGGTAGTGTTGTTGCCAGTAGTGGTGCAGCCGCGATGATTGCGTATTGGCGAGCACCTGCCTCGCTTTCGCAAGGTGGCAGCGTCCGATTCCAAGAAAAATCCAACGAAGGATTCACCAGGGCGGGAAGCAGTAGGTGCAGGACCATTGCCAGGGATACCTGCATGACCAGGGCGAAGTCTTAAGTGCGCTGCGACGTGGCACAGCTGCCTAGCCCACATACACTTCTCTAGATGGACGCACGGACGGAAGTGTGGACGAACAGACAGACAGGCTGGCAGACAGACAGACAGGTAGACGGACGCGTAAAGCGGGTATGTGCCACAGGGTATACGGTGCGCGAGATGGTGGTACTTAGTGTGTTCTCTAGATTGACGCACGAAAGATGCATGGACAGACAGACAGACAGACTGGCAGACAGACGGACAGGTAGATGGACATGTAAAGCGGCTATGTGCCACAGGGTATGCGAGATGGCGGTACTTTGAGTGTTCTCTAGTTGGACGCATGGACGGACGCACGGACGGACAGACAGACTGGCAAACAGATGGACAGGTAGGCGGATGTGTAAAGTGGCTATGTGCCACAGGGTATGCGAGATGGCGGTACTTTGAGTGTTCTCTAGATGGACGCACGGACGGACGCACGGACGGACAGACAGACAGAGTGGCAGACAGACGGACAGGTAGACGGACGAGTAAAGCGGGTATGCACCACAGGGTATACGACGAGCGAGATGGCGGTACTCAGAGTGTTCTCTAGATTGACGCACGAACGGACGCATGGATGGAGAGACCGACAGACTTGCAGACAGACGGACAGGTAGACGGACATGTAAAGCAGCTATGTGCCACAGAGTATGCGAGATGGCGGTACTTTGAGTGTTCTCTAGATGGACGCACGGATGGACGCATGAACGAACAGACAGACAGACTGGCAGAGAGACGAAAGAGTAGACGGTCGTGTAAAGTGGCTTTGTGCCACAGGGTATGCGAGATGTCAGTACTTTGAGTGTTCTCTAAATGGACGCACGGAAGGACAGACAGACAGACTGGTAGACAGACGTGTAAAGTGGCTATGTGCCACAGGGTATTCGAGATGGCGGTATTTTTAGTGTTCTCTAGGTTGACGCACGAACAGACGCATGGACGGAGAGACAGACAGACTGGCAAACAGACGGACAGGTAGACGGATGTGTAAAGTGGCTATGTGCCACAGGGTATGCGAGATGGCGGTACTTTGAGTGTTCTCTAGATGGAAGCACGGACAGACGCACGGACGGACAGACAGACAGACTAGCAGACAGACGGACAGGTAGACGGACGTGTAAAGTGCCTATGTGCCACAGGGTATGCGAGATGGCGATACTTTGAGTGTTCTCTAGATGGAAGCACGGACAGACGCACGGACGGACAAACAGACAGAGTGGCAGACAGACAGACAGACAGACAGGTGGACGGACGTGTAAAGTGGTTATGTGCCACAGGGTATACGACGCGCGAGATGGTGGTACTCAGAGTGTTCTCTAGATGGACGCACAGACGGACGCATGAACGAAACGACAGACAGGTTGGCAGACAGACGGACAGGTAGACGGACGCGTAAAGGGGGTATGTGCCACAGGGTATACGACGCGCGAGATGGCGGTACTATGAGTGTTCTCTACATTGACGCCCGAATAGATGCATGGACGGACAGACAGACAGACTGGCAGACAGACGGAAGGGTAGACGGACGTGTAAAGCGGCTATGTGCCACAGGGTATGCCAGATGGCGGTACTTTGAATGTTCTGTAGATGGACGCACGGACGGGCAGACATACAGAGTGGCAGACAGACGGACAGGTAGAAGGACGAGTAAAGCGGCTATGTGCCGCAGGGTATGCGAGAGGGTGGTACATTGAGTGTTCTCTAGAAGGACGCACGGATGGACGCATGGACGAATAGACAGACTGGCAGACAAACGGAGAGGTAGACGGACGCGTAAAGATGGTATGTACCACAGGTATACGACGCGCGAGATGGCGGTACACAGAGTGTTCTCTAGATTGACGCACGAATGGACGCATGGACGGACAGACAGACAGACTGGCAGAGAGACGAAAGGGTAGACGGACGTGTAAAGTGGCTTTGTGCCACAGGGTATGCGAGATGTCAGTACTTTGAGTGTTCTCTAAATGGACGCACGGACGGACAGACAGACAGACTGACAGACAGATGTGTAAAGTGGCTCCACAGGGTATTCGAGATGGCGGTATTTTTAGTGTTCTCTAGATTGACGCACGAACAGACGCATGGACGGAGAGACAGACAGACTGGCAGACAGACGGACAGGTAGACGGACGTGTAAAGCGGCTATGTGCCACAGGGTATTCGAGATGGCGGTACATTGAGTGTTCTCTAGATTGACGCACGGACGAACGCACGGACGGACAGACAGACAGAGTGGCAGACACACGGACACGTGGACGGACGTGTAAAGTGGTTATGTGCCACAGCGTATACGACGCGCGAGATGGTGGTACTCAGAGTGTTCTCTAGATGGACGCAGGACGGACTCATGAACGAACAGACAGACAGGTTGGCAGACAGACGGGCAGGTAGACGGACGCGTAAAGCGGGTATGTGACGGAGGGTATACGAGCGCGAGATGGCGGTACTCGGAGTGTTCTCTAAATTTACGCACGGACGGACGCATGGAGGAACAGACAGACAGACTGGCAGACAGACGGAAAGGTAGACGGACGTGTAAAGCGGCTATATGCCCCAGAGTATGCGAGATGGCGGTACATTGAGTGTTCTCTAGATGTACGCACGGACGGACACATGGACGGACAGACACACAGACTAGGAGACAGACGGACAGGTAGACGGATGTGTAAAGTGGCTATGTGCCATAGGGTATGCGAGATGGCGGTACTTTGAGTGTTCTCTAGATGGACGCACGGACGGACGCACGGACGGACAGTCAGGCAGACTGGGAGACAGACGGACAGGTAGACGGACATGTAAAGTGGCTATGTGCCACATGGTATGCGAGATGGCGGTACTTTGCGTGTTCTCTAGATGGACGCATGGATGGACGCACGGACGGACAGACAGACAGACTGGCAAACAGATGGACAGGTAGACGGATGTGTAAAGTGGCTATGTGCCACAGGGTATGCGAGATGGCGGTACTTTGAGTTTTCTCTAGATGGACGCACGGACGGACAGACAGACAGACTGGCAGACAGACGGACAGGTAGACTGACGTGTAAAGTGGCTATGTGCGACAGGGTTTGCGAGATGGCGGTACTTCGAGTGCTCTCTAATTGGACGCACGGACGGACAGACAGACACACTGGCAGACAGACGGACAGGTAGATGGACGTGTAAAGCAGCTATGTGCCACAGGGTATGCGAGATGGTGGTACTTTGAGTGTTCTCTAGAAGGACGCATGGATGGACGCATGGACGAACACACAGACAGACTGGCAGACAAACGTTAAGGTAGACGGACGCGTAGAGATGGTATGTACCACAGGGTATACGACGCGCGAGATGGCAGTACTCAGAGTGTTCTATAGATGAACGCACGGACGGACGCATGGAGGAACAGACAGACAGACTGGCAGACAGACGGACAGGTAGACGTACGAGTAAAGCGCGTATGTACCACAGGGTAATGACGCGCGAGATGGCGGTACTCAGAGTGTTCTCTAGATTGACGCATGAACGGACGCATGGACGGAGACAGACAGACTGGAAGACAGACGGACAGGTAGACGGACGTGTAAACCGGCTATGTGCCACAGGGTATGCGAGATGGCGGTACTTTGAGTGTTCTCTAGATGGACGCACGGATGGACGCATGGACGAACAGACAGACAGACTGGCAGAGAGACGAAAGGGTAGACGGACGTGTAAAGTGGCTTTGTGCCACAGGGTATGCGAGATGTCAGTACTTTACGTCTTCTCTAGATAGACGCACAGACGGACGCACGGACGGACAGACAGGCACACTGGCAGACAGACGGACGTGTGAAGTGGCTATGTGCCACTGGGTATGCGAGATGGCGGTACTTTGCGTGTTCTCTAGATGGATGCACGGACGGACACATGGACGGACAGACAGACTGGCAAACAGACGGACAGGTAGACGGATGTGTAAAGTGGCTATGTGCCACAAGGTATGCGAGATGGCGGTACTTTGAGTGTTCTCTAGAGAAGCACGGACAGACGCACGGATGGACAGACAGACAGACTAGCAGACAGACGGACAGGTAGACGGACGTGTAAAGTGCCTATGTGCCACAGGGTATGCGAGATGGCGGTACTTTGAGTGTTCCCTAGATGGAAGCACGGACAGACGCACGGACGGACAGACAGACAGACTCGCAGACAGACGGACAGGTAGACAGACGTGTAAAGTGGCTATGTGCCACAGGGTATTCGAGATGGCGGTATTTTTAGTGTTCTTTAGATTGACGCACGAACGCATGGACGGAGAGATAGACAGACTGGCAGACAGACGGACAGGTAGATGGACGTGTAAAGCGGCTATGTGCCACAGGGTATTCGAGATGGCGGTACTTTGAGTGTTCTCTAGATTGACGCACGGACGGACGCACGGACGGACAGACAGACTGGCAGACAGACGGACAGGTAGACGGACGTGTAAAGTGCCTATGTGCCACAGGGTATGCGAGATGGCGGTACTTTGAGTGTTCTCTAGATGGAAGCAAGGACGGACGCACGGACGGACAGACAGAAAGAGTGGTAGACAGACAGACAGGTGGACGAACTTGTAAAGTGGTTATGTGCCACAGGGTATGCGAGATGGCGGTACTTTGAGCGTTCTCTAGATGGACGCACGGACGGACGCATGGACGAACAGACAGACAGGCTGGCAGACAGACGGGAAGGTAGACGGACGCGTAAAGCGGGTATGTGACACAGGGTATACGACGCGCGAGATGGCGGTACTCGGAGTGTTCTCTAGATTCACGCACGAACGGACGCATGGACGGACAGAAAGACAGACTGGCAGACAGACGGAAAGGTAGACGGACGCGTAAAGCGGCTATGTGCCACAGGGTATGCAAGATGGCGGTACTTTGAGTGTTCTCTAGATGGACGCACGGACGGAGGCACGGATGGACAGACAGACGGACAGGTAGACGGACGCGTAAAGTGGTTATGTGCCACAGGGCATACGACGTGCGAGATGGTGGTACTCAGAGTGTTCTCTAGATTGACGCACGAACGGATGCATGGATGGACAAAAAGACAGACTGGCAGACAGACGAACAGGTAGACGGACATGTAAAGTGGCTATGTGCCACAGGGTAAGCGAGATGGCGGTACTTTGAGTGTTCTCTAGATGGACGCACTGACGGACGCACGGACGTACAGACAGACAGAGTGGCAGACAGATGGACAGGTAGACGGACGAGTAAAGCGGCTATTTGCCACAGGGTATGCGAGATGGTGGTACTTTGAGTGTTCTCTAGAAGGACGCACGGATTTACGCATGGACGAACACACAGACAGACTGGCAGACAAACGTTAAGGTAGACGGACGCGTAGAGATGGTATGTACCACAGGGTATACGACGCGCAAGATGGCAGTACTCAGAGTGTTCTATAGATGAACGCACGGACGGACGCATGGAGGAACAGACAGACAGACTGGCAGACAGGCGGACAGGTAGACGTACGAGTAAAGCGCGTATGTACCACAGGGTAATGACGCGCGAGATGGCGGTACTCAGAGTGTTCTCTAGATTGACGCACGAACGGACGCATGGACGGAGACAGACAGACTGGAAGACAGACGGACAGGTAGACGGATGTGTAAACCGGCTATGTGCCACAGGGTATGCGAGATGGCGGTACTTTGAGTGTTCTCTAGATGGACGCATGGATGGACGCATGGACGAACAGACAGACAGACTGGCAGAGAGACGAAAGGGTAGACGGACGTGTAAAGTGGCTTTGTGCCACAGGGTATGCGAGATGTCAGTACTTTACGTCTTCTCTAGATAGACGCACAGACGGACGCACGGACGGACAGACAGGCACACTGGCAGACAGACGGACGTGTGAAGTGGCTATGTGCCACTGGGTATGCGAGATGGTGGTACTTTGCGTGTTCTCTAGATGGATGCACGGACGGACACATGGACGGACAGACAGACTGGCAAACAGACGGACAGGTAGACGGATGTGTAAAGTGGCTATGTGCCACAAGGTATGCGAGATGGCGGTACTTTGAGTGTTCTCTAGATGGAAGCACGGACAGACGCACGGATGGACAGACAGACAGACTAGCAGACAGACGGACAGGTAGACGGACGTGTAAAGTGCCTATGTGCCACAGGGTATGCGAGATGGCGGTACTTTGAGTGTTCTCTAGATGGAAGCACGGACAGACGCACGGACGGACAAACAGACAGAGTGGCAGACAGACGGACAGGTGGACGGACGTGTAAAGTGGTTATGTGCCACAGGGTATAAGACGCGCGAGATGGTGGTACTCAGAGTGTTCTCTAGATGGACGCACAGACGGACGCATGAACGAACCGACAGACAGGTTGGCAGACAGACGGACAGGTAGACGGACGCGTAAAGCGGGTATGTGACGCAGGGTATACGAGCGCGAGATGGCGGTACTCGGAGTGTTCTCTAAATTTACGCACGAACGGATGCATGGAGGAACAGACAGACAGACTGGCAGACAGACGGAAAGGTAGATGGACGCGTAAAGCGGCTATGTGTCACAGGGTATGCGAGATAGCGATACTTTGAGTGTTGTCTAGATGGACGCATGGACGGACGCACGGACGGACAGATAGACAGACTGGCAGACAGACGGACAGGTAGACGGACGCGTAAAGCGGGTATGCGCCACAGGGTATACGACGCGCGAGATGGTGGTACTATGAGTGTTCTCTACATTGACGCCCGAATAGATGCATGGACGGACAGACAGACAGACTGGCAGACAGACGGAAGGGTAGACGGACGTGTAAAGCGGCTATGTGCCACAGGGTATGCCAGATGGCGGTACTTTGAATGTTCTGTAGATGGACGCACGGACGGACAGAAAGACAGAGTGGCAGACAGACGGACAGGTAGAAGGACGAGTAAAGCGGCTATGTGCCGCAGGGTATGCGAGAGGGTGGTACATTGAGTGTTCTCTAGAAGGACGCACGGATGGACGCATGGACGAATAGACAGACTGGCAGACAAACGGAGAGGTAGACGGACACGTAAAGATGGTATGTACCACAGGTATACGACGCTCGAGATGGCAGTACTCAGAGTGTTCTCTAGATGGACTCACGGAAGGACGCATGGAGGAACAGACAGACAGACTGGCAGACAGACGGACAGGTAGACGGACGAGTAAAGCGGGTATGCACCACAGGGTATACGACGAGCGAGATGGCGGTACTCAGAGTGTTCTCTAGATTGACGCACGAACGGACGCATGGACGGAGAGACCGACAGACTTGCAGACAGACGGACAGGTAGACGGACATGTAAAGCAGCTATGTGCCACAGAGTATGCGAGATGGCGGTACTTTGAGTGTTCTCTAGATGGACGCACGGATGGACGCATGGACGAACAGACAGACAGACTGGCAGAGAGACGAAAGGGTAGACGGACGTGTAAAGTGGCTTTGTGCCACAGGGTATGCGAGATGTCAGTACTTTGAGTGTTCTCTAAATGGACGCACGGACGGACAGACAGACAGACTGGCAGACAGACGTGTAAAGTGGCTCCACAGGGTATTCGAGATGGCGGTATTTTTAGTGTTCTCTAGATTGACGCACGAACAGACGCATGGACGGAGAGACAGACAGACTGGCAGACAGACGGACAGGTAGACGGACGTGTAAAGCGGCTATGTGCCACAGGGTATACGACGCGCGAGATGGTGGTACTCAGAGTGTTCTCTAGATGGACGCACGGACGGACTCATGAACGAACAGACAGACAGGTTGGCAGACAGACGGACAGGTAGACGGACGCGTAAAGCGGGTATGTGACGCAGGGTATACGAGCGCGAGATGGCGGTACTCGGAGTGTTCTCTAAATTTACGCACGGACGGACGCATGGAGGAACAGACAGACAGACTGGCAGACAGACGGAAAGGTAGACGCACGTGTAAAGCGGCTATATGCCCCAGAGTATGCGAGATGGCGGTACTTTGAGTGTTCTCTAAATGGACGCACGGACGGACACTTGGACGGACAGACACACAGACTAGGAGACAGACGGACAGGTAGACGGATGTGTAAAGTGGCTGTGTGCCATAGGGTATGCGAGATGGCGGTACTTTGAGTGTTCTCTAGATGGACGCACGGACGGACGCACGGATGGACAGACAGACAGACTGGCAGACAGACTAACAGGTAGACTGGCGTGTAAAGTGGCTATGTGCCACATGGTATGCGAGATGGCGGTACTTTGCGTGTTTTCTAGATGGACGCACGGAAAGACACATGGACGGACAGTCAGGCAGACTGGGAGACAGACGGACAGGTAGACGGACATATAAAGTGGCTATGTGCCACATGGTATGTGAGATGGCGGTACTTTGCGTGTTCTCTAGATGGACGCATGGATGGACGCACGGACGGACAGACAGACAGACTGGCAAACAGATGGACAGGTAGACGGATGTGTAAAGTGGCTATGTGCCACAGGGCATGCGAGATGGCGGTACTTTGAGTGTTCTCTAGATGGACGCACGGACGGACAGACAGACAGACTGGCAGACAGACGGACAGGTAGACTGACGTGTAAAGTGGCTATGTGCGACAGGGTATGCGAGATGGCGGTACTTTGAGTGTTCTCTAGATGGACGCACGGACGGACAGACAGACAGACTGGCAGACAGACGGACAGGTAGACTGACGTGTAAAGTGGCTATGTGCGACAGGGTATGCGAGATGGCGGTACTTTGAGTGCTCTCTAATTGGACGCACGGACGGACAGACAGACAGACTGGCAGGCAGACGGACAGGTAGATGGACGTGTAAAGCGGCTATGTGCCACAGGGTATTCGAGATGGCGGTACTTTGAGTGTTCTCTAGATTGACGTACGGACGGACGCACGGATGGACAGACAGACAGACTGGCAGACAGACGGACAGGTAGACGGACGTGTAAAGTGCCTATGTGCCACAGGGTATGCGAGATGGCGGTACTTTGAGTGTTCCCTAGATGGAAGCACGGACAGACGCACGGACGGACAGACAGACAGACTCGCAGACAGACGGACAGGTAGACAGACGTGTAAAGTGGCTATGTGCCACAGGGTATTCGAGATGGCGGTATTTTTAGTGTTCTCTAGATTGACGCACGAACGCATGGACGGAGAGATAGACAGACTGGCAGACAGACGGACAGGTAGATGGACGTGTAAAGCGGCTATGTGCCACAGGGTATTCGAGATGGCGGTACTTTGAGTGTTCTCTAGATTGACGCACGGACGGACGCACGGACGGACAGACAGACTGGCAGACAGACAGACAGGTAGACGGACGTGTAAAGTGCCTATGTGCCGCAGGTTATGCGAGAAGGCGGTACTTTGAGTGTTCTCTAGATGGAAGCAAGGACGGACGCACGGACGGACAGACAGAAAGAGTGGCAGACAGACAGACAGGTGGACGGACTTGTAAAGTGGTTATGTGCCACAGGGTATGCGAGATGGCGGTACTTTGAGCGTTCTCTAGATGGACGCACGGACGGACGCATGGATGAACAGACAGACAGGCTGGCAGACAGACGGGAAGGTAGACGGACGCGTAAAGCGGGTATGTGACACAGGGTATACGACGCGCGAGATGGGGGTACTCGGAGTGTTCTCTAGATTCACGCACGAACGGACGCATGGACGGACAGAAAGACAGACTGGCAGACAGACGGAAAGGTAGACGGACGCGTAAAGCGGCTATGTGCCACAGGGTATGCAAGATGGCGGTACTTTGAGTGTTCTCTAGATGGACGCACGGACGGAGGCACGGATGGACAGACAGACGGACAGGTAGACGGACGCGTAAAGTGGTTATGTGCCACAGGGCATACGACGTGCGAGATGGTGGTACTCAGAGTGTTCTCTAGATTGACGCACGAACGGACGCATGGACGGAGAGACCGACAGACTTGCAGACAGACGGACAGGTAGACGGACATGTAAAGCAGCTATGTGCCACAGAGTATGCGAGATGGCGGTACTTTGAGTGTTCTCTAGATGGACGCATGAATGGACGCATGGACGAACAGACAGAGAGACTGGCAGAGAGACGAAAGGGTAGACGGACCTGTAAAGTGGCTTTGTGCCACAGGGTATGCGAGATGTCAGTACTTTGAGTGTTCTCTAAATGGACGCACGGACGGACAGACAGACAGACTGGCAGACAGACGTGTAAAGTGGCTCCACAGGGTATTCGAGATGGCGGTATTTTTAGTGTTCTCTAGATTGACGCACGAACAGACGCATGGACGGAGAGACAGACAGACTGGCAGACAGACGGACAGGTAGACGGACGTGTAAAGCGGCTATGTGCCACAGGGTATTCGAGATGGCGGTACATTGAGTGTTCTCTAGATTGACGCACGGACGAACGCAGGGACGGACAGACGGACAGAGTGGCAGACACACGGACACGTGGACGGACGTGTAAAGTGGTTATGTGCCACAGCGTATACGACGCGCGAGATGGTGGTACTCAGAGTGTTCTCTAGATGGACGCACGGACGGACTCATGAACGAACAGACAGACAGGTTGGCAGACAGACGGACAGGTAGACGGACGCGTAAAGCGGGTATGTGACGCAGGGTATACGAGCGCGAGATGGCGGTACTCGGAGTGTTCTCTAAATTTACGAACGGACGGACGCATGGAGGAAGAGACAGACAGACTGGCAGACAGACGGAAAGGTAGACGCACGTGTAAAGCGGCTATATGCCCCAGAATATGCGAGATGGCGGTACTTTGAGTGTTCTCTAGATGGACGCACGGACGGACACATGGACGGACAGACACACAGACTAGGAGACAGACGGACAGGTAGACGGATGTGTAAAGTGGCTATGTGCCATAGGGTATGCGAGATGGCGGTACTTTGAGTGTTCTCTAGATGGACGCACGGACGGACGCACGGATGGACAGACAGACAGACTGGCAGACAGACTAACAGGTAGACTGGCATGTAAAGTGGCTATGTGCCATATGGTATGCGAGATGGCGGTACTTTGCGTGTTTTCTAGATGGACGCACGGACGGACACATGGACGGACAGTCAGGCAGACTGGGAGACAGACGGACAGGTAGACGGACATGTAAAGTGGCTATGTGCCACATGGTATGCGAGATGGCGGTACTTTGCGTGTTCTCTAGATGGACGCATGGATGAACGCACGGACGGACAGACAGACAGACTGGCAAACAGATGGACAGGTAGACGGATGTGTAAAGTGGCTATGTGCCACAGGGTATGCGAGATGGCGGTACTTTGAGTGTTCTCTAGATGGACGCACGGACGGACAGACAGACAGACTGGCAGACAGACGGACAGGTAGACTGACGTGTAAAGTGGCTATGTGCGACAGGGTATGCGAGATGGCGGTACTTTGAGTGCTCTCTAATTGGACGCACGGAGGGAAAGACAGACAGACTGGCAGACAGACGGACAGGTAGATGGACGTGTAAAGCGGCTATGTGCCACAGGGTATTCGAGATGGCGGTACTTTGAGTGTTCTCTAGATTGACGTACGGACGGACGCACGGATGGACAGACAGACAGACTGGCAGACAGACGGACAGGTAGACGGACGTGTAAAGTGCCTATGTGCCACAGGGTATGCGAGATGGCGGTACTTTGAGTGTTCCCTAGATGGAAGCACGGACAGACGCACGGACGGACAGACAGACAGACAGACTCGCAGACAGACGGACAGGTAGACAGACGTGTAAAGTGGCTATGTGCCACAGGGTATTCGAGATGGCGGTATTTTTAGTGTTCTCTAGATTGACGCACGAACTTATGGACGGAGAGATAGACAGACTGGCAGACAGACGGACAGGTAGATGAACGTGTAAAGCGGCTATGTGCCACAGGGTATTCGAGATGGCGGTACTTTGAGTGTTCTCTAGATTGACACACGGACGGACGCACGGACGGACAGACAGACTGGCAGACAGACGGACAGGTAGACGGACGTGTAAAGTGCCTATGTGTCGCAGGTTATGCGAGAAGGCGGTACTTTGAGTGTTCTCTAGATGGAAGCAAGGACGGACGCACGGACGGACAGACAGAAAGAGTGGCAGACAGACAGACAGGTGGACGGACTTGTAAAGTGGTTATGTGCCACAGGGTATGCGAGATGGCGGTACTTTGAGCGTTCTCTAGATGGACGCACGGACGGACGCATGGACGAACAGACAGACAGGCTGGCAGACAGACGGACAGGTAGACAGACGTGTAAAGTGGGTATGTGCCACAGGGTATTCGAGATGGCGGTATTTTTAGTGTTCTCTAGATTGACGCACGAACGCATGGACGGAGAGATAGACAGCCTGGCAGACAGACGGACAGGTAGATGGACGTGTAAAGCAGCTATGTGCCACAGGGTATTCGAGATGGCGGTACTTTGAGTGTTCTCTAGATTGACGCATGGACGGACGCACGGACGGACAGACAGACTGGCAGACAGACGGACAGGTAGACGGACGTGTAAAGTGCCTATGTGCCGCAGGTTATGCGAGAAGGCGGTACTTTGAGTGTTCTCTAGATGGACGCACGGACGGATGCATGGACGGACAGACAGACAGGCTGGCAGGCAGATGGACAGGTAGACAGATGTGTAAAGTGGCTATGTGCCACAGGGTATACGACGCGCGAGATGGTGGTACTCAGAGTGTTCATCATATCATCATATTTTATTTCCTTAAAGACCCCACAAAGGGGTATTACATATGGGGTGGATGTACAGGATATAAAAACATTTGCCACATAAGGGGCTGGTATACAGGATATAAAACTTTTGCTACATTCAAAATATACAATATGCTACATAGGTGTGGGTATATACATTGCCATAAAGTTTCACTGACAGAGATGAGTTATTACATTTTTAGCGAAAGTTGATGGGCAGGTGATTGTGACGACGTGGTTTGGGAGGTCGTTCCAGTCCTTCACAGCACGCGGAAAGAAGGATGCGGAGAAGGTAGCAGTCCTAGTGCGGTAACGGGAGACTTGGAGGGGGTGGCTGGTGCGGTGCGAAATGTACGTTGGAGGGATGACGTATGGAGGATGGTTGAGGGGCGAATGAAACAGCTTATGAAACAGGGAAAGAGTGGCTATGCGGCGTCGAAGGGCAAGTGGCTGCAATCCAGATTGGGCTTTTAAGGATGAAACACTGATGTCATAAGAATATGACGAATGTATGAATCGGACTGAGCGATATTGAATTGATTCAAGGTCATTGATTAGGTAAATTTGAGGTGGATTCCATATAGCAGAGGCGTATTCCAGTTTTGGCCTGATGAGGGATGTGTATGCGAGAAGTTTTACGTGTTGAGGTGCGCAACGCAGATGACGTTTCACGAATCCCAATATTTTGTTTGCAGATGAGATAATGTTTGTGACATGCGCATTCCAAGTTAGATCGGCGGACAGAGTGACACCTAGATATTTGAAACACTGTACTATTTCTAGAGGGGCGTTAGTGATTTGGTATGAGAATAGGAAAGGGTTTTTGCGGCGAGTGAATGAGACAACCTTACACTTGTTGGGGTTAAGTTTGAGAAGCGAATTGTCACACCATTCTTGAATGTTGTTCAGATCGTGTTGCAGGGTTAGTTGATCGGAAGCATTAGTTATTGTATGGTAGATCACGCAATCGTCGGCGAACATGCGGATTTTGCAAGACACAGTTAGTGGTAGGTCATTAATGTAGATTAGAAATAGCAAGGGGCCAAGGACGCACCCTTGCGGTACTCCTGACGTTACTTCGAGAGGTTCAGAGGATTCATTATTTACGTGCACGAATTGAGAACGATTAGCTAAAAAAGATTTAATCCATCTTAACACGTTAGGGTCAAGATTTAGCCCGGATAACTTCTGTATTAGTTTGTTGTGTGGAACTGTATCAAATGCTTTTGCGTAGTTAAGGAAAATGGCGTCAGTCTGAAAGTTGGTGTCAAGATTTTATGTATGTCGTGAAGAAAGAGTGCTAATTGTGTTTCACAGGAAAGTCCCTTGCGGAAGCCATGCTGACAGGTGTGAAAGAAACTATTGGAATCGAGGAAGTTGATAACATGAGAATATATGACATGTTCCATGATTTTGCATGGGATGCTTGTTAATGAAATGGGACGATAATTGAGTGGGGAGTTGCTGTCGCCTGCTTTGTAGACTGGAACGACCTTACCAATTTTCAGTCATTCGGAAGGTCGCCGGTGCTGAGTGACTGTGAGAATATGAGGTGCAAGTATGGTACAATTGTATCGGTAATGTTCTTTAACAGTTTAGAATTAATTTCGTCAATGCCGCATGACGAGGAAAGTTTAATGTTTTTTATTAGGGAAGAAATGCCGTCTGCGGAAAATGCTAGCGCAGGCATGCTGGAACCTATCAGGGTGGTTGTGGGAACGGAAGGCATACTAGGTTCTCTGGTGATCACCGACGAGAATGCAATGTTAAAAATATGAGCACACTCGGCATTTGTGGTCACTTCACCGGATTCGTTAGTAAGGGAGATAGTGCGAGATGGTTTTGGATTGACGGTCTGCCAAAATTTTTTTACGTTATCACTTAGCATGTTAGGTAGGTTCGTGTTAAAGAATGCGTGCTTGGCGTTGCGAATTGCTGTAAGATAGTCATTTTCGGCGGAGTAGTATTTATCCCATGCGCATGGCATTCCTTTAGATTTTGCCTGGCGGAAAAGGCGTTTTTTCTTGTTGCTAAGTCGGTTTAATGTTTTAGTATACCAGGGCTTTTGCTGCGTGGCACGAAATGTGGTCTTCGGAATAAACTTATTTTTTAGTTCAATAAGTTTTTGTTTAAGAACTATCCAATTTTCATTGACGGATCGGCTGCGGAAGTTGGCTTCAAAATCTGGGAAGAACCTACTGAGTTCGTTGTTAATTTCTTGATAGTTACCTTTATCATATAAACATATTATTTTGTTTAGCATTTCACGGCGCTCTGGGGAAAATGCGAAATCTGCATGGATAACTTTATGGTCGCTAATTTCATCGAGATAGGTAATTGACGATAAGCTAGAAGGATGGGTGGTTAGAATGAGATCAAGGATGTTTGCGGAATTGGCGGCAACACGTGTTGGCTCTGAAACAAGTTGTGATAAGTTAAAGTTGAAACAAGCATCTAGAAAATCTCTCGAGTCTTTCTGGTTTCCTTGTGTGGTTGTTCCGATTTGCCAGTTAATATTAGGAAGGTTAAAGTCACCAAACAGCAAAATATGGGCATTCGGGTGGGCTTTGGTGAGCGCATTTAGTATATCGTTAAATTTATTTGCGAAGTCTGGATTTGCATTCGGTGGTCTGTAGCAGACACCAAGCAGTATTGTGTGGGGTGAAGCCCGGCAATGTAGCCATAAGATTTCTATGTCAGATGCTATGTTGATCACGGAACATGATAATTGCGGGCCGACGGCGATCAGTACGCCTCCTCCGCGAGTGCATTCGCGATCTTTTCGGTATAAGTGAAAGTTAGGAAGATCTGCAAGAACTTCAGTGTCCGTCACGTCATCGGAAAGCCACGTTTTTGTTAATACAACAAGATTGGCATTGGATGACGTCACAAGGCTAGATACTTTTTCTCGTTTCGGTAGAAAGCTGCGTATGTTAGTAAAGATTACAGATAAGGAAAGATTGTTTTGTGCTAGATTTCGGGGGCGGTTCGTTACTTTCTTCGTTCGAGGGATTTGATATGCGATTTCTTTTACAGTTTGTGAAGCATTGTCAAAAATGTAACGTTTTGAGCCAATATGAAGGGTTTTATAACGTATCTGAAACTTCGCTGATTTTGCTTTCGCGAAATTAACTAAGTGTCGGCGAGCGGTTCGGACAGACTGGGAGAAGTCTTCGCCGATGCTGAAGTCGGTTTCTCTCAGCATGGGTGCATTTGTAAGTACGGCTTCTTTGGTTTTATGGAAGGTGAACTTTGCTATCATAGGGCGGTTGTGATTAGTGGCATGGCGTCCGAGGCGATGTGCGCGATCTATTTCTTTTGGGTCGATGACTAAGTGGAGGTGTTCACGGCAGTGTCTGATAATAAGCCCTTCTGCTTCTGCATTTGTTTCGGCTGGGTTAGGATCGGGAAGGTTGTAGAATATTAAGTTATTACGTCGTGAGCGGTTTTCTGCGTCGTCTAATTTAGCCTCCAGTTTGGAGACCAAACGGTTCGTTTCAGTTGCGTCCGTACGGATCACTTCAAGATCTGCATGTAGAGGCAACAGGTTCTGGTAGCGGTTTTCTACTTCAGTCATGCGTTTACTTAGGTCAGTTATGGTTTGGTTGGTTGTGGATAGCTGGTTTTTAAGTTCTTGTACCTCAGTGAGAAGTGTAGCTAGCCCAGCGGAAATTTTTTGTAGTTCGGTGAGGATTTCTTGCATTTCTGGGCCAGGATTAGTCTCAACATCACCGGACAATAATAACAGTAGAGAGGAGGTGGTATGGGCGCACTCAAGGATCATTTCACAAAGGCACTGTGGGCTCGGCAGCTGCACCAAGTAGTAGTTACTTGTCTTTTTAGCAAATAGGCTATTGTACCCACTAACATGCATGACCAGGGCGAAGTGGTAAGTGCGCTGCGACGTGGCACAGCTGCCTAGCCCACGAAGTGCTGCGGACGGGCGTTGCTCTTTTATAGCGGGGGGAGCGATGATGTTGGCTGCGATGGTGCTGTCCAGGTTGAAGTGAGGGTTGGGGGGTCCGGTAGTGTTGTTGCCAGTAGTGGTGCAGCCGCGATGATTGCGTACTGGCGAGCACCTGCCTCGCTTTCGCAAGGTGGCAGCGTCCGATTCCAAGAAAAATCCAACGAAGGATTCACCAGGGCGGGAAGCAGTAGGTGCAGGACCATTGCCAGGGATACCTGCATGACCAGGGCGAAGTGGTAAGTGCGCTGCGACGTGGCACAGCTGCCTAGCCCACGAAGTGCTGCGGACGGGCGTTGTTCTTTTATAGCGGGGGGGAGCGATGATGTTGGCTGCGATGGTGCTGTCCAGGTTGAAGTGAGGGTTGGGGGGTCCGGTAGTGTTGTTGCCAGTAGTGGTGCAGCCGCGATGATTGCGTATTGGCGAGCACCTGCCTCGCTTTCGCAAGGTGGCAGCGTCCGATTCCAAGAAAAATCCAACGAAGGATTCACCAGGGCGGGAAGCAGTAGGTGCAGGACCATTGCCAGGGATACCTGCATGACCAGGGCGAAGTGGTAAGTGCGCTGCGACGTGGCACAGCTGCCTAGCCCACATACACTTCTCTAGATGGACGCACGGACGGAAGCATGGACGAATAGACAGACAGGCTGGCAGACAGACAGACAGGTAGACGGACGCGTAAAGCGGGTATGTGCCACAGGGTATACGGTGCGCGAGATGGTGGTACTTAGAGTGTTCTCTAGATTGACGCACGAAAGATGCATGGACAGACAGACAGACAGACAGACTGGCAGACAGACGGACAGGTAGATGGACATGTAAAGCGGCTATGTGCCACAGGGTATGCGAGATGGCGGTACTTTGAGTGTTCTCTAGTTGGACGCATGGACGGACGCACGGACGGACAGACAGACTGGCAAACAGATGGACAGGTAGGCGGATGTGTAAACTGGCTATGTGCCACAGGGTATGCGAGATGGCGGTACTTTGAGTGTTCTCTAGATGGACGCACGGACGGACGCACGGACGGACAGACAGACAGACTGGCAGACAGACGGACAGGTAGACGGACGAGTAAAGCGGGTATGCACCACAGGGTATACGACGAGCGAGATGGCGGTACTCAGAGTGTTCTCTAGATTGATGCACGAACGGACGCATGGACGGAGAGACCGACAGACTTGCAGACAGACGGACAGGTAGACGGACATGTAAAGCGGCTATGTGCCACAGAGTATGCGAGATGGCGGTACTTTGAGTGTTCTCTAGATGGACGCATGGACGAACAGACAGACAGACTGGCAGAGAGACGAAAGGGTAGACGGACGTGTAAAGTGGCTTTGTGCCACAGGGTATGCGAGATGTCAGTACTTTGAGTGTTCTCTAAATGGACGCACGGACGGACAGACAGACAGACTGGTAGACAGACGTGTAAAGTGGCTATGTGCCACAGGGTATTCGAGATGGCGGTATTTTTAGTGTTCTCTAGGTTGACGCACGAACAGACGCATGGACGGAGAGACAGACAGACTGGCAAACAGACGGACAGGTAGACGGATGTGTAAAGTGGTATGTGCCACAGGGTATGCGAGATGGCGGTACTTTGAGTGTTCTCTAGATGGAAGCACGGACAGACGCACGGACGGACAGACAGACAGACTAGCAGACAGACGGACAGGTAGACGGACGTGTAAAGTGCCTATGTGCCACAGGGTATGCGAGATGGCGATACTTTGAGTGTTCTCTAGATGGAAGCACGGACAGATGCACGGACGGACAAACAGACAGATTGGCAGACAGACAGACAGGTGGACGGACGTGTAAAGTGGTTATGTGCCACAGGGTATACGACGCGCGAGATGGTGGTACTCAGAGTGTTCTCTAGATGGACGCACAGACGGACGCATGAACGAACCGACAGGCAGGTTGGCAGACAGACGGACAGGTAGACGGACGCGTAAAGCGGGTATGTGACGCAGGGTATACGAGCGCGAGATGGCGGTACTCGGAGTGTTCTCTAAATTTACGCACGAACGGATGCATGGAGGAACAGACAGACAGACTGGCAGACAGACGGAAAGGTAGATGGACGCGTAAAGCGGCTATGTGTCACAGGGTATGCGAGATGGTGGTACTATGAGTGTTCTCTACATTGACGCCCGAATAGATGCATGGACGGACAGACAGACAGACTGGCAGACAGACGGAAGGGTAGACGGACGTGTAAAGCGGCTATGTGCCACAGGGTATGCCAGATGGCGGTACTTTGAATGTTCTGTAGATGGACGCACGGACGGGCAGACAGACAGAGTGGCAGACAGACGGACAGGTAGAAGGACGAGTAAAGCGGCTATGTGCCGCAGGGTATGCGAGAGGGTGGTACATTGAGTGTTCTCTAGAAGGGCGCACGGATGGACGCATGGACGAATAGACAGACTGGCAGACAAACGGAGAGGTAGACGGACGCGTAAAGATGGTATGTACCACAGGTATACGACGCTCGAGATGGCAGTACTCAGAGTGTTCTCTAGATGGACTCACGGAAGGACGCATGGAGGAACAGACAGACAGACTGGCAGACAGACGGACAGGTAGACGGACGAGTAAAGCGGGTATGCACCACAGGGTATACGACGAGCGAGATGGCGGTACTCAGAGTGTTCTCTAGAATGACGCACGAACGGACGCATGGACGGAGAGACCGAAAGACTTGCAGACAGACGGACAGGTAGACGGGCATGTAAAGCAGCTATGTGCCACAGAGTATGCGAGATGGCGGTACTTTGAGTGTTCTCTGGATGGACGCACGGATGGACGCATGGACGAACAGACAGACAGACTGGCAGAGAGACGAAAGGGTAGACGGACGTGTAAAGTGGCTTTGTGCCACAGGGTATGCGAGATGTCAGTACTTTGAGTGTTCTCTAAATGGACGCACGGACGGACAGACAGACAGACTGACAGACAGACGTGTAAAGTGGCTCCACAGGGTATTCGAGATGGCGGTATTTTTAGTGTTCTCTAGATTGACGCACGAACAGACGCATGGACGGAGAGACAGACAGACTGGCAGACAGACGAACAGGTAGACGGACGTGTAAAGTGGCTATGTGCCACAGGGTATGCAAGATGGCGGTACTTTGAGTGTTCTCTAGATGGACGCACGGACGGAGGCACGGATGGACAGACAGACGGACAGGTAGACGGACGCGTAAAGTGGTTATGTGCCACAGGGCATACGACGTGCGAGATGGTGGTACTCAGAGTGTTCTCTAGATTGACGCACGAAAGATGCATGGACAGACAGACAGACAGACAGACTGGCAGACAGACGGACAGGTAGATGGACATGTAAAGCGGCTGTGTGCCACAGGGTATGCGAGATGGCGGTACTTTGAGTGTTCTGCAGATGGACGCACGGACGTATGCATGGACGAACAGACAGACAGACTGGCAGATAGACGCACAGGTAGACAGACGTGTAAAGTGGCTATGTGCCACAGGGTATGCAAGATGGCGGTACTTTGCGTGTTCTCTAGAAGGACGCACGGACGGATGCCCGGACGGACAGACAGACAGACTGGCAGACAGACGGACATGTAGACGGACGTGTAAAGTGGCTATGTGCCACAGGGTATGCGAGATGGTGGTACTTTGCGTGTTCTCTAGATGGACGCACGGACGGACACATGGACGGACAGTCAGACAGTCTGGGAGACAGACGGACAGGTAGACGGTCATGTAAAGTAGCTATGTGCCAAATGGTATGCGAGATGGCGGTAATTTGCGTGTTCTCTAGTTGGACGCATGGACGGACGCACGGACGGACAGACAGACTGGCAAACAGATGGACAGGTAGGCGGATGTGTAAAGTGGCTATGTGCCACAGGGTATGCGAGATGGCGGTACTTTGAGTGTTCTCTAGATGGACGCACGGACGGACGCACGGACGGACAGACAGACAGACTGGCAGACAGACGGACAGGTAGACGGACGAGTAAAGCGGGTATGCACCACAGGGTATACGACGAGCGAGATGGCGGTACTCAGAGTGTTCTCTAGATTGACGCACGAACGGACGCATGGACGGAGAGACCGACAGACTTGCAGACAGACGGACAGGTAGACGGACATGTAAAGCAGCTATGTGCCACAGAGTATACGAGATGGCGGTACTTTGAGTGTTCTCTAGATGGACGCACGGATGGACGCATGGACGAACAGACAGACAGACTGGCAGAGAGACGAAAGGGTAGACGGACGTGTAAAGTGGCTTTGTGCCACAGGGTATGCGAGATGTCAGTACTTTGAGTGTTCTCTAAATGGACGCACGGACGGACAGACAGACAGACTGGTAGACAGACGTGTAAAGTGGCTATGTGCCACAGGGTATTCGAGATGGCGGTATTTTTAGTGTTCTCTAGGTTGACGCACGAACAGACGCATGGACGGAGAGACAGACAGACTGGCAAACAGACTGACAGGTAGACGGATGTGTAAAGTGGCTATGTGCCACAGGGTATGCGAGATGGCGGTACTTTGAGTGTTCTCTAGATGGAAGCACGGACAGACGCACGGACGGACAGACAGACAGACTAGCAGACAGACGGACAGGTAGACGGACGTGTAAAGTGCCTATGTGCCACAGGGTTTGCGAGATGGCGATACTTTGAGTGTTCTCTAGATGGAAGCACGGACAGACGCACGGACGGACAAACAGACAGAGTGGCAGACAGACAGACAGGTGGACGGACGTGTAAAGTGGTTATGTGCCACAGGGTATACGACGCGCGAGATGGTGGTACTCAGAGTGTTCTCTAGATGGACGCACAGACGGACGCATGAACGAACCGACAGACAGGTTGGCAGACAGACGGACAGGTAGACGGACGCGTAAAGCGGGTATGTGACGCAGAATATACGAGCGCGAAATGGCGGTACTCGGAGTGTTCTCTAAATTTACGCACGAACGGATGCATGGAGGAACAGACAGACAGACTGGCAGACAGACGGAAAGGCAGATGGACGCGTAAAGCGGCTATGTGTCACAGGGTATGCGAGATAGCGATACTTTGAGTGTTGTCTAGATGGACGCATGGACGGACGCACGGACGGACAGATAGACAGACTGGCAGACAGACGGACAGGTAGACGGATGCGTAAAGGGGGTATGTGCCACAGGGTATACGACGCGCGAGATGGTGGTACTATGAGTGTTCTCTACATTGACGCCCGAATAGATGCATGGACGGACAGACAGACAGACTGGCAGACAGACGAAAGGGTAGACGGACGTGTAAAGCGGCTATGTGCCACAGGGTATGCCAGATGGCGGTACTTTGAATTTCTGTAGATGGACGCACGGACGGACAGACAGACTGAGTGGCAGACAGACGGACAGGTAGAAGGACGAGTAAAGCGGCTATGTGCCGCAGGGTATGCGAGAGGGTGGTACATTGAGTGTTCTCTAGAAGGACGCACGGATGGACGCATGGACGAATAGACAGACTGGCAGACAAACGGAGAGGTAGACGGACGCGTAAAGATGGTATGTACCACAGGTATACGACGCTCGAGATGGCAGTACTCAGAGTGTTCTCTAGATGGACTCACGGAAGGACGCATGGAGGAACAGACAGACAGACTGGCAGACAGACGGACAGGTAGACGGACGAGTAAAGCGGGTATGCACCACAGGGTATACGACGAGCGAGATGGCGGTACTCAGAGTGTTCTCTAGATTGACGCACGAACGGACGCATGGATGGAGAGACCGACAGACTTGCAGACAGACGGACAGGTAGACGGACATGTAAAGCAGCTATGTGCCACAGAGTATGCGAGATGGCGGTACTTTGAGTGTTCTCTAGATGGACGCACGGATGGACGCATGGACGAACAGACAGACAGACTGGCAGAGAGACGAAAGGGTAGACGGACGTGTAAAGTGGCTTTGTGCCACAGGGTATGCGAGATGTCAGTACTTTGAGTGTTCTCTAAATGGACGCACGGATGGACAGACAGACAGACTGGCAGACAGACGTGTAAAGTGGCTCCACAGGGTATTCGAGATGGCGGTATTTTTAGTGTTCTCTAGATTGACGCACGAACAGACGCATGGACGGAGAGACAGACAGACTGGCAGACAGACGGACAGGTAGACGGACGTGTAAAGCGGCTATGTGCCACAGGGTATTCGAGATGGCGGTACATTGAGTGTTCTCTAGATTGACGCACGGACGAACGCACGGACGGACAGACAGATAGAGTGGCAGACACACGGACACGTGGACGGACGTGTAAATTGGTTATGTGCCACAGCGTATACGACGCGCGAGATGGTGGTACTCAGAGTGTTCTCTAGATGGACGCATGGACGGACTCATGAACGAACAGACAGACAGGTTGGAAGACAGACGGACAGGTAGACGGACGCGTAAAGCGGGTATGTGACGCAGGGTATACGAGCGCTAGATGGCGGTACTCGGAGTGTTCTCTAAATTTACGCACGGACGGACGCATGGAGGAAGAGACAGACAGACTGGCAGACAGACGGAAAGGTAGACGCACGTGTAAAGCGGCTATATGCCCCAGAATATGCGAGATGGCGGTACTTTGAGTGTTCTCTAGATGGACGCACGGACGGACACATGGACGGACAGACACACAGACTAGGAGACAGACGGACAGGTAGACGGATGTGTAAAGTGGCTATGTGCCATAGGGTATGCGAGATGGCGGTACTTTGAGTGTTCTCTAGATGGACGCACGGACGGACGCACGGATGGACAGACAGACAGACTGGCAGACAGACTAACAGGTAGACTGGCGTGTAAAATGGCTATGTGCCATATGGTATGCGAGATGGCGGTACTTTGCGTGTTTTCTAGATGGACGCACGGACGGACACATGGACGGACAGTCAGGCAGACTGGGAGACAGACGGACAGGTAGACGGACATGTAAAGTGGCTATGTGCCACATGGTATGCGAGATGGCGGTACTTTGCGTGTTCTCTAGATGGACGCATGGATGGACGCACGGACGGACAGACAGACAGACTGGCAAACAGATGGACAGGTAGACGGATGTGTAAAGTGGCTACGTGCCACAGGGTATGCGAGATGGCGGTACTTTGAGTGTTCTCTAGATGGACGCACGGACGGACAGACAGACAGACTGGCAGACAGACGGACAGGTAGACTGACGTGTAAAGTGGCTATGTGCGACAGGGTATGCGAGATGGCGGTACTTTGAGTGCTCTCTAATTGGACGCACGGACGGAAAGACAGACAGACTGGCAGACAGACGGACAGGTAGATGGACGTGTAAAGCGGCTATGTGCCACAGGGTATTCGAGATGGCGGTACTTTGAGTGTTCTCTAGATTGACGTACGGACGGACGCACGGATGGACAGACAGACAGACTGGAAGACAGACGGACGTGTAAAGTGCCTATGTGCCACAGGGTATGCGAGATGGCGGTACTTTGAGTGTTCCCTAGATGGAAGCACGGACAGACGCACGGACGGACAGACAGACAGACTCGCAGACAGACGGACAGGTAGACAGACGTGTAAAGTGGCTATGTGCCACAGGGTATTCGAGATGGCGGTATTTTTAGTGTTCTCTAGATTGACGCACGAACGCATGGACGGAGAGATAGACAGACTGGCAGACAGACGGACAGGTAGATGGACGTGTAAAGCGGCTATGTGCCACAGGGTATTCGAGATGGCGGTACTTTGAGTGTTCTCTAGATTGACGCACGGACGGACGCACGGACGGACAGACAGACTGGCAGACAGACGGACAGGTAGACGGACGTGTAAAGTGCCTATGTGTCGCAGGTTATGCGAGAAGGCGGTACTTTGAGTGTTCTCTAGATGGAAGCAAGGACGGACGCACGGACGGACAGACAGAAAGAGTGGCAGACAGACAGACAGGTGGACGGACTTGTAAAGTGGTTATGTGCCACAGGTTATGCGAGATGGCGGTACTTTGAGCATTCTCTAGATGGACGCACGGACGGACGCATGGACGAACAGACAGACAGGCTGGCAGACAGACGGGAAGGTAGACGGACGCGTAAAGCGGGTATGTGACACAGGGTATACGACGCGCGAGATGGGGGTACTCGGAGTGTTCTCTAGATTCACGCACGAACGGACGCATGGACGGACAGAAAGACAGACTGGCAGACAGACGGAAAGGTAGACGGACGCGTAAAGCGGCTATGTGCCACAGGGTATGCAAGATGGCGGTACTTTGAGTGTTCTCTAGATGGACGCACGGACGGAGGCACGGATGGACAGACAGACGGACAGGTAGACGGACGCGTAAAGTGGTTATGTGCCACAGGGCATACGACGTGCGAGATGGTGGTACTCAGAGTGTTCTCTAGATTGACGCACGAACGGATGCATGGATGGACAAAAAGACAGACTGGCAGACAGACGAACAGGTAGACGGACGTGTAAAGTGGCTATGTGCCACAGGGTAAGCGAGATGGCGGTACTTTGAGTGTTCTCTAGATGGACGCACGGACGGACGCACGGACGTACAGACAGACAGAGTGGCAGACACATGGACAGGTAGACGGACGCGTAAAGCGGGTATGTGCCACAGGGTATACGGTGCGCGAGATGGTGGTACTTAGAGTGTTCTCTAGAAGGACGCACGGATGGACGCATGGACGAACAGACAGACAGACTGGCAGACAAACGTTAAGGTAGACGGACGCGTAGAGATGGTATGTACCACAGGGTATACGACGCGCGAGATGGCAGTACTCAGAGTGTTCTATAGATGAACGCACGGACGGACGCATGGAGGAACAGACAGACAGACTGGCAGACAGACGGACAGGTAGACGTACGAGTAAAGCGCGTATGTACCACAGGGTAATGACGTGCGAGATGGCGGTACTCAGAGTGTTCTCTAGATTGACGCACGAACGGACGCATGGACGGAGACAGACAGACTGGAAGACAGACGGACAGGTAGACGGACGTGTAAACCGGCTATGTGCCACAGGGTATGCGAGATGGCGGTACTTTGAGTGTTCTCTAGATGGACGCACGGATGGACGCATGGACGAACAGACAGACAGACTGGCAGAGAGACGAAAGGGTAGACGGACGTGTAAAGTGGCTTTGTGCCACAGGGTATGCGAGATGTCAGTACTTTACGTCTTCTCTAGATAGACGCACAGACGGACGCACGGACGGACAGACAGGCACACTGGCAGACAGACGGACGTGTGAAGTGGCTATGTGCCACTGGGTATGCGAGATGGCGGTACTTTGCGTGTTCTCTAGACGGACACATGGACGGACACATGGACGGACAGACAGACTGGCAAACAGACGGACAGGTAGACGGACGTGTAAAGTGGCTATGTGCCACAGGGTATGCGAGATGGCGGTACTTTGAGTGTTCTCTAGGTGGAAGCCCGGACAGACGCACGGACGGACAGACAGACAGACTAGCAGACAGACGGACAGGTAGACGGACGTGTAAAGTGCCTATGTGCCACAGAGTATGCGAGATGGCGGTACTTTGAGTGTTCTCTAGATGGAAGCACGGACAGACGCACGGACGGACAAACAGACAGAGTGGCAGACAGACGGACAAGTGGACGGACGTGTAAAGTGGTTATGTGCCACAGGGTATACGACGCGCGATATGGTGGTACTCAGAGTGTTCTCTAGATGGACGCACAGACGGACGCATGAACGAACCGACAGACAGGTTGGCAGACAGACGGACAGGTAGACGGACGCGTAAAGCGGGTATGTGACGCAGGGTATACGAGCGCGAGATGGCGGTACTCGGAGTGTTCTCTAAATTTACGCACGAAAGGATGCATGGAGGAACAGACAGACAGACTGGCAGACAGACGGAAAGGTAGATGGACGCGTAAAGCGGCTATGTGTCACAGGGTATGCGAGATAGCGATACTTTGAGTGTTGTCTAGATGGACGCATGGACGGACGCACGGACGGACAGATAGACAGACTGGCAGACAGACGGACAGGTAGACGGACGCGTAAAGCGGGTATGTGCCACAGGGTATACGACGCGCGAGATGGTGGTACTATGAGTGTTCTCTACATTGACGCCCGAATAGATGCATGGACGGACAGACAGACAGACTGGCAGACAGACGGAAGGGTAGACGGACGTGTAAAGCGGCTATGTGCCACAGGGTGTGCCAGATGGCGGTACTTTGAATGTTCTGTAGATGGACGCACGGACGGACAGACAGACAGAGTGGCAGACAGACGGACAGGTAGAAGGACGAGTAAAGCGGCTATGTGCCGCAGGGTATGCGAGAGGGTGGTACATTGAGTGTTCTCTAGAAGGACGCACGGATGGACGCATGGACGAATAGACAGACTGGCAGACAAACGGAGAGGTAGACGGACGCGTAAAGATGGTATGTACCACAGGTATACGACGCTTGAGATGGCAGTACTCAGAGTGTTCTCTAGATGGACTCACGGAAGGACGCATGGAGGAACAGACAGACAGACTGGCAGACAGACGGACAGGTAGACGGACGAGTAAAGCGGGTATGCACCACAGGGTATACGACGAGCGAGATGGCGGTACTCAGAGTGTTCTCTAGATTGACGCACGAACGGACGCATGGACGGAGAGACCGACAGACTCTCAGACAGACGGACAGGTAGACGGACATGTAAAGCAGCTATGTGCCACAGAGTATGCGAGATGGCGGTACTTTGAGTGTTCTCTAGATGGACGCACAGATGGACGCATGGACGAACAGACAGACAGACTGGCAGAGAGACGAAAGGGTAGACGGACGTGTAAAGTGGCTTTGTGCCACAGGGTATGCGAGATGTCAGTACTTTGAGTGTTCTCTAAATGGACGCACGGACGGACAGACAGACAGACTGGCAGACAGACGTGTAAAGTGGCTCCACAGGGTATTCGAGATGGCGGTATTTTTAGTGTTCTCTAGATTGACGCACGAACAGACGCATGGACGGAGAGACAGACAGACTGGCAGACAGACGGACAGGTAGACGGACGTGTAAAGCGGCTATATGCCACAGGGTATTCGAGATGGCGGTACATTGAGTGTTCTCTAGATTGACGCATGGACGAACGCAGGGACGGACAGACAGACAGAGTGGCAGACACACGGACACGTGGACGGACGTGTGAAGTGGTTATGTGCCAGAGCGTATACGACGCGCGAGATGGTGGTACTCAGAGTGTTCTCTAGATGGACGCACGGACGGACTCATGAACGAACAGACAGACAGGTTGGCAGACAGACGGACAGGTAGACGGACGCGTAAAGCGGGTATGTGACGCAGGGTATACGAGCGCGAGATGGCGGTACTCGGAGTGTTCTCTAAATTTACGCACGGACGGACGCATGGAGGAACAGACAGACAGACTGGCAGACAGACGGAAAGGTAGACGCACGCGTAAAGCGGCTATATGCCCCAGAATATGCGAGATGGCGGTACTTTGAGTGTTCTCTAGATGGACGCACGGACGGACACATGGACGGACAGACACACAGACTAGGAGACAGACGGACAGGTAGACGGACGTGTAAAGTGGCTATGTGCCATAGGGTATGCGAGATGGCGGTACTTTGAGTGTTCTCTAGATGGACGCACGGACGGACGCACGGATGGACAGACAGACAGACTGGCAGACAGACTAACAGGTAGACTGGCGTGTAAAGTGGCTATGTGCCATATGGTATGCGAGATGGCGGTACTTTGCGTGTTTTCTAGATGGACGCACGGACGGACACATGGACGGACAGTCAGGCAGACTGGGAGACAGACGGACAGTTAGACGGACATGTAAAGTGGCTATGTGCCACATGGTATGCGAGATGGCGGTACTTTGCGTGTTCTCTAGATGGACGCATGGATGGACGCACGGACGGACAGACAGACAGACTGGCAAACAGATGGACAGGTAGACGGATGTGTAAAGTGGCTATGTGCCACAGGGTATGCGAGGTGGCGGTACTTTGAGTGTTCTCTAGATGGACGCACGGACGGACAGACAGACAGACTGGCAGACCGACGGACAGGTAGACTGACGTGTAAAGTGGCTATGTGCGACAGGTTATGCGAGATGGCGGTACTTTGAGTGCTCTCTAATTGGACGCACGGACGGAAAGACAGACAGACTGGCAGACAGACGGACAGGTAGATGGACGTGTAAAGCGGCTATGTGCCACAGGGTATTCGAGTTGGCGGTACTTTGAGTGTTCTCTAGATTGACGTACGGACGGACGCACGGATGGACAGACAGACAGACTGGCAGACAGACGGACAGGTAGACGGACGTGTAAAGTGCCTATGTGCCACAGGGTATGCGAGATGGCGGTACTTTGAGTGTTCCCTAGATGGAAGCACGGACAGACGCACGGACGGACAGACAGACAGACTCGCAGACAGACGGACAGGTAGACAGACGTGTAAAGTGGCTATGTGCCACAGGGTATTCGAGATGGCGGTATTTTTAGTGTTCTCTAGATTGACGCACGAACGCATGGACGGAGAGATAGACAGACTGGCAGACAGATGGACAGGTAGATGGACGTGTAAAGCGGCTATGTGCCACAGGGTATTCGAGATGGCGGTACTTTGAGTGTTCTCTAGATTGACGCACGGACGGACGCACGGACTTACAGACAGACTGGCAGACAGACGGACAGGTAGACGGACGTGTAAAGTGCCTATGTGTCGCAGGTTATGCGAGAAGGCGGTACTTTGAGCGTTCTCTAGATGGAAGCAAGGACGGACGCACGGACGGACAGACAGAAAGAGTGGCAGACAGACAGACAGGTGGACGGACTTGTAAAGTGGTTATGTGCCACAGGGTATGCGAGATGGCGGTACTTTGAGCGTTCTCTAGATGGACGCACGGACGGATGCATGGACGGACAGACAGACAGGCTGGCAGGCAGATGGACAGGTAGACAGATGTGTAAAGTGGCTATGTGCCACAGGGTATACGACGCGCGAGATGGTGGTACTCAGAGTGTTCTCTAGATGGACGCACGGACGGAAGCATGGACGAACAGACAGACAGGCTGGCAGACAGACGGACAGGTAGACGGACGCGTAAAGCGGGTATGTGCCACAGGGTATACGGCGCGCGAGATGGTGGTACTTAGAGTGTTCTCTAGATTGACGCGCGAAAGATGCATGGACGGACAGACAGACAGACTGGCAGACAGACGGACAGGTAGATGGACATGTAAAGCGGCTATGTGCCACAGGGTATGCGAGATGGCGGTACTTTGAGTGTTCTGAATATGGACGCACGGACGTATGCAAGGACGAACAGACAGACAGACTGGCAGATAGACGCACAGGTAGACAGACGTGTAAAGTGGCTATGTGCCACAGGGTATGCAAGATGGCGGTACTTTGCGTGTTCTCTAGAAGGACGCACGGACGGATGCCCGGACGGACAGACAGACAGACTGGCAGACAGACGGACATGTAGACGGACGTGTAAAGTGGCTATGTGCCACAGGGTATGCGAGATGGCGGTACTTTGCGTGTTCTCTAGATGGACGCACGGACGGACACATGGTCGGACAGTCAGACTGGGGGACAGATGGACAGGTAGACGGATGTGTAAAGTGGCTATGTCCCACAGGGTATGCGAGGTGGTGGTACTTTGCGTGTTCTCTAGATGGACGCACGGACGGACACATGGACGGACAGTCAGACAGACTGCGAGACAGACCGACAAGTAGACGGTCATGTAAAGTGGCTATGTGCCACATGGTATGCGAGATGGCGGTACTTTGCGTGTTCTCTAGATTGACGCACGAACGGACGCATGGACGGAGAGACAGACAGACTGGCAGACAGACGGACAGGTAGACGGACGTGTAAAGCAGCTATGTGCCACAGGGTATTCGAGATGGCGGTACTTTGAGTGTTCTCTAGATGGAAGCACGGACAGACGCACGGACGGACAGACAGACAGTGGCAGACAGACGGACAGGTGGACGGACGTGTAAAGTGGTTATGTGCCACAGGGTATACGACGTGCGAGATGGTGGTACTCAGAGTGTTCTCTAGATGGACGCACAGACGGACGCATGAACAAACCGACAGACAGGTTGGCAGACAGACGGACAGGTAGACGAACGCGTAAAGCGGGTATGTGACGCAGCGTATACGAGCGCGAGATGGCGGTACTCGGAGTGTTCTCTAAATTTACGCACGAACGGACGCATGGAGGAACAGACAGACAGACTGGCAGACAGACGGAAAGGTAGATGGACGCGTAAAGCGGCTATGTGCCACAGGAATTGCGAGATAGCGATACTTTGAGTGTTGTCTAGGTGGACGCATGGACGGACGCACGGACGAACAGATAGACAGACTGGCAGACAGACGGACAGGTAGACAGACGCGTAAAGCGGGTATGTGCCACAGGGTATACGACGCGCGAGATGGTGGTACTATGAGTGTTCTCTACATTGACGCACGAATAGATGCATGGACGGACAGACAGACAGACTGGCAGACAGACGGACAGGTAGACGGACGTATAAAGCGGCTATGTGCCACAGGGTATGCGAGATGGCGGTACTTTGAGTGTTCTGTAGATGGACGCACGGACGGACAGACAGACAGAGTGGCAGACAGACGGACAGGTAGAAGGACGAGTAAAGCGGCTATGTGCCGCAGGGTATGCGAGAGGGTGGTACTTTGAGTGTTCTCTAGAAGGACGCATGGATGGACGCATGGACCCATAGACAGACAGACTGGCAGACAAACGGAGAGGTAGACGGACGCATAAAGATGGTATCTACCACAGGTATACGACGCTTGAGAGGGCAGTACTCAGAGTGTTCTCTAGATGGACGCACGGACGGACGCATGGAGGAACAGACAGACAGACTGGCAGACAGACGGACAGGTAGACGGACGAGTAAAGCGGGTATGTACCACAGGGTATACGACGAGCGAGATGGCGGTACTCAGAGTGTTCTCTAGATTGACGCACGAACGGACGCATGGACGGAGAGACCGACAGACTTGCAGACAGACGGACAGGTAGACGGACATGTAAAGCAGCTATGTGCCACAGGGTATGCGAGATGGCGGTACTTTGAGTGTTCTCTAGATGGACGCACGGATGGACGCACGGACGAACAGACAGACAGACTGGCAGAGAGACGAAAGGGTAGACGGACGTGTAAAGTGGCTTTGTGCCACAGGGTATGCGAGATGTCAGTACTTTGAGTGTTCTCTAGATAGACGCACAGACGGACGCACGGACGGACAGACAGGCACACTGGCAGACAGACGGACAGGTAGACGGACGTGTGAAGTGGCTATGTGCCACAGGGTATGCGAGATGGCGGTACTTTGAGTGTTCTCTAGATGGACGCACGGACGGACGCACGGACGGCTAGACAGACAGACTGGCAGGCAGCCGGAGAGGTAGACAGACGTGTAAAGTGGCTGTATGCCACAGGGTATGCGACGCGCGAGATGGTGGTACTCAGAGTGTTCTCTAGATGGACGCACGGACAGACGCATGGACGAACACAGACAGACTGGCAGACAGACGGACAGGTAGACGGACGTGTAAAGTGGCTATGTGCCACAGGGTATGCGAGATGGCGGTACTTTGAGTGTTCTCTAGAAGGACGCACGGACGGACACATGGACGGACGGACAGACAGACTGGGAGACAGATGGACAGGTTGACGGATGTGTAAAGTGGCTATGTGCCACAGAGTATGCGAGATGGTGGTAATTTGAGTGTTCTCTAGATGGACGCACGGACGGACGCACGGACGGACAGACAGACAGACTGGCAGACAGACGGACAGGTAGACTGACGTGTAAAGTGGCTATGTGCCACAGGGTATGCGAGATGGCGGCACTTTGAGTGCTCTCTAATTGGACGCACGGGCGGACGCACGGACGGACAGACAGACAGACTGGCAGACAGACGGACAGGTAGACAGAAGTGTAAAGTGGCTATGTGCCATAGGGTATTCGAGATGGCGGTATTTTTAGTGTTCTCTAGATTGACGCACGAACGGACGCATGGACGGAGAGACAGACAGACTGGCAGACAGACGGACGGAGAGGTAGACGGACGTGTAAAGCGGCTATGTGCCACAGGGTATTCGAGATGGCGGTACATTGAGTGTTCTCTAGATTTACGCACGGACGAACGCACGGCAGGACAGACAGACAGAGTGGCAGACAGACGGACAGGTGGACGGACGTGTAAAGTGGTTATGTGCCACAGGGTATAAGACGCGCGAGATGGTGGTACTCAGAGTGTTCTCTAGATGGACGCACAGACGGACGCATGAACGAACCGACAGACAGGTTGGCAGACAGACGGACAGGTAGACGGACGCGTAAAGCGGGTATGTGACGCAGCGTATACGAGCGCGAGATGGCGGTACTCGGAGTGTTCTCTAAATTTACGCACGAACGGACGCATGGAGGAACAGACAGACACACTGGCAGACAGACGGAAAGGTAGATGGACGCGTAAAGCGGCTATGTGCCACAGGGTATGCGAGATAGCGATACTTTGAGTGTTGTCTAGATGGACGCATGGACGGACGCACGGACGGACAGATAGACAGACTGGCAGACAGACGGACAGGTAGACGGACGCGTAAAGCGGGTATGTGCCACAGGGTATACGACGCGCGAGATGGTGGTACTATGAGTGTTCTCTACATTGACGCACAAATAGATGCATGGACGGACAGACAGACAGACTGGCAGACAGACGGACAGGTAGACGGATGTGTAAAGCGGCTATGTGCCACAGGGTATGCGAGATGGCGGTACTTTGAGTGTTCTGTAGATGGACGCACGGACGGACAGACAGACAGAGTGGCAGACAGACGGACAGGTAGAAGGACGAGTAAAGCGGCTATGTGCCGCAGGGTATGCGAGAGGGTGGTACTTTGAGTGTTCTCTAGAAGGACGCACGGATGGACGCACGGACGAGTAGACAGAGAAACTGGCAGACAAACAGAGAGGTAGACGGACGCGTAAAGATGGTATGTACAACAGATATACGACGCTCGAGATGGCAGTACTCAGAGTGTTCTCTAGATGGATGCACGGACGGACGCATGGAGGAACAGACAGACAGAGTGGCAGACAGACGGACAGGTGGACGGACGTGTAAAGTGGTTATGTGCCACAGGGTATACGACGCGCGAGATGGTGGTACTCAGAGTGTTCTCTAGATGGACGCACAGACGGATGCATGAACGAACCGACAGACAGGTTGGCAGACAGACGGACAGGTAGACGGACGCGTAAAGCGGGTATGTGACGCAGGGTATATGAGCGCGAGATGGCGGTACTCGGAGTGTTTTCTAAATTTACGCACGAACGGATGCATGGAGGAACAGACAGACAGACTGGCAGACAGACGGAAAGGTAGATGGACGTGTAAAGCGGCTATATGCCACTGAATATGCGAGATGGCGGTACTTTGAGTGTTCTCTAGATGGACGCACGGATGGACGCATGGACGGACAGAGAGACAGGCTGGCAGACAGACGGGCAGGTAGATGGACGCGTAAAGCGGGTATGTGACACAGGGTATACGACGCGCGAGTTGGTGGTACTCAGAGTGTTCTCTAGATTGACGCACGAAAGATGCATGGACGGACAGACAGACAGACTGGCAGACAGACGGACAGGTAGACGGATGTGTAAAGTGGCTATGTGCCATAGGGTATGCGAGATGGCGGTACTTTGCGTGTTCTCTAGATGGACGCACGGACGGACACATGGACGGACAGTCAGACAGACTGGGAGACAGACGGACAAGTAGACGGTCATGTAAAGTGGCTAGGTGCCACATGGTATGCGAGATGGCGGTACTTTGCGTGCTCTCTAGATGGACGCATGGACGGACGCACGGACGGACAGACAGACTGGCAAATAGATGGACAGGTAGACGGATGTGTAAAGTGGCTATGTGCCACAGGGTATGCGAGATGGCGGTACTTTGAGTGTTCTTTAGATGGACGCACGGACGGACGCACGGACGGACAGACAGACAGACTGGCAGACAGACGGACAGGTAGACTGACGTGTAAAGTGGCTATGTGCCACAGGGTATTCGAGATGGCGGTATTTTTAGTGTTCTCTAGATTGACGCACGAACGGACGCATGGACGGAGAGACAGACAGACTGGCAGACAGACGGACAGGTAGACGGACGTGTAAAGCAGCTATGTGCCACAGGGTATTCGAGATGGCGGTACTTTGAGTGTTCTCTAGATGGAAGCACGGACAGACGCACGGACGGACAGACAGACAGAGTGGCAGACAGACGGACAGGTGGACGGACGTGTAAAGTGGTTATGTGCCACAGGGTATACGACGCGCGAGTTGGTGGTACTCAGAGTGTTCTCTAGATTGACGCACGAAAGATGCATGGACGGACAGACAGACAGACTGGCAGACAGACGGACAGGTAGACGCATGTGTAAAGTGCCTATGTGCCTTAGGATATGCGAGATGGCGGTACCTTGCGTGTTCTCTAGATGGACGCACGGACGGACACATGGACGAACAGTCAGACAGACTGGGAGACAGACGGACAAGTAGACGGACGTGTAAAGTGCCTATGTTCCACAGGGTATGCGAGATGGGGGTACTTTGAGTGTTCTCTAGATGGAAGCATGATCAGACGCACGGACGGACAGACAGACAGAGTGGCAGACAGACGGACAGGTGGACGGACGTGTAAAGTGGTTATGTGCCACAGGGTATACGACGCGCGAGATGGTGGTACTCAGAGTGTCCTCTAGATGGACGCACAGACGGATGCATGAACGAACCGACAGACAGGTTGGCAGACAGACGGATAGGTAGACCGACGCGTAAAGCGGGTATGTGACGCAGGGTATACGCGCGCGAGATGGCGGTACTCGGAGTGTTCTCTAAATTTACGCACGAACGGATGCATGGAGGAACAGACAGACAGACTGGCAGACAGATGGAAAGGTAGATGGACGCGTAAAGCGGCTATGTGCCACAGGGTGTGCGAGATAGCGATACTTTGAGTGTTGTCTAGATGGAAGCACGGACAGACGCATGGACGGACAGACAGACAGAGTGGCAGACAGACGGACAGGTGGACGGACGTGTCAAGTGGTTATGTGCCACAGGGTATACGACGCGCGAGATGGTGGTACTCAGAGTGTTCTCTAGATGGACGCACGGACGGACTCATGAACGAACAGACAGACAGGTTGGCAGACAGACGGACAGGTAGACGGACGCGTAAAGCGGGTATGTGACGCAGGGTATACGAGCGCGAGATGGCGGTACTCGGAGTGTTCTCTAAATTTACGCACGAACGGACGCATGGAGGAACAGACAGACAGACTGGCAGACAGACGGAAAGGTAGACGGACGTGTAAAGCGGCTATATGCCACTGAATATGCGAGATGGCGGTACTTTGAGTGTTCTCTAGATGGACGCACGGATGGACGCATGGACGAACAGACAGATAGGCTGGCAGACAGACGGGCAGGTAGATGGACGCGTAAAGCGGGTATGTGACAGAGGGTATACGACGCGCGAGTTGGTGGTACTCAGAGTGTTCTCTAGATTGACGCACGAAAGATGCATGGACGGACAGACAGACTGGCAGACAGACGGACAGGTAGACGGATGTGTAAAGTGGCTATGTGCCATAGGGTATGCGAGATGGCGGTACTTTGCGTGTTCTCTAGATGGACGCACGGACGGACACATGGACGGACAGTCAGACAGACTGGGAGACAGACGGACAAGTAGACGGTCATGTAAAGTGGCTATGTGCCACATGGTATGCGAGATGGCGGTACTTTGCGTGTTCTCTAGATGGACGCATGGACGGACGCACGGACGGACAGACAGACTGGCAAATAGATGGACAGGTAGACGGATGTGTAAAGTGGCTATGTGCCACAGGGTATGCGAGATGGCGGTACTTTGAGTGTTCTTTAGATGGACGCACGGACGGACGCACGGACGGACAGACAGGCAGACTGGCAGACAGACGGACAGGTAGACTGACGTGTAAAGTGACTGTGTGCCACAGGATATGCGAGATGGTGGTACTTAGAGTGCTCCCTAAATGGACGCATGGACGGACGCACGGACGGACAGACAGAAAGACTGGCAGACAGACGGACAGGTAGACAGACGTGTAGTGGCTATGTGCCACAGGGTATTCGAGATGGCGGTATTTTTAGTGTTCTCTAGATTGACGCACGAACGGACGCATGGACGGAGAGACAGACAGACTGGCAGACAGACGGACAGGTAGACGGACGTGTAAAGCAGCTATGTGCCACAGGGTATTCGAGATGGCGGTACTTTGAGTGTTCTCTAGATGGAAGCACGGACAGACGCACGGACGGACAGACAGACAGAGTGGCAGACAGACGGACAGGTGGACGGACGTGTAAAGTGGTTATGTGCCACAGGGTATACGACGCGCGAGTTGGTGGTACTCAGAGTGTTCTCTAGATTGACGCACGAAAGATGCATGGACGGACAGACAGACAGACTGGCAGACAGACGGACAGGTAGACGCATGTGTAAAGTGCCTATGTGCCTTAGGGTATGCGAGATGGCGGTACTTTGCGTGTTCTCTAGATGGACGCACGGACGGACACATGGACGAACAGTCAGACAGACTGGGAGACAGACGGACAAGTAGACGGACGTGTAAAGTGCCTATGTTCCCCAGGGTATGCGAGATGGGGGTACTTTGAGTGTTCTCTAGATGGAAGCACGATCAGACGCACGGACGGACAGACAGACAGAGTGGCAGACAGACGGACAGGTGGACGGACGTGTAAAGTGGTTATGTGCCACAGGGTATACGACGCGCGAGATGGTGGTACTCAGAGTGTCCTCTAGATGGACGCACAGACGGATGCATGAACGAACCGACAGACAGGTTGGCAGACAGACGGACAGGTAGACGGACGCGTAAAGCGGGTATGTGACGCAGGGTATACGCGCGCGAGATGGCGGTACTCGGAGTGTTCTCTAAATTTACGCACGAACGGATGCATGGAGGAACAGACAGACAGACTGGCAGACAGATGGAAAGGTAGATGGACGCGTAAAGCGGCTATGTGCCACAGGGTGTGCGAGATAGCGATACTTTGAGTGTTGTCTAGATGGACGCACGGACAGACGCATGGACGGACAGACAGACAGAGTGGCAGACAGACGGACAGGTGGACGGACGTGTAAAGTGGTTATGTGCCACAGGGTATACGACGCGCGAGATGGTGGTACTCAGAGTGTTCTCTAGATGGACGCACGGACGGACTCATGAACGAACAGACAGACAGGTTGGCAGACAGACGGACAGGTAGACGGACGCGTAAAGCGGGTATGTGACGCAGGGTATACGAGCGCGAGATGGCGGTACTCGGAGTGTTCTCTAAATTTACGCACGAACGGACGCATGGAGGAACAGAAAGACAGACTGGCAGACAGACGGAAAGGTAGATGGACGCGTAAAGCGGCTATGTGCCACAGGGTATGCGAGATAGCGATACTTTGAGTGTTGTCTAGATGGACGCATGGACGGACGCATGGACGGACAGATAGACAGACTGGCAGACAGACGGACAGGTAGACGGACGCGTAAAGCGGGTATGTGCCACAGGGTATACGACGCGCGAGATGGTGGTACTATGAGTGTTCTCTACATTGACGCACGAATAGATGCATGGACGGACAGACAGACAGACTGGCAGACAGACGGACAGGTAGACGGACGTGTAAAGTGGCTATGTGCCACAGGGTATGCGAGATGGCGGTACTTTGAGTGTTCTGTAGATGGACGCACGGACGGACAGACAGACAGAGTGGCAGACAGACGGACAGGTAGAAGGACGAGTAAAGCGGCTATGTGCCGCAGGGTATGCGAGAGGGTGGTACTTTGAGTGTTCTCTAGAAGGACGCACGGATGGACGCACGGACGAGTAGACAGACAAACTGGCAGACAAACGGAGAGGTAGACGGACGCGTAAAGATGGTATGTACCACAGATATACGATGCTCGAGATGGCAGTACTCAGAGTGTTCTCTAGATGGACGCACGGACGGACGCATGGAGGAACAGACAGACAGAGTGGCAGACAGACGGACAGGTAGACGGACGAGTAAAGCGGGTATGTACCACAGGGTATACGACGAGCGAGATGGCGGTACTCAGAGTGTTCTCTAGATTGACGCACGAATGGACGCATGGACGGAGAGACCGACAGACTCGCAGACAGACGGACAGGTAGACGGACATGTAAAGCAGCTATGTGCCACAGGGTATGCGAGATGGCGGTACTTTGAGTGTTCTCTAGATGGACGCACGGATGGACGCATGGACGAACAGACAGACAGACTGGCAGAGAGACGAAAGGGTAGACGGACGTGTGAAGTGGCTATGTGCCACAGGGTATTCGAGATGGCGGTACTTTGAGTGTTCTCTAGATTGACGCACGGACGGACGCACGGACGGACGGACAGACAGACAGACTGGCAGACAGACGGACAGGTAGACGGACGTGTAAAGTGCCTATGTGCCACAGGGTATGCGAGATGGCGGTACTTTGAGTGTTCTCTAGATGGAAGCACGGACAGACGCACGGACGGACAGACAGACAGAGTGGCAGACAGACGGACAGGTGGACGGACGTGTAAGGTGGTTATGTGCCACAGGGTATACGACGCGCGAGATGGTGGTACTCAGAGTGTTCTCTAGATGGACGCACAGACGGACGCATGAACGAACAGACAGGTTGGCAGACAGACGGACAGGTAGACGGACGCGTAAAGCGGGTATGTGACGCAAGGTATACGAGCGCGAGATGGCGGTACACGGAGTGTTCTCTAAATTTACGCATGAACGGACGCATGGAGGAACAGACAGACAGACTGGCAGACAGACGGAAAGGTAGACGGACGCGTAAAGCGGCTATGTGCCACAGGGTATGCGAGATGGCGATACTTTGAGTGTTCTCTACATTGACGCACGGACGGACAGATAGACAGACTGGCAGACAGACGGACAGGTAGACGGACGCGTAAAGCGGGTATGTGCCACAGGGTATACGACGCGCGAGATGGTGGTACTCAGAGTGTTCTCTACATTGACGCACGAATAGATGCATGGACGGACAGACAGACAGACTGGCAGACGGACGGAAAGGTAGACGGACGTGTAAACTGGCAATGTGCCACAGGGTATGCGAGATGGCGGTACTTTGAGTGTTCTCTAGATGGATGCACGGACAGACAGACAGACAGACTGGCAGAGAGACGGACAGGTAGACGGACGCGTAAAGCGGGTATGTGACACAGGGTATACGACACGCGAGATGGCGGTACTCGGAGTGTTCTCTAGATTTAAGCACGAACGGATGCATGGATGGACATAAAGACAGCCTGGCAGACAGACGACCAGGTAGACGGACGAGTAAAGCGGCTATGTGCCACAGGGTATGCGAGATGGTGGTACTTTGAGTGTTCTCTAGAAGGACGCACGGATGGACGCATGGACGAACAGACAGACAGACTGGCAGACAAACGGAAAGGTAGACGGACGCGTAGAGATGGTACGTATCACAGGGTATACGACGCGCGAGATGGCAGTACTCAGAGTGTTCTATAGATAAACGCACGGATGGACGCATGGACGAACAGATAGACAGCCTGGCAGACAAACGGACAGGTAGACGGACGAGCAAAGCGGGTATGTACCACAGGGTATGCGACGCGCGAGATGGCGGTACTCAGAGTGTTCTCTAGATTGACGCACGAACGGACGCATGGACGGAGAGACAGACAGACTGCCAGACAGACGGACAGGTAGACGGACGTGTAAACCGGCTATGTGCCACAGGGTATGCGAGATGGCGGTACTTTGAGTGTTCTCTAGATGGACGCACGGATGGGCGCAAGGACGGACAGATAGACTGACTGGCAGACAGACGGACAGGTAGACGGACGCGTAAAGCGGGTATGTGCCACAGGGCATACGCCTCGCGAGATGGTGATACTCAGAGTGTTCTCTATATTGATGCACGAACAGATGCTTAAAGGGACAGACAGACAGACTGGCAGACAGACGGACAAGTACACGGACGTGTAAAGCGGCTATGTGCCACAGAATATGCGATGGCAGTACTTTGAGTGTTCTCTAGATGGACGCACGGACGGACGCACGGACGGACACACGGACGGACAGACAGACAGAGTGGCAGACAGACGGACAGGTAGACGGACGAGTACAGCGGCTATGCGCCACAGGGTATGCGAGGGGGTGGTACTTTGAGTGTTCTCTAGAAGGACGCATGGATGGACGCATGGACCAATAGACAGACAGACTGGCAGACAAACGGAGAGGTAGACGGACGCGTAAAGATGGTATGTACCACAGGTATACGACGCTTGAGATGGCAGTACTCAGAGTGTTCTCTAGATGGACGCACGGACGGACGCATGGAGGAACAGACAGACAGACTGGCAGACAGACGGACAGGTAGACGGACGAGTAAAGCGGGTATGTACCACAGGGTATACGACGAGCGAGATGGCGGTACTCAGAGTGTTCTCTAGATTGACGCACCAACGGACGCATGGGCGGAGAGACCGACAGACTTGCAGACAGATTGACAGGTAGACGGACCTGTAAAGCAGCTATGTGCCACAGGGTATGCGAGATGGCGGTACTTTGAGTGTTCTCTAGATGGACGCACAGATGGACGCATGGACGAACAGACAGACAGACTGGCAGAGAGACGAAAGGGTAGACGGACGTGTAAAGTGGCTTTGTGCCACAGGGTATGCGAGATGTCAGTACTTTGAGTGTTCTCTAGATAGACGCACAGACGGACGCACGGACGGACAGACAGGCGCACTGGCAGAAAGACGGACAGGTAGACGGACGTGTGAAGTGGCTATGTGCCACAGGGTATGCGAGATGGCGGTACTTTGAGTGTTCTCTAGATGGACGCACGGACGGACGCACGGACGGATAGACAGACAGACTGGGAGACAGACGGACAGGTACACGGATGTGTAAAGTGGCTATGTGCCATAAGGTATGCGAGATGGCGGTACTTTGCGTGTTCTCTACATGGACGCACGGACGGACACATGGACGGACAGTCAGACAGACTGGGAGACAGACGGACAGGTAGACGGTCATGTAAAGCAGCTATGTGCCACAGGGTATGCGAGATGGCTGTACTTTGAGTGTTCTCTAGATGGACACATGGACGGACGCACGGACGGACAGACAAACCGGCAAACAGATTGACAGGTTGACGGATGTGTAAAGTGGCTATGTGCCACAGAGTATGCGAGATGGCGGTAATTTGAGTGTTCTCTAGATGGACGCACGGACGGACGCACGGACGGACAGACAGACAGACAGACGGACAGGTAGACTGACTTCTAAAGTGGCTATGTGCCACAGGGTATGCGAGATGGCGGTACTTTGAGTGCTCTCTAAACGGACGCACGGACGGACGCACGGACGGACAGACAGACAGACTGGCAGACAGACGGACAGGTAGACAGACGTGTAAAGTGGGTATGTGCCATAGGGTATTCGAGATGGCGGTATTTTTAGTGTTCTCTAGATTGACGCACGAACGGACGCATGGACGGAGAGACAGACAGACTGGCAGACAGACGGACGGACAGGTAGACGGACGTGTAAAGCGGCTATGTGCCACAGGGTATTCGAGATGGCGGTACATTGAGTGTTCTCTGGATTTACGCACGGACGAACGCACGGATGGACAGACAGACAGAGTGGCAGACAGACGGACAGGTGGACGGACGTGTAAAGTGGTTATGTGCCACAGGGTATACGACGCGCGAGATGGTGGTACTCAGAGTGTTCTCTAGATGGACGCATGAACGAACCGACAGACAGGTTGGCAGACAGACGGACAGGTAGACGGACGCGTAAAGCGGGTATGTGACGCAGCGTATACGAGCGCGAGATGGCGGTACTCGGAGTGTTCTCTAAATTTACGCACGAACGGACGCATGGAGGAACAGACAGACAGACTGGCAGACAGACGGAAAGGTAGATGGACGCGTAAAGCGGCTATGTGCCACAGGGTATGCGAGATAGCGATTCTTTGAGTGTTGTCTAGATGGACGCATGGACGGACGCACGGACGGACAGATAGACAGAGTGCCAGACAGACGGACAGGTAGACGGACGCGTAAAGCGGGTATGTGCCACAGGGTATACGAAGCGCGAGATGGTGGTACTATGAGTGTTCTCTACATTGACGCACGAATAGATGCATGGACGGACAGACAGACAGACTGGCAGACAGACGGACAGGTATACGGACGTGTAAAGCGGCTATGTGCCACAGGGTATGCGAGATGGCGGTACTTTGAGTGTTCTCTAGATGGAAGCACGGACAGACGCACGGACGGACAGACAGACAGAGTGGCAGACAGACGGACAGGTGGACGGACGTGTAAAGTGGTTATGTGCCACAGGGTATTCGAGATGGCGGTACTTTGAGTGTTCTCTAGATTGACGCACGGACGGACGCACGGACGGACAGACAGACAGACTGGCAGACAGACGGACAGGTAGACGGACGTGTAAAGTGCCTATGTGCCACAGGGTATGCGAGATGGCGGTACTTTGAGTGTTCTCTAGATGGAAGCACGGACAGACGCACGGACGGACAGACAGACAGAGTGGCAGACAGACGGACAGGTGGACGGACGTGTAAGGTGGTTATGTGCCACAGGGTATACGACGCGCGAGATCGTGGTACTCAGAGTGTTCTCTAGATGGACGCACAGACGAACGCATGAACGAACAGACAGGTTGGCAGACAGACGGACAGGTAGACGGACGCGTAAAGCGGGTATGTGACGCAAGGTATACGAGCGCGAGATGGCGGTACTCGGAGTGTTCTCTAAATTTACGCATGAACCGACGCATGGAGGAACAGACAGACAGACTGGCAAACAGATGGACAGGTTGACGGATGTGTAAAGTGGCTATGTGCCACAGAGTATGCGAGATGGCGGTAATTTGAGTGTTCTCTAGATGGACGCACGGACGGACAGACAGACAGACTGGCAGACAGACGGACAGGTAGACTGACGTGTAAAGTGGCTATGTGCCACAGGGTATGCGAGATGGCGGTACTTTGAGTGCTCTCTAAATGGACGCACGGACGGACGCACGGACGGACAGACAGACAGACTGGCAGACAGACGGACAGGTAGACAGACGTGTAAAGTGGGTATGTGCCATAGGGTATTCGAGATGGCGGTATTTTTAGTGTTCTCTAGATTGACGCACGAACGGACGCATGGACGGAGAGACAGAGAGACTGCCAGACAGACGGACGGACAGGTAGACGGACGTGTAAAGCGGCTATGTGCCACAGGGTATTCGAGATGGCGGTACATTGAGTGTTCTCTGGATTTACGCACGGACGAACGCACGGACGGACAGACAGACAGAGTGGCAGACAGACGGACAGGTGGACGGACGTGTAAGGTGGTTATGTGCCACAGGGTATACGACGCGCGAGATGGTGGTACTCAGAGTGTTCTCTAGATGGACGCACAGACGGACGCATGAACGAACAGACAGGTTGGCAGACAGACGGGCAGGTAGACGGACGCGTAAAGCGGGTATGTGACGCAAGGTATACGAGCGCGAGATGGCGGTACTCGGAGTGTTCTCTAAATTTACGCATGAACGGACGCATGGAGGAACAGACAGACAGACTGGCAGACAGACGGAAAGGTAGACGGACCCGTAAAGCGGCTATGTGCCACAGGGTATGCGAGATGGCGATACTTTGAGTGTTCTCTACATTTACGCACGGACGGACAGATAGACAGACTGGCAGACAGACGGACAGGTAGACGGACGCGTAAAGCGGGTATGTGCCACAGGGTATACGACGCGCGAGATGGTGGTACTCAGAGTGTTCTCTACATTGACGCACGAATAGATGCATGGACGGACAGACAGACAGACTGGCAGACAGACGGAAAGGTAGACGGTTGTGTAAACTGGCAATGTGCCACAGGGTATGCGAGATGGCGGTACTTTGAGTGTTCTCTAAATGGACGCACGGATGGACCCACGGACGTTCAGACAGGCGGATAGGTAGACAGACGGACAGGTAGACGGACGTGTAAAGCAGCTATGTGCCACAGGGTATTCGAGATGGCGGTACTTTGAGTGTTCTCTAGATGGAAGCACGGACAGACGCACGGACGGACAGACAGACAGTGGCAGACAGACGGACAGGTGGACGGACGTGTAAAGTGGTTATGTGCCACAGGGTATACGACGTGCGAGATGGTGGTACTCAGAGTGTTCTCTAGATGGACGCACAGACGGACGCATGAACAAACCGACAGACAGGTTGGCAGACAGACGGACAGGTAGACGAACGCGTAAAGCGGGTATGTGACGCAGCGTATACGAGCGCGAGATGGCGGTACTCGGAGTGTTCTCTAAATTTACGCACGAACGGACGCATGGAGGAACAGACAGACAGACTGGCAGACAGACGGAAAGGTAGATGGACGCGTAAAGCGGCTATGTGCCACAGGAATTGCGAGATAGCGATACTTTGAGTGTTGTCTAGGTGGACGCATGGACGGACGCACGGACGAACAGATAGACAGACTGGCAGACAGACGGACAGGTAGACAGACGCGTAAAGCGGGTATGTGCCACAGGGTATACGACGCGCGAGATGGTGGTACTATGAGTGTTCTCTACATTGACGCACGAATAGATGCATGGACGGACAGACAGACAGACTGGCAGACAGACGGACAGGTAGACGGACGTGTAAAGCGGCTATGTGCCACAGGGTATGCGAGATGGCGGTACTTTGAGTGTTCTGTAGATGGACGCACGGACGGACAGACAGACAGAGTGGCAGACAGACGGACAGGTAGAAGGACGAGTAAAGCGGCTATGTGCCGCAGGGTATGCGAGAGGGTGGTACTTTGAGTGTTCTCTAGAAGGACGCATGGATGGACGCATGGACCAATAGACAGACAGACTGGCAGACAAACGGAGAGGTAGACGGACGCATAAAGATGGTATGTACCACAGGTATACGACGCTTGAGAGGGCAGACTCAGAGTGTTCTCTAGATGGACGCACGGACGGACGCATGGATGAACAGACAGACAGACTGGCAGACAGACGGACAGGTAGACGGACGAGTAAAGCGGGTATGTACCACAGGGTATACGACGAGCGAGATGGCGGTACTCAGAGTGTTCTCTAGATTGACGCACGAACGGACGCATGGACGGAGAGACCGACAGACTTGCAGACAGACGGACAGGTAGACGGACATGTAAAGCAGCTATGTGCCACAGGGTATGCGAGATGGCGGTACTTTGAGTGTTCTCTAGATGGACGCACGGATGGACGCACGGACGAACAGACAGACAGACTGGCAGAGAGACGAAAGGGTAGACGGACGTGTAAAGTGGCTATGTGCCACAGAGTATGCGAGATGGTGGTAATTTGAGTGTTCTTTAGATGGACGCACGGACGGACGCACGGACGGACAGACAGACAGACTGGCAGACAGACGGACAGGTAGACTGACGTGTAAAGTGGCTATGTGCCACAGGGTATGCGAGATGGCGGCACTTTGAGTGCTCTCTAATTGGACGCACGGACGGACGCACGGATGGACAGACAGACAGACTGGCAGACAGACGGACAGGTAGACAGACGTGTAAAGTGGCTATGTGCCATAGGGTATTCGAGATGGCGGTATTTTTAGTGTTCTCTAGATTGACGCACGAACGGACGCATGGACGGAGAGACAGACAGACTGGCAGACAGACGGACGGACAGGTAGACGGGCGTGTAAAGCGGCTATGTGCCACAGGGTATTCGAGATGGTGGTTCATTGAGTGTTCTCTAGATTTACGCACGGACGAACGCACGGATGGACAGACAGACAGAGTGGCAGACAGACGGACAGGTGGACGGACGTGTAAAGTGGTTATGTGCCACAGGGTATAAGACGCGCGAGATGGTGGTACTCAGAGTGTTCTCTAGATGGACGCACAGACGGACGCATGAACGAACCGACAGACAGGTTGGCAGACAGACGGACAGGTAGACGGACGCGTAAAGCGGGTGTGTGACGCAGCGTATACGAGCGCGTGATGGCGGTACTCGGAGTGTTCTCTAAATTTACGCACGAACGGACGCATGAAGGAACAGACAGACAGACTGGCAGACAGACGGAAAGGTAGATGGACGCGTAAAGCGGCTATGTGCCACAGGGTATGCGAGATAGCGATACTTTGAGTGTTGTCTAGATGGACGCATGGACGGACGCACGGACGGACAGATAGACAGACTGGCAGACAGACGGACAGGTAGACAGACGCGTAAAGCGGGTATGTGCCACAGGGTATACGACGCGCGAGATGGTGGTACTATGAGTGTTCTCTACATTGACGCACAAATAGATGCATGGACGGACAGACAGACAGACTGGCAGACAGACGGACAGGTAGACGGACGTGTAAAGCGGCTATGTGCCACAGGGTATGCGAGATGGCGGTACTTTGAGTGTTCTGTAGATGGACGCACGGACGGACAGACAGACAGAGTGGCAGACAGACGGACAGGTAGAAGGACGAGTAAAGCGGCTATGTGCCGCAGGGTATGCGAGAGGGTGGTACTTTGAGTGTTCTCTAGAAGGACGCACGGATGGACGCACGGACGAGTAGACAGACAAACTGGCAGACAAACAGAGAGGTAGACGGACGCGTAAAGATGGTATGTACCACAGATATACGACGCTCGAGATGGCAGTACTCAGAGTGTTCTCTAGATGGATGCACGGACGGACGCATGGAGGAACAGACAGACAGAGTGGCAGACAGACGGACAGGTGGACGGACGTGTAAAGTGGTTATGTGCCACAGGGTATACGACGCGCGAGATGGTGGTACTCAGAGTGTTCTCTAGATGGACGCACAGAAGGATGCATGAAGGAACCGACAGACAGGTTGGCAGACAGACGGACAGGTAGACGGACGCGTAAAGCGGGTATGTGACGCAGGGTATATGAGCGCGAGATGGCGGTACTCGGAGTGTTTTCTAAATTTACGCACGAACGGATGCATGGAGGAACAGACAGACAGACTGGCAGACAGACGGAAAGGTAGATGGACGTGTAAAGCGGCTATATGCCACTGAATATGCGAGATGGCGGTACTTTGAGTGTTCTCTAGATGGACGCACGGATGGACGCATGGACGGACAGAGAGACAGGCTGGCAGACAGACGGGCAGGTAGATGGACGCGTAAAGCGGGTATGTGACACAGGGTATACGACGCGCGAGTTGGTGGTACTCAGAGTGTTCTCTAGATTGACGCACGAAAGATGCATGGACGGACAGACAGACAGACTGGCAGACAGACGGACAGGTAGACGGATGTGTAAAGTGGCTATGTGCCATAGGGTATGCGAGATGGCGGTACTTTGCGTGTTCTCTAGATGGACGCACGGACGGACACATGGACGGACAGTCAGACAGACTGGGAGACAGACGGACAAGTAGACGGTCATGTAAAGTGGCTAGGTGCCACATGGTATGCGAGATGGCGGTACTTTGCGTGCTCTCTAGATGGACGCATGGACGGACGCACGGAAGGACAGACAGACTGGCAAATAGATGGACAGGTAGACGGATGTGTAAAGTGGCTATGTGCCACAGGGTATGCGAGATGGCGGTACTTTGAGTGTTCTTTAGATGGACGCACGGACGGACGCACGGACGGACAGACAGACAGACTGGCAGACAGACGGACAGGTAGACGGACGTGTAAAGCAGCTATGTGCCACAGGGTATTCGAGATGGCGGTACTTTGAGTGTTCTCTAGATGGAAGCACGGACAGACGCACGGACGGACAGACAGACAGAGTGGCAGACAGACGGACAGGTGGACGGACGTGTAAAGTGGTTATGTGCCACAGGGTATACGACGCGCGAGTTGGTGGTACTCAGAGTGTTCTCTAGATTGACGCACGAAAGATGCATGGACGGACAGACAGACAGACTGGCAGACAGACGGACAGGTAGACGCATGTGTAAAGTGCCTATGTGCCTTAGGATATGCGAGATGGCGATACTTTGCGTGTTCTCTAGATGGACGCACGGACGGACACATGGACGAACAGTCAGACAGACTGGGAGACAGACGGACAAGTAGACGGACGTGTAAAGTGCCTATGTTCCACAGGGTATGCGAGATGGGGGTACTTTGAGTGTTCTCTAGATGGAAGCACGATCAGACGCACGGACGGACAGACAGACAGAGTGGCAGACAGACGGACAGATGGACGGACGTGTAAAGTGGTTATGTGCCACAGGGTATACGACGCGCGAGATGGTGGTACTCAGAGTGTCCTCTAGATGGATGCACAGACGGATGCATGAACGAACCGACAGACAGGTTGGCAGACAGACGGATAGGTAGACCGACGCGTAAAGCGGGTATGTGACGCAGGGTATACGCGCGCGAGATGGCGGTACTCGGAGTGTTCTCTAAATTTACGCACGAACGGATGCATGGAGGAACAGACAGACAGACTGGCAGACAGATGGCAAGGTAGATGGACGCGTAAAGCGGCTATGTGCCACAGGGTGTGCGAGATAGCGATACTTTGAGTGTTGTCTAGATGGATGCACGGACAGACGCATGGACGGACAGACAGACAGAGTGGCAGACAGACGGACAGGTGGACGGACGTGTAAAGTGGTTATGTGCCACAGGGTATACGACGCGCGAGATGGTGGTACTCAGAGTGTTCTCTAGATGGACGCACGGACGGACTCATGAACGAACAGACAGACAGGTTGGCAGACAGACGGACAGGTAGACGGACGCGTAAAGCGGGTATGTGACGCAGGGTATACGAGCGCGAGATGGCGGTACTCGGAGTGTTCTCTAAATTTACGCACGAACGGACGCATGGAGGAACAGACAGACAGACTGGCAGACAGACGGAAAGGTAGACGGACGTGTAAAGCGGCTATATGCCACTGAATATGCGAGATGGCGGTACTTTGAGTGTTCTCTAGATGGACGCACGGATGGACGCATGGACGAACAGACAGATAGGCTGGCAGACAGACGGGCAGGTAGATGGACGCGTAAAGCGGGTATGTGACACAGGGTATACGACGCGCGAGTTGGTGGTACTCAGAGTGTTCTCTAGATTGACGCACGAAAGATGCATGGACGGACAGACAGACAGACTGGCAGACAGACGGACAGGTAGACGGATGTGTAAAGTGGCTATGTGCCATAGGGTATGCGAGATGGCGGTACTTTGCGTGTTCTCTAGATGGACGCACGGACGGACACATGGACGGACAGTCAGACAGACTGGGAGACAGACGGACAAGTAGACGGTCATGTAAAGTGGCTATGTGCCACATGGTATGCGAGATGGCGGTACTTTGCGTGTTCTCTAGATGGACGCATGGACGGACGCACGGACGGACAGACAGACTGGCAAACAGATGGACAGGTAGACAGATGTGTAAAGTGGCTATGTGCCACAGGGTATGCGAGATGGCGGTACTTTGAGTGTTCTTTAGTTGGACGCACGGACGGACGCACGGACGGACAGACAGACAGACTGGCAGACAGACGGACAGGTAGACTGACGTGTAAAGTGACTGTGTGCCACAGGATATGCGAGATGGCGGTACTTAGAGTGCTCCCTAAATGGACGCATGGACGGACGCACGGACGGACAGACAGAAAGACTGGCAGACAGACGCACAGGTAGACAGACGTGTAAAGTGGCTATGTGCCACAGGGTATTCGAGATGGCGGTATTTTTAGTGTTCTCTAGATTGACGCACGAACGGACGCATGGACGGAGAGACAGACAGACTGGCAGACAGACGGACAGGTAGACGGACGTGTAAAGCAGCGATGTGCCACAGGGTATTCGAGATGGCGGTACTTTGAGTGTTCTCTAGATGGAAGCACGGACAGACGCACGGACGGACAGACAGACAGAGTGGCAGACAGACGGACAGGTGGACGGACGTGTAAAGTGGTTATGTGCCACAGGGTATACGACGCGCGAGTTGGTGGTACTCAGAGTGTTCTCTAGATTGACGCACGAAAGATGCATGGATGGACAGACAGACAGACTGGCAGACAGACGGACAGGTAGACGCATGTGTAAAGTGGCTATGTGCCTTAGGGTATGCGAGATGGCGGTACTTTGCGTGTTCTCTAGATGGACGCACGGACGGACACATGGACGAACAGTCAGACAGACTGGGAGACAGACGGACAGGTGGACGGACGTGTAAAGTGGTTATGTGCCACAGGGTATACGACGCGCGAGATGGTGGTACTCAGAGTGTTCTCTAGATGGACGCACAGACGGTTACATGAACGAACCGACAGACAGGTTGGCAGACAGACGGACAGGTAGACGGACGCGTAAAGTGGGTATGTGACGCAGGGTATACGAGCGCGAGATGGCGGCACTCGGAGTGTTCTCTAAATTTACGCACGAACGGATGCATGGAGGAACAGACAGACAGACTGGCAGACAGACGGAAAGGTAGATGGACGCGTAAAGCGGCTATGTGCCACAGGGTATGCGAGATAGCGATACTTTGAGTGTTGTCTAGATGGACGCACGGACAGACGCACGGACGGACAGACAGACAGAGTGGCAGACAGACGGACAGGTGGACGGACATGTAAAGTGGTTATGTGCCACAGGGTATACGACGCGCGAGATGGTGGTACTCAGAGTGTTCTCTAGATGGACGCACAGACGGACGCATGAACGAACCGACAGACAGGTTGGCAGACAGACGGACAGGTAGACGGACGCGTAAAGCGGGTATGTGACGCAGGGTATACGAGCGCGAGATGGCGGTACTCGGAGTGTTCTCTAAATTTACGCACGAACGGATGCATGGAGGAACAGACAGACAGACTGGCAGACAGACGGAAAGGTAGATGGACGCGTAAAGCGGCTATGTGCCACAGGGTATGCGAGATAGCGATACTTTGAGTGTTGTCTAGATGGACGCATGGACGGACGCACGGACGGACATATAGACAGACTGGCAGACAGACGGACAGGTAGACGGACGCGTAAAGCGGGTATGTGCCACAGGGTATACGACGCGCGAGATGGTGGTACTATGAGTGTTCTCTACATTGACGCACGAACGGACGCATGGACGGACAGAAAGACAGACTGGCAGACAGACGAAAAGGTAGACGGACGCGTAAAGCGGCTATGTGCTACAGGGTATGCAAGATGGCGGTACTTTGAGTGTTCTCTAGATGGACGCACGGACGGAGGCACGGATGAACAGACAGACGGACAGGTAGACGGACGCGTAAAGTGGTTATGTGCCACAGGGCATACGACGTGCGAGATGGTGGTACTCAGAGTGTTCTCTAGATTGACGCACGAACGGATGCATGGATGGACAAAAAGACACACTGGCAGACACACGAACAGGTAGGCGGACGTGTAAAGTGGCTATGTGCCACAGGGTAAGCGAGATGGCGGTACTTTGAGTGTTCTCTAGATGGACGCACGGACGGACGCACGGACGTACAGACAAACTGAGTGGCAGACAGATGGACAGGTAGACGGACGAGTAAAGCGGCTATGTGCTGCAGGGTATGCGAGAGGGTGGTACATTGAGTGTTCTCTAGAAAGACGCACGGATGGACGCATGGACGAATAGACAGACAGACTGGCAGACAAACGGAGAGGTAGACGGACGCGTAAAGATGGTATGTACCACAGGTATACGACGCTTGAGATGGCAGTACTCAGAGTGTTCTCTAGATGGACGCACGGACGGACGCATGGAGGAACAGACAGACAGACTGGCAGAGAGACGGACAGGTAGACGGACGAGTAAAGCGGGTATGCACCACAGGGTATACGACGAGCGAGATGGCGGTACTCAGAGTGTTCTCTAGATTGACGCACGAACGGACGCATGGACGGAGAGACCGACAGACTTGCAGACAGACGGACAGGTAGACGGACATGTAAAGCAGCTATGTGCCACAGGGTATGCGAGATGTCAGTACTTTGAGTGTTCTCTAAATGGATGCACGGACGGACAGACAGACAGACTGGCAGACAGACGTGTAAAGTGGCTATGTGCCACAGGGTATTCGAGATGGCGGTACATTGAGTGTTCTCTAGATTGACGCACGGACGAACGCACGGACGGACAGACAGACAGACTGGCAGACAGACGGACAGGTAGACGGACGTGTAAAGTGCCTATGTGCCACAGGGTATGCGAGATGGCGGTACTTTGAGTGTTCTCTAGATGGAAGCACGGACAGACGCACGGACGCACAGAAAGACAGAGTGGCAGACACACGGACACGTGGACGGACGTGTAAAGTGGTTATGTGCCACAGTGTATACGACGCGCGAGATGGTGGTACTCAGAGTGTTCTCTAGATGGACGCACGGACGGACTCATGAACGAACAGACAGACAGGTTGGCAGACAGACGGACAGGTAGACGGACGCGTAAAGCGGGTATGTGACGCAGGGTATACGACGCGCGAGTTGGTGGTACTCAGAGTGTTCTCTAGATTGACGCACGAAAGATGCATGGACGGACAGACAGGCAGACTGGCCGACAGACGGACAGGTAGACGGATGTGTAAAGTGGCTATGTGCCATAGGGTATGCGAGATGGCGGTACTTTGCGTGTTCTCTAGATGGACGCACGGACGGACACATGAACGGACAGTCAGACAGACTGCGAGACAGACGGACAAGTAGACGGTCATGTAAAGTGGCTATGTGCCACAGGGTATGCGAGATGGTGGTACTTTAAGTGTTCTTTAGATGGACGCACGGACGGACGCACGGACGTACAGACAGACAGACTGGCAGACAGACGGACAGGTAGACTGACGTGTAAAGTGGCTGTGTGCCACAGGATATGCAAGATGGCGGTACTTAGAGTGCTCTCTAAATGGACGCACGGACGGACGCACGGACGGACAGACAGACAGACTGACAGACAGACGGACAGGTAGACAGACGTGTAGAGTGGCTATGTGCCACAGGGTATTCGAGATGGCGGTATTTTTAGTGTTCTCTAGATTGACGCACGAACGGACGCATGGACGGAGAGACAGACAGACTGGCAGACAGACGGACAGGTAGACGGACGTGTAAAGCAGCTATGTGCCACAGGGTATTCGAGATGGCGGTACTTTGAGTGTTCTCTAGATGGAAGCACGGACAGACGCACGGACGGACAGACAGACAGAGTGGCAGACAGACGGACAGGTGGACGGACGTGTAAAGTGGTTATGTGCCACAGGGTATACGACGCGCGAGTTGGTGGTACTCAGAGTGTTCTCTAGATTGACGCACGAAAGATGCATGGACGGACAGACAGACAGACTGGCAGACAGACGGACAGGTAGACGCATGTGTAAAGTGCCTATGTGCCTTAGGGTATGCGAGATGGCGGTACTTTGCGTGTTCTCTAGATGGACGCACGGACGGACACATGGACGAACAGTCAGACAGACTGGGAGACAGACGGACAAGTAGACGGACGTGTAAAGTGCCTATGTTCCACAGGGTATGCGAGATGGGGGTACTTTGAGTGTTCTCTAGATGGAAGCACGATCAGACGCACGGACGGACAGACAGACAGAGTGGCAGACAGACGGACAGGTGGACGGACGTGTAAAGTGGTTATGTGCCACAGGGTATACGACGCGCGAGATGGTGGTACTCAGAGTGTCCTCTAGATGGACGCACAGACGGATGCATGAACGAACCGACAGACAGGTTGGCAGACAGAGGGACAGGTAGACGGACGCGTAAAGCGGGTATGTGACGCAGGGTATACGCGCGCGAGATGGCGGTACTCGGAGTGTTCTCTAAATTTACGCACGAACGGATGCATGGAGGAACAGACAGACAGACTGGCAGACAGATGGAAAGGTAGATGGACGCGTAAAGCGGCTATGTGCCACAGGGTGTGCGAGATAGCGATACTTTGAGTGTTGTCTAGATGGACGCACGGACAGACGCATGGACGGACAGACAGACAGAGTGGCAGACAGACGGACAGGTGGACGGACGTGTAAAGTGGTTATGTGCCACAGGGTATACGACGCGCGAGATGGTGGTACTCAGAGTGTTCTCTAGATGGACGCACGGACGGACTCATGAACGAACAGACAGACAGGTTGGCAGACAGACGGACAGGTAGACGGACGCGTAAAGCGGGTATGTGACGCAGGGTATACGAGCGCGAGATGGCGGTACTCGGAGTGTTCTCTAAATTTACGCACGAACGGACGCATGGAGGAACAGAAAGACAGACTGGCAGACAGACGGAAAGGTAGATGGACGCGTAAAGCGGCTATGTGCCACAGGGTATGCGAGATAGCGATACTTTGAGTGTTGTCTAGATGGACGCATGGACGGACGCATGGACGGACAGATAGACAGACTGGCAGACAGACGGACAGGTAGACGGACGCGTAAAGCGGGTATGTGCCACAGGGTATACGACGCGCGAGATGGTGGTACTATGAGTGTTCTCTACATTGACGCACGAATAGATGCATGGACGGACAGACAGACAGACTGGCAGACAGACGGACAGGTAGACGGACGTGTAAAGTGGCTATGTGCCACAGGGTATGCGAGATGGCGGTACTTTGAGTGTTCTGTAGATGGACGCACGGACGGACAGACAGACAGAGTGGCAGACAGACGGACAGGTAGAAGGACGAGTAAAGCGGCTATGTGCCGCAGGGTATGCGAGAGGGTGGTACTTTGAGTGTTCTCTAGAAGGACGCACGGATGGACGCACGGACGAGTAGACAGACAAACTGGCAGACAAACGGAGAGGTAGACGGACGCGTAAAGATGGTATGTACCACAGATATACGATGCTCGAGATGGCAGTACTCAGAGTGTTCTCTAGATGGACGCACGGACGGACGCATGGAGGAACAGACAGACAGAGTGGCAGACAGACGGACAGGTAGACGGACGAGTAAAGCGGGTATGTACCACAGGGTATACGACGAGCGAGATGGCGGTACTCAGAGTGTTCTCTAGATTGACGCACGAATGGACGCATGGACCGAGAGACCGACAGACTCGCAGACAGACGGACAGGTAGACGGACATGTAAAGCAGCTATGTGCCACAGGGTATGCGAGATGGCGGTACTTTGAGTGTTCTCTAGATGGACGCACGGATGGACGCATGGACGAACAGACAGACAGACTGGCAGAGAGACGAAAGGGTAGACGGACGTGTGAAGTGGCTATGTGCCACAGGGTATTCGAGATGGCGGTACTTTGAGTGTTCTCTAGATTGACGCACGGACGGACGCACGGACGGACGGACAGACAGACAGACTGGCAGACAGACGGACAGGTAGACGGACGTGTAAAGTGCCTATGTGCCACAGGGTATGCGAGATGGCGGTACTTTGAGTGTTCTCTAGATGGAAGCACGGACAGACGCACGGACGGACAGACAGACAGAGTGGCAGACAGACGGACAGGTGGACGGACGTGTAAGGTGGTTATGTGCCACAGGGTATACGACGCGCGAGATGGTGGTACTCAGAGTGTTTTCTAGATGGACGCACAGACGGACGCATGAACGAACAGACAGGTTGGCAGACAGACGGACAGGTAGACGGACGCGTAAAGCGGGTATGTGACGCAAGGTATACGAGCGCGAGATGGCGGTACTCGGAGTGTTCTCTAAATTTACGCATGAACGGACGCATGGAGGAACAGACAGACAGACTGGCAGACAGACGGAAAGGTAGACGGACGCGTAAAGCGGCTATGTGCCACAGGGTATGCGAGATGGCGATACTTTGAGTGTTCTCTACATTGACGCACGGACGGACAGATAGACAGACTGGCAGACAGACGGACAGGTAGACGGACGCGTAAAGCGGGTATGTGCCACAGGGTATACGACGCGCGAGATGGTGGTACTCAGAGTGTTCTCTACATTGACGCACGAATAGATGCATGGACGGACAGACAGACAGACTGGCAGACGGACGGAAAGGTAGACGGACGTGTAAACTGGCAATGTGCCACAGGGTATGCGAGATGGCGGTACTTTGAGTGTTCTCTAGATGGATGCACGGACGGACAGACAGACAGACTGGCAGACAGACGGACAGGTAGACGGACGCGTAAAGCGGGTATGTGACACAGGGTATACGACACGCGAGATGGCGGTACTCGGAGTGTTCTCTAGATTTAAGCACGAACGGATGCATGGATGGACATAAAGACAGCCTGGCAGACAGACGACCAGGTAGACGGACGAGTAAAGCGGCTATGTGCCACAGGGTATGCGAGATGGTGGTACTTTGAGTGTTCTCTAGAAGGACGCACGGATGGACGCATGGACGAACAGACAGACAGACTGGCAGACAAACGGAAAGGTAGACGGACGCGTAGAGATGGTACGTATCACAGGGTATACGACGCGCGAGATGGCAGTACTCAGAGTGTTCTATAGATAAACGCACGGATGGACGCATGGACGAACAGATAGACAGCCTGGCAGACAAACGGACAGGTAGACGGACGAGCAAAGCGGGTATGTACCACAGGGTATGCGACGCGCGAGATGGCGGTACTCAGAGTGTTCTCTAGATTGACGCACGAACGGACGCATGGACGGAGAGACAGACAGACTGCCAGACAGACGGACAGGTAGACGGACGTGTAAACCGGCTATGTGCCACAGGGTATGCGAGATGGCGGTACTTTGAGTGTTCTCTAGATGGACGCACGGATGGGCGCAAGGACGGACAGATAGACTGACTGGCAGACAGACGGACAGGTAGACGGACGCGTAAAGCGGGTATGTGCCACAGGGCATACGCCTCGCGAGATGGTGATACTCAGAGTGTTCTCTATATTGATGCACGAACAGATGCTTAAAGGGACAGACAGACAGACTGGCAGACAGACGGACAAGTACACGGACGTGTAAAGCGGCTATGTGCCACAGAATATGCGATGGCAGTACTTTGAGTGTTCTCTAGATGGACGCACGGACGGACGCACGGACGGACACACGGACGGACAGACAGACAGAGTGGCAGACAGACGGACAGGTAGACGGACGAGTACAGCGGCTATGCGCCACAGGGTATGCGAGGGGGTGGTACTTTGAGTGTTCTCTAGAAGGACGCATGGATGGACGCATGGACCAATAGACAGACAGACTGGCAGACAAACGGAGAGGTAGACGGACGCGTAAAGATGGTATGTACCACAGGTATACGACGCTTGAGATGGCAGTACTCAGAGTGTTCTCTAGATGGACGCACGGACGGACGCATGGAGGAACAGACAGACAGACTGGCAGACAGACGGACAGGTAGACGGACGAGTAAAGCGGGTATGTACCACAGGGTATACGACGAGCGAGATGGCGGTACTCAGAGTGTTCTCTAGATTGACGCACCAACGGACGCATGGACGGAGAGACCGACAGACTTGTAGACAGATTGACAGGTAGACGGACCTGTAAAGCAGCTATGTGCCACAGGGTATGCGAGATGGCGGTACTTTGAGTGTTCTCTAGATGGACGCACACATGGACGCATGGACGAACAGACAGACAGACTGGCAGAGAGACGAAAGGGTAGACGGACGTGTAAAGTGGCTTTGTGCCACAGGGTATGCGAGATGTCAGTACTTTGAGTGTTCTCTAGATAGACACACAGACGGACGCACGGACGGACAGACAGGCGCACTGGCAGACAGACGGACAGGTAGACGGACGTGTGAAGTGGCTATGTGCCACAGGGTATGCGAGATGGCGGTACTTTGAGTGTTCTCTAGATGGACGCACGGACGGACGCACGGACGGATAGACAGACAGACTGGGAGACAGACGAACAGGTACACGGATGTGTAAAGTGGCTATGTGCCATAAGGTATGCGAGATGGCGGTACTTTGCGTGTTCTCTACATGGACGCACGGACGGACACGTGGACGGACAGTCAGACAGACTGGGAGACAGACGGACAGGTAGATGGTCATGTAAAGCAGCTATGTGCCACAGGGTATGCGAGATGGCTGTACTTTGAGTGTTCTCTAGATGGACACATGGACGGACGCACGGACGGACAGACAGACCGGCAAACAGATGGACAGGTTGACGGATGTGTAAAGTGGCTATGTGCCACAGAGTATGCGAGATGGCGGTAATTTGAGTGTTCTCTAGATGGACGCACGGACGGACGCACGGACGGACAGACAGACAGACAGACGGACAGGGAGACTGACGTGTAAAGTGGCTATGTGCCACAGGGTATGCGAGATGGCGGTACTTTGAGTGCTCTCTAAACGGACGCACGGACGGACGCACGGACGGACAGACAGACAGACTGGCAGACAGACGGACAGGTAGACAGACGTGTAAAGTGGGTATGTGCCATAGGGTATTCGAGATGGCGGTATTTTTAGTGTTCTCTAGATTGACGCACGAACGGACGCATGGACGGAGAGACAGACAGACTGGCAGACAGACGGACGGACAGGTAGACGGACGTGTAAAGCGGCTATGTGCCACAGGGTATTCGAGATGGCGGTACATTGAGTGTTCTCTGGATTTACGCACGGACGAACGCACGGATGGACAGACAGACAGAGTGGCAGACAGACGGACAGGTGGACGGACGTGTAAAGTGGTTATGTGCCACAGGGTATACGACGCGCGAGATGGTGGTACTCAGAGTGTTCTCTAGATGGACGCACAGACGGACGCATGAACGAACCGACAGACAGGTTGGCAGACAGACGGACAGGTAGACGGACGCGTAAAGCGGGTATGTGACGCAGCGTATACGAGCGCGAGATGGCGGTACTCGGAGTGTTCTCTAAATTTACGCACGAACGGACGCATGGAGGAACAGACAGACAGACTGGCAGACAGACGGACTGGTAGACGGACGCGTAAAGCGGGTATGTGCCACAGGGCATACGCCTCGCGAGATGGTGATACTCAGAGTGTTCTCTATATTGATGCACGAACAGATGCTTAAAGGGACAGACAGACAGACTGGCAGACAGACGGACAAGTACACGGACGTGTAAAGCGGCTATGTGCCACAGAATATGCGATGGCAGTACTTTGAGTGTTCTCTAGATGGACGCACGGACGGACGCACGGACGGACACACGGACGGACAGACAGACAGAGTGGCAGACAGACGGACAGGTAGACGGACGAGTACAGCGGCTATGCGCCACAGGGTATGCGAGGGGGTGGTACTTTGAGTGTTCTCTAGAAGGACGCATGGATGGACGCATGGACCAATAGACAGACAGACTGGCAGACAAACGGAGAGGTAGACGGACGCGTAAAGATGGTATGTACCACAGGTATACGACGCTTGAGATGGCAGTACTCAGAGTGTTCTCTAGATGGACGCACGGACGGACGCATGGAGGAACAGACAGACAGACTGGCAGACAGACGGACAGGTAGACGGACGAGTAAAGCGGGTATGTACCACAGGGTATACGACGAGCGAGATGGCGGTACTCAGAGTGTTCTCTAGATTGACGCACCAACGGACGCATGGACGGAGAGACCGACAGACTTGCAGACAGATTGACAGGTTGACGGACCTGTAAAGCAGCTATGTGCCACAGGGTATGCGAGATGGCGGTACTTTGAGTGTTCTCTAGATGGACGCACACATGGACGCATGGACGAACAGACAGACAGACTGGCAGAGAGACGAAAGGGTAGACGGACGTGTAAAGTGGCTTTGTGCCACAGGGTATGCGAGATGTCAGTACTTTGAGTGTTCTCTAGATAGACGCACAGACGGACGCACGGACGGACAGACAGGCGCACTGGCAGACAGACGGACAGGTAGACGGACGTGTGAAGTGGCTATGTGCCACAGGGTATGCGAGATGGCGGTACTTTGAGTGTTCTCTAGATGGACGCACGGACGGACGCACGGACGGATAGACAGACAGACTGGGAGACAGACGAACAGGTACACGGATGTGTAAAGTGGCTATGTGCCATAAGGTATGCGAGATGGCGGTACTTTGCGTGTTCTCTACATGGACGCACGGACGGACACGTGGACGGACAGTCAGACAGACTGGGAGACAGACGGACAGGTAGATGGTCATATAAAGCAGCTATGTGCCACAGGGTATGCGAGATGGCTGTACTTTGAGTGTTCTCTAGATGGACACATGGACGGACGCACGGACGGACAGACAGACCGGCAAACAGATGGACAGGTTGACGGATGTGTAAAGTGGCTATGTGCCACAGAGTATGCGAGATGGCGGTAATTTGAGTGTTCTCTAGATGGACGCACGGACGGACGCACGGACGGACAGACAGACAGACAGACGGACAGGGAGACTGACGTGTAAAGTGGCTATGTGCCACAGGGTATGCGAGATGGCGGTACTTTGAGTGCTCTCTAAACGGACGCACGGACGGACGCACGGACGGACAGACAGACAGACTGGCAGACAGACGGACAGGTAGACAGACGTGTAAAGTGGGTATGTGCCATAGGGTATTCGAGATGGCGGTATTTTTAGTGTTCTCTAGATTGACGCACGAACGGACGCATGGACGGAGAGACAGACAGACTGGCAGACAGACGGACGGACAGGTAGACGGACGTGTAAAGCGGCTATGTGCCACAGGGTATTCGAGATGGCGGTACATTGAGTGTTCTCTGGATTTACGCACGGACGAACGCACGGATGGACAGACAGACAGAGTGGCAGACAGACGGACAGGTGGACGGACGTGTAAAGTGGTTATGTGCCACAGGGTATACGACGCGCGAGATGGTGGTACTCAGAGTGTTCTCTAGATGGACGCACAGACGGACGCATGAACGAACCGACAGACAGGTTGGCAGACAGACGGACAGGTAGACGGACGCGTAAAGCGGGTATGTGACGCAGCGTATACGAGCGCGAGATGGCGGTACTCGGAGTGTTCTCTAAATTTACGCACGAACGGACGCATGGAGGAACAGACAGACAGACTGGCAGACAGACGGAAAGGTAGATGGACGCGTAAAGCGGCTATGTGCCACAGGGTATGCGAGATAGCGATTCTTTGAGTGTTGTCTAGATGGACGCATGGACGGACGCACGGACGGACAGATAGACAGAGTGGCAGACAGACGGACAGGTAGACGGACGCGTAAAGCGGGTATGTGCCACAGGGTATACGAAGCGCGAGATGGTGGTACTATGAGTGTTCTCTACATTGACGCACGAATAGATGCATGGACGGACAGACAGACAGACTGGCAGACAGACGGACAGGTATACGGACGTGTAAAGCGGCTATGTGCCACAGGGTATGCGAGATGGCGGTACTTTGAGTGTTCTCTAGATGGAAGCACGGACAGACGCACGGACGGACAGACAGACAGAGTGGCAGACAGACGGACAGGTGGACGGACGTGTAAAGTGGTTATGTGCCACAGGGTATTCGAGATGGCGGTACTTTGAGTGTTCTCTAAATTTACGCATGAACCGACGCATGGAGGAACAGACAGACAGACTGGCAGACAGACGGAAAGGTAGACGGACGCGTAAAGCGGCTATGTGCCACAGGGTATGCGAGATGGCGATACTTTGAGTGTTCTCTACATTGACGCCCGGACGGACAGATAGACAGACTGGCAGACAGACGGACAGGTAGACGGACGCGTAGAGCGGGTATGTGCCACAGGGTATACGACGCGCGAGATGGTGGTACTCAGAGTGTTCTATCAATTGACGCACGAATAGATGCATGGACGGACAGACAGACAGACTGGCAGACGGACGGAAAGGTAGACGGACGTGTAAACTGGCAATGTGCCACAGGGTATGCGAGATGGCGGTACTTTGAGTGTTCTCTAAATGGACGCACGGATGGACGCACGGACGTTCAGACAGGCGGATAGGTAGACAGACGGACAGGTAGACGTACGTGTAAAGTGGTTATATGCCACAGGGTATGCGAGGTGGTGGTACTTTGAGTGTTCTCTAGATGAACGCACGGACGGGCGCACGGACGGACAGACAGGCAGACTGGCAGACAGACGGACAGGTAGACGGACGTGTAAAGTGGCTATGTGCCACAGGGTATGCGAGATCGCAGTACTTTCAGTGTTCTCTAGATGGACGCACGGACGGACAGACAGACAGACTGGCAGACAGACGGACAGGTAGACGGACGCGTAAAGCGGGTATGTGACAGGGTATACGACACGCGAGATGGCGGTACTCGGAGTGTTCTCTAGATTTAAGCACGAACGGATGCATGGATGGACAAAAAGACAGCCTGGCAAACAGACGACCAGGTAGACGGACGAGTAAAGCGGCTATGTGCCACAGGGTATACGAGATGGTGGTACTTTGAGTGTTCTCTAGAAAGACGCACGGATGGACGCATGGACGAACAGACAGACAGACTGGCAGACAAACGGAAAGGTAGACGGACGCGTAGAGATGGTACGTATCACAGGGTATACGACGCGCGAGATGGCAGTACTCAGAGTGTTCTATAGATAAACGCACGGATGGACGCATGGACGAACAGATAGACAGACTGGCAGACAAACGGACAGGTAGACGGACGAGCAAAGCGGGTATGTACCACAGGGTATGCGACGCGCGAGATGGCGGTACTCAGAGTGTTCTCTAGATTGACGCACGAACGGACGCATGGAAGGAGAGACAGACAGACTGCCAGACAGACGGACAGGTAGACGGACGTGTAAACCGGCTATGTCCCACAGGGTATGCGAGATGGCGTTACCTTGAGTGTTCTCTAGATGGACGCACGGATGGGCGCAAGGACGGACAGATAGACAGACTGGCAGACAGACGGACAGGTAGACGGACGCGTAAAGCGGGTATGTGCCACAGGGCATACGCCTCGCGAGATGGTGATACTCAGAGTGTTCTCTAGATTGATGCACGAACAGATGCTTAAAGGGACAGACAGACAGACTGGCAGACAGACGGACAAGTAGACGGACGTGTAAAGCGGCTATGTGCCACAGAATATGCGATGGCAGTACTTTGAGTGTTCTCTAGATGGACGCACGGACGGACGCACGGACGGACACACGGACGGACAGACAGACAGAGTGGCAGACAGACGGACAGGTAGACGGACGAGTAAAGCGGCTATGCGTCACAGGGTATGCGAGAGGGTGGTACTTTGAGTGTTCTCTAGAAGGACGCATGGATGGACGCATGGACCAATAGACAGACAGACTGGCAGACAAACGGAGAGGTAGACGGACGCGTAAAGATGGTATGTACCACAGGTATACGACGCTTGAGATGGCAGTACTCAGAGTGTTCTCTAGATAAACGCACGGACGGACGCATGGAGGAACAGACAGACAGACTGGCAGACAGACGGACAGGTAGACGGACGAGTAAAGCGGGTATGTACCACAGGGTATACGACGAGCGAGATGGCAGTACTCAGAGTGTTCTCTAGATTCACGCACCAACGGACGCATGGACGGAGAGACCGACAGACTTGCAGACAGATTGACAGGTAGACGGACCTGTAAAGCAGCTATGTGCCACAGGGTATGCGAGATGGCGGTACTTTGAGTATTCTCTAGATGGACGCACGGATGGACGCATGGACGAACAGACAGACAGACTGGCAGAGAGACGAAAGGGTAGACGGACGTGTAAAGTGGCTTTGTGCCACAGGGTATGCGAGATGTCAGTACTTTGAGTGTTGTCTAGATAGACGCACAGACGGACGCACGGACGGACAGACAGGCACACTGGCAGACAGACGGACAGGTAGACGGACGTGTGAAGTGGCTATGTGCCACAGGGTATGCGAGATGGCGGTACTTTGAGTGTTCTCTAGATGGACGCACGGACGGACGCACGGACGGATAGACAGACAGACTGGGAGACAGACAGACAGGTACACGGATGTGTAAAGTGGCTATGTGCCATAAGGTATCCGACATGGCGGTACTTTGCGTGTTCTCTACATGGACGCACGGACGGACACATGCACGGACAGTCAGACAGACCGGGAGACAGACGGACAGGTAGACGGTCATGTAAAGTAGCTATGTGCCACAGGGTATGCGAGATGGCGGTACTTTGAGTGTTCTCTAAATGGACACATGGACGGATGCACGGACGGACAGACAGACCGGCAAACAGATGGACAGGTTGACGGATGTGTAAAGTGGCTATGTGCCACAGAGTATGCGAGATGGCGGTAATTTGAGTGTTCTCTAGATGGACGCACGGACGGACAGACAGACAGACTGGCAGACAGACGGACAGGTAGACTGACGTGTAAAGTGGCTATGTGCCACAGGGTATGCGAGATGGCGGTACTTTGAGTGCTCTCTAAATGGACGCACGGACGGACGCACGGACGGACAGACAGACAGACTGGCAGACAGACGGACAGGTAGACAGACGTGTAAAGTGGGTATGTGCCATAGGGTATTCGAGATGGCGGTATTTTTAGTGTTCTCTAGATTTACGCACGAACGGACGCATGGACGGAGAGACAGAGAGACTGGCAGACAGACGGACGGACAGGTAGACGGACGTGTAAAGCGGCTATGTGCCACAGGGTATTCGAGATGGCGGTACATTGAGTGTTCTCTGGATTTACGCACGGACGAACGCACGGACGGACAGACAGACAGAGTGGCAGACAGACGGACAGGTGGACGGACGTGTAAGGTGGTTATGTGCCACAGGGTATACGACGCGCGAGATGGTGGTACTCAGAGTGTTCTCTAGATGGACGCACAGACGGACGCATGAACGAACAGACAGGTTGGCAGACAGACGGACAGGTAGACGGACGCGTAAAGCGGGTATGTGACGCAAGGTATACGAGCGCGAGATGGCGGTACTCGGAGTGTTCTCTAAATTTACGCATGAACGGACGCATGGAGGAACAGACAGACAGACTGGCAGACAGACGGAAAGGTAGACGGACCCGTAAAGCGGCTATGTGCCACAGGGTATGCGAGATGGCGATACTTTGAGTGTTCTCTACATTGACGCACGGACGGACAGATAGACAGACTGGCAGACAGACGGACAGGTAGACGGACGCGTAAAGCGGGTATGTGCCACAGGGTATACGACGCGCGAGATGGTGGTACTCAGAGTGTTCTCTACATTGACGCACGAATAGATGCATGGACGGACAGACAGACAGACTGGCAGACGGAAGGAAAGGTAGACGGTTGTGTAAACTGGCAATGTGCCACAGGGTATGCGAGATGGCGGTACTTTGAGTGTTCTCTAAATGGACGCACGGATGGACCCACGGACGTTCAGACAGGCGGATAGGTAGACAGACGGACAGGTAGACGGACGTGTAAAGTGGCTATATGCCACAGGGTATGCGAGGTGGTGTTACTTTGAGTGTTCTCTAGATCAACGCATGGACGGACGCACGGACGGACAGACAGGCAGACTGGCAGACCGACGGACAGATAGACGGACGTGTAAAGTGGCTATGTGCCACAGGGTATGCGAGATCGCAGTACTTTCAGTGTTCTCTAGATGGATGCACGGACGGACAGACAGACAGACTGGCAGACAGACGGACAGGTAGACGGACGCGTAAAGCGGGTATGTGACACAGGGTATACGACACGCGAGATGGCGGTACTCGGAGTGTTCTCTAGATTTAAGCACGAACGGATGCATGGATGGACATAAAGACAGCCTGGCAGACAGACGACCAGGTAGACGGACGAGTAAAGCGGCTATGTGCCACAGGGTATGCGAGATGGTGGTACTTTGAGTGTTCTCTAGAAGGACGCACGGATGGACGCATGGACGAACAGACAGACAGACTGGCAGACAAACGGAAAGGTAGACGGACGCGTAGAGATGGTACGTATCACAGGGTATACGACGCGCGAGATGGCAGTACTCAGAGTGTTCTATAGATAAACGCACGGATGGACGCATGGACGAACAGATAGACAGACTGGCAGACAAACGGACAGGTAGACGGACGAGCAAAGCGGGTATGTACCACAGGGTATGCGACGCGCGAGATGGCGGTACTCAGAGTGTTCTCTAGATTGACGCACGAACGGACGCATGGACGGAGACACAGACAGACTGCCAGACAGACGGACAGGTAGACGGACGTGTAAACCGGCTATGTGCCACAGGGTATGCGAAATGGCGGTACTTTGAGTGTTCTCTAGATGGACGCACGGATGGGCGCAAGGACGGACAGATAGACTGACTGGCAGACAGACGGACAGGTAGACGGACGCGTAAAGCGGGTATGTGCCACAGGGCATACGCCTCGCGAGATGGTGATACTCAGAGTGTTCTCTATATTGATGCACGAACAGATGCTTAAAGGGACAGACAGACAGACTGGTAGACAGACGGACAAGTAGACGGACGTGTAAAGCGGCTATGTGCCACAGAATATGCGATGGCAGTACTTTGAGTGTTCTCTAGATGGACGCACGGACGGACACACGGACGGACAGACAGACAGAGTGGCAGACAGACGGACAGGTAGACGGACGAGTACAGTGGCTATGCGCCACAGGGTATGCGAGGGGGTGGTACTTTGAGTGTTCTCTAGAAGGACGCATGGGTGGACGCATGGACCAATAGACAGACAGACTGGCAGACAAACGGAGAGGTAGACGGACGCGTAAAGATGGTATGTACCACAGGTATACGACGCTTGAGATGGCAGTACTCAGAGTGTTCTCTAGATGGACGCACGGACGGACGCATGGAGGAACAGACAGACAGACTGGCAGACAGACGGACAGGTAGACGGACGAGTAAAGCGGGTATGTACCACAGGGTATACGACGAGCGAGATGGCGGTACTCAGAATGTTCTCTAGATTGACGCACCAACGGACGCATAGACGGAGAGACCGACAGACTTGCAGACAGATTGAAAGGTAGACGGACCTGTAAAGCAGCTATGTGCCACAGGGTATGCGAGATGGCGGTACTTTGAGTGTTCTCTAGATGGACGCACGGATGGACGCATGGACGAACAGACAGACAGACTGGCAGAGAGACGAAAGGGTAGACGGACGTGTAAAGTGGCTTTGTGCCACAGGGTATGCGAGATGTCAGTACTTTGAGTGTTCTCTAGATAGACGCACAGACGGACGCACGGACGGACAGACAGGCGCACTGGCAGACAGACGGACAGGTACACGGATGTGTAAAGTGGCTATGTGCCATAAGGTATGCGAGATGGCGGTACTTTGCGTGTTCTCTACATGGACGCACGGACGGACACATGGACGGACAGTCAGACAGACTGGGAGACGACGGACAGGTAGACGGTCATGTAAAGCAGCTATCTGCCACAGGGTATGCGAGATGGCGGTACTTTGAGTGTTCTCTAGATGGACGCACGGATGGACGCATGGACGAACAGACAGACAGACTGGCAGAGAGACGAAAGGGTAGACGGACGTGTGAAGTGGCTATGTGCCACAGGGTATGCGAGATGGCGGTACTTTGAGTGTTCTCTAGATGGACGCAAGGACGGACGCACGGACGGATAGACAGACAGACTGGGAGACAGACGGACAGGTACACGGATGTGTAAAGTGGCTATGTGCCATAAGGTATGCGAGATGGCGGTACTTTGCGTGTTCTCTACATGGACGCACGGACGGACACATGGACGGACAGTCAGACAGACTGGGAGACAGACGGACAGGTAGACGGTCATGTAAAGCAGCTATGTGCCACAGGGTATGCGAGATCGCGGTACTTTGAGTGTTCTCTAGATGGACACATGGACGGACGCACGGACGGACAGACAGACCAGCAAACAGATGGACAGGTTGACGGATGTGTAAAGTGGCTATGTGCCACAGAGTATGCGAGATGGCGGTAATTTGAGTGTTCTTTAGTAGGACGCACGGACGGACGCACGGACGGACAGACAGACAGACAGACAGACGGACAGGTAGACAGACGTGTAAAGTGGGTATGTGCCATAGGGTATTCGAGATGGCGGTATTTTTAGTGTTCTCTAGATTGACGCACGAACGGACGCATGGACGGAGAGACAGACAGACTGGCAGACAGACGGACGGACAGGTAGACGGACGTGTAAAGCGGCTATGTGCCACAGGGTATTCGAGATGGCGGTACATTGAGTGTTCTCTGGATTTACGCATGGACGAACGCACGGATGGACAAACAGACAGAGTGGCAGACAGACGGACAGGTGGACGGACGTGTAAAGTGGTTATGTGCCACAGGGTATACGACGCGCGAGATGGTGGTACTCAGAGTGTTCTCTAGATGGACGCACAGACGGACGCATGAACGAACCGACAGACAGGTTGGCAGACAGACGGACAGGTAGACGGACGCGTAAAGCGGGTATGTGACGCAGCGTATACGAGCGCGAGATGGCGGTACTCGGAGTGTTCTCTAAATTTACGCACGAACGGACGCATGGAGGAACAGACAGACAGACTGGCAGACAGACGGAAAGGTAGATGGACGCGTAAAGCGGCTATGTGCCACAGGGTATGCGAGATAGCGATTCTTTGAGTGTTGTCTAGATGGACGCATGGACGGACGCACGGACGGACAGATAGACAGAGTGGCAGACAGACGGACAGGTAGACGGACGCGTAAAGCGGGTATGTGCCACAGGGTATACGACGCGCGAGATGGTGGTACTATGAGTGTTCTCTACATTGACGCACGAATAGATGCATGGACGGACAGACAGACAGACTGGCAGACAGACGGACAGGTATACGGACGTGTAAAGCGGCTATGTGCCACAGGGTATGCGAGATGGCGGTACTTTGAGTGTTCTCTAGATGGAAGCACGGACAGACGCACGGACGGACAGACAGACAGAGTGGCAGACAGATGGACAGGTGGACGGACGTGTAAAGTGGTTATGTGCCACAGGGTATTCGAGATGGCGGTACTTTGAGTGTTCTCTAGATTGACGCACGGACGGACGCACGGACGGACAGACAGACAGACTGGCAGACAGACGGACAGGTAGACGGACGTGTAAAGTGCCTATGTGCCACAGGGTATGCGAGATGGCGGTACTTTGAGTGTTCTCTAAATTTACGCATGAACCGACGCATGGAGGAACAGACAGACAGACTGGCAGACAGACGGAAAGGTAGACGGACGCGTAAAGCGGCTATGTGCCACAGGGTATGCGAGATCGCAGTACTTTCAGTGTTCTCTAGATGGATGCACGGACGGACAGACAGACAGACTGGCAGACAGACGGACTGGTAGACGGACGCGTAAAGCGGGTATGTGACAGGGTACACGACACGCGAGATGGCGGTACTCGGAGTGTTCTCTAGATTTAAGCACGAACGGATGCATGGATGGACAAAAAGAAAGCCTGGCAAACAGACGACCAGGTAGACGGACGAGTAAAGCGGCTATGTGCCACAGGGTATGCGAGATGGTGGTACTTTGAGTGTTCTCTAGAAGGACGCACGGATGGACGCATGGAGGAACAGACAGACAGACTGGCAGACAAACGAAAAGGTAGACGGACGCGTAGAGATGGTACGTATCACAGGGTATACGACGCGCGAGATGGCAGTACTCAGAGTGTTCTATAGATAAACGCACGGATGGACGCATGGACGAACAGATAGACAGACTGGCAGACAAACGGACAGGTAGACGGACGAGCAAAGCGGGTATGTACCACAGGGTATGCGACGCGCGAGATGGCGGTACTCAGAGTGTTCTCTAGATTGACGTACGAACGGACGCATGGACGGAGAGACAGACAGACTGCCAGACAGACGGACAGGTAGACGGACGTGTAAACCGGCTATGTGCCACAGGGTATGCGAGATGGCGGTACTTTGAGTGTTCTCTAGATGGACGCACGGATGGGCGCAAGGACGGACAGATAGACAGACTGGCAGACAGACGGACAGGTAGACGGACGCGTAAAGCGGGTATGTGCCACAGGGCATACGCCTCGCGAGATGGTGATACTCAGAGTGTTCTCTAGATTGATGCACGAACAGATGCTTAAAGGGACAGACAGACAGACTGGCAGACAGACGGACAAGTAGACGGACGTGTAAAGCGGCTATGTGCCACAGAATATGCGATGGCAGTACTTTGAGTGTTCTCTAGATGGACGCACAAACGGACGCACGGACGGACACACGGACGGACAGACAGACAGAGTGGCAGACAGACGGACAGGTAGACGGACGAGTAAAGCGGCTATGCGCCACAGAGTGTGCGAGAGGGTCGTACTTTGAGTGTTCTCTAGAAGGACGCATGGATGGACGCATGGACCAATAGACAGACAGACTGGCAGACAAACGGAGAGGTAGACGGACGCGTAAAGATGGTATGTACCACAGGTATACGACGCTTGAGATGGCAGTACTCAGAGTGTTCTCTAGATGGACGCACGGACGGACGCATGGAGGAACAGACAGACAGACTGGCAGACAGACGGACAGGTAGACGGACGAGTAAAGCGGGTATGTACCACAGGGTATACGACGAGCGAGATGGCGGTACTCAGAGTGTTCTCTAGATTCACGCACCAACGGACGCATGGACGGAGAGACCGACAGACTTGCAGACAGATTGACAGGTAGACGGACCTGTAAAGCAGCTATGTGCCACAGGGTATGCGAGATGGCGGTACTTTGAGTGTTCTCTAGATGGACGCACGGATGGACGCATGGACGAACAGACAGACAGACTGGCAGAGAGACGAAAGGGTAGACGGACGTGTAAAGTGGCTTTGTGCCACAGGGTATGCGAGATGTCAGTACTTTGAGTGTTGTCTAGATAGACGCACAGACGGACGCACGGACGGACAGACAGGCACACTGGCAGACAGACGGACAGGTAGACGGACGTGTGAAGTGGCTATGTGCCACAGGGTATGCGAGATGGCGGTACTTTGAGTGTTCTCTAGATGGACGCATGGACGGACGCACGGACGGATAGACAGACAGACTGGGAGACAGACGGACAGGTACACGGATGTGTAAAGTGGCTATGTGCCATAAGGTATGCGAGATGTCGGTACTTTGCGTGTTCTCTACATGGACGCACGGACGGACACATGGACGGACAGTCAGACAGACTGGGAGACAGACGGACAGGTAGACGGTCATGTAAAGCAGCTATGTGCCACAGGGTATGCGAGATGGCGGTACTTTGAGTGTTCTCTAGATGGACACATGGACGGATGCACGGACGGACAGACAGACCGGCAAACAGATGGACAGGTTGACGGATGTGTAAAGTGGCTATGTACCACAGAGTATGCGAGATGGCGGTAATTTGAGTGTTCTCTAGATGGACGCACGGACGGACAGACAGACAGACTGGCAGACAGACGGACAGGTAGACTGACGTGTAAAGTGGCTATGTGCCACAGGGTATGCGAGATGGCGGTACTTTGAGTGCTCTCTAAATGGACGCACGGACGGACGCACGGACGGACAGACAGACAGACTGGCAGACAGACGGACAGGTAGACAGACGTGTAAAGTGGGTATGTGCCATAGGGTAATCGAGATGGCGGTATTTTTAGTGTTCTCTAGATTGACGCACGAATGGACGCATGGACGGAGAGACAGAGAGACTGGCAGACAGACGGACGGACAGGTAGACGGACGTGTAAAGCGGCTATGTGCCACAGGGTATTCGAGATGGCGGTACATTGAGTGTTCGCTGGATTTACGCACGGACGAACGCACGGATGGACAGACAGACAGAGTGGCAGACAGACCGACAGGTGGACGGACGTGTAAGGTGGTTATGTGCCACAGAGTATACGACGCGCGAGATGGTGGTACTCAGAGTGTTCTCTAGATGGACGCACAGACGAACGCATGAACGAACAGACAGGTTGGCAGACAGACGGACAGGTAGACGGACGCGTAAAGCGGGTATGTGACGCAAGGTATACGAGCGCGAGATGGCGGTACTCGGAGTGTTCTCTAAATTTACGCATGAACGGACGCATGGAGGAACAGACAGACAGACTGGCAGACAGACGGAAAGGCAGACGGACGCGTAAAGCGGCTATGTGCCACAGGGTATGCGAGATGGCGATACTTTGAGTGTTCTCTACATTGACGCACGGACGGACGCACGGACGGACAGATAGACAGACTGGCAGACAGACGGACAGGTAGACGGACGCGTAAAGCGGGTATGTGCCACAGGGTATACGACGCGCGAGATGGTGGTACTCAGAGTGTTCTCTACATTGACGCACGAATAGATGCATGGACGGACGACAGACAGACTGGCAGACGGACGGAAAGGTAGACGGACGTGTAAACTGGCAATGTGCCACAGGGTATGTGAGATGGCGGTACTTTGAGTGTTCTCTAAATGGACGCACGGATGGACGCACGGACGTTCAGACAGGCGGATAGGTAGACAGACGGACAGGTAGACGTACGTGTAAAGTGGTTATATGCCACAGGGTATGCGAGGTGTAGGTACTTTGAGTGTTCTCTAGATGAACGCACGGACGGGCGCACGGACGGACAGACAGGCAGACTGGCAGACAGACGGACAGGTAGACGGACGTGTAAAGTGGCTATGTGCCACAGGGTATGCGAGATCGCAGTACTTTCAGTGTTCTCTAGATGGATGCACGGACGGACAGACAGACAGAGTGGCAGACAGACGGACTGGTGGACGGACGCGTAAAGCGGGTATGTGACAGGGTATACGACACGCGAGATGGCGGTACTCGGAGTGTTCTCTAGATTTAAGCACGAACGGATGCATGGATGGACAAAAAGAAAGCCTGGCAAACAGACGACCAGGTAGACGGACGAGTAAAGCGGCTATGTGCCACAGGGTATGCGAGATGGTGGTACTTTGAGTGTTCTCTAGAAGGACGCACGGATGGACGCATGGACGAACAGACAGACAGACTGGCAGACAAACGGAAAGGTAGACGGACGCGTAGAGATGGTACGTATCACAGGGTATACGACGCGCGAGATGGCAGTACTCAGAGTGTTCTATAGATAAACGCACGGATGGACGCATGGACGAACAGATAGACAGACTGGCAGACAAACGGACAGGTAGACGGACGAGCAAAGCGGGTATGTACCACAGGGTATGCGACGCGCGAGATGGCGGTACTCAGAGTGTTCTCTAGATTGACGTACGAACGGACGCATGGACGGAGAGACAGACAGACTGCCAGACAGACGGACAGGTAGACGGACGTGTAAACCGGCTATGTCCCACAGGGTATGCGAGATGGCGGTACTTTGAGTGTTCTCTAGATGGACGCACGGATGGGCGCAAGGATGGACAGATAGACAGACTGGCAGACAGACGGACAGGTAGACGGACGCGTAAAGCGGGTATGTGCCACAGGGCATACGCCTCGCGAGATGGTGATACTCAGAGTGTTCTCTAGATTGATGCACGAACAGATGCTTAAAGGGACAGACAGACAGACTGGCAGACAGACGGACAAGTAGACGGACGTGTAAAGCGGCTATGTGCCACAGAATATGCGATGGCAGTACTTTGAGTGTTCTCTAGATGGACGCACGGACGGACACACGGACGGACAGACAGACAGAGTGGCAGACAGACGGACAGGTAGACGGACGAGTAAAGCGGCTATGCGCCACAGGGTATGCGAGAGGGTGGTACTTTGAGTGTTCTCTAGAAGGACGCATGGATGGACGCATGGACCAATAGACAGACAGACTGGCAGACAAACGGAGAGGTAGACGGACGCGTAAAGATGGTATGTACCACAGGTATACGACGCTTGAGATGGCAGTACTCAGAGTGTTCTCTAGATGGACGCACGGACGGACGCATGGAGGAACAGACAGACAGACTGGCAGACAGACGGACAGGTAGACGGACGAGTAAAGCGGGTATGTACCACAGGGTATACGACGAGCGAGATGGCGGTACTCAGAGTGTTCTCTAGATTGACGCACGAACGGACGCATGGACGGAGAGACCGACAGACTTGCAGACAGACGGACAGGTAGACTGATGTGTAAAGTGGCTATCTGTCACAGTGTATGCGAGATGGCGGTACTTTGAGTGCTCTTTAAATGGACGCACGGACGGACGCACGAACGGACAGACAGACAGACTGGCAGACAGACGGACAGGTAGACAGACGTGTAAAGTGGGTATGTGCCATAGGGTATTCGAGATGGCGGTATTTTTAGTGTTTTCTAGATTGACGCACGAACGGACGCATGGAAGGAGAGACAGACTGGCAGACAGACGGACGGACAGGTAGACGGATGTGTAAAGCGGCTATGTGCGACAGGGTATTCGAGATGGCGGTACATTGAGTGTTCTCTAGATTTACGCACGGACGAACGCACGGATGGACAGACAGACAGAATGGCAGACAGACGGACAGGTGGACGGACGTGTAAAGTGGTTATGTGCCACAGGGTATACGACGCGCGAGATGGTGGTACTCAGAGTGTTCTCTAGATGGACGCACAGACGGACGCATGAACGAACCGACAGACAGGTTGGCAGACAGACGGACAGGTAGACGGACGCGTAAAGCGGGTATGTGACGCAAGGTATACGAGCGCGAGATGGCGGTACTCGGAGTGTTCTCTAAATTTACGCATGAACGGACGCATGGAGGAACAGACAGACAGACTGGCAGACAGACGGAAAGGTAGACGGACGCGTAAAGCGGCTATGTGCCACAGGGTATGCGAGATGGCGATACTTTGAGTGTTCTCTACATTGACGCACGGACGGACGCACGGACGGACAGATAGACAGACTGGCAGACAGACGGACATGTAGACGGACGCGTAAAGCGAGTATGTGCCACAGGGTATACGACGCGCGAGATGGTGGTACTCAGAGTGTTCTCTACATTGACGCACGAATAGATGCATGGACGGACAGACAGACAGACTGGCAGACGGACGGAAAGGTAGACGGACGTGTAAACTGGCAATGTGCCACAGGGTATGCGAGATGGCGGTACTTTGAGTGTTCTCTAAATGGACGCACGGATGGACGCACGGACGTTCAGACAGGCGGATAGGTAGACAGACGGACAGGTAGACGGACGTGTAAAGTGGCTATATGCCACAGGGTATGCGAGGTGGTGGTACTTTGAGTGTTCTCTAGATGAACGCACGGACGGACGCACGGACGGACAGACAGGCAGACTAGCAGACAGACGGACAGGTAGGCGGACGTGTAAAGTGGCTATGTGCCACAGGGTATGCGAGATCGCAGTACTTTCAGTGTTTTCTAGATGGATGCACGGACGGACAGACAGACAGACTGGCAGACAGACGGACAGGTAGACGGACGCGTAAAGCGGGTATGTGACACAGGGTATACGACACGCGAGATGGCGGTACTCGGAGTGTTCTCTAGATTTAAGCAAGAACGGATGCATGGATGGACAAAAAGACAGACTGGCAGACAGACGACCAGGTAGACGGACGAGTAAAGCGGCTATGTGCCACAGGGTATGCCAGATGGTTGTACTTTGAGTGTTCTATAGAAGGACGCACGGATGGACGCATGGACGAACACACAGACAGACTGGCAGACAAACGGAAAGGTAGACGGACGCGTAGATATGGTACGTATCACAGGGTATACGACGCGCGAGATGGCAGTACTCAGAGTGTTCTATAGATAAACGCACGGATGGACGCATGGACGAACAGACAGACAGACTGGCAGACAAAGGGACAGGTAGACGGACGAGCAAAGCGGGTATGTACCACAGGGTATGCGACGCGCGAGATGGCGGTACTCAGAGTGTTCTCTAGATTGACGCACGAACGGACGCATGGACGGAGAGACAGACAGACTGCCAGACAGACGGACAGGTAGACGGACGTGTAAACCGGCTATGTGCCACAGGGTATGCGAGATGGCGGTACTTTGAGTGTTCTCTAGATGGACGCACGGATGGATGCAAGGACGGACAGATCGACAGACTGGCAGACAGACGGACAGGTAGACGGACGCGTAAAGCGGGTATGTGCCACAGGGCATAGGACTCGCGAGATGGTGATACTCGGAGTGTTCTCTAGATTGATGCGCGAACAGATGCTTAAACGGACAGACAGACAGACTGGCAGACAGACGGACAAGTAGACGGACGTGTAAAGCGGCTATGTGCCACAGAATATGCGATGGCAGTACTTTGAGTGTTCTCTAGATGGACGCACGGACGGACGTACGGACGGACACACGGACGGACAGACAGACAGAGTGGCAGAGAGACGGACAGGTAGACGGACGAGTAAAGCGGCTATGCGCCACAGGGTATGCGAGATGGTGGTACTTTGAGTGTTCTCTAGAAGGACGCACGGTTGGACGCATGGACGAACAGACAGACAGACTGGCAGACAATCGGAGAGGTAGACGGACGCGTAAAGATGGTATGTACCACAGGGTATACGACGCGCAAGATGGCAGTACTCAAAGTGTTCTCTATATGGACGCACGGACGGACAGATAGACAGACTGGCAGACAGACGGACAGGTAGACGGACGCGTAAAGTGGGTATGTGCCACAGGGTACTGGAGATGGCGGTATTTTTAGTGTTCTCTTGATCGACGCACGAACGGACGCATGGACGGAGAGACAGACAGACTGGCAGACAGACATACAGGTAGACGGACGTGTAAACCAGCAATGTGCCACAGAGTATGCGAGATGGCGCTACTTTGAGTGTTCTCTAGATGGACGCACGGACGGACAGATAGACAGACTGGCAGACAGACGGACAGGTAGAAGGACGCGTAAAGTGGGTATGTGCCACAGGGTACTGGAGATGGCGGTATTTTTAGTGTTCTCTAGATTGACGCACGAACGGACGCATGGACGGAGAGACAGACAGACTGGCAGACAGACGGACAGGTAGACGGACGTGTAGATTGGCTATGTGCCACAGGGTATTCGAGATGACGATATTTTGAGTGTTGTCTAGATTGACGCACGGACGGACGCACGGACGGACAGACAGTGAGACTGGCAGACAGACGGACAGGTAGACGGACGTGTAAAGTGCCTATGTGCCACAGGGTATGCGACGCGCGAGATGGCAGTAGTCAGAGTGTTCTGTAGATAAACGCACGGATGGACGCATGGACGAACAGACAGACAGACTGGCAGACAAACGGACAGGTAGACGGACGAGCAAAGCGGGTATGTACCACAGGGTATGCGACGCGCGAGATGGCGGTACTCAGAGTGTTCTCTAGATTGACGCATGAACGGACGCATGGACGGAGAGACAGACAGACTGCCAGACAGACGGACAGGTAGACGGACGTGTAAACCGGCTATGTGCCACAGGGTATGCGAGATGGCGGTACTTTGAGTGTTCTCTAGATGGACGCACGGATGGACGCAAGGACGGAATGATAGACAGACTGGCAGACAGACGGACAGGTAGACGGACGCGTAAAGCGGGTATGTGCCACAGGGCATACGACTCGCGAGATGGTGATACTCAGAGTGTTCTCTAGATTGATGCACGAACAGATGCTTAAACGGACAGACAGACAGACTGGCAGACAGACGGACAAGTAGACGGACGTTAAAGCGGCTATGTGCCACAGGGTATGCGAGAGGGTGGTACTTTGAGTGTTCTCTAGAAGGACGCATGGACGGACGCATTTACCAATAGACAGACAGACTGGCAGACAAACGGAGAGGTAGACGGACGCGTAAAGATGGTATGTACCACAGGTATACGACGCTTGAGATGGCAGTACTCAGAGTGTTCTCTAGATGGACGCACGGACGGACGCATGGAGGAACAGACAGACAGACTGGCAGACAGACGGACAGGTAGACGGACGAGTAAAGCGGGTATGTACCACAGGGTATACGACGAGCGAGATGGCGGTGCTCAGAGTGTTCTCTAGATTGACGCACGAACGGACGCATGGACGGAGAGACCGACAGACTTGCAGACAGACGGACAGGTAGACGGACATGTAAAGCAGCTATGTGCCACAGGGTATGCGAGATGGCGGTACTTTGAGTGTTCTCTAGATGGACGCACGGATGGACGCATGGACGAACAGACAGACAGACTGTCAGAGAGACGAAAGGGTAGACGGACGTGTAAAGTGGCTTTGTGCCACAGGGTATGCGAGATGTCAGTACTTTGAGTGTTCTCTAGATAGACGCACAGACGGACGCACGGACGGACAGACAGGCACACTGGCAGACAGACGGACAGGTAGACGGACGTGTGAAGTGGCAATGTGCCACAGGGTATGCGAGATGGCGGTACTTTGAGTGTTCTCTAGATGGACGCACGGACGGACGCACGGACGGATAGACAGACAGACTGGCAGGCAGCCGGAGAGGTAGACAGACGTGTAAAGTGGCTATATGCCACAGGGTATACGACGCGCGAGATGGTGGTACTCAGAGTGTTCTCTAGATGGACGCACGGACAGACGCATGGACGAACAAAGACAGACTGGCAGACAGATGGACAGGTAGACGGACGGGTAAAGTGGCTATGTGCCACAGGGTATGCGAGATGGCGGTACTTTGAGTGTTCTCTAGAAGGACGCACGGACGGACACATGGACGGACAGACAGACAGACTGGGAGACAGACGGACAGGTAGACGGATGTGTAAAGTGGCTATGTGCCATAGGGTATTCGAGATGGCGGTATTTTTAGTGTTCTCTAGATTGACGCACGAACGGACGCATGGACGGAGAGACAGACAGACTGGCAGACAGACGGACGGACAGGTAGACGGACGTGTAAAGCGGCTATGTGCCACAGGGTATTCGAGATGGCGGTACATTGAGTGTTCTCTAGATTTACGCACGGACGAACGCACGGATGGACAGACAGACAGAGTGGCAGACAGACGGACAGGTGGACGGACGTGTAAAGTGGTTATGTGCCACAGGGTATACGACGCGCGAGATGGTGGTACTCAGAGTGTTCTCTAGATGGACGCACAGATGGACGCATGAACGAACCGACAGACAGGTTGGCAGACAGACGGACAGGTAGACGGACGCGTAAAGCGGGTATGTGACGCAGCGTATACGAGCGCGAGATGGCGGTACTCGGAGTGTTCTCTAAATTTACGCACGAACGGACGCATGGAGGAACAGACAGACAGACTGGCAGACAGACGGAAAGGTAGATGGACGCGTAAAGCGGCTATGTGCCACAGGGTATGCGAGATAGCGATACTTTGAGTGTTGTCTAGATGGACGCATGGACGGACGCACGGACGGACAGATAGACAGACTGGCAGACAGACGGACAGGTAGACGGACGCGTAAAGCGGGTATGTGCCACAGGGTATACGACGCGCGAGATGGTGGTACTATGAGTGTTCTCTACATTGACGCACGAATAGATGCATGGACGGACACACAGACAGACTGGCAGACAGACGGACAGGTAGACGGACGTGTAAAGCGGCTATGTGCCACAGGGTATGCGAGATGGCGGTACTTTGAGTGTTCTGTAGATGGACGCACGGACGGACAGACAGACAGAGTGGCAGACAGACGGACAGGTAGAAGGACGCGTAAAGATGGTATGTACCACTGATATAAGACGCTCGAGATGGCAGTACTCAGAGTGTTCTCTAGATGGACGCACGGACGGACGCATGGAGGAACAGACAGACAGAGTGGCAGACAGACGGACAGGTAGACGGACGAGTAAAGCGGGTATGTACCACAGGGTATACGACGAGCGAGATGGCGGTACTCAGAGTGTTCTCTAGATTGACGCATGAACGGACGCATGGACGGAGAGACAGACAGACTGCCAGACAGACGGACAGGTAGACGGACGTGTAAACCGGCTATGTGCCACAAGGTATGCGAGATGGCGGTACTTTGAGTGTTCTCCAGATGGACGCACGGATGGACGCAAGGACGGAATGATAGACAGACTGGCAGACAGACGGACAGGTAGACGGACGCGTAAAGCGGGTATGTGCCACAGGGCATACGACTCGCGAGATGGTGGTTCGTTAGATTGATGCACGAACAGATGCTTAAACAAACAGACAGACAGACTGGCAGACAGACGGACAAGTAGACGGACGTGTAAAGCGGCTATGTGCCACAGAATATGCGATGGCAGTACTTTGAGTGTTCTCTAGATGGACGCACGGACGGACGCACGCCGGACACACGGACGGACAGACAGACAGTGTGGCAGACAGACGGACAGGTAGACGGACGTGTAAAGCGGCTATGCGCCACAGGGTATGCGAGAGGGTGGTACTTTGAGTGTTCTCTAGAAGGACGCATGGATGGACGCATGGACCAATAGACAGACAGACTGGCAGACAAACGGAGAGGTAGACGGACGCGTAAAGATGGTATGTACCACAGGTATACGATGCTTGAGATGGCAGTACTCAGAGTGTTCTCTAGATGGACGCACGGACGGACGCATGGAGGAACAGACAGACAGACTGGCAGACAGACGGACAGGTAGACGGACGAGTAAAGCGGGTATGTACCACAGGGTATACGACGAGCGAGATGGCGGTACTCAGAGTGTTCTCTAGATTGACGCACGAACGGACGCATGGACGGAGAGACCGACAGACTTGCAGACAGACGGACAGGTAGACGGACGAGTAAAGCGGCTATGCGCCACAGGGTATGCGAGATGGTGGTACTTTGAGTGTTCTCTAGAAGGACGCACGGTTGGACGCATGGACGAACAGACAGACAGACTGGCAGACAATCGGAGAGGTAGACGGACGCGTAAAGATGGTATGTACCACAGGGTATACGACGCGCAAGATGGCAGTACTCAAAGTGTTCTCTATATGGACGCACGGACGGACAGATAGACAGACTGGCAGACAGACGGACAGGTAGACGGACGCGTAAAGTGGGTATGTGCCACAGGGTACTGGAGATGGCGGTATTTTTAGTGTTCTCTTGATCGACGCACGAACGGACGCATGGACGGAGAGACAGACAGACTGGCAGACAGACATACAGGTAGACGGACGTGTAAACCAGCAATGTGCCACAGAGTATGCGAGATGGCGCTACTTTGAGTGTTCTCTAGATGGACGCACGGACGGACAGATAGACAGACTGGCAGACAGACGGACAGGTAGAAGGACGCGTAAAGTGGGTATGTGCCACAGGGTACTGGAGATGGCGGTATTTTTAGTGTTCTCTAGATTGACGCACGAACGGACGCATGGACGGAGAGACAGACAGACTGGCAGACAGACGGACAGGTAGACGGACGTGTAGATTGGCTATGTGCCACAGGGTATTCGAGATGACGATATTTTGAGTGTTGTCTAGATTGACGCACGGACGGACGCACGGACGGACAGACAGTGAGACTGGCAGACAGACGGACAGGTAGACGGACGTGTAAAGTGCCTATGTGCCACAGGGTATGCGACGCGCGAGATGGCAGTAGTCAGAGTGTTCTGTAGATAAACGCACGGATGGACGCATGGACGAACAGACAGACAGACTGGCAGACAAACGGACAGGTAGACGGACGAGCAAAGCGGGTATGTACCACAGGGTATGCGACGCGCGAGATGGCGGTACTCAGAGTGTTCTCTAGATTGACGCATGAACGGACGCATGGACGGAGAGACAGACAGACTGCCAGACAGACGGACAGGTAGACGGACGTGTAAACCGGCTATGTGCCACAGGGTATGCGAGATGGCGGTACTTTGAGTGTTCTCTAGATGGACGCACGGATGGACGCAAGGACGGAATGATAGACAGACTGGCAGACAGACGGACAGGTAGACGGACGCGTAAAGCGGGTATGTGCCACAGGGCATACGACTCGCGAGATGGTGATACTCAGAGTGTTCTCTAGATTGATGCACGAACAGATGCTTAAACGGACAGACAGACAGACTGGCAGACAGACGGACAAGTAGACGGACGTTAAAGCGGCTATGTGCCACAGGGTATGCGAGAGGGTGGTACTTTGAGTGTTCTCTAGAAGGACGCATGGACGGACGCATTTACCAATAGACAGACAGACTGGCAGACAAACGGAGAGGTAGACGGACGCGTAAAGATGGTATGTACCACAGGTATACGACGCTTGAGATGGCAGTACTCAGAGTGTTCTCTAGATGGACGCACGGACGGACGCATGGAGGAACAGACAGACAGACTGGCAGACAGACGGACAGGTAGACGGACGAGTAAAGCGGGTATGTACCACAGGGTATACGACGAGCGAGATGGCGGTGCTCAGAGTGTTCTCTAGATTGACGCACGAACGGACGCATGGACGGAGAGACCGACAGACTTGCAGACAGACGGACAGGTAGACGGACATGTAAAGCAGCTATGTGCCACAGGGTATGCGAGATGGCGGTACTTTGAGTGTTCTCTAGATGGACGCACGGATGGACGCATGGACGAACAGACAGACAGACTGTCAGAGAGACGAAAGGGTAGACGGACGTGTAAAGTGGCTTTGTGCCACAGGGTATGCGAGATGTCAGTACTTTGAGTGTTCTCTAGATAGACGCACAGACGGACGCACGGACGGACAGACAGGCACACTGGCAGACAGACGGACAGGTAGACGGACGTGTGAAGTGGCAATGTGCCACAGGGTATGCGAGATGGCGGTACTTTGAGTGTTCTCTAGATGGACGCACGGACGGACGCACGGACGGATAGACAGACAGACTGGCAGGCAGCCGGAGAGGTAGACAGACGTGTAAAGTGGCTATATGCCACAGGGTATACGACGCGCGAGATGGTGGTACTCAGAGTGTTCTCTAGATGGACGCACGGACAGACGCATGGACGAACAAAGACAGACTGGCAGACAGATGGACAGGTAGACGGACGGGTAAAGTGGCTATGTGCCACAGGGTATGCGAGATGGCGGTACTTTGAGTGTTCTCTAGAAGGACGCACGGACGGACACATGGACGGACAGACAGACAGACTGGGAGACAGACGGACAGGTAGACGGATGTGTAAAGTGGCTATGTGCCATAGGGTATTCGAGATGGCGGTATTTTTAGTGTTCTCTAGATTGACGCACGAACGGACGCATGGACGGAGAGACAGACAGACTGGCAGACAGACGGACGGACAGGTAGACGGACGTGTAAAGCGGCTATGTGCCACAGGGTATTCGAGATGGCGGTACATTGAGTGTTCTCTAGATTTACGCACGGACGAACGCACGGATGGACAGACAGACAGAGTGGCAGACAGACGGACAGGTGGACGGACGTGTAAAGTGGTTATGTGCCACAGGGTATACGACGCGCGAGATGGTGGTACTCAGAGTGTTCTCTAGATGGACGCACAGATGGACGCATGAACGAACCGACAGACAGGTTGGCAGACAGACGGACAGGTAGACGGACGCGTAAAGCGGGTATGTGACGCAGCGTATACGAGCGCGAGATGGCGGTACTCGGAGTGTTCTCTAAATTTACGCACGAACGGACGCATGGAGGAACAGACAGACAGACTGGCAGACAGACGGAAAGGTAGATGGACGCGTAAAGCGGCTATGTGCCACAGGGTATGCGAGATAGCGATACTTTGAGTGTTGTCTAGATGGACGCATGGACGGACGCACGGACGGACAGATAGACAGACTGGCAGACAGACGGACAGGTAGACGGACGCGTAAAGCGGGTATGTGCCACAGGGTATACGACGCGCGAGATGGTGGTACTATGAGTGTTCTCTACATTGACGCACGAATAGATGCATGGACGGACACACAGACAGACTGGCAGACAGACGGACAGGTAGACGGACGTGTAAAGCGGCTATGTGCCACAGGGTATGCGAGATGGCGGTACTTTGAGTGTTCTGTAGATGGACGCACGGACGGACAGACAGACAGAGTGGCAGACAGACGGACAGGTAGAAGGACGCGTAAAGATGGTATGTACCACTGATATAAGACGCTCGAGATGGCAGTACTCAGAGTGTTCTCTAGATGGACGCACGGACGGACGCATGGAGGAACAGACAGACAGAGTGGCAGACAGACGGACAGGTAGACGGACGAGTAAAGCGGGTATGTACCACAGGGTATACGACGAGCGAGATGGCGGTACTCAGAGTGTTCTCTAGATTGACGCATGAACGGACGCATGGACGGAGAGACAGACAGACTGCCAGACAGACGGACAGGTAGACGGACGTGTAAACCGGCTATGTGCCACAAGGTATGCGAGATGGCGGTACTTTGAGTGTTCTCCAGATGGACGCACGGATGGACGCAAGGACGGAATGATAGACAGACTGGCAGACAGACGGACAGGTAGACGGACGCGTAAAGCGGGTATGTGCCACAGGGCATACGACTCGCGAGATGGTGGTTCGTTAGATTGATGCACGAACAGATGCTTAAACAAACAGACAGACAGACTGGCAGACAGACGGACAAGTAGACGGACGTGTAAAGCGGCTATGTGCCACAGAATATGCGATGGCAGTACTTTGAGTGTTCTCTAGATGGACGCACGGACGGACGCACGCCGGACACACGGACGGACAGACAGACAGTGTGGCAGACAGACGGACAGGTAGACGGACGTGTAAAGCGGCTATGCGCCACAGGGTATGCGAGAGGGTGGTACTTTGAGTGTTCTCTAGAAGGACGCATGGATGGACGCATGGACCAATAGACAGACAGACTGGCAGACAAACGGAGAGGTAGACGGACGCGTAAAGATGGTATGTACCACAGGTATACGATGCTTGAGATGGCAGTACTCAGAGTGTTCTCTAGATGGACGCACGGACGGACGCATGGAGGAACAGACAGACAGACTGGCAGACAGACGGACAGGTAGACGGACGAGTAAAGCGGGTATGTACCACAGGGTATACGACGAGCGAGATGGCGGTACTCAGAGTGTTCTCTAGATTGACGCACGAACGGACGCATGGACGGAGAGACCGACAGACTTGCAGACAGACGGACAGGTAGACGGACATGTAAAGCAGCTATGTGCCACAGGGTATGCGAGATGGCGGTACTTTGAGTGTTCTCTAGATGGACGCACGGATGGACGCATGGACGAACAGACAGACAGACTGGCAGAGAGACGAAAGGGTAGACGGACGTGTAAAGTGGCTTTGTGCCACAGGGTATGCGAGATGTCAGTAGTTTGAGTGTTCTCTAGATAGACGCACAGACGGACGCACGGACGGATAGACAGACAGACTGGCAGGCAGCCGGAGAGGTAGACAGACGTGTAAAGTGGCTATATGCCACAGGGTATACGACGCGCGAAATGGTGGTACTCAGAGTGTTCTCTAGATGGACGCACGGACAGACGCATGGACGAGCACAGGAACGCATGGACGAACTCTTCTTTGTCTCCGTCTTTTTTGTGCGCCGCTTTTCTTTGAATATGAATACACACCAACTCGCCCAACTTTCTATTTTGTTACAAAACACTCTTAGTACCGCCATCTCGCGCGTCGTATACCCTGTGGGAAATATCCGCTTTGCGCGTCCGTGTACCTGTCCGTCTGTCTGCCAGTCTGTCTGTTCGTCCTTGCGTCCATCCGTGCGTCCATCTAGAGAACACTCAAAGTACCGCCATCTCGCATGCCCTGTGGCACATAGCCGCTTCACGCGTCCGTCTACCTCTCCGTCTCTCTGCCAGTCTGTCTGTCTGTCCGTCCATGCGTCCATTCGTGCGTCAATTTTGAGAACACTTCGAGTACCGCCATCTCGCGCGTCGTATACCCTGTAGAACATAACCGCTTTACGCGTCCGTCAAACTGTCCGTCTGTCTGCCAGTCTATCTGTTCGTCCATGCGTCCATCCGTGCGTCCATCTAGAGAACACTCAAAGTACCGCCATCTCGCATACCCTGTGGAAAATAGCCGCTTTACACGTCCGTCTACCTGTCCGTCTGCCTGCCAGTCTGGCTGTCCGTCCGTCCGTGCATTCATCTAGACAACACTTAAAGTAACGCCATCTCACATCTCGTTTACCCTGTGGCACATACGCGCTTTACGCGTCCGTCTACCTGTCCGTCTGTTTGTCAGTCTGTCTGTCTGTTCGTCCATGCGACCGTCCGTGCGTCCATCTAGAGAACACTCAAAGTACCGCAATCTCGCATACCCTGTGGCACATAGCCGCTTTACGCGTCCGTCTACCTGTCCGTCTCTCTGCCAGTCTGTTTGTCTCTCCGTCCAAGCGTCCATTCGTGCGTCAATCTAGAGAACACTCTGTGTACCGCCATCTCGCGCGTCGTTTACCCTGTGGCATATACCCACTTGACACGTTCGTCTACCTGTCCATCTGTCTGCCAGTCTGTCTGTCTGTTCGTCCATGCATCCATCCGTGCGTCGATCTAGAGAACACTCAAAGTACCGCCATCTCACACACCCTGTCGCACATAGCCGCTTTATACGTCCGTCTACCTGTCCATCTGTCTGCAAGTCTATCTGTCTGCCCGTCCGTGCGTCCATCTATAGAACACCTAAAGTACTGCCATCTCGCATCTCGTATACCCTGTGGCAAAGACCGCTTTACGCGTCCGTCTACCTGTCCGTCCGTCTGCTAGTCTGTCTGTCCGTCCGTGAGTCCATCCGTGCGTCCATCTAGAGAACACTCAAAGTTGCCATCTCGCATACCCTGTGGAACATACGCGCTTTACGCGTCTGTCTGTCTGTCCGTCTGTCTGTCAGTCTTTCTGTCTGTTCGTCCATGCGCCCATCCGTGCGTCCATCTAGAGAACACTCAAAATACCGCCATCTCGCATACCCTGTGGCACATAGCCACTTTACACATCCGTCTGCCTGTCCGTCTCTCTGCCAGTCTGTCTGTCTGTTCGTCCATGCGTCCGTTCGTGCGTCAATCTAGAGAACACTCTGTGTACCGCCATCTCGCGCGTCGTATACCCTGTGGCACATACCCGCTTTACACGTTCGTCTACCTGTCCGTCTGTCTGCCAGTCTGTCTCCCTGTTCGTCCATGCGTCCATCCGTGCGTCCATCTAGAGAACACTCAGAGTACCGCCATCTCGCATACCCTGTGGCACATAGCCGTTTCACACATCCGTCTTCCTGTCCGTCTGTTTGCCAGTCCGTCTGTTCTTCCGTGCGTCCGTCCGTGCGTACATCTAGAGAACACTTAAAGTACCGCAATCTCGCATCTCGTATACCCTGTGTCAAATACCGTTTACATGTCCGTCTACCTGTCCGTCCGTCTGCTAGTCTGTCCGTCCGTCCGTGCGTCTATCTTTAGAACACCTAATGTACCGCCATCTCGCATCTCGTATACCCTGTGGCAATTACCGCTTTACGCGTCCGTGTACCTGTCTGTCCATCTGCTAGTCTGTCTGTCTGTCCGTCCGTGCGTCCGTCTGTGCGTCCATCTAGAGAACATTCAAAGTACCGCCATCTCGCATACCCTGTGGCACATAGCCGCTTTACGCGTCCGTCTACCTGTCCGTCTCTCTGCCAGTCTGTCTGTCTGTCCGTCCATGCATCAATTCGTGCGTCAATCCAGAGAACACTCCGTGTACCGCCATCTCGCGCGTCGTATACCCTGTGGCACATACAAGCTTTACACATCCGTCTACCTGTCCGTCTGTCTGCCAGTCTGTCTGTCTTCCCGTCCGTGCGTCCATCTAGAGAACACTTAAAGTACCGCCATCTAGCATCTCGTATACCCTGTGGCAAATACCGCTTCACGCGTCCGTCTACCTGTCTTTCCGTCTGCTGGTCTGTCTGTCCGTCCCTGCGTCCATCCGTGCGACCATCTAGAGAACACTCAAAGTACCGCGATCTCGCATACCCTGTGGCACATAGCCGCTTTACGCGTCCATCTACCTGTCCGTCCATCTGCTAGTCTGCGTGTTTGTCCGTCCATGCGTCCGTTCGTGCGTCAATCTTGAGAACACTTCGATTACCACCATCTCGCGCGTCGTATACCCTGTAGAACATCACCGCTTTACGCGTCCGTCTAACTGTCCGTCTGTCTGCCAGTCTATCTGTTCGTCCATGCGTCCATCCGTGCGTCCATCTAGAGAACACTCAAAGTACCGCCATCTCGCATACCCTGTGGAAAATAGCCGCTTTACACGTCCGTCTACCTGTCCGTCTTTCTGCCAGTCTGGCTGTCCGTCCGTCCGTGCGTTCATCTAGAGAGCACTTAAAGTACCGCCATCTCACATCTCGTTTACCCTGTGGCACATACGCGCTTTAGGCGTCTGTCTACCTGTCCGTCTGTTTGTCAGTCTGTCTGTCTGTTCGTCCATGCACCCATCCGTGCGTCCATCCAGAGAACACTCAAAGTACCACCATCTCGCAAACCCTGTGGCACATAGCCACTTTACACATCTGTCTACCTGTCCGTCTCTCTGCCAGTCTGTCTCTCTGTCCGTTCATGCGTCTGTTCGTGCGTCATTCTAGAGAACACTCTTAGTACCACCATCTCGCGCGTCGTATACCCTGTGGCACATACCCGTTTTACACGTCCGTCTACCTGTCCGTCTGCCAGTCTGTCTTCTGTTCGTCCATGCATCCATCCGTGCGTCCGTCTAGAGAACACTCAAAGTACCGCCATCTCACATACCCTGTGGCACATAGCCGCTTCGCACGTCGGTCTATCTGTCCGCCTGTCTGCCAGTCTTACTGTCTGTCCGTCCTTGCGTCTGTCCGTGCCTCCATCTAGAGAACACCTAAAGTACCGCCATCTCACTTCTCGTATACTCTGTGGCAAATATTGCTTTACGTGTCCGTCTACCTGTCCCTCCGTCGGCTAGTCTGTCTGTCTGTCCGTCCGTCCGTGCGTCTATCTTGAGAACAACTAAAGTACCGCCATCTCGCATCTCGTATGCCCTGTGGCAATTACCGCTTTACGCGTCCGTGTACCTGTCTGTCCATCTGCTAGTCTGTCTGTCTGTCCGTCCGTGCGTCCGTCTGTGCGTCCATCTAGAGAACATTCAAAGTACCGCCATCTCGCATACCCTGTGGCACATAGCCGCTTTACGCGTCCGTCTACCTGTCCGTCTCTCTGCCAGTCTGTCTGTCTGTCCGTCCATGCATCAATTCGTGCGTCAATCCAGAGAACACTCCGTGTACCGCCATCTCGCGCGTCGTATACCCTGTGGCACATACCCGCTTTACACGTCCGTCTACCTGTCCGTCTGTCTGCCAGTCCGTCTGTCTGCCCGTCCGTGCGTCCATCTAGAGAACACGTAAAGTACCGCCATCTAGCATCTCGTACACCCTGTGGCAAATACCGCTTCACGCGTCCGTCTACCTGTCCAACCGTCCGCTGGTCTGTCTGTCCGTCCATGCGTCCAACCGTGCGTCCATCTACAGAACACTCAAAGTACCGCGATTTCACATACCCTGTGGCACATAGCCGCTTTACGCGTCCGTCTACCTGTTTATCTGTCTGCCATTCTGTCTGTCTGTCCGTCAACGCGTCCACTCGTGTGTAAATCTAGAGAACACTCTTAGTACCACCATCTCGCGCGTCGTATACCCTGTGGCACATACCCGTTTTACACGTCCGTCTACCTGTCCGTCTGTCTGCCAGTCTGTCTGTCTGTTCGTCCATGCGTCCATCCGTGCGTTCATCTAGAGAACACCTAAAGTACCGCCATCTCACTTCTCGTATACCCTGTGGCAAATATTGCTTTACGTGTCCGTCTACCTGTCCGTCTGTCTGCTAGTCTGTCTGTCTGTCCGTCTGTGCGTCCGTGCGAGCGTACATCTTGAGAACAATTGAATTACCGCTATCTCGCATCTCGTATACCCTGTGGCAAATACCGCTTTACGCGCCCGTCTACCTGTCCGTCCGTCTGCTAGTCTGTCTGTCTGTCCATCCATGCGTCCGTCCGGGCGTCTATCTAGAGAACACTCAAAGTACCACCATCTCGCATACCCTGTGGCACATAGCCGTTTCACACATTAGTCTACCTGTCCGTCTGTCTGCCATCTGTCTGTTCTTCCGTGCGTCCATCTAGAGAACACTTAAAGTACAGCAATCTCGCATCTCGTATACCCTGTGGCAAATGCCGTTTACGTGTCCGTCTACCTGTCCGTCCGTCTGCTAGTCTGTATGTCTGTCCGTCCGTCCGTGCGTCTATCTTGAGAACACTTAGAGTACCGCCATCTCGCATCTCGTATCATCATCATCATCCTGACTACGTCCACTGCAGGACAAAGGCCTCTCCCATGTTCCGCCAGTTAACCCGGTCCTGTGCTTGCTGCTGCCAATTTATACCCGCAAACTTCTTAATCTCATCTGCCCACCTAACCTTCTGTCTCCCTCTAGCCCGCTTCCCTTCTCTGGGAATCCAGTCAGTTACCCTTAGTGACCAGCGGTTATCCTGTCTACGCGCTACATGCCCTGCCCATGTCCATTTCTTCATCTTGATTTCAGCTATGATATCCTTAACCCCCGTTTGTTCCCTAATCCACTCTGCTCTCTTCTTGTCTCTTAAGGTTACACCTACCATTTTTCTTTCCATTGCTCGCTGCGTCGTCCTCAATTTAAGCTGAACCCTCTTTGTAAGTCTCCAGGTTTCTGCTCCGTAGCTAAGTACCGGCAAGATACAGCTGTTATATACCTTCCTCTTGAGGGAAAGTGGCAATCTACCTGTCATAATTTGAGAGTGCTTGCCGAATGTGCTCCACCCCATTCTTATTCTTCTAGTTACTTCAATCTCGTGGTTCGGCTCTGCGGTTATTACCTGCCCTAAGTAGACATAGTCTTTTACAACTTCAAGTGCACTATTACCTATCTCGAAGCGCTGCTCCTTGCCGAGGTTTCCCAATGCTATTTACCGCGTGCTTACACGAGGTTTTCAGAAGCCTAGAATGGGAGCTGTTAGGGATAAGAGTCAATGGAGAATACCTTAGTAACCTGCGCTTCGCCGATGACATTGCATTGCTGAGTAACTCGGGGGACGAATTGCAACTCATGATTACGGAGTTAGACAAGGAGAGCAGAAAGGTGGGTCTTAAAAATCTCGTATACCCTGTGGCAAATACCGCTTTACGCGTCCGTGTACCTGTCTGTCCAGCTGCTAGTCTGTCTGTCTGTCCGTCCGTGCGTCCGTCAGTGCGTCCGTCTAGAGAACATTCAAAGTACCGCCATCTCGCATACGCTGTGGCAATAGCCGCTTTACGCGTCCGTCTACCTGTCCGTCTCTCTGCCAGTCTGTCTGTCTGTCCATCCATGCGTCCATTCGTGCGTCAATCTAGAGAACACTCTGTGAACCGCCATCTCGCGCGTCGTATACCCTGTGGCACATACCCGCTTTACGCGTCCATCTACCTGTCCGTCTGTCTAGACGCCAGTCTGTCTGTCTGTTTGTCCGTGCGTCCGTTCGTGCGTCCATCTAGAGAACACTCAAAGTACCGTCATCTCACACACCCTGTCGCACATAGCATCTTTACACGTCCGTCTACCTGTCCGTCTGTCTGCCAGTCTATCTGTCTGCCCGTCCGTGCGTCCATCTCTAGAACACCTAAAGTACCGCCATCTCGCATCTCGTATACCCTGTGGCAAATACCGCTTTACGCGTCTGTCTACCTGTCCGTCCGTCTGCTAGTCTGTCTGTCCGTCCGTGAGTCCATCCGTGCGTCAATCTAGAGAACACTCAAAGTACCGCCATCTCGCATACCCTGTAGAACATACGCGCTTTACGCGTCCGTCTGTCTGTCCGTCTGTCTCTCAGTCTGTCTGTCTGTTCGTGTATGCGCCCATCCGTGCGTCCATCTAGAGAACACTCAAAATACCGCCATCTCGCATACCCTGTGGCACATAGCCGCTTTACACATCCGTCTGCCTGTCCGTCTCTCTGCCAGTCTGTCTGTCTGTTCGTCCAAGCGTCCATTCGTGCGTCCATCTAGAGAACACTCAAAGTACCGCCATCTCGCATACCCTGTGGCACATAGCCACTTTACACGCTCGTCTACTTGTCCGTCTGTTTGCCAGTCTGCCTGTCTGTCCGTCCGTGCGTCCGTCTGTGCGTCCATCTTGAGAACACTCGAAGTACCGCAATCTCGCATACCCTGTGGCACATAGCCAGTCGGTCTGTCTGTCCGTCCGTGCGTCCTTCCGTGCGTCCTTCTAGAGAACACTCAAAGTACCGCCATCTCGCATACCCTGAGGCACTTAGCCGCATTACGCGTCCGACTGTCTGCCAGTCTGTCTGTCTGTCCATCCGTGCGTACGTCCGTGCCTCCATCTTGAGAACACCTAAAGTACCGCCATCTGGCATCTCCTATACCCTGTGGCAAATACCGCTTTACGCGTCCGTCTACCTGTCCGTCCGTCTGCTAGTCTGTCTGTCCGTCCGTGCGACCATCCGTGCGTCCATCTACAGAACACTCAAAGTACCGCCATCTCGCATACCCTGTGGCACATAGCCGCTTTACGCGTCCGTCTACCTGTCCGTCTCTCTGCCAGTCTGTCTGTCTGTCCGTCCATGCGTCCATTCATGCATCAATCTAGAGAACACTCTGTGTACCGCCATCTCGCGCGTCGTATACCCTGAGGCACGTACCCGTTTTACACGTTCGTCTACCTGTCCGTCTGTCTGCCAGTCTGTCTGTCTGTTCGTCCATGCGTCCATCCGTGCGTCCGTCTAGGGAACACTCAAAGTACCGCAATCTCGCATACCCTGTGGCACATAGCCGTTTCACACATCCGTCTACCTGTCCGTCTGTCTGCCAGTCTGTCTGTCTGTTCGTCCATGCGTCCATCCGTGCGTCCATCTAGAGAACACTCAAAGTACCGCCATCTCGCATACCCTGTGGCACATAGCCGTTTCACACATCCGTCTACCTGTCCGTCTGTCTGCCAGTCTGTCTGTTCTTCCGTGCGTCCGTCCGTGTGTCCATTTAGAGAACACTTAAAGTACCGCAAACTCGCATCTCGTATACCCTGTGTCAAATACCGTTTACGTGTCCGTCTACCTGTCCGCCCGTCTGCTAGTCTGTCTGTCTGTCCGTCCGTCCGTGCGTCTATCTTGAGAACACCTAAAATACCGCCATCTCGCATCTCGTATACCCTGTGGCAATTACCGCTTTACGCGTCCGTGTACCTGTCTGTCCATCTGCCAGTCTGTCTGTCTGTCCGTCCGTGCGTCCAACCGTGCGTATATCTAGAGAACACTCAAAGTACCACCATCTCGCATAACCTGTGGCACATAGCCGCTTTACACGTCCGTCTACCTGTCCGTCTGTCTGCCAGTCTGTCTGTCTGTCCGTCTCTACGTCCATCTAGAGAACACTTAAACTACCGCAATCTCGCATCTCGTATACCCTGTGGCAAATACCGCTTCACGCGTCCGTCTACCTGTCCGTCCGTCTGCTAGTCTGTCTGTCCGTCCATGCGACCGTCCGTGCGTCCATATAGAGAACACTCAAAGTACCGCCATCTCGCATACCCTGTGGCACATAGCCACTTTACGCGTCCGTCTACCTTTCCGTCTCTCTGCCAGTCTGTCTGTCTTCGTATACCCTGTGGCACATACCCGCTTTACAAGTTCGTCTACCTGTCCGTCTGTCTGCCAGTCTGTCTGTCTGTTCGTCCATGCGTCCATCCGTGCGTCCATCTAGAGAACACTCAAAGTACCGCCATCTCGCATACCTTGTGGCACATAGCCGTTTCACACATCTGTCTACCTGTCCGTCTGTCTTCCAGTCTGTCTGTTCTTCCGTGCATCCGTCCGTGGGTCCATCTAGAGAACAACTAAAGTACCGCAATCTCGCATCTCGTATACCCTGTGTCAAATACCGTTTACGTGTCCGTCTACCTGTCCGTCCGCCTGCTAGTCTGTCTGTCTGTCCGTCCGTCCCTGCGTCTATCTTGAGAACACTTAAAGTACCGCCATCTCGCATCTCGTATACCCTGTGGCAAGTACCGCTTAACGCGTCCTAGTACCTGTCCGTCCGTCTGCTAGTCTGTCTGTCCGTCCGTGCGACCGTCCGTGCGTCCATCTAGAGAACACTCAAAGTACTGCCATCTTGCATACCTTGTGGCACAAAGCCACTTTACGCGTCCGTCTACCTGTCCGCCTCTCTGCCAGTCTGTCTGTCTTTCCGTTCATGCGTTCAATCGTGCGTTAATCTAGAGAACACTCAATGTACCGCCATCTCGAGCGTCGTATACCCTGTGGCACATACCCGCTTTACACGTTCGTCTACCTGTCCGTCTGTCTGCCAGTCTGTCTGTCTGTTCGTCCATGCGTCCATCCGTGTGTTCATCTAGAGAACACCTAAAGTACCGCCATCTCACTTCTCGTATACCCTGTGGCAAATATTGCTTTACGTGTCCGTCTACCTGTCCGTCTGTCTGCTAGTCTGTCTGTCTGTCCGTCTGTGCGTCCGTGCGAGCGTCCATCTTGAGAACAATTGAATTACCGCTATCTCGCATCTCGTATACCCTGTGGCAAATACCGCTTTACGCGTCCGTCTACCTGTCCGTCCGTCTGCTAGTCTGCCTGTCTGTCCATCCATGCGTCCGTCCGGGCGTCTATCTAGAGAACACTCAAAGTACCACCATCTCGCATACCCTGTGGCACATAGCCGTTTCACACATTAGTCTACCTGTCTGTCTGTCTGCCATCTGTCTGTTCTTCCGTGCGTCAATCTAGAGACACTTAAAGTACAGCAATCTCGCATCTCGTATACCCTGTGGCAAATGCCGTTTACGTGTCCGTCTACCTGTCCGTCTGTCTGCTAGTCTGTATATCTGTCCGTCCGTCCGTGCGTCTATCTTCAGAACACTTAGAGTACCGCCAACTCGCATCTCCTATACCCTGTGGCAAATACCGCTTTATGCGTCCGTGAACCTCTCTGTCCATCTGCTAGTCTGTCTGTCTGTCCGTCCGTGCGTCCGTCTGTGCGTCCGTCTAGAGAACATTCAAAGTACCGCCATCTCGCATACCCTGTGGCAATAGCCGCTTTACGCGTCCGTCTACCTGTCCGTCTCTCTGCCAGTCTGTCTGTCTGTCCATCAATGCGTCCATTCGTGCGTCAATCAAGAGAACACTCTGTGAACCGCCATCTCGCGCGTCGTATACCCTGTGGCACATACCCGCTTTACGCGTCCATCTACCTGTCCGTCTGTCTGCCAGTCTGTCTGTCTGTTTGTCCGTGCGTCCGTTCGTGCGTTCATCTAGAGAACACTCAAAGTACCGCCATCTCACACACCCTGTCACACATAGCAACTTTACACGTCCGTCTACCTGTCCGTCTGTCTGCCAGTCTATCTGTCTGCCCGTCCGTGCGTCCATCTATAGAACACCTAAAGTACCGCCATCTCGCATCTCGTATACCCTGTGGCAAATACCGCTTTACGCGTCCGTCTACCTGTCCGTCCGTCTGCTAGTCTGTCTGTCCGTCCGTGCGACCGTCCGTGCGTCCATCTAGAGAACACTCAAAGTACTGCCATCTCGCATACCTTGTGGCACATAGCCGCTTTACGCGTCCGTCTACCTGTCCGCCTCTCTGCCAGTCTGTCTGTCTGTCCGTTCATGCGTTCATTCGTGCGTTAATCTAGAGAACACTCTGTGTACCGCCATCTCGCGCGTCGTATACCCTGTGGCACATACCCGCCTTACACGTTCGTCTACCTGTCCGTCTGTCTGCCAGTCTGTCTGTCTGCCAGTCTGTCTGTCTGTTCGTCCATGCGTCCATCTGTGCGTCTATCTAGAGAACACTCAAAGTACCGCCATCTCGCATACGCTGTGGCACATAGCCGTTTCACACATCCGTCTACCTGTCCGTCTGTCTGCCAGTCTGTCTGTTCTTCCGTGCGTCCGTCCGTGCGTCCATCTAGAGAACACTTAAAGTCCCGCAGTCTCGCATCTCGTATACCCTGTGTCAAATACCGTTTACGTGTCCGTCTACCTGTCCGTCCGCCTGCTAGTCCGTCTGTCTGTCCGTCCGTCCGTGCGTCTATCTTGAGAACACTTAAAGTACCGCCATCTCGCATCTGGGATACCCTGTTTCAAATACCGCATTACGCGTCCGTCTACCTGTCTGTCCATCTGCTAGTCTGTCTTTGTGTCCATCCGTGCGTCCGTCTGTGCGTCCGTCCGTGCGTCCATCTAGAGAACATTCAAAGTACCGCCATCTCGCATACCCTGTGGCACATAGCCGCTTTACGCGTCCGTCTACCTGTCCGTCTCTCTGCCAGTCTGTCTGTCTGTCCGTCTATGCGTCCATTCGTGCGTCAATCTAGAGAACACTCTGTGTACCGCCATCTCGCGCGTCGTGTACCCTGTGGCACATACCCATATTACGCGTCCATCTACCTGTCCATCTGTCTGCCAGTCTGTCTGTCTGTCCATCCATGCGTCCGTCCGGGCGTCTATCTAGAGAACACTCAAAGTACCACCATCCCGCATACCCTGTGGCACATAGCCGTTTCACACATTAGTCTACCTGTCCGTCTGTCTGCCATCTGTCTGTTCTTCCGTGCGTCCATCTAGAGAACACTTAAAGTACAGCAATCTCGCATCTCGTATACCCTGCGGCAAATGCCGTTAACGTGTCCGTCTACCTGTCCGTCTGTCTGCTAGTCTGTATGTCTGTCCGTCCGTCCGTGCGTCTATCTTGAGAACACCTAGAGTACCGCCATCTCGCATCTCGTATACCCTGTGGCAAATACCGCTTTACGCGTCCGTGTACCTGTCTGTCCATCTGCTAGTCTGTCTGTCTGTCCGTCCGTGCGCCCGTCTGTGCGTCCGTCTAGAGAACATTCAAAGTAGCGCCATCTCGCATACCCTGTGGCAATAGCCGCTTTACGCGTCCGTCTACCTGTCCGTCTCTGTGACAGTCTCTCTGTCTGTCCATCCATGCGTCCATTCGTGCGTCAATCTAGAGAACACTCTGTGAACCGCCATCTCGCGCGTCGTATACCCTGTGGCACATACCCGCTTTACGCGTCCATCTACCTGTCCGTCTGTCTGCCAGTCTGTCTGTCTGTTTGTCCGTGGGTCCGTTCGTGCGTCCATCTAGAGAACACTCAAAGTACCGCCATCTCACACACCCTGTCGCACATAGCAACTTTACACGTCCGTCTACCTGTCCATCTGTCTGCCAGTCTATCTGTCTGCCCGTCCGTGCGTCCATCTATAGAACACCTAAAGTACCGCCATCTCGCATCTCGTATACCCTGTGGCAAATACCGCTTTACGCGTCCGTCTACCTGTCCGTCCGTCTGCTAGTCTGTCTGTCCGTCCGTGAGTCCATCCGTGCGTCAATCTAGAGAACATTCAAAGTACCGCCTTCTCGCATACCCTGTGGCACATAGCCGCTTTACGCGTCCGTCTAGCTGTCCGTCTCTCTGCCAGTCTGTCTGTCTGTCCGTCCATGCGTCCATTCGTGCGTCAATCGAGAGAACACTCTGTACCGCCATCTCGCGCGTCGTGTACCCTGTGGCATATACCCACATTACGCGTCCATCTACCTGTCCGTCTGTCTGCCAGTCTGTCTGCCTGTCCGTCCGTGCGTCCATCCGTGCGTATATCTAAAGAATACTCAAAGTACCGCCATCTCGCATAACCTGTGGCACATAGCCGCTTTACACGTCCGTCTACCTGTCCGTCTGTCTGCCAGTCAGTCTTTCTTTCCGTCCGTGCGTCCATCTAAAGACCACTTAAAGTACCGCCATCTCGCTTCTCGTATACCCTGTGGCAAATTCCGCTTCACGCGTCCGTGTACCTGTCCGTCTGTCTGCTAGTCTGGGTGGGTATCCGTCCGAGCGCCCGTCCGTGCGTCTATCTTGAGAACACTTAAAGTACCGCCATCTCGCATATCGTATACCCTGTGGCAAATACCGCTTTACGCGTCCGTCTACCTGTCTGTCCGTCTGCTAGTCTGTCGGTCTGTCCGTCCGTGCGTCCATCTAGAGAACACTCAAGGTACCACCATCTCGAATATCCTGTGGCACATAGCCGCTTTACGCGTCCGCTTACCTGTCCGTCTCTCTTCCAGTCTGTCTGTCTGTCCATCCGTGCGTCCTTCCGTGCGTCCATCTAGAGAACACTCAAGGTACCGCCATCTCGCATACCCTGTGGCACATAGCCGCTTTACGCGTCCGTCTACCTGTCCGTCTCTCTGCCAGTCTGTCTGTCTGTCCGACCATGCGTCCATTCGTGCGTCAATCTAGAGAACACTGTGTACCGCCATCTCGCGCGTCTTATACCCTGTGGCACACACCCGTTTTACGCATCCATCTACCTGTCCGTCTGTCTGCCAGTTTGTCTGTCTGTTCGTCCGTACGTCCGTTCGTGCGTCCATCTAGAGAACACTCAAAGTACCGCCATCTGCACACCCTGTGGCACATAGCCGCTTTACACGTCCGTCTACCTGTCCGTCTGTCTGCCAGTCTCGCTGTCTTTCCGTCCGTGCGTCCATCTGGAGAACACTTAAAGTACCGCCATCTCGCATCTCGTATACCCTGTGGCATGTACCGCTTTACGCGTCCGTCTACCTGTCCGTCCGTCTGCTAGTCTGTCTGTCCGTCCGTGAGTCCATCCGTTCGTCCATCTAGAGAAAACTGAAAGTACCGCCATCTCGCATACCCTGTGGAACATAGCCGCTTTACCCGTCCGTCTACCTGTCCGTCTGTCTGCCAGTCTGTCTGTCTTTCCGTCCGTGCGTCCATCTGGAGAACACTTAAAGTACCGCCATCTCGCATCTCGTATACCCTGTGGCAAATGCCGTTTACGTGTTCGTCTACCTGTCCGTCTGTCTGCTAGTCTGTATGTCTGTCCGTCCGTCCGTGCGTCTATCTTGAGAACACTTAAAGTACCGCCATCTCGCATCTCGTATACCCTGTGGCAAATACCGCTTTACGCGTCCGTGTACCTGTCTGTCCATCTGCTAGTCTGTCTGTCTGTCCGTCCGTGCGTCCGTCTGTGCGTCCGTCTAGAGAACATTCAAAGTAGCGCCATCTCGCATACCCTGGGGCAATAGCCGCTTTACGCATCCGTCTGCCTGTCTGTCTCTCTGCCAGTCTGTCTGTCTGTCCGTCCTTGCGTCCATTCGTGCGTCAATCTAGAGAACACTCTGTGTACCGCCATCTCGCGCGTCGTATACCCTGTGGCACATACCCGCTTGACACGTTCGTCTACCTGTCCGTCTGTCTGCCAGTCTGTCTGTTCTTCCATGCGTCCGTCCGTGCGTCCATCTAGAGAACACTAAAAGTACCGCCATCTCGCATCTCGTATACCCTGTGGCAAATACCGCTTTACGTGTCCTTCTACCTGTCTGTCCGTCTGCTAGTCTGTCTGTCTGTCCATCCGTGCGTCTGTCTGTGCGTCCGTCCGTGCGTCCATCTAGAGAACACTCAAAGTACCGCCATCTCACACACCCTGTGGCACATAGCCGCTTTACGCGTCCGTCTACCTGTCCGTCTCTCTGCCGGCTATACACAGTGGAGGACCAGGAAGCAATGTTTTAAAAAGGGTAAAAACATGGATGTACGGCCTGCAAGCGAACATTCTTCTTTAAGCTGCGCTCGGGCACATTGCCAGTGAAAGTGTTCTTGGAAGCAAAGGGATGCTTTTCCCCTTGGGGATCCCATTGCATAATTTGCAAGGCACCATCAGCCCAAAGAAAAAAAAAGCGCCGCACCACCGCCGGGTGGGCTCGAACCTCCAGCCTTTCGGTTAACAGCCGATCGCGCTAGCCAATTGCGCCACGGACACAGTCTTGCTCCACTCTCACCACCATCAGAACATATCTTCAAAGCTATCAGCGCAAAGAAAAAAAACGACACACCGTCCCCGGGTGGGCTCAAACCTCCAACCTTTCGGTTAACAGCCGATCGCGCTAGCCAATTGCGCCACGGAGACAGTCCTGCTCCACTCTTACCACCATCAGAACTTATCTTCAAAGCTATCAGCCCAAAGAAAAAAAGCGCCGCACCACCCCCGGGTGGGCTCGAACCTCCAACCTTTCGGTTAACAGCCGATCGCGCTAGAAAATTGCGCCACGGAGACAGTCGTGCTCCACTCTAACCACCATCAGAACATATATTCAAAGCTATCAGCCTAAAGAAAAAAAGCGCCGCACCACCACCGGGTGGGCTCGAACCTACATTCTTTCGGTTAACAGCCGATCGCGCTAGCAAATTGCGCCACGGAGACAGTCGTGCTCCACTGTCACCACCATCAGAACATATCTTCAAAGCTATCAGCCTAAAGAAAAAAAGCGCCGCACCACCACCGGGTGAGCTCGAACCTCCATCCTTTCGGTTAACAGACGATCGGGCTAGCCAATCGCGCCACGGAGACAGTCGTGCTCCACTCTCACCACCATCAGAACATATCTTCAAAGCTATCAGCGCAAAGAAAAAAGCAACACACCACTCCCGTGAGGGCTCGAAACTCCAACCTTTCGGTTAACAGCCGATCGCGCTAGCCCATTGCGCAACGGAGACAGTCCTGCTCCACTCTCACCACCATCAGAACATATCTTCAAAGCTATCAGCCCAAAGAAAAAAAATTGCCCGCCGCTTCCCTCGGGGGAACACTGAGGAGGATGCGGAGCATATAATTGGTTAATGGGGTGTTAAAGTGCGACTTACTTGGGTCGATGGCTAAATTGGTTAACGTGGTTGTGAAATGGGGTGTTATATTGCGACTTACTTGGGTCGATGGCTAAATTGGTTAACGTGGTTGTAGGAGGGGGTGTTAAATGAGCGAACATGTACACACGTATGCGAAAGGGCGGCGCTGGTCGAAGGGACGTCGATCATTGTGTTTGTGGATTCGTTGGAATTCATTTCACCGCGACCTTGGACGTCGACGCGCCGTACAAACCAACCGACGAGCGGCAACTGAGCGAGTGAGCGCCGACCTTGAGTATATATACAGCTCTACGGCGCATGCACTGTCAGCTGTTGAATGTTCTCGAAGCGCGACGCCACATGCGCGTCCACTGGAGAATCAGGAGAATTGTAGATGTCGAACGCGGTGTGTAGAGGAGGAAGGGTGCACAGATGGTGGAGGAGTGAAGCGCGCGCGGTGTGTAGAGGAGGAAGGGATGCACAGATGGTGGAAGAGTGGGCGACGGCGCGACGGCGCATGCGCGCGCGTCAGCTGTCGAATGTTCGAGAAGCGGTGCGGACGGCGCGGACGGCGCACTAAAAGGCGCGAGTATAAGATGCTTCCGCATCTAAAAAAGCGCCGCATCACCACCGTGTGGGCTCGAAATTCCAGCCTTTCGATTAACAGCCGATCCTGCTAGTCTGTCTGTCTGTTTGTCCATGCGTCCATCCGTGCGTTAATCTAGAGAACACTCAAAGTTTCGCCATCTCGCATACCGCGTGGCACATAGCCGCTTTACACGTCCGTCTACCTATCCGTCTGTCTGCCAGTCTGTCTATCTGTCCGTCCATGACTCCGTTCGTGCGTCAATCTAGAGAACACTCTGAGTACCGCCATCTCGCGCGTCGTATACCCTGTGGCACATACCCGCTTTACGCGTCCGTATACCTGTCCGTCTATCTGCCAGTCTGTCTATCTGTCCTTCCGTGCGCCCGTCAAGAGAACACTCAAAGTACCGCTATCTCGCATACCCTGTGGCACATAGCAGCTTTACACGTCCGTCTACCTGTCCGTCTGTCTGCCAGTCTGTCTCTCTGTCCGTCTGTGCGTCCGTCCGTGCGTCCATCTAGAGAACACTCAAAGTACCGCCATCTCGCATACCCTGTGGCACATAGCCACTTTACACGTTCGTCTACTTGTCCGTCTGTTTGCCAGTCTGCCTGTCTGTCCGTCCGTGCGTCCGTCTGTGCGTCCATCTTGAGAACACTCGAAGTACCGCAATCTCGCATACCCTGTGGCACATAGCCAGTCGGTCTGTCTGTCCGTCCGTGCGTCCTTCCGTGCGTCCTTCTAGAGAACACTCAAAGTACCGCCATCTCGCATACTCTGAGGCACTTAGCCGCATTACGCGTCCGACTGTCTGCCAGTCTGTCTGTCTGTCCGTCCGTGCGTACGTCCGTGCCTCCATCTTGAGAACACCTAAAGTACCGCCATCTGGCATCTCCTATACCCTGTGCCAAATACCGCTTTACGCGTCCGTCTACCTGTCCGTCCGTCTGCTAGTCTGTCTGTCCGTCCGTGCGACCGTCCGTGCGTCCATCTACAGAACACTCAAAGTACCGCCATCTAGCATACCCTGTGGCACATAGCCGCTTTACGCGTCCGTCTACCTGTCCGTCTCTCTGCCAGTCTGTCTGTCTGTCCGTCCATGCGTCCATTCATGCGTCAATCTAGAGTACACTCTGTGTACCGCCATCTCGCGCGTCGTATACCCTGTGGCACATACCCGCTTTACACGTTCGTCTACCTGTCCGTCTGTCTGCCAGTCTGTCTGTCTGTTCGTCCATGCGTCCATCCGTGCGTCCATCTAGAGAACACTCAAAGTACCGCCATCTCGCATACCCTGTGGCACATAGCCGTTTCACACATCCGTCTACCTGTCCGTCTGTCTGCCAGTCTGTTTGTCTGTTCGTCCATGCGTCCATCCGTGCGTCCATCTAAAGAACACTCAAAGTACCACCATCTCGCATACCCTGTGGCACATAGCCATTTCACACATCCGTCTACCTGTCCGTCTGTCTGCCAGTCTGTCTGTTCTTCCGTGCGTCCGTCCGTGTGTCCATTTAGAGAACACTTAAAGTACCGCAATCTCGCAACTCGTATACCCTGTGTCAAATACCGTTTACGTGTCCGTCTACCTGTCCGTCCGTCTGCTAGTCTGTCTGTCTGTCCGTCCGTCCGTGCGTCTATCTTGAGAACACCTAAAATACCGCCATCTCGCATCTCGTATACCCTGTGGCAATTACCGCTTTACGCGTCCGTGTACCTGTCTGTCCATCTGCTAGTCTGTCTGTCTGTCCATCCGTGCGTCCGTCTGTGCGTCCGTCTAGACAACATTCAAAGTATCGCCATCTCGCATACCCTGTGGCACATAGCCGCTTTACGCGTCTGTCTACCTGTCCGTCTCTCTGCCAGTCTGTCTGTCTGTCCTTCCATGCGTCCATTCGTGCGTCAATCTAGAGCACTCTGTGTACCGCCATCTCGCGCGTCGTATACCCTGTGGCACATACCCGCTTTACGCGTCCATCTACCTGTCTGTCTGTCTGCCAGTCTGTCTGTCGGTCCGTCCGTGCGTCCAACCGTGCGTATATCTAGAGAACACTCGAAGTATCACCATCTCGCATAACCTGTGGCACATAGCCGCTTTACACGTCCGTCTACCTGTCCGTCTGTCTGCCAGTCTGTCTGTCTGTCCGTCTCTGCGTCCATCTAGAGAACACTTGAACTACCGCCATCTCGCATCTCGTATACCCGGTGGCACATACCCGCTTAACAAGTTCGTCTACCTGTCCGTCTGTCTGCCAGTCTGTCTGTCCGTCCATGCGTCCATCCGTGCGTCCATCTAGAGAACACTCAAACTACAGCCATCTCGCATACCCTGTGGCAAATAGCCGTTTCACACATCCGTCTACCTGTCCGTCTGTCTTCCAGTCTGTCTGTTCTTCCGTGCGTCAGTCCGTGGGTCCATCTAGAGAACACCTAAAGTACCGCAATCTCGCATCTCGTATACCCTGTGTCAAATACCGTTTACGTGTCCGTCTACCTGTCCGTCCGCCTGCTAGTCTGTCTGTCTGTCCGTCCGTCCGTGCGTCTATCTTGAGAACACTTAAAGTACCGCCATCTCGCAACTCGTATACCCTGTGGCAAATACCGCTTTACGCGTCCGTCTACCTGTCCGTCCGTCCGTGCGTCCGTCCGTGCGTCCATCTAGAGAACACTCAAGGTACCGCCATCTCGCATGCCCTGTGGCACATAGCCGCTTTACGCGTCTGTCTACTTGTCCGTCTCTCTGCCAGTCTGTCTGTCTGTCCGTCCATGCGTCCATTCGTGCGTCAATCTAGACAACTCTCTGTGTACCGCTATCTCGCGCATCTTAAACCCTGTGGCACACACCCGCTTTACGCGTCCATCTACCTGTCCGTCTGTCTGCCAGTCTGTCTGTCTGTTCGTCTGTACGTCCGTTCGTGCGTCCATCTAGAGAACACTCAAAGTACCGCCATCTGCACACCCTGTGGCACATAGGCGCTTTACACGTCCGTCTACCTGTCTGTCTGTCTGTCTTTCCGTCCGTGCGTCCATCTAGAGAACACTTAAAGTACCGCCATCTCGCATCTCGTATACCCTGTGGCATGTACCGCTTTACGCGTCCGTCTACCTGTCCGTGCATCTGCTAGTCTGTCTGTCCGTCCGTGAGTCCATCCGTTCGTCCATCTAGAGAACACTCAAAGTACCGCCATCTCGCATACCCCGTGGAACATACGCGCTTTATGCGTCCGTCTGTCTGTCCGTCTGTCTGTCAGTCTGTCTGTCTGTTCATCCATGCGCCCATTCGTGCGTCCATCTAGAGAACACTCAAATTACCGCCATCTCGCATACCCTGTGGCACGTTGCCGCTTTACACATCCGTCTGCCTGTCCGTCTCTCTGCCAGTCTGTCTGTCTGTCCGTCCATGCGTCCGTTCGTGCGTATATCTAGAGAACACTCTTAGTACCACCATCTCGTGCGTCGTATACCCTGTGGCACAGTGGCACATACCCGCTTTACACGTCCATCTACCTGTCAGTCCGTCTGCTAGTCCGTGTGTGTGTCCGTCCGAGCGCCCGTCCGTGCGTCTATCTTGAATCTTGAGAACACTTAAAGTACCGCCATCTCGCATATCGCATACCCTGTGGCAAATACCGCTTTACGCGTCCGTCTACCTATCTTTCCGTCTGCTAGTCTGTCTGTCTGTCCGTCCATGCATCCATCCGTGCGTCCATCTAGAGAACACTCAAAGTACCACCATCTCGCATACTCTGCGGCACATAGCCGCTTCACGCGTCCGTCTACCTTTCCGTCTCTCTGCCAGTCTGTCTGTCTGTTCGTCCATGCGTCCGTTCGTGCGTCAATCTAGAGAACACTCTGTGTACCGCCATCTCGCGCGTCGTATACCCTGTGGCACATACCCGCTTTACACGTTCGTCTACCTGTCCGTCTGTCTGCCAGTCTGTCTCCCTGTTCGTCCATGCGTCCATCCGTGCGTCCATCTAGAGAACACTCAAAGTACCGCAATCTCGCATACCCTGTGGCACATAGCCGCTTTACGCGTCCGTCTACCTGTCCGTCTCTCTGCCAGTCTGTTTGTCTGTCCGTCCAAGCGTCCATTCGTGCGTCAATCTAGAGAACACTCTGTGTACCGTCATCTCGCGCGTCGTATACCCTGTGGCACATACCGCTTTACGCGTCCGTGTACCTGTCCGTCTGTCTGCCAGTCTGTCTGTCTGTGCGTCCGTGCACCCGTTCGTGCGTCCATCTAGAGAACACTCAAATTACCGCCATCTCGCACACCTTGTCGCACATAGCCGCTTTACACGTCCATCTACCTGTCCGTCTGTCTGCCAGTCTGTCTGTCGCCCGTCTGTGCGTCCATCTAGAGAACACTTAAACTACCGCCATCTCGCATCTCGTATACCCTGTGGCAAATACCGCTTTACGCGTCCGTCTACCTGTCCGTCCGTCTGCTAGATTGTCTGTCCGTCCGTGCGACCGTCCGTGCGTCCATATAGAGAACACTCAAAGTACCGCCATCTCGCATACCCTGTGGCACATAGCCGCTTTACGCGTCCGTCTACCTTTCCGTCTCTCTGCCAGTCTGTCTGTCTTCGTATACCCTGTGGCACATACCCGCTTTACAAGTTCGTCTACCTGTCCGTCTGTCTGCCAGTCTGTCTGTCTGTTCGTCCATGCGTCCATCCGTGCGTCCATCTAGAGAACACTCAAAGTACCGCCATCTCGCATACCCTGTGGCACATAGCCGTTTCACACATCCGTCTACCTGTCCGTCTGTCTGCCAGTCTGTCTGTTCTTCCGTGCGTCCGTCCGTGGGTCCATCTAGAGAACACCTAAAGTACCGCAATCTCGCATCTCGTATACCCTGTGTCAAATACCGTTTGCGTGTCCGTCTACCTCTCCGTCCGCCTTCTAGTCTGTCTGTCTGTCCGTCCGTCCGTGCGTCTATCTTGAGAACACCTAAAGTACCGCCATCTCGCATCTCGTATACCCTGTGGCAAATACCGCTTTACGCGTCCGTCTACCTGTCTGTCCATCTGCAAGTCTGTCTGTCTGTCCGTCCGTGCGTCTGTCCGTGCGTCCGTCCATGCGTCCATCTAGAGAACACTCAAAGTACCACCATCTCGCATACACTGTGGCACAGAGCCGCATTACGCGTCCGTCTACCTGTCCGTCTCTCTTGCAGTCTGTCTGTCTGTCCATCCATGTGTCAATTCGTGCGTCAATCTAGAGAACACTCTGTGTACCGCCATCTCACGCGTCGTATACCACGTGGCAAATACCCGCTTTACACGTCCGTGTACCTGTCCGTCTGTCTGCCAGTCTGTCTGTCTGTTCGTCCATGCGTCCATCCGTGCGTCCATCTAAAGAACACTCAAAGTACCGCCATCTCGCATACCCTGTGGCACATAGCCGCTTTGCACGTCCGTCTACTTGTCTGCCTGTCTTCCAGTCCGTCTGTCTGTCTGTCCGTGCGTCTGCCCGTGCGTCCATCTAGAGAACACCTAAAGAACCGCCATCTCACTTCTCGTACACCCTGTGGCACATACCCGCTTTACACGTCCGTCTACCTGTCCGTCTATCTGCTAGGCTGTCTGTCTGTTCGTCCATGCGTCCATCCGTGCGTCCATCTAGAGAACACTCAAAATACCGCCATCTCGCGTACCCTTGGCACATAACCGTTTCACACGTCCGTCTACCTGTCCGTCTGTCTGCCAGTCTGTCTGTCCATCCGTTTGTCCGTCCGTGCGTCCACCTAGAGAACACTTAAAGTACCGCAATCTCGCATGTCGTATACACTGTGGCACATACCCGCTTTACGCGTCCATCTACCTGTCCGTCTGTCTGCCAGTCTGTCTGTCTGTTCGTCCGTACGTCCGTTCGTGCGTTCATCTAGAGAACACTCAAAGTACCGCCATCTGCACACCCTGTGGCACATAGCCGCTTTACACGTCCGTCTACCTGTCTGTCTGTCTTTCTTTCCGTCCGTGCGTCCATCTAGAGAACACTTAAAGTACCGCCATCTCGCATCTCGTATACCCTGTGGCATGTACCGCTTTACGCGTCCGTCTACCTGTCCGTGCATCTGCTAGTCTGTCTGTCCGTCCGTGAGTCCATCCGTTCGTCCATTTAGAGAACACTCAAAGTACCGCCATCTCGTATCCCCTGTGGAACATACGCGCTTTATGCGTCCGTCTGTCTTTCCGTCTGTCTGTCAGTCTGTCTGTCTGTTCGTCCATGCGCCCATTCGTGCGTCCATCTAGAGAACACTCAAATTACCGCCATCTCGAATACCCTGTGGCACATAGCCGCTTTACACATCCGTCTGCCTGTCCGTCTCTCTGCCAGTCTGTCTGTCTGTCCGTCCATGCGTCCGTTCGTGCGTATATCTAGAGAACACTCTTAGTACCACCATCTCGCGCGTCGTATACCCTGTGGCACAGTGGCACATACCCGCTTTACACGTCCGTCTACCTGTCAGTCCGTCTGCTAGTCCGTGTGTGTGTCCGTCCGAGCGCCCGTCCGTGCGTCTATCTTGAATCTTGAGAACACTTAAAGTACCGCCATCTCGCATATCGCATACCCTGTGGCAAATACCGCTTTACGCGTCCGTCTACCTATCTTTCCGTCTGCTAGTCTGTCTGTCTGTCCGTCCATGCATCCATCCGTGCGTCCATCTAGAGAACACTCAAAGTACCACCATCTCGCATACTCTGCGGCACATAGCCGCTTTACGCATCCGTCTACCTTTCCGTCTCTCTGCCAGTCTGTCTGTTTGTCCGTCCATGCGTCCATTCGTGCGTCAGTCTAGAGAACACTCTGTGTACCGCCATCTCGCGCGTCGTATACCCTGTGGCACATACCCGCTTTACACGTCCGTGTACCTGTCCGTCTGTCTGCCAGTCTGTCTGTCTGTGCGTCCGTGCACCCGTTCGTGCGTCCATCTAGAGAACACTCAAATTACCACCATCTCGCACACCTTGTCGCACATAGCCGCTTTACACGTCCATCTACCTGTCCGTCTGTCTGCCAGTCTGTCTGTCGTCCGTCTGTGCGTCCATCTAGAGAACACTTAAACTACCACCATCTCGCATCTCGTATAGCCTGTGGCAAATACCGCTTTACGCGTCCGTCTACCTGTCCGTCCGTCTGCTAGTCTGTCTGTCCGTCCATGCGAACGTCCGTGCGTCCATATAGAGAACACTCAAAGTACCGCCATCTCGCATACCCTGTGGCACATAGCCGTTTCACACATCCGTCTACCTGTCCGTCTAAAGTCTGTCTGTTCTTCCGTGGGTCCATCTAGAGAACTCCTAAAGTACCGCAATCTCGCATCTCGTATACCCTGTGTCAAATACCGTTTACGTGTCCGTCTACCTGTCCGTCCGCCTGCTGGTCTGTCTGTCTGTCCGTCCGTCCGTGCGTCTATCTTGAGAACACCTAAAGTACCGCCATCTCGCATCTCGTATACCCTGTGGCAAATACCGCTTTACGCGTCCATCTACCTGTCTGTCCATCTGCTAGTCTGTCTGTCTGTCCGTCCGTGCGTCCGTCTGTGCATCCGTCCGTGCGTCCATCAAGAGAACTTTTAAAGTACCGCCATCTCACCTACCCTGTGGCACATAGCCGCTTTACGCGTCCGTCTACCTGTTTGTCTCTCTTCCAGTCTGTCTGTCTGTCCATCCATGCGTCAATTGGTGCGTCAATCTAGAGAACACTCTGTGTACCGCCATCTCACGCGTCGTATACCACGTGGCAAATACCCGCTTTACGCGTTCGTGTACCTGTCCGTCTGTCTGCCAGTCTGTCTCTGTCTGTTCGTCCATGCGTCCATCCGTGCGTCCATCTAGAGAACACTCAAAATACCGCCATCTCGCATACCCTTGGCACATAGCCGTTTCACACGTCCGTCTACCTGTCCGTCTGTCTGCCAGTCTGTCTGTCCATCCGTGCGTCCGTCCGTGCGTCCATCTAGAGAACACTTAAAGTACCGCAATCTTGCATCTCGTATACACTTTGGCGAATGCCGTTTACGTGTCCGTCTACCTGTCCGTCCGTCTGCTAGTCTGTCTGTCTGTCCATCCGTCCATGCGTCTATCTTGAGAACACTTAGAGTACCGCTATCTCGCATCTCGTATACCCTCTGGCGAATACCGCTTTACGCATCTGTCTACCTGTCTGTCCGTCTGCTAGTCTGTCTGTCTGTCCGTCCGTCCGTCCGTCCGTGCGTCCATCTAGAGAACACTCAAGGTACCGCCATCTCGCATACCCTGTGGCACATAGCCGCTTTACGCGTCTGTCTACCTGTCCGTCTCTCTGCCAGTCTGTCTGTCTGTCCGTCCATGCGTCCATTCGTGCGTCAATCTAAAGAACACTCTGTGTACCGCCATTTCGCGCGTCTTATACCCTGTGGCACACACCCGCTTTACGCGTCCATCTACCTGTCCGTCTGTCTGCCAGTTTGTCTGTCTGTTCGTCCGTACGTCGGTTCGTGCGTCCATCTAGAGAACACTCAAAGTACCGCCATCCGCACACCCTGTGGCACATAGCCGCTTTACACGTCCGTCTACCTGTCTGTCTGTCTGCCAGTCTGTCTGTCTTTCCGTCCGTGCGTCCATCTAGAGAACACTTAAAGTACCGCCATCTCGCATCTCGTATACCCTGTGGCATGTACCGCTTTACGCGTCCGTCTACCTGTCCGTCCATCTGCTAGTCTGTCTGTCCGTCCGTGAGTCCATCCGTTCGTCCATATAGAGAACACTCAAAGTACCGCCATCTCGCATACCCTGTGGAACATACGCGCTTTATGCGTCCGTCTGTCTGTCCGTCAGTCTGTCAGTCTGTCTGTCTGTTCGTCCATGCGCCCATCCGTGCGTCCATCTAGAGAACACTCAAATTACCGCCATCTCGCATATCCTGTGGCACATAGCCGCTTTACACATTCGTCTGCCTGTCCGACTCTCTGCCAGTCTGTCTGTCTGTCCGTCCATGCGTCCGTTTGTGCGTCAATCTAGAGAATACTCTTAGTACCACCATCTCGCGCGTCGTATACCCTGTGGCACAGTGGCACATACCCGCTTTACACGTCCGTCTACCTGTCGGTTCGTCTGCTAGTCCGTGTGTCTGTCCGTCCGAGCGCCCGTCCGTGCGTCTATCTTGAATCTTGAGAACACTTAAAGTACCGCCATCTCGCATATCGCATACCCTGTGGCAAATACCGCTTTACGCGTCCGTCTACCTATCTTTCCGTCTGCTAGTCTGTCTGTCTGTCCGTCCATGCATCCATCCGTGCGTCCATCTAGAGAACACTCAAAGTACCACCATCTCGCATTCTCTGCGGCACATAGCCGCTTCACGCGTCCGTCTACCTTTCCGTCTCTCTGCCAGTCTGTCTGTCTGTCCGTCCATGCGTCCATTCGTGCGTCAATCTAGAGAACACTCTGTGTACCGTCATCTCGCGCGTCGTATACCCTGTGGCACATACCTGCTTTACGCGTCCGTGTACCTGTCCGTCTGTCTGCCAGTCTGTCTGTCTGTGCGTCCGTGCACCCGTTCGTGCGTCCATCTAGAGAACACTCAAATTACCGCCATCTCGCACACCTTGTCGCACATAGCCGCTTTACACGTCCATCTACCTGTCCGTCTGTCTGCCAGTCTGTCTGTCGCCCGTCTGTGCGTCCATCTAGAGAACACTTAAACTACCGCCATCTCGCATCTCGTATACCCTGTGGCAAATACCGCTTTACGCGTCCGTCTACCTGTCCGTCCGTCTGCTAGACTGTCTGTCCGTCCATGCGACCGTCCGTGCGTCCATATAGAGAACACTCAAAGTACCGCCATCTCGCATACCCTGTGGCACATAGCCGCTTTACGCGTCCGTCTACCTTTCCGTCTCTCTGCCAGTCTGTCTGTCTTCGTATACCCTGTGGCACATACCCGCTTTACAAGTTCGTCTACCTGTCCGTCTGTCTGCCAGTCTGTCTGTCTGTTCGTCCATGCGTCCATCCGTGCGTCCATCTAGAGAACACTCAAAGTACCGCCATCTCGCATACCCTGTGGCACATAGCCGTTTCACACATCCGTCTACCTGTCCGTCTGTCTGCCAGTCTGTCTGTTCTTCCGTGCGTCCGTCCGTGGGTCCATCTAGAGAACACCTAAAGTACCGCAATCTCGCATCTCGTGTACCCTGTGTCGAATACCGTTTACGTGTCCGTCTACCTCTCCGTCTGCCTTCTAGTCTGTCTGTCTGTCCGTCCGTCCGTGCGTCTATTTTGAGAACACCTAATGTACCGCCATCTCGCATCTCGTATACCCTGTGGCAAATACCGCTTTACGCGTCCGTCTACCTGTCTGTCCATCTGCTAGTCTGTCTGTCTGTCCGTCCGTGCGTCTGTCCGTGCGTCCGTCCGTGCGTCCATCTAGAGAACACTCAAAGTACCACCATCTCGCATACCCTGTGGCACAGAGCCAAATTACGCGTCCGTCTACCTGTCCGACTCTCTTGCAGTCTGTCTGTCTGTCCATCCATGCGTCAATTCGTGCGTCAATCTAGAGAACACTCTGTGTACCGCCATCTCACGCGTCGTATACCACGTGGCAAATACCCGCTTTACACGTCCGTGTACCTGTCCGTCTGTCTGCCAGTCTGTCTGTCTGTTCGTCCATGCGTCCATCCGTGCGTCCATCTAAAGAACACTCAAAGTACCGCCATCTCGCATACCCTGTGGCACATAGCCGCTTTGCACGTCCGTCTACCTGTCTGCCTGTCTTCCAGTCCGTCTGTCTGTCTGTCCGTGCGTCCGTCCGTGCGTCCATCTAGAGAACACTTAAAGTACCGCAATCTTGCATCTCGTATACACTTTGGCGAATGCCGTTTACGTGTCCGTCTACCTGTCCGTCCGTCTGCTAGTCTGTCTGTCTGTCCATCCGTCCATGCGTCTATCTTGAGAACACTTAGAGTACCGCTATCTCGCATCTCGTATACCCTCTGGCGAATACCGCTTTACGCATCTGTCTACCTGTCTGTCCGTCTGCTAGTCTGTCTGTCTGTCCGTCCGTCCGTCCGTCCGTGCGTCCATCTAGAGAACACTCAAGGTACCGCCATCTCGCATACCCTGTGGCACATAGCCGCTTTACGCGTCTGTCTACCTGACCGTCTCTCTGCCAGTCTGTCTGTCTGTCCGTCCATGCGTCCATTCGTGCGTCAATCTAGAGAACACTCTGTGTACCGCCATCTCGCGCGTCTTATACCCTGTGGCACACACCCGCTTTACGCGTCCATCTACCTGTCCGTCTGTCTGCCAGTTTGTCTGTTCGTCCGTACGTCCGTTCGTGCGTCCATCTAGAGAACACTCAAAGTACCGCCATCTGCACACCCTGTGGCACATAGCCGCTTTACACGTCCGTCTACCTGTCTGTCTGTCTGCCAGTCTGTCTGTCTTTCCGTCCGTGCGTCCATCTAGAGAACACTTAAAGTACCGCCATCTCGCATCTCGTATACCCTGTGGCATGTACCGCTTTACGCGTCCGTCTACCTGTCCGTCCATCTGCTAGTCTGTCTGTCCGTCCGTGAGTCCATCCGTTCGTCCATATAGAGAACACTCAAAGTACCGCCATGTCGCATACCCTGTGGAACATACGCGCTTTATGCGTCCGTCTGTCTGTCCGTCTGTCTGTCAGTCTGTCTGTCTGTTCGTCCATGCGCCCATCCGTGCGTCCATCTAGAGAACACTCAAATTACCGCCATCTCGCATATCCTGTGGCACATAGCCGCTTTACACATTCGTCTGCCTGTCCGACTCTCTGCCAGTCTGTCTGTCTGTCCGTCCATGCGTCCGTTTGTGCGTCAATCTAGAGAATACTCTTAGTACCACCATCTCGCGCGTCGTATACCCTGTGGCACAGTGGCACATACCCGCTTTACTCGTCCGTCTACCTGTCGGTTCGTCTGCTAGTCCGTGTGTCTGTCCGTCCGAGCGCCCGTCCGTGCGTCTATCTTGAATCTTGAGAACACTTAAAGTACCGCCATCTCGCATATCGCATACCCTGTGGCAAATACCACTTTACGCGTCCGTCTACCTATCTTTCCGTCTGCTAGTCTGTCTGTCTGTCCGTCCATGCATCCATCCGTGCGTCCATCCTGAGAACACTCAAAGTACCACCATCTCGCATACTCTGCGGCACATAGCCGCTTCACGCGTCCGTCTACCTTTCCGTCTCTCTGCCAGTCTGTCTGTCTGTCCGTCCATGCGTCCATTCGTGCGTCAATCTAGAGAACACTCTGTGTACCGCCATCTCGCGCGTCGTATACCCTGTGGCACATACCCGCTTTACGCGTCCGTGTACCTGTCCGTCTGTCTGCCAGTCTGTCTGTCTGTGCGTCCGTGCACCCGTTCGTGCGTCCATCTAGAGAACACTCAAATTACCGCCATCTCGCACACCTTGTCGCACATAGCCGCTTTACACGTCCATCTACCTGTCCGTCTGTCTGCCAGTCTGTCTGTCGCCCGTCTGTGCGTCCATCTAGAGAACACTTAAACTACCGCCATCTCGCATCTCGTATACCCTGTGGCAAATACCGCTTTACGCGTCCGTCTACCTGTCCGTCCGTCTGCTAGACTGTCTGTCCGTCCATGCGACCGTCCGTGCGTCCATATAGAGAACACTCAAAGTACCGCCATCTCGCATACCCTGTGGCACATAGCCGCTTTACGCGTCCGTCTACCTTTCCGTCTCTCTGCCTGTCTGTCTGTCTTCGTATACCCTGTGGCACATACCCGCTTTACAAGTTCGTCTACCTGTCCGTCTGTCTGCCAGTCTGTCTGTCTGTTCGTCCATGCGTCCATCCGTGCGTCCATCTAGAGAACACTCAAAGTACCGCCATCTTGCATACCCTGTGGCACATAGCCGTTTCACACATCCGTCTACCTGTCCGTCTGTCTGCCAGTCTGTCTGTTCTTCCGTGCGTCCGTCCGTGGGTCCATCTAGAGAACACCTAAAGTACCGCAATCTCACATCTCGTGTACCCTGTGTCAAATACCGTTTACGTGTCCGTCTACCTCTCCGTCCGCCTTCTAGTCTGTCTGTCTGTCCGTCCGTCCGTGCGTCTATTTTGAGAACACCTAAAGTACCGCCATCTCGCATCTCGTATACCCTGTGGCAAATACCGCTTTACGCGTCCGTCTACCTGTCTGTCCATCTGCTAGTCTGTCTGTCTGTCCGTCCGTGCGTCTGTCCGTGCGTCCGTCAATGCGTCCATCTAGAGAACACTCAAAGTACCACCATCTCGCATACCCTGTGGCACAGAGCCAAATTACGCGTCCGTCTACCTGTCCGTCTCTCTTGCAGTCTGTCTGTCTGTCCATCCATGCTTCAATTCGTGCGTCAATCTAGAGAACACTCTGTGTACCGCCATCTCACGCGTCGTATACCACGTGGCAAATACCCGCTTTACACGTCCGTGTACCTGTCCGTCTGTCTGCCAGTCTGTCTGTCTGTTCGTCCATGCGTCCATCCGTGCGTCCATCTAAAGAACACTCAAAGTACCGCCATCTCGCATACCCTGTGGCACATAGCCGCTTTGCACGTCCGTCTACCTGTCTGCCTGTCTTCCAGTCCGTCTGTCTGTCTGTCCGTGCGTCTGCCCGTGCGTCCATCTAGAGAACACCTAAAGAACCGCCATCTCACTTCCCGTATACCCTGTGGCACTTACCCGCTTTACACGTCCGTCTACCTGTCCGTCTATCTGCTAGGCTGTCTGTCTGTTCGTCCATGCGTCCATCCGTGCGTCCATCTAGAGAACACTCAAAATACCGCCATCTCGCGTACCCTTGGCACATAACCGTTTCACACGTCCGTCTACCTGTCCGTCTGTCTGCCAGTCTGTCTGTCCATCCGTGCGTCCGTCCGTGCGTCCACCTAGAGAACACTTAAAGTACCGCTATCTCGCATCTCGTATACACTGTGGCAAATGCCGTTTACGTGTCCGTCTACCTGTCCATCCATCTGCTAGTCTGTCTGTCTGTCCATCCGTCCGTGCGTCTATCTTGCGAACACTTAGAGTACCGCCATCTCGCATATCGCATACCCTGTGGCAAATACCGCTTTACACGTCCGTCTACCTATCTGTCCGTCTGCTAGTCTGTCGATCTGTCCGTCCATGCATCCATCCGTGCGTCCATCTAGAGAACACTCAAAGTACCACGAACTCGCATACCCTGCGGCACATAGCCGCTTTACGCGTCCGTCTACCTTTCCCTCTCTCTGCCAGTCTGTCTGTCTGTCCGTCTATGCATCCATTCGTGCGTCAATCTAGAGAACACTCTGTGTACCGCCATCTCGCACGTCGTATACCCTGTGGCACATACCCGCTTTACGCGTCCGTGTACCTGTCCGTCTGTCTGCCAGTCTGTCTGTCTGTGCGTCCGTGCACCCGTTCGTGCGTCATCTAGAGAACACTCAAATTACCGCCATCTCGCACACCCTGTGGCACATAGCCGCTTTACACGTCCATCTACCTGTCCGTCTGTCTGCCAGTCTGTCTGTCTGTCCGTCTGTGCGTCCATTTAGAGAACACTTAAACTACCGCCATCTCGCATCTCGTATACCCTGTGGCAAATACTGCTTTACGCGTCCGTCTACCTGTCCGTCCGTCCGCTAGTCTGTCTGTCTGTCCATGTGACCGTCCGTGCGTCCATATAGAGAACACTCAAAGTACCGCCATTTCGCATACCCTGTGGCACATAGCCGCTTTACGCGTCCGTCTACCTTTCCGTCTCTCTGCCAGTCTGTCTGTCTTCGTATACCCTGTGGCACATACCCGCTTTACAAGTTCGTCTACCTGTCCGTCTGTCTGCCAGTCTGTCCGTCTGTTCGTCCATGCGTCCATCCGTGCGTCCATCTAGAGAACACTCAAAATACCGCCATCTCGCATACCCCGGGCACATAGCCGTTTCACACGTCCGTCTACCTGTCCGTCTGTCTGCCAGTCTGTCTGCCCATCCGTGCGTCCGTCCGTGCGTCCATCTAGAGAACACTTAAAGTACCGCAATCTCGCATCTCGTATACACTGTGGCAAATGCCATTTACGTGTCCGTCTACTTGTCCGTCCGTCTGCTAGTCTGTCTGTCTGTCCATCCGTCCGTGCGTCTATCTTGAGAACACTTAGAGTACTGCCATCTTGGATCTCGTATACCCTCTGGCAAATACCGCTTTACGCATCCGTCTACCTGTCTGTCCGTCTGCTAGTCTGTCTGTCTTTCCGTCCGTCCCTCCGTCCGTGCGTCTGTCCGTGCGTCCATCTAGAGAACACTCAAGGTACCGCCATCTCGCATACCCTGTGGATCATAGCCGCTTTACGCGTCTGTCTACCTGTCCGTCTTTCTGCCAGTCTGTCTGTCTGCCCGTCCATGCGTTCATTCGTGCATCAATCTAGAGAACACTATGTGTACCGCCATCTCGCGCGTCTTATACCCTGTGGCACACACCCGCTTTACGCGTCCATCTACCTGTCCGTCTGTCTGCCAGTCTGTCTGTCTGTTCGTCCGTACGTCCGTTCGTGCGTCCATCTAGAGAATACTCAAAGTACCGCCATCTGCACACCCTGTGGCACATAGCCGCTTTACACGTCCGTCTACCTGTCTGTCTGTCTTCCAGTCTGGCTGTCTTTCCGTCCGTGCGTCCATCTAGAGAACACATAAAGTACTGCCATCTCGCATCTCGTATACCCTGTGGCAAATACCGCTTTACGCGTCCGTGTACCTGTCCGTCCGTCTGCTAGTCTGTGTGTCTGTCCGTCCGAGCGCCCGCCCGTGCGTCTATCTTGAGGACACTTAAAGTACCGCCATCTCGCATATCGTAAACCCTGTGGCAAATACCGCTTTACGCGTCCGTCTACCTGTCTGTCCGTCTGCTAGTCTGTCGGTCTGTTCGTCCGTGCGTCCGTCCGTGCGTCCATCTAGAGAACACTCAAAGTACCACCATCTCGCATACCCTGTGGCACATAGCCACTTTACGCGTCCGTCTACCTGTCCGTCTCTCTTGCAGTCTGTCTGTCTGTCCATCCATGCGTCCATTTGTGCGTCAATCTAGAGAATGCTTTGTGAACCGCCATCTCACGCGTCGTATACCACGTGGCAAATACCCGCTTTACGCGTCCGTGTACCTGTCCGTCTGTCTGCCAGTCTGTCTGTCTGTTCGTCCATGCGTCCATCCGTGCGTCCATCTAGAGAACACTCAAAGTACAAGCCATCTCGCATACCCTGTGGCACATAGCCGCTTTGCACGTCCGTCTACCTGTCCGCCTGTCTTCCAGTCTGTCTGTCTGTCCGTCCATGCGTCTGCCCGTGCGTCCATCTAGTGAACACCTAAAGAACCGCCATCTCACTTCTCGCATACCCGGCAGCACATACCCGCTTTACACGTCCGTCTACCTGTCCGTCTATCTGCTAGTCTGTCTGTCTGTTTTTCCATGCGTCCATCCGTGCGTCCATCTAGAGAACACTCAAAATACCGCCATCTCGCATACCCTTGGCACATAGCCGTTTCACACGTCCGTCTACCTGTCCGTCTGTCTGCCAGTCTGTCTGTCCATCCGTGCGTCCGTCCGTGCGTCCACCTAGAGAACACTTAAAGTACCGCAATCTCGCATCTCGTATACACTGTGGCAAATGCCGTTTACGTGTCCGTCTACCTGTCCATCCGTCTGCTAGTCTGTCTGTCTGTCCATCCGTCCGTGCGTCTATCTTGCGAACACTTAGAGTACCGCCATCTCGCATCTCGTATACCCTCGGGCAAATACCGCTTTACGCATCCGTCTACCTGTCTGTCCTTCTGCTAGTCTGTCTGTCTGTCCGTCCGTCCGTCCGTCCGTGCGTCCGTCCGTGCATCCATCTAGAGAACACTCAAGGTACAGCAACCTCGCATACCCTGTGGCACATAGCCGCTTTACGCGTCGGTCAACCTGTCCGTCTCTCTTCCAGTCTGTCTGTCTGTCCGTTCATGCGTCCATTCGTGCGTCAATCTAGAGAACACTGTGTACCGCCATCTCGCGCGTCGTACACCCTGTGGCACATACCCGCTTTACAAGTTCGTCTACCTGTCCGTCTCTCTGCCAGTCTGTCTGTCTGTTCGTCCATGCGTCCATCCGTGCGTCCATCTAGAGAACACTCAAAGTACCGCCATCTCGCATACGCTGCGGCACATAGCCATTTCACACATCCGTCTACCTGTCCGTCTGTCTGCCAGTCTGTCTGTTTTTCCGTGCGTCCGTCCGTGCGTCCATCTAGATAACACTTAAAATACCGCAAACTCACATCTCGTATACCCTGTGTCAAATACCGTTTACATGTCCGTCTTTCTGTCCATCCGCCTGCTAGTCTGTCTGTCTGTCCGTCCGTCCGTGCGTCTATCTTGAGAACACTTAAAGTACCGCCATCTCGCATCTCGTATACCCTGTGGCAAATACCGCATTAGGCGTCCGTCTACCTGCCTGTCCATCTGCTAGTCTGTCTGTGTGTCCGTCCGTGCGTCCGTCTGTGCGTCCGTCCGTGCGTCCATCTAGAGAACATTCAAAGTACCGCCATCTCGCATACGCTGTGGCACATAGCCGCTTTACGCGTCCGTCTACCTGTCCGTCTCTCTGCCAGTCTGTCTGTCTGTCCTTCCAAGCGTCCATCCGTGCGTATATCTAGAGAACACTCAAAGTACCACCATCTCGCATAACCTGCGGCACATAGCCGTTTCACACATCCGTCTACCTGTCCGTCTGTCTGCCAGTCTGTCTGTTCTTCCGTGCGTCCGTCCGTGCGTCCATCTAGAGAACACTTAAAGTACCGCCATCTCGCATCTCGTATACCCTGTGGCAAATACCGCATTACGCGTCCGTCTACCTGTCTGTCCATCTGCTAGTCTGTCTGTGTGTCCGTCCGTGCGTCCGTCCGTGCGTCCGTCCGTGCGTCCATCTAGAGAACATTCAAAGTACCGCCATCTGGCATACCCTGTGGCACATATCCGCTTTACGCGTCCGTCTACCTGTCCGTCTCTCTGCCAGTCTGTCTGTCTGTCCTTCCATGCGTCCATTCGTGCGTCACTCTAGAGAACACTCTGTGTACCGCCATCTCGCGCGTCGTATACCCTGTGGCACATACCCGCTTTACGCGTCCATCTACCTGTCCGTCTGTCTGCCAGTCTGTCTGTCTGTCATTCCGCGCGTCACTACGTGCGTATATCTAGAGAACACTCAAAGTACCACCATCTCGCATAACCTGTGGCACATAGCCGCTTTACACGTCCGTCTACCTGTCCGTTTGTCTGCCAGTCAGTCTGTCTTTTCGTCCGTGCGTCCGTCTAGAGAACACTTAAAGTACCGCCATCTCGCTTCTCGTATACCCTGTGGCAAATACCGCTTTACGCGTCCGTGTACCTGTCCGTCCGTCTGCTAGTCTGTGTGTCTGTCCGTCCGAGCGCCCGTCCGTGCGTCTATCTTGAGGACACTTAAAGTACCGCCATCTCGCATATCGTATACCCTGTGGCAAATACCGCTTTACGCGTCTGTCTACCTGTCTGTCCGTCTGCTAGTCTGTCGGTCTGTCTGTCCGTGCGTCTGTCCGTGCGTCCATCTAGAAAACACTCAAAGTACCACCATCTCGCATACCCTGTGGCACATAGCCGCTTTACGCGTCCGTCTACCTGTCCGTCTCTCTTCCAGTCTGTCTGTCTGTCCATCCATGCGTCCATTCGTGCGTCAATCTAGAGAACACTCTGTGTACCGCCATCTCACGCGTCGTATACCACGTGTCAAATACCCGCTTTACGCGTCCGTGTACCTGTCCGTCAGTCTGCCAGTCTGTCTGTCTGTTCGTCCATGCGTCCATCCGTGCGTCCATCTAGAGAACACTCAAAGTACCGCCATCTCGCATGCTCTGTGGCACATAGCCACTTTGCACGTCCGTCTACCTGGCCGCCTGTCTTCCAGTCTCTCTGTATGTCCGTCCGTACGTCTGCCCGTGCGTCCATCTAGAGAACACCCAAAGAACCGCCATCTCACTTCTCGTATACCCTGTGGCACATACCCGCTTTACACGTCCGTCTACCTGTCCGTCTATCTCCTAGTCTGTCTGTCTGTTCGTCCATGCGTCCATCCGTGCGTCTATTTAGAGAACACTCAAAATACCGCCATCTCGCATACCCTGTGGCACATAGCCGTTTCACACATCCGTCTACCTGTCCGTCTGTCTGCCAGTCTGTCTGTTCTTCCGTGCGTCCGTCCGTGGGTCCATCTAGAGAACACCTAAAGTACCGCAATCTCGCATCTCGTATACCCTGTGTCAAATACCGTTTGCGTGTCCGTCTACCTCTCCGTCCGCCTTCTAGTCTGCCTGTCTGTCCGTCCGTGCATCCATTCGTGCGTATATCTAGAGAACACTCAAAGTACCACCATCTCGCATAACCTGTGGCACATAGCTGCTTTAAGCGTCTGTCTACCTGTCCGTCTCTCTGCCAGTCTGTCTGTCTGTCCGTCCATGCGTCCATTCATGCGTCAATCTAGAGAACACTCTGTGTACCGCCATCTCGCGCGTCTTAAACCCTGTAGCACACACCCGCTTTACGCGTCCATCTACCTGTCCGTCTGTCTGCCAGTCTGTCTGTCTGTTCGTCCGTACGTCCGTTCGTGCGTCCATCTAGAGAACACTCAAAGTACCGCCATCTGCACACCCTGTGGCACATAGCCGCTTTACACGTCCGTCTACCTGTCTGTCTGTCTGTCTTTCCGTCCGTGCGTCCATCTAGAGAACACTTAAAGTACCGCCATCTCGCATCTCGTATACCCTGTGGCATGTACCGCTTTACGCGTCCGTCTACCTGTCCGTGCATCTGCTAGTCTGTCTGTCCGTCCGTGAGTCCATCCGTTCGTCCATCTAGAGAACACTCAAAGTACCGCCATCTCGCATACCCTGTGGAACATACGCGCTTTATGCGTCCGTCTGTCTGTCCGTCTGTCTGTCAGTCTGTCTGTCTGTTCGTCCATGCGCCCATTCGTGCGTCCATCTAGAGAACACTCAAATTACCGCCATCTCGCATACCCTGTGGCACATAGCCGCTTTACACATCCGTCTGCCTGTCCGTCTCTCTGCCAGTCTGTCTGTCTGTCCGTCCATGCGTCCGTTCGTGCGTATATCTAGAGAACACTCTTAGTACCACCATCTCGCGCGTCGTATACCCTGTGGCACAGTGGCACATACCCGCTTTACACGTCCGTCTACCTGTCAGTCCGTCTGCTAGTCCGTGTGTGTGTCCGTCCGAGCGCCCGTCCGTGCGTCTATCTTGAATCTTGAGAACACTTAAAGTACCGCCATCTCGCATATCGCATACCCTGTGGCAAATACCGCTTTACGCGTCCGTCTACCTATCTTTCCGTCTGCTAGTCTGTCTGTCTGTCCGTCCATGCATCCATCCGTGCGTCCATCTAGAGAACACTCAAAGTACCACCATCTCGCATACTCTGCGGCACATAGCCGCTTTACGCATCCGTCTACCTTTCCGTCTCTCTGCCAGTCTGTCTGTTTGTCCGTCCATGCGTCCATTCGTGCGTCAGTCTAGAGAACACTCTGTGTACCGCCATCTCGCGCGTCGTATACCCTGTGGCACATACCCGCTTTACACGTCCGTGTACCTGTCCGTCTGTCTGCCAGTCTGTCTGTCTGTGCGTCCGTGCACCCGTTCGTGCGTCCATCTAGAGAACACTCAAATTACCACCATCTCGCACACCTTGTCGCACATAGCCGCTTTACACGTCCATCTACCTGTCCGTCTGTCTGCCAGTCTGTCTGTCGTCCGTCTGTGCGTCCATCTAGAGAACACTTAAACTACCACCATCTCGCATCTCGTATACCCTGTGGCAAATACCGCTTTACGCGTCCGTCTACCTGTCCGTCCGTCTGCTAGTCTGTCTGTCCGTCCATGCGAACGTCCGTGCGTCCATATAGAGAACACTCAAAGTACCGCCATCTCGCATACCCTGTGGCACATAGCCGTTTCACACATCCGTCTACCTGTCCGTCTCAAGTCTGTCTGTTCTTCCGTGGGTCCATCTAGAGAACTCCTAAAGTACCGCAATCTCGCATCTCGTATACCCTGTGTCAAATACCGTTTACGTGTCCGTCTACCTGTCCGTCCGCCTGCTGGTCTGTCTGTCTGTCCGTCCGTCCGTGCGTCTATCTTGAGAACACCTAAAGTACCGCCATCTCGCATCTCGTATACCCTGTGGCAAATACCGCTTTACGCGTCCATCTACCTGTCTGTCCATCTGCTAGTCTGTCTGTCTGTCCGTCCGTGCGTCCGTCTGTGCATCCGTCCGTGCGTCCATCAAGAGAAATTTTAAAGTACCGCCATCTCACCTACCCTGTGGCACATAGCCGCTTTACGCGTCCGTCTACCTGTTTGTCTCTCTTCCAGTCTGTCTGTCTGTCCATCCATGCGTCAATTCGTGCGTCAATCTAGAGAACACTCTGTGTACCGCCATCTCACGCGTCGTATACCACGTGGCAAATACCCGCTTTACGCGTTCGTGTACCTGTCCGTCTGTCTGCCAGTCTGTCTCTGTCTGTTCGTCCATGCGTCCATCCGTGCGTCCATCTAGAGAACACTCAAAATACCGCCATCTCGCATACCCTTGGCACATAGCCGTTTCACACGTCCGTCTACCTGTCCGTCTGTCTGCCAGTCTGTCTGTCCATCCGTGCGTCCGTCCGTGCGTCCATCTAGAGAACACTTAAAGTACCGCAATCTTGCATCTCGTATACACTTTGGCGAATGCCGTTTACGTGTCCGTCTACCTGCCCGTCCGTCTGCTAGTCTGTCTGTCTGTCCATCCGTCCATGCATCTATCTTGAGAACACTTAGAGTACCGCTATCTCGCATCTCGTATACCCTCTGGCGAATACCGCTTTACACATCTGTCTACCTGTCTGTCCGTCTGCTAGTCTGTCTGTCTGTCCGTCCGTCCGTTCGTCCGTGCGTCCGTCCGTGCGTCCATCTAGAGAACACTCAAGGTACCGCCATCTCGCATACCCTGTGGCACATAGCCGCTTTACGCGTCTGTCTACCGGTCCGTCTCTCTGCCAGTCTGTCTGTCTGTCCGTCCATGCGTCCATTCGTGCGTCAATCTAGAGAACACTCTGTGTACCGCCATCTCGCGCGTCTTATACCCTGTGGCACACACCCGCTTTACGCGTCCATCTACCTGTCCGTCTGTCTGCCAGTTTGTCTGTCTGTTCGTCCGTACGTCCGTTCGTGCGTCCATCTAGAGAACACTCAAAGTACCGCCATCTGCACACCCTGTGGCACATAGCCGCTTTACACGTCCGTCTACCTGTCTGTCTGTCTGCCAGTCTGTCTGTCTTTCCGTCCGTGCGTCCATCTAGAGAACACTTAAAGTACCGCCATCTCGCATCTCGTATACCCTGTGGCATGTACCGCTTTACGCGTCCGTCTACCTGTCCGTCCATCTGCTAGTCTGTCTGTCCGTCCGTGAGTCCATCCGTTCGTCCATATAGAGAACACTCAAAGTACCGCCATCTCGCATACCCTGTGGAACATACGCGCTTTATGTGTCCGTCTGTCTGTCCGTCTATCTGCTAGTCTGTCTGTCTGTTTTTCCATGCGTCCATCCGTGCGTCCATCTAGAGAACACTCAAAATACCGCCATCTCGCATACCCTTGGCACATAGCCGTTTCACACGTCCGTCTACCTGTCCGTCTGTCTGCCAGTCTGTCTGTCCATCCGTGCGTCCGTCCGTGCGTCCACCTAGAGAACACTTAAAGTACCGCAATCTCGCATCTCGTATACACTGTGGCAAATGCCGTTTACGTGTCCGTCTACCTGTCCATCCGTCTGCTAGTCTGTCTGTCTGTCCATCCGTCCGTGCGTCTATCTTGCGAACACTTAGAGTACCGCCATCTCGCATCTCGTATACCCTCGGGCAAATACCGCTTTACGCATCCGTCTACCTGTCTGTCCGTCTGCTAGTCTGTCTGTCTGTCCGTCCGTCCGTCCGTCCGTGCGTCCGTCCGTGCATCCATCTAGAGAACACTCAAGGTACAGCAACCTCGCATACCCTGTGGCACATAGCCGCTTTACGCGTCGGTCAACCTGTCCGTCTCTCTTCCAGTCTGTCTGTCTGTCCGTTCATGCGTCCATTCGTGCGTCAATCTAGAGAACACTGTGTACCGCCATCTCGCGCGTCGTACACCCTGTGGCACATACCCGCTTTACAAGTTCGTCTACCTGTCCGTCTCTCTGCCAGTCTGTCTGTCTGTTCGTCCATGCGTCCATCCGTGCGTCCATCTAGAGAACACTCAAAGTACCGCCATCTCGCATACGCTGCGGCACATAGCCATTTCACACATCCGTCTACCTGTCCGTCTGTCTGCCAGTCTGTCTGTTTTTCCGTGCGTCCGTCCGTGCGTCCATCTAGATAACACTTAAAATACCGCAAACTCACATCTCGTATACCCTGTGTCAAATACCGTTTACATGTCCGTCTTTCTGTCCATCCGCCTGCTAGTCTGTCTGTCTGTCCGTCCGTCCGTGCGTCTATCTTGAGAACACTTAAAGTACCGCCATCTCGCATCTCGTATACCCTGTGGCAAATACCGCATTAGGCGTCCGTCTACCTGCCTGTCCATCTGCTAGTCTGTCTGTGTGTCCGTCCGTGCGTCCGTCTGTGCGTCCGTCCGTGCGTCCATCTAGAGAACATTCAAAGTACCGCCATCTCGCATACGCTGTGGCACATAGCCGCTTTACGCGTCCGTCTACCTGTCCGTCTCTCTGCCAGTCTGTCTGTCTGTCCTTCCATGCGTCCATCCGTGCGTATATCTAGAGAACACTCAAAGTACCACCATCTCGCATAACCTGCGGCACATAGCCGTTTCACACATCCGTCTACCTGTCCGTCTGTCTGCCAGTCTGTCTGTTCTTCCGTGCGTCCGTCCGTGCGTCCATCTAGAGAACACTTAAAGTACCGCCATCTCGCATCTCGTATACCCTGTGGCAAATACCGCATTACGCGTCCGTCTACCTGTCTGTCCATCTGCTAGTCTGTCTGTGTGTCCGTCCGTGCGTCCGTCCGTGCGTCCGTCCGTGCGTCCATCTAGAGAACATTCAAAGTACCGCCATCTGGCATACCCTGTGGCACATATCCGCTTTACGCGTCCGTCTACCTGTCCGTCTCTCTGCCAGTCTGTCTGTCTGTCCTTCCATGCGTCCATTCGTGCGTCACTCTAGAGAACACTCTGTGTACCGCCATCTCGCGCGTCGTATACCCTGTGGCACATACCCGCTTTACGCGTCCATCTACCTGTCCGTCTGTCTGCCAGTCTGTCTGTCTGTCATTCCGCGCGTCACTACGTGCGTATATCTAGAGAACACTCAAAGTACCACCATCTCGCATAACCTGTGGCACATAGCCGCTTTACACGTCCGTCTACCTGTCCGTTTGTCTGCCAGTCAGTCTGTCTTTTCGTCCGTGCGTCCGTCTAGAGAACACTTAAAGTACCGCCATCTCGCTTCTCGTATACCCTGTGGCAAATACCGCTTTACGCGTCCGTGTACCTGTCCGTCCGTCTGCTAGTCTGTGTGTCTGTCCGTCCGAGCGCCCGTCCGTGCGTCTATCTTGAGGACACTTAAAGTACCGCCATCTCGCATATCGTATACCCTGTGGCAAATACCGCTTTACGCGTCTGTCTACCTGTCTGTCCGTCTGCTAGTCTGTCGGTCTGTCTGTCCGTGCGTCTGTCCGTGCGTCCATCTAGAAAACACTCAAAGTACCACCATCTCGCATACCCTGTGGCACATAGCCGCTTTACGCGTCCGTCTACCTGTCCGTCTCTCTTCCAGTCTGTCTGTCTGTCCATCCATGCGTCCATTCGTGCGTCAATCTAGAGAACACTCTGTGTACCGCCATCTCACGCGTCGTATACCACGTGTCAAATACCCGCTTTACGCGTCCGTGTACCTGTCCGTCAGTCTGCCAGTCTGTCTGTCTGTTCGTCCATGCGTCCATCCGTGCGTCCATCTAGAGAACACTCAAAGTACCGCCATCTCGCATGCTCTGTGGCACATAGCCACTTTGCACGTCCGTCTACCTGGCCGCCTGTCTTCCAGTCTCTCTGTATGTCCGTCCGTACGTCTGCCCGTGCGTCCATCTAGAGAACACCCAAAGAACCGCCATCTCACTTCTCGTATACCCTGTGGCACATACCCGCTTTACACGTCCGTCTACCTGTCCGTCTATCTCCTAGTCTGTCTGTCTGTTCGTCCATGCGTCCATCCGTGCGTCTATTTAGAGAACACTCAAAATACCGCCATCTCGCATACCCTGTGGCACATAGCCGTTTCACACATCCGTCTACCTGTCCGTCTGTCTGCCAGTCTGTCTGTTCTTCCGTGCGTCCGTCCGTGGGTCCATCTAGAGAACACCTAAAGTACCGCAATCTCGCATCTCGTATACCCTGTGTCAAATACCGTTTGCGTGTCCGTCTACCTCTCCGTCCGCCTTCTAGTCTGCCTGTCTGTCCGTCCGTGCATCCATTCGTGCGTATATCTAGAGAACACTCAAAGTACCACCATCTCGCATAACCTGTGGCACATAGCTGCTTTAAGCGTCTGTCTACCTGTCCGTCTCTCTGCCAGTCTGTCTGTCTGTCCGTCCATGCGTCCATTCATGCGTCAATCTAGAGAACACTCTGTGTACCGCCATCTCGCGCGTCTTAAACCCTGTAGCACACACCCGCTTTACGCGTCCATCTACCTGTCCGTCTGTCTGCCAGTCTGTCTGTCTGTTCGTCCGTACGTCCGTTCGTGCGTCCATCTAGAGAACACTCAAAGTACCGCCATCTGCACACCCTGTGGCACATAGCCGCTTTACACGTCCGTCTACCTGTCTGTCTGTCTGTCTTTCCGTCCGTGCGTCCATCTAGAGAACACTTAAAGTACCGCCATCTCGCATCTCGTATACCCTGTGGCATGTACCGCTTTACGCGTCCGTCTACCTGTCCGTGCATCTGCTAGTCTGTCTGTCCGTCCGTGAGTCCATCCGTTCGTCCATCTAGAGAACACTCAAAGTACCGCCATCTCGCATACCCTGTGGAACATACGCGCTTTATGCGTCCGTCTGTCTGTCCGTCTGTCTGTCAGTCTGTCTGTCTGTTCGTCCATGCGCCCATTCGTGCGTCCATCTAGAGAACACTCAAATTACCGCCATCTCGCATACCCTGTGGCACATAGCCGCTTTACACATCCGTCTGCCTGTCCGTCTCTCTGCCAGTCTGTCTGTCTGTCCGTCCATGCGTCCGTTCGTGCGTATATCTAGAGAACACTCTTAGTACCACCATCTCGCGCGTCGTATACCCTGTGGCACAGTGGCACATACCCGCTTTACACGTCCGTCTACCTGTCAGTCCGTCTGCTAGTCCGTGTGTGTGTCCGTCCGAGCGCCCGTCCGTGCGTCTATCTTGAATCTTGAGAACACTTAAAGTACCGCCATCTCGCATATCGCATACCCTGTGGCAAATACCGCTTTACGCGTCCGTCTACCTATCTTTCCGTCTGCTAGTCTGTCTGTCTGTCCGTCCATGCATCCATCCGTGCGTCCATCTAGAGAACACTCAAAGTACCACCATCTCGCATACTCTGCGGCACATAGCCGCTTTACGCATCCGTCTACCTTTCCGTCTCTCTGCCAGTCTGTCTGTTTGTCCGTCCATGCGTCCATTCGTGCGTCAGTCTAGAGAACACTCTGTGTACCGCCATCTCGCGCGTCGTATACCCTGTGGCACATACCCGCTTTACACGTCCGTGTACCTGTCCGTCTGTCTGCCAGTCTGTCTGTCTGTGCGTCCGTGCACCCGTTCGTGCGTCCATCTAGAGAACACTCAAATTACCACCATCTCGCACACCTTGTCGCACATAGCCGCTTTACACGTCCATCTACCTGTCCGTCTGTCTGCCAGTCTGTCTGTCGTCCGTCTGTGCGTCCATCTAGAGAACACTTAAACTACCACCATCTCGCATCTCGTATACCCTGTGGCAAATACCGCTTTACGCGTCCGTCTACCTGTCCGTCCGTCTGCTAGTCTGTCTGTCCGTCCATGCGAACGTCCGTGCGTCCATATAGAGAACACTCAAAGTACCGCCATCTCGCATACCCTGTGGCACATAGCCGTTTCACACATCCGTCTACCTGTCCGTCTCAAGTCTGTCTGTTCTTCCGTGGGTCCATCTAGAGAACTCCTAAAGTACCGCAATCTCGCATCTCGTATACCCTGTGTCAAATACCGTTTACGTGTCCGTCTACCTGTCCGTCCGCCTGCTGGTCTGTCTGTCTGTCCGTCCGTCCGTGCGTCTATCTTGAGAACACCTAAAGTACCGCCATCTCGCATCTCGTATACCCTGTGGCAAATACCGCTTTACGCGTCCATCTACCTGTCTGTCCATCTGCTAGTCTGTCTGTCTGTCCGTCCGTGCGTCCGTCTGTGCATCCGTCCGTGCGTCCATCAAGAGAAATTTTAAAGTACCGCCATCTCACCTACCCTGTGGCACATAGCCGCTTTACGCGTCCGTCTACCTGTTTGTCTCTCTTCCAGTCTGTCTGTCTGTCCATCCATGCGTCAATTCGTGCGTCAATCTAGAGAACACTCTGTGTACCGCCATCTCACGCGTCGTATACCACGTGGCAAATACCCGCTTTACGCGTTCGTGTACCTGTCCGTCTGTCTGCCAGTCTGTCTCTGTCTGTTCGTCCATGCGTCCATCCGTGCGTCCATCTAGAGAACACTCAAAATACCGCCATCTCGCATACCCTTGGCACATAGCCGTTTCACACGTCCGTCTACCTGTCCGTCTGTCTGCCAGTCTGTCTGTCCATCCGTGCGTCCGTCCGTGCGTCCATCTAGAGAACACTTAAAGTACCGCAATCTTGCATCTCGTATACACTTTGGCGAATGCCGTTTACGTGTCCGTCTACCTGCCCGTCCGTCTGCTAGTCTGTCTGTCTGTCCATCCGTCCATGCATCTATCTTGAGAACACTTAGAGTACCGCTATCTCGCATCTCGTATACCCTCTGGCGAATACCGCTTTACGCATCTGTCTACCTGTCTGTCCGTCTGCTAGTCTGTCTGTCTGTCCGTCCGTCCGTTCGTCCGTGCGTCCGTCCGTGCGTCCATCTAGAGAACACTCAAGGTACCGCCATCTCGCATACCCTGTGGCACATAGCCGCTTTACGCGTCTGTCTACCGGTCCGTCTCTCTGCCAGTCTGTCTGTCTGTCCGTCCATGCGTCCATTCGTGCGTCAATCTAGAGAACACTCTGTGTACCGCCATCTCGCGCGTCTTATACCCTGTGGCACACACCCGCTTTACGCGTCCATCTACCTGTCCGTCTGTCTGCCAGTTTGTCTGTCTGTTCGTCCGTACGTCCGTTCGTGCGTCCATCTAGAGAACACTCAAAGTACCGCCATCTGCACACCCTGTGGCACATAGCCGCTTTACACGTCCGTCTACCTGTCTGTCTGTCTGCCAGTCTGTCTGTCTTTCCGTCCGTGCGTCCATCTAGAGAACACTTAAAGTACCGCCATCTCGCATCTCGTATACCCTGTGGCATGTACCGCTTTACGCGTCCGTCTACCTGTCCGTCCATCTGCTAGTCTGTCTGTCCGTCCGTGAGTCCATCCGTTCGTCCATATAGAGAACACTCAAAGTACCGCCATCTCGCATACCCTGTGGAACATACGCGCTTTATGTGTCCGTCTGTCTGTCCGTCTGTCTGTCAGTCTGTCTGTCTGTTCGTCCATGCGCCCATCCGTGCGTCCATCTAGAGAACACTCAAATTACCGCCGTCTCGCATATCCTGTGGCACATAGCCGCTTTACACATTCGTCTGCCTGTCCGACTCTCTGCCAGTCTGTCTGTCTGTCCGTCCATGCGTCCGTTTGTGCGTCAATCTAGAGAATACTCTTAGTACCACCATCTCGCGCGTCGTATACCCTGTGGCACAGTGGCACATACCCGCTTTACACGTCCGTCTACCTGTCGGTTCGTCTGCTAGTCCGTGTGTCTGTCCGTCCGAGCGCCCGTCCGTGCGTCTATCTTGAATCTTGAGAACACTTAAAGTACCGCCATCTCGCTTATCGCATACCCTGTGGCAAATACCGCTTTACGCGTCCGTCTACCTATCTTTCCGTCTGCTAGTCTGTCTGTCTGTCCGTCCATGCATCCATCCGTGCGTCCATCTAGAGAACACTCAAAGTACCACCATCTCGCATACTCTGCGGCACATAGCCGCTTCACGCGTCCGTCTACCTTTCCGTCTCTCTGCCAGTCTGTCTGTCTGTCCGTCCATGCGTCCATTCGTGCGTCAATCTAGAGAACACTCTGTGTACCGCCATCTCGCGCGTCGTATACCCTGTGGCACATACCCGCTTTACGCGTCCGTGTACCTGTCCGTCTGTCTGCCAGTCTGTCTGTCTGTGCGTCCGTGCACCCGTTCGTGCGTCCATCTAGAGAACACTCAAAGTACCGCCATCTCGCATACCCTGTGGCACATAGCCGTTTCACACATCCGTCTACCTGTCCGTCTGTCTGCCAGTCTGTCTGTTCTTCCGTGCGTCCGTCCGTGGGTCCATCTAGAGAACACCTAAAGTACCGCAATCTCGCATCTCGTATACCCTGTGTCAAATACCGTTTACGTGTCCGTCTACCTCTCCGTCCGCCTTCTAGTCTGTCTGTCTGTCCGTCCGTCCGTGCGTCTATTTTAGAACACCTAAAGTAGCGCCATCTCGCATCTCGTATACCCTGTGGGAAATACCGCTTTACGCGTCCGTCTACCTGTCTGTCCATCTGCTAGTCTGTCTGTTTGTCCGTCCGTGCGTCTGTCCGTGCGTCCGTCCGTGCGTCCATCTAGAGAACACTCAAAGTACCACCATCTCGCATACCCTGTGGCACAGAGCCGCATTACGCGTCCGTCTACCTGTCCGTCTCTCTTGCAGTCTGTCTGTCTGTCCATCCATGCGTCAATTCGTGCGTCAATCTAGAGAACACTCTGTGTACCGCCATCTCACGCGTCGTATACCACGTGGCAAATACCCGCTTTACACGTCCGTGTACCTGTCCGTCTGTCTGCCAGTCTGTCTGTCTGTTCGTCCATGCGTCCATCCGTGCGTCCATCTAAAGAACACTCAAAGTACCGCCATCTCGCATACCCTGTGGCACATAGCCGCTTTGCACGTCCGTCTACCTGTCTGCCTGTCTTCCAGTCCGTCTGTCTGTCTGTCCGTGCGTCTGCCCATGCGTCCATCTAGAGAACACCTAAAGAACCGCCATCTCACTTCCCGTATACCCTGTGGCACATACCCGCTTTACACGTCCGTCTACCTGTCCGTCTATCTGCTAGGCTGTCTGTCTGTTCGTCCATGCGTCCATCCGTGCGTCCATCTAGAGAACACTCAAAATACCGCCATCTCGCGTACCCTTGGCACATAACCGTTTCACACGTCCGTCTACCTGTCCGTCTGTCTGCCAGTCTGTCTGTCCATCTGTGCGTCCGTCCGTGCGTCCACCTAGAGAACACTTAAAGTACCGCTATCTCGCATCTCGTATACACTGTGGCAAATGCCGTTTACGTGTCCGTCTACCTGTCCATCCATCTGCTAGTCTGTCTGTCTGTCCATCCGTCCGTGCGTCTATCTTGCGAACACTTAGAGTACCGCCATCTCGCATCTCGTATACCCTCTGGCAAATACCGCTTTACACGTCCGTCTACCTGTCAATTCGTCTGCTAGTCCGTGTGTCTGTCCGTCCGAGCGCCCGTCCGTGCGTCTATCTTGAATCTTGAGAACACTTAAAGTACCGCCATCTCGCATATCGCATACCCTGTGGCAAATACCGCTTTACGCGTCCGTCTACCTATCTCTCCGTCTGCTAGTCTGTCGATCTGTCCGTCCATGCATCCATCCGTGCGTCCATCTAGAGAACACTCAAAGTACCACCATCTCGCATACCCTGCGGCACATAGCCGCTTTACGCGTCCGTCTACCTTTCCCTCTCTCTGCCAGTCTGTCTGTCTGTCCGTCTATGCATCCATTCGTGCGTCAATCTAGAGAACACTCTGTGTACCGCCATCTCGCACGTCGTATACCCTGTGGCACATACCCGCTTTACGCGTCCGTGTACCTGTCCGTCTGTCTGCCAGTCTGTCTGTCTGTGCGTCCATGCACCCGTTCGTGCGTCATCTAGAGAACACTCAAATTACCGCCATCTCGCACACCCTGTGGCACATAGCCGCTTTACACGTCCATCTACCTGTCCGTCTGTCTGCCAGTCTGTCTGTCTGTCCGTCTGTGCGTCCATCTAGAGAACACTTAAACTACCGCCATCTCGCATCTCGTATACACTGTGGCAAATACTGCTTTACGCGTCCGTCTACCTGTCCGTCCGTCCGCTAGTCTGTCTGTCTGTCCATGCGACCGTCCGTGCGTCCATATAGAGAACACTCAAAGTACCGCCATTTCGCATACCCTGTGGCACATAGCCGCTTTACGCGTCCGTCTACCTTTCCGTCTCTCTGCCAGTCTGTCTGTCTTCGTATACCCTGTGGCACATACCCGCTTTACAAGTTCGTCTACCTGTCCGTCTGTCTGCCAGTCTGTCCGTCTGTTCGTCCATGCGTCCATCCGTGCGTCCATCTAGAGAACACTCAAAATACCGCCATCTCGCATACCCCGGGCACATAGCCGTTTCACACGTCCGTCTACCTGTCCGTCTGTCTGCCAGTCTGTCTGCCCATCCGTGCGTCCGTCCGTGCGTCCATCTAGAGAACACTTAAAGTACCGCAATCTCGCATCTCGTATACACTGTGGCAAATGCCATTTACGTGTCCGTCTACCTGTCCGTCCGTCTGCTAGTCTGTCTGTCTGTCCATCCGTCCGTGCGTCTATCTTGAGAACACTTAGAGTACTGCCATCTCGGATCTCGTATACCCTCTGGCAAATACCGCTTTACGCATCCGTCTACCTGTCTGTCCGTCTGCTAGTCTGTCTGTCTTTCCGTCCGTCCCTCCAGCCGTGCGTCTGTCCGTGCGTCCATCTAGAGAACACTCAAGGTACCGCCATCTCGCATACCCTGTGCACATAGCCGCTTTACGCGTCTGTCTACCTGTCCGTCTCTCTGCCAGTCTGTCTGTCTGCCCGTCCATGCGTTCATTCGTGCATCAATCTAGAGAACACTCTGTGTACCGCCATCTCGCGCGTCTTATACCCTGTGGCACACACCCGCTTTACGCGTCCATCTACCTGTCCGTCTGTCTGCCAGTCTGTCTGTCTGTTCGTCCGTACGTCCGTTCGTGCGTCCTTCTAGAGAATACTCAAAGTACCGCCATCTGCACACCCTGTGGCACATAGCCGCTTTACACGTCCGTCTACCTGTCTGTCTGTCTTCCAGTCTGGCTGTCTTTCCGTCCGTGCGTCCATCTGGAGAACACATAAAGTACCGCCATCTCGCATCTCGTATACCCTGTGGCAAATACCGCTTTACACGTCCGTTTACCTGTCCGTCCGTCTGCTAGTCTGTGTGTCTGTCCGTCCGAGCGCCCGCCCGTGCGTCTATCTTGAGGACACTTAAAGTACCGCCATCTCGCATATCGTAAACCCTGTGGCAAATACCGCTTTACGCGTCCGTCTACCTGTCTGTCCGTCTGCTAGTCTGTCGGTCTGTCCGTCCGTGCGTCCGTCCGTGCGTCCATCTAGAGAACACTCAAAGTACCACCATCTCGCATACCCTGTGGCACATAGCCACTTTACGCGTCCGTCTACCTGTCCGTCTCTCTTGCAGTCTGTCTGTCTGTCCATCCATGCGTCCATTTGTGCGTCAATCTAGAGAACGCTTTGTGAACCGCCATCTCACGCGTCGTATACCACGTGGCAAATAACCGCTTTACGCGTCCGTGTACCTGTCCGTCTGTCTGCCAGTCTGTCTGTCTGTTCGTCCATGCGTCCATCCGTGCGTCCATCTAGAGAACACTCAAAGTACAAGCCATCTCGCATACCCTGTGGCACATAGCCGCTTTGCACGTCCGTCTACCTGTCCGCCTGTCTTCCAGTCTGTCTGTCTGTCCGTCCATGCGTCTGCCCGTGCGTCCATCTAGTGAACACCTAAAGAACCGCCATCTCACTTCTCGCATACCCGGCAGCACATACCCGCTTTACACGTCCGTCTACCTGTCCGTCTATCTGCTAGTCTGTCTGTCTGTTTTTCCCTGCGTCCATCCGTGCGTCCATCTAGAGAACACTCAAAATACCGCCATCTCGCATACCCTTGGCACATAGCCGTTTCACACGTCCGTCAACCTGTCCGTCTGTCTGCCAGTCTGTCTGTCCATCCGTGCGTCCGTCCGTGCGTCCACCTAGAGAACACTTAAAGTACCGCAATCTCGCATCTCGTATACACTGTGGCAAATGCCGTTTACGTGTCCGTCTACCTGTCCATCCGTCTGCTAGTCTGTCTGTCTGTCCATCCGTCCGTGCGTCTATCTTGCGAACACTTAGAGTACCGCCATCTCGCATCTCGTATACCCTCTGGCAAATACCGCTTTACGCATCCGTCTACCTGTCTGTCCGTCTGCTAGTCTGTCTGTCTGTCCTTCCGTCCGTCCGTCCGTGCGTCCGTCCGTGCATCCATCTAGAGAACACTCAAGGTACCGCAACCTCGCATACCCTGTGGCACATAGCCACTTTACGCGTCGGTCAACCTGTCCGTCTCTCTTCCAGTCTGTCTGTCTGTCCGTTCATGCGTCCATTCGTGCGTCAATCTAGAGAACACTGTGTACCGCCATCTCGCGCGTCGTACACCCTGTGGCACATACCCGCTTTACAAGTTCGTCTACCTGTCCGTCTCTCTGCCAGTCTGTCTGTCTGTCCTTCCATGCGTCCATCCGTGCGTATATCTAGAGAACACTCAAAGTACCACCATCTCGCATAACCTGCAGCACATAGCCGTTTCACACATCCGTCTACCTGTCCGTCTGTCTGCCAGTCTGTCTGTTCTTCCGTGCGTCCGTCCGTGCGTCCATCTAGAGAACATTTAAAGTACCGCCATCTCGCATCTCGTATACCCTGTGGCAAATACCGCATTACGCGTCCGTCTACCTGTCTGTTCATCTGCTAGTCTGTCTGTGTGTCCGTCCGTGCGTCCGTCTGTGCGTGCGTCCGTGCGTCCATCTAGAGAACATTCAAAGTACCGCCATCTGGCATACCCTGTGGCACATATCCGCTTTACGCGTCCGTCTACCTGTCCGTCTCTCTGCCAGTCTGTCTGTCTGTCCTTCCATGCGTCCATTCGTGCGTCACTCTAGAGAACACTCTGTGTACCGCCATCTCGCGCGTCGTATACCCTGTGGCACATACCCGCTTTACGCGTCCATCTACCTGTCCGTCTGTCTGCTGTCTGTCTGTCTGTCCGTCCGTGCGTCCCTCCGTGCGTATATCTAGAGAACACTCAAAGTACCACCATCTCGCATAACCTGTGGCACATAGCCGCTTTACACGTCCGTCTACCTGTCCGTTTTTCTGCCAGTCAGTCTGTCTTTTCGTCCGTGCGTCCGTCTAGAGAACACTTAAAGTACCGCCATCTCGCTTCTCGTATACCCTGTGGCAAATACCGCTTTACGCGTCCGTGTACCTGTGCGTCCGTCTGCTAGTCTGTGTGTCTGTCCGTCCGAGCGCCCGTCCGTGCGTCTATCTTGAGGACACTTAAAGTACCGCCATCTCGCATATCGTATACCCTGTGGTATACCCGCTTTACGCGTCCGTGTACCTGTCCGTCAGTCTGCCAGTCTGTCTGTTTGTTCGTCCATGCGTCCATCCGTGCGTCCATCTAGAGAACACTCAAAGTACCGCCATCTCGCATACCCTGTGGCACATAGCCGCTTTGCACGTCCGTCTACCTGGCCGCCTGTCTTCCAGTCTCTCTGTCTGTCCGTCCGTACGTCTGCCCGTGCGTCCATCTAGAGAACACCTAAAGAACCGCCATCTCACTTCTCGTATACCCTGTGGCACATACCCGCTTTACACGTCCGTGTACCTGTCCGTCTATCTCCTAGTCTGTCTGTCTGTTCGTCCATGCGTCCATTCGTGCGTCCATCTAGAGAACACTCAAAATACCACCATCTCGTATACCCTTGGCACATAGCCGTTTCACACGTCCGTCTACCTGTCCGTCTGTCTGCCAGTCTGTCTGTCCATCCGTGCGTCCATCCGTGCGTCCGTGCGTGCGTCCATCTAGAGAACACTTAAAGTACCGCAATCTCGCATCTCGTATACACTGTGGCAAATGGCGTGTACGTGTACGTCTACCTGTCCCTCCGTCTGCTAGTCTGTCTGTCCGTCCGTGAGTCCATCCGTTCGTCCATCTAGAGAAAACTGAAAGTACCGCCATCTCGCATACCCTGTGGAACATACGCGCTTTACGCGTCCGTCTGCCTGTCCGTCTCTCTGCCAGTCTGTCTGTCTGTCCGTCTGAGCGCCCGTCCGTGCGTCTATCTTGAATCTTGAGAACACCTAAAGTACTGCCATCTCGCATTTCGTATACCCTGTGGCAAATACCGCTTTACGCGCCCCTCTACCTGTCTGTTCGCCTGCTAGTCGGTCTGTTCGTCCGGGCGTCCGTCCGTGCGTCCATCTAGAGAACACTCAAAGTACCACCATCTCGCATACCCTGTGGCACATAGCCGTTTTACGCGTCTATCTACCCTTCCGTCTGTCTGCCAGTCTATCTGTTCTTCCGTGCTTCCGTCCGTGCGTCCATCTAGAGAACACCTAAAGTACCGCAATCTCGCATCTCGTATACCTTGTGGCAAATACCGTTTACTTTTCCGTCTACCTGTTCGTCCGTCTGCTAGTCTGTCTGTCTGTCCGTCTGTTCGTGCGTCCATCTAGAGAACACTCAAAGTACCGCCGTCTCACATACCTTGTTGCACATAGCCGCTTTACGCGTCCGTCTACTTGTCCGTCTCTCTGCCGGCTATACACAGTGGAGGGCCAGGAAGCAATGTTATAAAAAGGGTTAAAACATGCATGTACAGCCTGCAAGCAAAACATTCTTCTTTAAGATGCACTCGGGCACATTGCCAGTGAAAGTGTTCTTGGAAGCAAAGGGATGTTTTTCCCCCTGGGGATCCAATTGCATAATTTGCAAAGCACATCAGCCCAAAGAAAAAAAAAGCGCCGCACCACCACCGGAAGAGCTCGAACCTTCTGCCTTTCGGTTAACAGCCGATCGCGCTAGCCAATTAGGCCACGGAGACAATCGTGCTCCGCTCTCACCACCGTCAGAACATTTCTTCAGAGCTATCAGCCCTAAGAAAAAGAAGCGCCGCACCACCACCGGGGGCTGGAACCTCCAACCTTTCGGTCAACAGCCGATCGCGCAAGCCGATTGCGCCACGGAGACAGTCGTGCTCCACTCTCACCACTATCAGAACACATCTTCAAAGCTATCAGCGCAAAGAAAAAAAAACGACACACCGTCCCCGGGCGGGCTCAAACCTCACACCTTTCGGTTCACAGCCGACCGCACCAGCCAATTGTGGCACGGAGACAGTCCTGCTATACTCTCACCACCATCAGAACTTATCTTCAAAACTATCAGCCCAAAGGAAAAAAAGCGCCGCACCACCACCGGGTGTGCTCGAAACTCCAACCTATCGGTTAACAGCCGATCGCGCTAGCCAATTGCGCCACAGAGACAGTCGTGCTCCACTCTTACCACCCTCAGAACATATCTCCAAAGATATCAGCGCAAAGAAAAAAAAGCGGCACACCGTCCCCGGGTGGGCTCAAGCCTCCAACTTTTCGATTGACAGCCGATCGCGCTAGCCAACTGCGCCACGAAGACAGTCGTGCTCCACTCTCACCACCATCAGAACATACCTTCAAAGCTATCAGCGCAAAGAAAAAAAGCGCCGCAACCCCACGGGGTGGGCTCAAAACTCCAACCTTTCTGGTAACAGCCGATCGCGCTAGCCAATTGCGCCACGGAGACAGTCGTGCTCCACTTTCACCACCATCAGAACATATCTTCAAAGCTATCAGCCCAAAGATAAAAAAAGCGCCGCACCACCGCCGGGTGGGCTCGAACCTCCAACCTTTCGGTTAACAGCCGATCGCGCTAGCCAACTGCGCCATGGAGACAGTCCTGCCCCACTCTCACCACCATCAGAACATATCTTCAAAGCTATCCCCCTAAAGAAGAAAAAGCAACACACCACTCCCGGGAGGGCTCGAACCTCCAACCTTTCAGTTAACAGCCCATCGCGCTAGCCAATTGCGCCACGGAGACAGTCCTGCTCCGCTCTCATCACCATCAGAACATATCTTCAAAGCTATCAGCGCAAAGAAAAAGCAACACACCACTCCTGGGAGGGCTCGAAACTCCAACCTTTCGATTAACAGCCGATCGCGCTAGCCAACTGTGCCACGGAGACACTCCTGTCCACTCTCACCACCATCAGAACATATCTTCAAAGCTATCAGCCCAAAGTAAAAAAAAGCGCCGCACCACCACGGAGTGGGCTCGAAACTCCTCCTTTTCTGTTAACAGCCGATCGCGCTAGCCTATTGCGCCACGGAGACAGACCTGCACCACTCTCACCACCATCAGAACATATCTTCGAAGCTATCAGCCCAAAAAATAAAAAGTGCCGCACCACCACCGGGTGGGCTCGAACCTCCAACCTTTTGGTTAACAGCTGATCGCACTAGCCAATTAGGCCACAGAGACAGTCGTGCTCTACTCTCACCACCGTCAGAACATTTCTCAAAAGCTATCAGCGCAAAAAAAAGCGACACACCGTCCACGGGTGGGCTCGAACCTCCACCTTTCGGTTAAGAGCCAATCGCGCTAGCCAATTGCGCCACAGAGACAGTCGTGCTCTACTCTCACCACCATCAGAACATATCTTCAAAGCTATCAGCCCAAAGAAAAAAAAGCAACACAGTACTCGCGGGAGGGCTCGAACCTCCAACCTTTCGGTTAACAGCCGATCACGCTAGCCAACTGCGCCACGGAGACAGTCGTGCTCCACTTTCACCACCGTCGGAACATTTCTTCGGAGCTATCCGCCCAAAGAAAAAAAAGCGCCGCACCACCAACAGGTGGGCTCGAACCTCCAATCTTTCAGTTAACAGCCGATCGCGCTAGATAATTGCGCCACGGAGACAGTCATGCTCGACTTTCACCACCATCAGAACATATCTTCAAAGCTATCAGCCTAAAGAAGAAAAAGCAACACACCACTCCCGGGAGGGCTCGAACCTCCAACCTTTCAATTAACAGCCGATCGCGCTAGCGAATAGCGCCACGGAGACAGTCGTGCTCCACTCTCACCACCATCAGAACATTTCTTCAGAGCTATCAGCTCAAAGGAAAAAAAGCATCGCACCACTACCGGGTGGGCTCAAACCTCCAACCTTTCGCTTAACAGCCCATCGCGCTAGCCAATTGCGCCACGGAGACAGTCGTGCTCCACTCTCACCACCATCGGAACATATCTTCAAAGCTATCAGCCCAAAGAAAAAAAGGCGCCGCACCACCACCGGGTGGGCTCGAACCTCCAACCTTTCGCGAAAGTTAACAGCCGATCGCGCTAGCCAATTGCGCAACGAAGACAGTCCTGCTCCACTCTCACCACCATCAGCACATATCTTCAAAGCTATCAGCCCAAAGTAAAAAAAAGCGCCACACCACCACGGAGTGGGCTCGAAACTCCTCCTTTTCTGTTAACAGCCGATCGCGCTAGCCTATTGCGCCACGGAGACAGACCTGCACCACTCTCACCACCATCAGAACATATCTTCGAAGCTATCAGCCCAAAAAATAAAAAGCGCCGCACCACCACCGGGTGGGTTCGAACCTCCAACCTTTTGGTTAACAGCTGATCGCACTAGCCAATTAGGCCACAGAGACAGTCGTGCTCTACTCTCACCACCGTCAGAACATTTCTCCAAAGCTATCAGCGCAAAAAAAAGCGACACACCGTCCACGGGTGGGCTCGAACCTCCACCTTTCGGTTAACAGCCAATCGCGCTAGCCAATTGCGCCACAGAGACAGTCGTGCTCTACTCTCACCACCATCAGAACATATTGTTGCGGGTTCGCGGCTATGCAGCTATGCGGGCGGTGCGAAGAAGAAGACGACGACGTTTTTGGGCTGTTCGAAAATACACAACGGCTGCCATCTTGACTGCTGGAGTACTTTTCTACTCTAAAGTAGTAAATACATTCGCAACATTTTGGTGGAGGTGCTGGGTACTGCATTGACGCTGCATTGGACTCCCGACCTGAAAACCCTCTGCTGACCTTGACTACGGACAAAAACCTGCTTGATGTAGAAGTGGATGGCCTTCCTGTTACTGCCCTTATTGACACCGGCGCACATATTTCAATTCTGAGCTCTGACCTCCGTGCACGATTAAACAAGGTCCTTACGCCGCCAGAGTCCCTATTTGTACGTGTCGCTAGTGGAGCGACCCCGGCTGTGCTCGGAATGTGCACCGCGCGTGTGAGATTCGCCGACCGCCAGACGTCCGTTCTATTCCATGTTCTCGCTCACTGTCCACATGACGTCATCCTTGGACTCGATTTTTTGTCCGACCACTCCGCTGTAATTGACTGCTCAGCCGGCGTCGTGCAACTTGACCTGCCTGCGGCCACCGAAGAGTCGAAGATGGTACAGAACAAGCTTTCGTGCGCTGAGTTTGTTCGCCTCCCACCCCAAGCCCTAACTTGTGTCACAGTTGAACCATATCCCAGTGTTCCGGATGGGGATTACGTGGTCTTTCCCTCTCCCGGTGTTTTACTGGCCCGCAACGTTTCCTCCCCGTACACCATATTAACTGTCACAGCGAACAAGACGTGCCTTCCTCTTCTGAACTTCGGACTCAGCCCTCAAATCCTACCACAAGGCATTGTTCTCGCCACTCTTTCACCGTCACACGAGTGCCAGATCTCATCAGTGTCACGTGAACTGGCCACAGTCGCCTCGCCGAACCCGCATAGCACCGATGTAGCCAACTCTACACGGCTCAACAATGTAACTAAGATGATTGCCTCAGACCTGTTGCCGTCTCAGGTCAAAGACCTCACTGATCTTCTCACGAGCTATTCGGACATATTTGACTTTGACGGTAGGCCCATAGGTCAAACATCGCAAGTCAAACATCGCATTAATACCGGTGATGCAGCTCCAATTCACAGGCGTCCCTATCGAGTGTCACCATCACAGCGCCAAGTTATCCAACAGGAGGTGAATAAGATGCTCACAAAAGGCATCATAGAGCCCTCATCGAGTCCGTGGGCGTCCCCTGTAGTCCTAGTTAAAAAGAAGGACAATACCTGGCGTTTCTGCGTGGACTATCGGCATTTAAACAAGGTCACCAAAAGGGATGTCTACCCGCTTCCTCGTATTGATGATGCCCTGGACTGCCTTCATGGCGCAACCTATTTTTCTTCGATAGACTTACGCTCCGGTTACTGGCAGATCGCCGTGGACGACCGCGACCGGGAGAAGACCGCCTTTGTAACGCCTGACGGTCTCTACCAATTCAAGGTAATGCCGTTTGGCTTGTGCAATGCGCCGGCAACGTTCGAGCGGATGATGGACACGCTTTTGCGCAGCTTTAAATGGTCTATCTGCCTGTGTTATCTGGACGACGTGATTGTGTTTGCCCCAACCTTTAAGTCTCACCTCGAGCGCCTTTCCTCAATTCTTTCAGTATTTCGAGAGGCTGGGCTCCAACTTAATTCTTCGAAATGCCATTTTGGGCATCGCCAAGTTACTATTCTAGGGCATCTCGTTGACTCCTCCGGCATCCGCCCCGATCCCGACAAAGTCCGAGCTGTCCTGGATTTTCCTGTACCGACTTGTGTCAAGGACGTTCGAAGTTTTGTGGGCCTATGCTCATATTTCCGACGATTTGTCAGAAACTTCGCAGAGGTCGCACGCCCCCTCACTGATCTTTTGAAGAAAGATGTACCATTTGAGTGGGGTCCTGATCAAGGCACGGCCTTTTCCCAGCTCATAACACTTCTGACCACGCCACCGATTCTCGCCCACTTCGACCCGTCTGCTCCAACCGAGGTCCGCACTGATGCTAGTGGCTACGGTATTGGCGCGGTTTTAGCCCAGCGTCAATCCGGTCACGATCGAGTTCTTGCGTATGCCAGCCGGCTCCTTTCTCCTGCCGAACGCAATTACTCTATTACGGAACGCGAGTGCCTGGCGCTTGTATGGGCAGTTGGTAAATTCCGCCCCTATTTATATGGCCGGCCTTTCACAGTTACCACTGACCATCACGCTCTATGCTGGCTTTCAGCCCTCAAAGATCCAACGGGGCGCCTTGCTCGTTGGGCTCTGCGCCTCCAGGAATTCACATACACAGTGGTTTACAAGTCTGGCCGTTTACACCAAGACGCCGACTGCCTCTCTCGGTACCCCGTTGACGCTCCAGATCTAGTAACCGACGACGCGTCCATCTGTATTTCCTCGCTCTCTGCTTTCGGCAACATGGGATGTGAGCAACGGCGTGACGCGTCCCTACGCGAGCTAATCGACCGCCTGAACACAGGCTGTACAGACAGTTCGCTTCGCATGTTCGTTGTCATAGACGGCATTTTATACCGCCGCAACATGCACCATGTAGGAAACGAACTACTACTCGTAATACCCACTCATTTGCATTCGACCGTACTTCAGCAACTACATGATGTACCAACGGCTGGCCACCTTGGTGTTGCCAGAACGTACGACCGTGTCCGCCGACGCTTTTTCTGGCCCGGCCTCTACCGTTCTGTACAACGTTATGTTAGGTCTTGTGAGTCGTGCCAACGCCGCAAAAGGCCAGCGGTACACCCCGCCGGGCTCCTTCAACCGATCGACGTACCTGCCGAGCCTTTCTATCGTGTCGGCCTCGACCTGCTGGGCCCTTTCCCTCTTTCTAACGACGGTAACAGGTGGGTCGCCGTCGCCATAGATTACTCGACCCGTTTCGCAATTACGAGACCTCTTCCAAGCAGCTGCGCTACAGATGTCGCCGACTTTTTGATTCAAGACGTCATCTTACATCATGGTGCTCCTCGTCAACTGGTCACCGATCGCGGTCGCTACTTTTTATCTAAGGTAATTGACGATCTACTTCGTTCTTGTGCAACCAAGCACAAGCTTACGACGGCCTACCATCCTCAAACAAACGGCCTCACAGAACGTCTGAATCGCACACTCACTGACATGCTCGCCATGTACGTGTCGACGGATCATCGTGACTGGGACATTGCGCTACCCTTTGTCACTTTCGCTTACAATAGCTCACGCCACGACACTGCTGGATATTCTCCCTTTTACCTTTTGTATGGAAGAGACCCGACATTGCCGTTCGACACGCTTGTACCCAACCCTGCCGACCTGTCCACAGCATATGCTCGCCGCGCTATTAGCACCGCGGAGAAAGCCCGTCAGATTGCCCACCAGCGCCTTTCGGACTCGCAGCTCCGTCAGAAACGTAGCTATGACAGCCACCATCGGGACGTCCACTTTAGTCCAGGTGACCTCGTTCTTCTGTGGACTCCGTCGCGACATGTTGGTCTGGCTGAAAAGCTTCTACCCAAGTATTCCGGACCTTATCGTGTGCTACGGCAGGTAACTGATGTTACCTATGAAATAGCACCTCTAAACCCTTCGATACCTTCCACATCTTCCGACATCGTCCACGTCGCTCGCCTCAAGCCGTACATCTCGTCCAACACCTGCTAACAAGCGCCGGGTCGGCGCTTTTCGCCGCCGGAGGTCGATGTTGCGGGTTCGCGGCTATGCAGCTATGCGGGCGGTGCGAAGAAGAAGACGACGACGTTTTTGGGCTGTTCGAAAATACACAACGGCTGCCATCTTGACTGCTGGAGTACTTTTCTACTCTAAAGTAGTAAATACATTCGCAACAATATCTTCAAAGCTATCAGCCCAAAGAAAAAAAAGAAACACAGTACTCGCGGGAGGGCTCGAACCTCCAACCTTTCGGTTAACAGCCGATCACGCTAGCCAACTGCGCGACGGAGACAGTCATGCTCGACTTTCACCACCATCAGAACATATCTTCAAACTATCAGCGCAAAGAAAAAAGAAACACACCACCACCGGGTGGGCTCGAACCTCCAACCTTTCGCGAAAGTTAACAGCCGATCGCGCTAGCCAATGGCGCAACGAAGACAGTCCTGCTCCACTCTCACCACCATCAGCACATATCTTCAAAGCTATCAGCCCAAAGAAAATAAAGCGCCGCACCACCACCGTTTGGGCTCGAACCTCCAACCTTTCGGTTAACAGCCGATCGCGCTAGCCAATTGGGCCATGGAGACAGTCGTGCTCTACTCTCACCACCATCAGAACATATCTTCAAAGCTATCAGCCCAAAGAAAAAAAAGCAACACAGTACACGCGGGAGGGCTCGAACCTCCAACCTTTCGGTTAACAGCCGATCACGCTAGCCAACTGCGCCACGGAGACAGTCGTGCTCCACCCTCACCACCATCACAACATATCTTCAAAGAAATCAGCCCAAAGAAAAAAAAAGCGCCGCACCACCACCGAGTGGGCTCGAACCTCCAACCTTTACGATGCGGAGCATCTAATACTCGAGGCTTGTAGTGCGGCGCCGTCCGCAAGCTTCCTCCTCCTTCTTCCACCATCTGTGCATCCCTTCCTCCTCTACACACCGCGCGCGCTTCACTCATCCACCATCTGCGCACCCTTCCTCCTCTACACACCGCGTGCGCTTCTCTTCACGAACATTCGCTAGCTGTATAATGTAGCGCGCATGCGCCGTCACGCTTCGAGAACATCGGCAGCTGACGCGCGCGCATGCGCCGTCGCGCTTCGAGAACATCGGCAGCTGACGCGCGCGCATGCGCCGTTGCGCTTCTCCCCCTTCTTGAACATTCGACAGCTGACAGTGCATGCGCCGTTGCGCTGTATATATACTCAAGGTCGGTGCTCGCTCGCTCAGTTGCCGCTCGTCGGTTGGTTTGTACGGCGCGTCGACGTCCGAGGTCGCAATGATCGACGTCCCTTCGACCAGCGCCGGCCAAAGTGTTCGCGGAACCGCAACCAAGTCGTCGTCCGAAGACAAGGCAGCGCGGAGAAGAGCTCGCGACGCCGAACGTAAACGTCGGCATCGAGCGGAAGATGGTGTTAACCGATTATATGCTCCGCATCCTCCTCAGTGTTCCCCCGAGGGAAGCTGCGGGAAATTATTTGTTAACAGCTGATCGCGCTAGCCAATTGGGCCATGGAGACAGTCCTGCTCCACTCTCACCACAATCAAAACATATCTTCAAAGCTATCAGCCTAAAGAAAAATAGCAACACACCACTCCCGGGAGGGCTCGAACCTCCAACCTTTCAGTTAACAGCCGATCGCGCTAGCCAATTGCGCCACGGAGACAGTCCTGCTCCACTCTCACCACCATCAGAACATATCTTCAAAGCTATCAGCCTAAAGAAGAAAAAGCAACACACCACTCCCGGGAGGGCTCGAACCTCCAACCTTTCAGTTAACAGCCGATCGCGCTAGCGAATAGCGCCACGGAGACAGTCGTGCTCCACTCTCACCACCGTCAGAACATTTCTTCAGAGCTATCAGCTCAAAGGAAAAAAAGCATCGCACCACCACCGGGTGGGCTCGAACCTCCAACCTTTCGCTTAACAGCCCATCGCGCTAGCCAATTGCGCCACGGAGACAGTCGTGCTCCACTCTCAACACCATCGGAACATATCTTCAAAGCTATCAGCCCAAAGAAAAAAAAGCGCCGCACCACCACCGTTTGGGCTCGAACCTCCAACCTTTCGGTTAACAGCCGATCGCGCTAGCCAATAGGGCCATGGAGACAGTCCTGCTCCACTCTCACCACAATCAAAACATATCTTCAGTGCTATCAGCCTAAAGAAGAAATAGCAACACATCACTCCCGGGAGGGCTCGAACCTCCAACCTTTCAGTTAACAGCCGATCGCACTAGCCAATTGCGCCACGGAGACAGTCCTGCTCCACTCTCACCACCGTCAGAACATATCTTCACAGCTATCAGCCTAAAGAAGAAAAAGCAACACACCACTCCCGGGAGGGCTCGATTCTGCAACGTTTCGGTTAACAGCCGATCGTGCTAGCCAATAGCGCCACAGAGACAGTCGTGCTCCACTCTCACCACCGTCAGAACATATCTTCAAAGCTATCAGCCCAAAGAAAAAAAAGCGCCGCACAACCACCGGGTTGGCTCGAACCTCCAACCTTTCGGTTAACAGCCGATCGCGCTAGCCAATTGCGCCATGGAGATAGTCCTGCTCCACTCTAACCACCATCAGCACATATCTTCAAAGCTATCAGCCCAAAGAAAAAAGAGCGCCGCACCACCACCGGGTGGGCTCGAACCTCCACCTATCGGTTAACAGCCAATCGCGCTAGCCATTTGCGCCACAGAGACAGTCGTGCTTTACTCTCACCACCACCAGAACATATCTTCAAAGCTATCAGCGCAAAGAAAAAAGCAACACACCACTCGCGGGAGGGCTCGAAACTCCAACCTTTCGATTAACAGCCGATCGCGCTAGCCAATTGCGCCACAGAGACAGTCCTGCTCCACTCTCCCCACCATCAGAACATATCTTCAAAGCTGACAGCCTAAAGAAAAAAAAGCACCGCACCAACCCCGGGTGGGCTCGAAACTTCAACCTTTCGGTTAACAGCCGATCGCACTAGCCAATTGCGCCACGGAGACAGTCCTGCTCCACTCTCACCACCATCAGAACATAATCTTACAAGAAAACGTATATTTACAGATATTTACAACGATTATACGTGATGACAATGCCTGGCGCACTGGCGGGCTGCAACCACTCTCTATCCACTTCGTAGTCGTTTCTTTCAGTCTGGGACCCTCTACTGCTTTATGCCCCAATCCCACTACTGCCTTGTGGCACTACCCCGCGGCGTTAAAGCGCCGACCCGGCGCTTGTCACGAAAGGGGAGTGTTGGGTGACACATAAGGCTTCAGTCTGATGACGTGCACAACAGTGGATGGTGGTGGCATTGAGTGCGCTTCGTCGACGACTCGCTGTATCTCGTAGGTGAGGTTGGTAATCTTGCGAAGGACTTTGTATGGTCCGTCATAGCGAAATAAAAGTTTTTCTGAGAGGCCGATGTGACGACATGGGGTCCACAAGAGTACGAGAGAACCTGGTGCATACGAAACTTCGCGGTGGTGACGATCGTATCGATCTTTCTGAGAGGCTTGAGAAAGCATGAGTCGTTTTCGGGCAATCTGTCGTGCAGCGTCGGCTCGCTCTATGGCATCGCGGACGTATGTGACAGGGGAGCTTGAACCAGCGGGAAGGAGTGTATCAAGAGGCAGAGAGGGTTCCCGTCCATAAAAAAGGTAGAACGGGGAATAGCCTGCGGTGTCATGTCTGGAGGAGTTGTAAGCGAAGGTGACGTAGGGTAACGTTGCGTCCCAGTCACGGTGGTCTGGAGAAACATACATTGACAACATGTCCGTGATAGTGCGATTCAGGCGCTCTGTAAGTCCATTAGTTTGTGGATGGTATGCCGTTGTGAACTTGAGGTTATTGGAACAGGAACGTACGATATCCTGGACGACGCGAGATAAAAAGTATCGGCCTTGATCAGTAACGAGCTGTCGAGGAGCGCCGTGATGCAATATGATGTCATGTAGCAGAAAGTCGGCGACATCGGTAGCGCAGCTGGTTGGAAGAGCGCGGGTGATCGCGTAACGTGTCGCGTAGTCGGTCGCCACGGCAACCCATTTGTTCCCGGATGCAGAAGTGGGAAATGGCACGAGAAGGTCGAGCCCTACGCGGTAGAATGGTTCAGCAGGGATCTCAATAGGGTTAAGAAGGCCAGCTGGAAGCGATGTTGGTCGTTTTCGACGTTGACAAAGGTCGCAGCTGGCGACATACTTTTGCACAGAGCGATATAGGCGTGGCCAGAAAAAACGGCGCCGGACGCGATCATAAGTGCGGGTGACTCCCAGGTGACCCCCGGCAGGTTCATCGTGAAGCTGTCGGAGAACATCTACACGCAAATGGGAAGGCACGACGAGAAGGCGGTCAGGACCATTAAGGCGCATGTTGTGGCGGTAGAGAACTCCTTCATGAAGGAAATACAAGTTCAGAGAAGTGGGTGGAGTAGCGGAACTCAGGCTTTCTATGATGGGAAGTAAATCCGGGTCGCGGCGTTGCTCAGAAGCGATATCAAGAAAGTCTGATATTGATAAGACGCAAGCCTCCGTAGCTCTCTCTGTGGCGTCTGGTGGATCCACTGGATACCGTGACAGGCAGTCGGCGTCTTGATGGAGGTGACCTGATTTATAGACGACCGAGAAGGTGTATTCTTGGAGGCGTAGAGACCAACGACCGAGACGTCCCGTAGGATCCTTTAGCGAGGAAAGCCAGCAGAGTGCATGATGATCAGTTACAACCGTAAAACTGCGGCCGATGAGGTACGGGCGAAATTTAGCGACAGCCCAAACAAGAGCAAGACACTCTCTTTCGGTGATGGAATAGTTCCTCTCGGCAGGGGATAAAAGGCGGCTGGCGTAGGCGATGACACAGTCACGTCCATGCTGACGCTGAGCTAAAACAGCACCAATTCCGTGGCCACTCGCGTCCGTACGAACTTCTGTCGGGGCAGTCTGATCGAAGTGGGCTAATATTGGCGTAGTCGTGAGGGCTGCAATGAGCGCCGAAAATGCAGCACTCTGAGGCGAATTCCAAGTAAATGGGACGTCTTTTTTAAGAAGCTCGGTGAGAGGCCGCGCAATATCGGCGAAATTTCGGATGAAGCGGCGGAAATAGGAGCACAAACCAAGGAAGCTCCGAACATCCTTATGAGAAGAGGGCACGGGAAATAGAGTCAATGCGCGAATTTTGTCCGGATCGGGCTGTACACCAGATGCGTTAACGAGGTGACCAAGTACAGTTATTTCGCGACGGCCAAAATGGCATTTGGAGGAGTTCAGCTGGAGACCAGCGTTGCGAAATACTTGGAGAATACTGGACAGTCGCTCTAGATGGCTTGCGAACGTCGGTGAAAAAACAATTATATCATCTAAGTAGCATAAGCAAGTGGACCATTTGAAGCCGCGCAGAAGGGAGTCCATCATGCGCTCAAAGGTGGCCGGCGCATTACAAAGCCCAAACGGCATTACTTTAAATTGGTATAACCCATCGGGGGTTACAAATGCTGTTTTTTCTCGGTCCAGTGGGTCAACAGCAATCTGCCAATAACCAGATCGAAGGTCAATGGACGAGAAAAACTTTGCGCCATGAAGGCGGTCAAGGGCGTCATCTAGTCTTGGTAAAGGGTAAACGTCCTTCTTAGTGACCTTGTTGAGATGTCTATAGTCGACGCAAAACCGCCATGTGTTGTCCTTCTTCTTGACAAGCACGACCGGGGATGCCCACGGACTAGATTAGTGTTCGACGACGCCTTTGGCGAGCATTTTCTCGACCTCTTTCTGGATGACAGAGCGTTCGGCAGCGGAGACGCGGTAAGGGCGGCGATGAATTGGGTTGGCATCGCCGGTGTTGATGTGATGGGTCACAACTGATGTCTGGCCTAAAGGGCGATTGTCAAGATCGAATATGTCCACATAGGATGTCAACAGACGGTGGAGGTCTTGTGCTTCGGAGGGCGAAAGATCTGGTGCTATCATTTTGGCAATGTCAATGCTTGACAGGTTGGGCGCAGTGAGCAAGTTGACGTGCGGAGTAGGTTGCTGAGCCGACAGTTCAGAAATATCACACTCTTGCAACGACGACATGACGCCTAGTTTAATACCAGCAGGCAGCACATGCGTGGAGAAACCAAAGTTCAAAAGAGACAGATGGGTCTGATTGTGGCATACTCTCACCACGGTGTGCGGAACAGCAATGGAGTGCTTTAGCACAACGTCGGTAATAGGTGAAACGACATATTCACCATCGCGCACAGGCGGATCACACACGAGCTGCACGTAAGTCGCGGCTTGCGGCGGAAGATGCAGGAACTCGGTGGCACAAAGGCGACTTTGAGCGTCATGGGCAACAGCGGCGTCAAAAGGCAGTTCCAACTGAAGAAGACCCGTCGAGCAGTCGATAAGGGCGGAGTGCGCAGAGAGAAAGTCGAGGCCAAGAATCACGTCATGTGGGCACTGCTCAAGCACGGTGAACAATACGACGGTCTGGCGCCCAGCAATACACACGCGAGAGGTACACATGCCGAGAACGGCAGATGTGCTCCCATCGGCAAGCATTACTGCACACTTAATAGGAGGCGTGATCACTTTTCGCAGTTTAATACAGAGAGCAGCGCTCATGACTGAAATGTGTGCACCAGTGTCTATGAGGGCTGTAACGGTAACGTCATCCACCAAAAGGTCCAAAATATTGCGGCGTGTAGGAATTGTCAACAGAGGATTTGCAGAATGGGTCGTTAATGCAGCGTCACCTCCGGGAGCTGCATGGTCTAGTTTCCCGAGGTTGAGGGCCCAGGTCGTGCAGGGGACCTGGATCGAGAAATCATCGGCGAGAGAGATCGGCGGCCTTGGGGCGATGGTGACCGGCTGAACCTTCGGCCCTGAACGTTAGTAGGAGCAGGCTGTGGATTGTGCGGAGTAGAAAAGCGGCGAGAACTGCCTTCAAAGTGACGCCATGCCCCAGTGTTCCAAGATGAATTGAATGACCAACGATTGCGACAGTAGCGTGCAATGTGGCCGGCGCGAGAGCAGTGAAAGCAGATCGGTCTATCATCCGACGTTCTCCATTCAGCAGGGTTCCGGTAGCGGGAAGGGTAGCGTGAAGGGTACACCGGAATCTGGTTTACAGAAGCCGAGCTCTCGGTGGGGCGAACGGTGCAAACAGGTGTGATGCCGAGATTTGCTATTTCTTGGCGAACGACGGCTTGGATGAGGGAGACGGTGGATGCGTTGTCTTTAGGACCGTCAGAGGCGATGGCTGCAGGAGCCATTGCTTCGAGTTCACGACGAACGATTCGGGTGACATTTTCGGACGATGTAGCTTGCGTGAACTTGGGGGTGTCTTCACAGGTCGAAGTGGCTGCAGTATTAGGCAGACGCGCAAACTGGCGGGTTATGCGACGGTTCTTGGCGTGCTCAAAAGCTGACACTCCTTCACAACCGCGTCGACGGTGGCGCAATCTTTAACGATCAACAAATTGAAGGCGTCATCGGCAATTCCCTTTAATATGTGAGCGATTTTGTCAGTTTCGCTCATGTTCTCGTCCACCTTTCGACAGAGGCCCAATACGTCCTGTATGTAGGATACATACGATTCCGTCGATGTCTGCACGCGACATTCCAGGTCTTTCCTCGCGGCCTGCTGTCGCCCAAATGGCCTGCTGAATAACTCGAGAAGCTTCAATTTGCAAACGTCCCAGCTGGTCAACTCCGACTCATGCGTCTCATACCAGGTGAGCGCCGTATCCCGCAAGTAAAATACAACGTTGGCCAGCATCAACGTAGGGTCCCACCTATAGTATTCGCTCACGCGCTCGTACAAAGTGACCCAATCTTCAACATTCACCTTGTCCTTGCCTGTGCCCGAGAAGGTTCCGGGGTCTCGTATAGGCAGGAGAATCAGAGGAGGCAGCTGGTGCTGCTGCTGCTGGTGCTGGTGCTGGTGCTGGTGCTGCTGGTGCTGGTGCTGCTGGTGCTGGTGCTGCTGCAGCTGCGGGTGCTGTTGCTCTTGTGGGTGGGCCTGTTGAGCCATTGCAGGAAAATGAAGGTGGCGACCACTCCGAAGTTCCGTGTTGGTTTGCCGGAAAAGTCAGAGGTAGGCGTACCCCGCACCTCCACCAATAATCTTACAAGAAAACGTATATTTACAGATATTTACAACGATTACACGTGATGACAATGCCTGGCGCACTGGCGGGCTGGAACCAGTCTCTATCCACTTCGTAGTCGTTTCTTTCAGTCTGGGACCCTCTACTGCTTTATGCCCCAATCCCACTACTGCCTTGGCAATATCTTCAAAGCTATCATCCCATAGAAAAAAAAGCGCCGCACCACCACAGGGTGGGCTCGAACCTCCAACCTTTCGGTTAACGGCCGAACGCGCTAGCCAATTGCGCCACGGAGACAGTCCTGCTCCACTCTCACCACCATCAGAACATGTCTTCAAAGCTATCGTCCCATAGAAAAAAAAGCGCCGCACCACCACAGGGTGGGCTCAAACCTCCAACCTTTCGGTTAACGGCCGATCGCGCTAGCCAATTGCGCCAGAGACAGTCGTGCTCCACTCTCACCACCAATAGAACATATCTTCAAAGCTGTCAGCGCAAAGAAAAAAGCAACACACCACTCCCGGGTGGGCTCGAAACTCCTACTTTTCTGTTAACAGCCGATCGCGCTAGCCAATTGCGCCACGGAGACAGACCTGCACCACTCTCACCACCATCAGAACATATCTTCGAAGCTATCAGCCCAAAAAATAAAAAGCGCCGCACCACCACCGGGTGGGCTCGAACCTCCAACCTTTATGTTAACAGCCGAACGTGCTAGCCAATTGCGCCACGGAGACAGTCGTGCTCCAATCTCACCACCGTCTGAACATTTCTCCAAAGCTATCAGCGCAAAGCAAAAAGCAACACGCCACTCCCGGGAGGCCTCGAAACTCCAACCTTTTGGTTAACAGCCGATCGCGCTAGCCAAATGGGCCACAGAGAGTGTCGTGCTCTACTCTCACCACCGTCAGAACATTTCTCCAAAGCTATCAGCGCAAAAAAAAGCGACACACCGTACCCGGGTGGGCTCGAACCTCCACCTTTCGGTTAACAGCCAATCGCACTAGCCAATTGCGCCACAGAGACAGTCGTGCTCTACTCTCACCACCATCAGAACATATCTTCAAAGCTATCAGCCTAAAGAAAAAAAAGCAACACAACACTCGCGGGAGGGCTCGAACCTCCAACCTTTCGGTTAACAGCCGATCGCGCTAGCCAATTGCGCCACGGAGACAGTCGTGCTCCACTCTCACCACCGTTAGAACATTTCTTCAGAGCTATCCGCCCAAAGAAAAAAAAGCGCCGCACCACCACCAGGTGGGCTCGAACCTCCAACCTTTCAGTTAACAGCCGATCGCGCTAGCCAATTGCGCCACGGAGACAGTCGTGCTCTACTTTCACCATCATCAGAACATATCTTCAAAGCTATCAGCGCAAAGAAAAAATAAACACACCACTCCCGGGAGGGCTCCAACCTCCAACCTTTCAGTTAACAGCCGACCGCGCTAGCCAATTGTGCCAAGGAGACAGTACTGCTTTACTCTCACTACCATCAGAACATATCTTCAAAGCTATCAGCCCACAGGAAAAAAAGCGCCGCACCACCACCGGGTGGGCTCGAAACTCCAACCATTCGGTTAACAGCCGATCGCGCTAGCCAATTGCGCCACGGAGACAGTCGTGGTCCACTCTCACCACCGTCAGAACATTTCTCCAAAGGTATCAGCGCAAAGAAAAAAAGCGCCGCACCACCACCGGGGGTTCTCGAACCTCCACCTTTCGGTTAACAACCGATCGCGCTAGCCAATTGCGCCACAGAGACAGTCGTGCTCCACCCTCACCACCATCAAAACATATCTTCAAAGCTATCAGCGCAAAAAAAAGCACCACACCACTCCCGGGAGGGCTCGAAACTCCAACCTTTCAATTAACAGCCAATCGCGCTAGCGAATTGCGCCCCGGAGACAGTCCTGCTCTACTCTCATCACCATCAGAACATATCTTCAAAGAAATCAGCCCAAAGACAAAAATGCGCCGCACCACCACCAGGTGGGCTGGAACCTCCAACTTTTCGGTTAACAGCCCATCGCGCTAGCCAATTGCGCCACGGAGACAGTTGTGCTTCACTCTCACCACCGTCAGAACACTTCTTCAGAGCTATCCGCCCAAAGGAAAAAAAGCGCCGCACCACCACCGAGTGGGCTCGAACCTCCAACCTTTTTGTTAACAGCCGATCGCGCTAGCCAATTGCGCCACGGAGACAGTCCTGCTCCACTCTCCCCAACATCAGAACATATCTTCAAAGCTATCAGCCTAAAGAAAAAAAAGCACCGCACCAACCTCGGGTGGGCTCGAAACTTCAACCTTTCGGTTAACAGCCGATCACGCTAGCCAATTGCGCCACGGATACAGTCCTGCTCCACTCTCACCACCATCAGAACATATCTTCAAAGCTATCATCCCCTAGAAAAAAAAGCGCCGCACCACCACCGGGTGGGCTGGAACCTCCAACCTTTCGGTTAACGGCCGAACGCGCTAGCCAATTGCGCCACGGAGAAAGTCCTGCTCCACTCTCACCACCATCAGAACATATCTTCAAAGCTATCGTCCCATAGAAAAAAAAAGTGCCGCACCACCACCGGGTGGGCTCGAACCCCCCACCTTTCGGTTAAGGGCCGATCGCGCTAGCCAATTGCGCCAGAGACAGTCGTGCTCCACTCTCACCACCATCAGACCATATCTTCAAAGCTATCAGCGCAAAGAAAAAAGCAACACACCACTCGCGGGAGGGCTCGAAACTCCAACCTTTCGATTAACAGCCGATCGCGCTAGCCGATTGCGCCACGGAGACAGTCCTGCTCCAATCTCCCCACCATCAGAACATATCTTCAAAGCTATCGTCCCATAGAAAAAAAAAGTGCCGCACCACCACCGGGTGGGCTCGAACCCCCAACCTTTCAGTTAACGGCCGATCGCGCTAGCCAATTGCGCCAGAGACAGTCGTGTTCCACTCTCACCACCATCAGAACATATCTTCAAAGCTATCAGCGCAAAGAAAAAAGCAACACACCACTCGCGGGAGGGCTCGAAACTCCAACCTTTCGATTAACAGCCGATCGCGCTAGCCAATTGCGCCACGGAGACAGTCCTGCTCCACTCTCCCCACCATCAGAACATATCTTCAAAGCTATCAGCCTAAAGAAGAAAAAGCAACACACCACTCCCGGGAGGGCTCAAACCTCCAACCTTTCAGTTAACAGCCGATCGCGCTAGCGAATAGCGCCACGGAGACAGTCGTGCTCCACTCTCATCACCATCAGAACATATCTTCAAAGCTATCATCCCCTAGAAAAAAAAGCGCCGCACCACCACCGGGTGGGCTGGAACCTCCAACCTTTCGGTTAACGGCCGAACGCGCTAGCCAATTGCGCCACGGAGAAAGTCCTGCTCCACTCTCACCACCATCAGAACATATCTTCAAAGCTATAAGCCTAAAGAAGAAAAAGCAACACACCACTCCCGGGAGGGCTCAAACCTCCAACCTTTCAGTTAACAGCCGATCGCGCTAGCGAATAGCGCCACGGAGACAGTCGTGCTCCACTCTCACCACCGTCAGAACATTTCTTCAGAGCTATCAGGACAAAGGAAAAAAAGCGCCGCACCACCACCGGATGGGCTCAAACCTTCTACCTTTCGGTTAACAGCCCATCGCGCTAGCCAATTGCGCCACGGATACAGTCCTGCTCCACTCTCACCACCATCAGAACATATCTTCAAAGCTATTATCCCCTAGAAAAAAAAGCGCCGCACCACCACCGGGTGGGCTGGAACCTCCAACCTTTCGGTTAACGGCCGAACGCGCTAGCCAATTGCGCCACGGAGACAGTCCTGCTCCACTCTCACCACCATCAGAACATATCTTCAAAGCTATCGTCCCATAGAAAAAAAAAGCGCCGCACCACCACCGGGTGGGCTCGAACCTTCTACCTTTCGGTTAACAGCCCATCGCGCTAGCCAATTGCGCCACGGAGACAGTCGTGCTCCACTCTCACCACCATCGGAACATATCTTCAAAGCTATCAGCCTAAAGAAGAAAAAGCACCGCACCAACCTCGGGTGGGCTCGAAACTTCAACCTTTCGGTTAACAGCCGATCACGCTAGCCAATTGAGCCACGGATACAGTCCTGCTCCACTCTCACCACCATAAGAACATATCTTCAAAGCTATCATCCCCTAGAAAAAAAAGCGCCGCACCACCACCGGGTGGGCTGGAACCTCCAACCTTTCGGTTAACGGCCGAACGCGCTAGCCAATTGCGCCACGGAGACAGTCCTGCTCCACTCTCACCACCATCAGAACATATCTTCAAAGCTATCGTCCCATAGAAAAAAAAGCGCCGCACCACCACCGGGTGGGCTCGAACCCCCAACCTTTCGGTTAAGGGCCGATCGCGCTAGCCAATTGCGCCAGAGACAGTCGTGCTCCACTCTCACCACCATCAGAACATATCTTCAAAGCTATCAGCGCAAAGAAAAAAGCAACACACCACTCGCGGGAGGGCTCGAAACTAAAACCTTTCGATTAACAGCCGATCGCGCTAGCCGATTGCGCCACGGAGACAGTCCTGCTCCAATCTCCCCACCATCAGAACATATCTTCAAAGCTATCAGCCTAAAGAAGAAAAAGCAACACACCACTCCCGGGAGGGCTCAAACCTCCAACCTTTCAGTTAACAGCCGATCGCGCTAGCGAATAGCGCCACGGAGACAGTCGTGCTCCACTCTCACCACCGTCAGAACATTTCTTCAGAGCTATCAGCCCAAAGGAAAAAAAGCGCCGCACCACTACCGGATGGGCTCGAACCTTCTACCATTCGGTTAACAGCCCATCGCGCTAGCCAATTGCGCCACGGAGACAGTCGTGCTCCACTCTCACCACCATCGGAACATATCTTCAAAGCTATCAGCGCAAAAAAAAGCAACACTCCACTCCTGGGAGGGCTCGAACCTCCAACCTTTCGGTTAACAGCAGACCGCACTAGCCAATTGTGCCATGGAGACAGTCCTGCTATACTCTCACCACCATCAGAACATATCTTCAAAGCTATCAGCCTAAAGAAGAAAAAGCAACACACCACTCCCGGGAGGGCTCAAACCTCCAACCTTTCAGTTAACAGCCGATCGCGCTAGCGAATAGCGCCACGGAGACAGTCGTGCTCCACTCTCATCACCATCAGAACATATCTTCAAAGCTATCATCCCCTAGAAAAAAAAGCGCCGCACCACCACCGGGTGGGCTGGAACCTCCAACCTTTCGGTTAACGGCCGAACGCGCTAGCCAATTGCGCCACGGAGAAAGTCCTGCTCCACTCTCACCACCATCAGAACATATCTTCAAAGCTATCGTCCCATAGAAAAAAAAAGTGCCGCACCACCACCGGGTGGGCTCGAACCCCCAACCTTTCGGTTAACGGCCGATCGCCCTAGCCAATTGCGCCAGAGACAGTCGTGCTCCACTCTCACCACCATCAGAACATATCTTCAAAGCTATCAGCGCAAAGAAAAAAGCAACACACCACTTGCGGGAGGGCTCGAAATTCCAACCTTTCGATTAACAGCCGATCGCGCTAGCCAATTGCGCCACGGAGACAGTCCTGCTCCACTCTCCCCACCATCAGAACATATCTTCAAAGCTATCAGCCTAAAGAAGAAAAAGCAACACACCACTCCCGGGAGGGCTCAAACCTCCAACCTTTCAGTTAACAGCCGATCGCGCTAGCGAATAGCGCCACGGAGACAGTCGTGCTCCACTCTCACCACCGTCAGAACATTTCTTCAGAGCTATCAGGACAAAGGAAAAAAGCGCCGCACCACCACCGGATGGGCTCGAACCTTCTACCTTTCGGTTAACAGCCCATCGCGCTAGCCAATTGCGCCACGGAGACAGTCGTGCTCCACTCTCACCACCATCGGAACATATCTTCAAAGCTATCAGCCTAAAGAAAAAAAAGCACCGCACCAACCTCGGGTGGGCTCGAAACTTCAACCTTTCGGTTAACAGCCGATCACGCTAGCCAATTGCGCCACGGATACAGTCCTGCTCCACTCTCACCACCATCAGAACATATCTTCAAAGCTATCATCCCCTAGAAAAAAAAGCGCCGCACCACCACCGGGTGGGCTGGAACCTCCAACCTTTCGGTTAACGGCCGAACGCGCTAGCCAATTGCGCCACGGAGACAGTCCTGCTCCACTCTCACCACCATCAGAACATATCTTCAAAGCTATCGTCCCATAGAAAAAAAAAGCGCCACACCACCACCGGGTGGGCTCGAACCCCCAACCTTTCGGTTAAGGGCCGATCGCGCTAGCCAATTGCGCCAGAGACAGTCGTGCTCCACTCTCACCACCATCAGAACATATCTTCAAAGCTATCAGCGCAAAGAAAAAAGCAACACACCACTCGCGGGAGGGCTCGAAACTCCAACCTTTCGATTAACGGCCGATCGCGCTAGCCAATTGCGCCACGGAGACAGTCCTGCTCCAATCTCCCCACCATCAGAACATATCTTCAAAGCTATCAGCCTAAAGAAGAAAAAGCAACACACCACTCCCGGGAGGGCTCAAACCTCCAACCTTTCAGTTAACAGCCGATCGCGCTAGCCAATAGCGCCACGGAGACAGTCGTGCTCCACTCTCACCACCGTCAGAACATTTCTTCAGAGCTATCAGCCCAAAGGAAAAAAAGCGCCGCACCACCACCGGATGGGCTCGAACCTTCTACCTTTCGGTTAACAGCCCATCGCGCTAGCCAATTGCGCCACGGAGACAGTCGTGCTCCACTCTCACCACCATCGGAACATATCTTCAAAGCTATCAGCGCAAAAAAAAGCAACACACCACTCCTGGGAGGGCTCGAACCTACAACCTTTCGGTTAACAGCAGACCGCACTAGCCAATTGTGCCATGGAGACAGTCCTGCTATACTCTCACCACCATCAGAACATATCTTCAAAGCTATCAGCCCAAAAAAAAGCGCCGCACCACCACCGGGTGGGCTCGAAACTCCAACCTTTCGGTTAACAGCGGATCGCACTAGCCAATTGCGCCACGGAGACAGTCGTGCTCCACTCCTACCACCCTAAGAACATTTCTCCAAAGCTATCAGCGCAAAGAAAAAAAAGCGACACACCGTCCCCGGGTGGGTTCAAACCTCCAACCTTTCGATTGACAGCCGATCGCGCTAGCCAACTGCGCCACGAAGACAGCCGTGCTCCACTCTCACCACCATCAGAACAAATCTTCAAAGCTATCAGCGCAAAGAAAAATGCAACACACCACTCCCGGGAGGGCTCGAAACTCCAACCTTCCGGTTAACAGCCGATCGCGCTAGCCAATTGCGCCACGGAGACAGTCCTGTCCACTCTCACCACATCAGAACATATCTTCAAAGCTATCAGCCCAAAGTAAAAAAAGCGCTGCAACACCACGGGGTGGGCTCAAAACTCCAACCTTTCTGTTAGCAGCCGATCACGCTAGCCAATTGCGCCACGGAGACAGTCCTGCTCCACTCTCACCACCTTCAGAACATATCTTCAAAGCTATCATCCCATAGAAAAAAAGCGCCGCATCACCACCGGGTGAGCTCGAACCTGCAACCTTTCGGTTAACAGCCGATCGTACTAGCCAATAGCGCCACGGAGACAGTCGTGCTCCACTCTCACCACCATCAGAACATATCTTCAAAGCTATCAGCCCAAAGAAAAAAAAGCGCCGCACCACCACCGGGTGGGCTCGAACCTCCAACCTTTCGGTTAACAGCCGATCGCGCTAGCCAATTGCACCATGCAGACAGTCCTGCTCCACTCTCACCACCATCAGAACATATCTTCAAAGCTATCAGCCTAAAGAAAAAAAAAGCAACACACCACTCCCGGGAGGGCTCAAAACTCCAACCTTTCAGTTAACAGCCAATCGCGCTAGCCAATTACGCCACGGAGACAGTCGTGCTCCACTCTCACCACCGTCAGAACATTTCTTCAGAGCTATCAGCCCAAAGGAAAAAAAGCGCCGCACCACCACCGGTGGGCTCGAACCTCCAACGCTTCGGTTAACAGCTCATCGCGCTAGCCAATGGCGCCACGGAGATAGTCCTGCTCCACTCTCACCACCATCAGAACATATCTTCAAAGCTATCGTCCCATAGAAAAAAAAAAGCGCCGCACCACCACCGGGTGGGCTCGAACCCCCAACCTTTCGGTTAAGGGCCGATCGCGCAAGCCAATTGCGCCAGAGACAGTCGTGCTCCACTCTCACCACCATCAGAACATATCTTCAAAGCTATCATCCCCTAGAAAAAAAAGCGCCGCACCACCACCGGGTGGGCTGGAACCTCCAACCTTTCGGTTAACGGCCAAACGCGCTAGCCAATTGCGCCACGGAGACAGTCCTGCTCCACTCTCACCACCATCAGAACATATCTTCAAAGCTATCGTCCCATAGAAAAAAAAAGCGCCACACCACCACCGGGTGGGCTCGAACCCCCAACCTTTCGGTTAAGGGCCGATCGCGCTAGCCAATTGCGCCAGAGACAGTCGTGCTCCACTCTCACCACCATCAGAACATATCTTCAAAGCTATCAGCGCAAAGAAAAAAGCAACACACCACTCGCGGGAGGGCTCGAAATTCCAACCTTTCGATTAACAGCCGATCGCGCTAGCCAATTGCGCCACGGAGACAGTCCTGCTCCAATCTCCCCACCATCAGAACATATCTTCAAAGCTATCAGCCTAAAGAAGAAAAAGCAACACACCACTCCCGGGAGGGCTCAAACCTCCAACCTTTCAGTTAACAGCCGATCGCGCTAGCGAATAGCGCCACGGAGACAGTCGTGCTCCACTCTCACCACCGTCAGAACATTTCTTCAGAGCTATCAGCCCAAAGGAAAAAAAGCGCCGCACCACTACCGGATGGGCTCGAACCTTCTACCTTTCGGTTAACAGCCCATCGCGCTAGCCAATTGCGCCACGGAGAGAGTCGTGCTCCACTCTCACCACCATCGGAACATATCTTCAAAGCTATCAGCGCAAAAAAAAGCAACACTCCACTCCTGGGAGGGCTGGAACCTCCAACCTTTCGGTTAACAGCAGACCGCACTAGCCAATTGTGCCATGGAGACAGTCCTGCTATACTCTCACCACCATCAGAACATATCTTCAAAGCTATCAGCCTAAAGAAGAAAAAGCAACACACCACTCCCGGGAGGGCTCAACCCTCCAACCTTTCAGTTAACAGCCGATCGCGCTAGCGAATAGCGCCACGGAGACAGTCGTGCTCCACTCTCATCACCATCAGAACATATCTTCAAAGCTATCATCCCCTAGAAAAAAAAGCGCCGCACCACCACCGGGTGGGCTGGAACCTCCAACCTTTCGGTTAACGGCCGAACGCGCTAGCCAATTGCGCCACGGAGAAAGTCCTGCTCCACTCTCACCATCATCAGAACATATCTTCAAAGCTATCGTCCCATAGAAAAAAAAAGTGCCGCACCACCACCGGGTGGGCTCGAACCCCCAACCTTTCGGTTAACGGCCGATCGCGCTAGCCAATTGCGCCAGAGACAGTCGTGCTCCACTCTCACCACCATCAGAACATATCTTCAAAGCTATCAGCGCAAAGAAAAAAGCAACACACCACTTGCGGGAGGGCTCGAAACTCCAACCTTTCGATTAACAGCCGATCGCGCTAGCCAATTGCGCCACGGAGACAGTCCTGCTCCACTCTCCCCACCATAAGAACATATCTTCAAAGCTATCAGCCTAAAGAAGAAAAAGCAACACACCACTCCCGGGAGGGCTCAAACCTCCAACCTTTCAGTTAACAGCCGATCGCGCTAGCGAATAGCGCCACGGAGACAGTCGTGCTCCACTCTCACCACCGTCAGAACATTTCTTCAGAGCTATCAGGACAAAGGAAAAAAGCGCCGCACCACCACCGGATGTGCTCGAACCTTCTACCTTTCGGTTAACAGCCCATCGCGCTAGCCAATTGCGCCACGGAGACAGTCGTGCTCCACTCTCACCACCATCGGAACATATCTTCAAAGCTATCAGCCTAAAGAAAAAAAAGCACCGCACCAACCTCGGGTGGGCTCGAAACTTCAACCTTTCGGTTAACAGCCGATCACGCTAGCCAATTGCGCCACGGATACAGTCCTGCTCCACTCTCACCACCATCAGAACATATCTTCAAAGCTATCATCCCCTAGAAAAAAAAGCGCCGCACCACCACCTGGTGGGCTGGAACCTCCAACCTTTCGGTTAACGGCCGAACGCGCTAGCCAATTGCGCCACGGAGACAGTCCTGCTCCACTCTCACCACCATCAGAACATATCTTCAAAGCTATCGTCCCATAGAAAAAAAAAGCGCCACACCACCACCGGGTGGGCTCGAACCCCCAACCTTTCGGTTAAGGGCCGATCGCGCTAGCCAATTGCGCCAGAGACAGTCGTGCTCCACTCTCACCACCATCAGAACATATCTTCAAAGCTATCAGCGCAAAGAAAAAAGCAACACACCACTCGCGGGAGGGCTCGAAACTCCAACCTTTCGATTAACAGCCGATCGCGCTAGCCAATTGCGCCACGGAGACAGTCCTGCTCCAATCTCCCCACCATCAGAACATATCTTCAAAGCTATCAGCCTAAAGAAGAAAAAGCAACACACCACTCCCGGGAGGGCTCAAACCTCCAACCTTTCAGTTAACAGCCGATCGCGCTAGCGAATAGCGCCACGGAGACAGTCGTGCTCCACTCTCACCACCGTCAGAACATTTCTTCAGAGCTATCAGCCCAAAGGAAAAAATGCGCCGCACCACCACCGGATGGGCTCGAACCTTCTACCTTTCGGTTAACAGCCCATCGCGCTAGCCAATTGCGCCACGGAGACAGTCGTGCTCCACTCTCGACACCATCGGAACATATCTTCAAAGCTATCAGCGCAAAAAAAAAGCAACACACCACTCCTGGGAGGGCTCGAACCTACAATCTTTCGGTTAACAGCAGACCGCACTAGCCAATTGTGCCATGGAGACAGTCCTGCTATACTCTCACCACCATCAGAACATATTGTCACGTACCAAGGGCCGTAGAGAAGGGACAGGAACAGCGGGGCAGAAAGACACGAGCGTGTATCTTCGAAACGAGGCGCTAACCACACTTCTTCTTCGTTCTCTTTGCCCTTTTCGGCTCGCTAGGGCTTGCCGGCTCACAACTCTAGGTGGCATTATTCCCCCTCCCATTAGAGCATCGACCCGATGCTCATGCACAAGGGGACAGCAGGGTCGGTAAGGGGAAAAAAAAAGAGAAACGGTAGCTATAGTGCACAGGGCATATGCAGGTGCAAAAAAAATTGTCTGAGGTTGGTCATAAGAGAAAAAAAAAACCATTAACAGAGTTCACAGTTCGTTCGAGACCCAACGGGCAATGTAAAAAAAAACGAAAATGTTTGCTGCCCGGGCATAGTAAGACGAGTATCACCGCGTAATATAAGGTTTTAGGCGGACGACATGCACAATCTCTGTTCGTGGTGAGTGGCGCTGTGTCGTTGCCGAGCCTCCGTCTGGAATAACTTCATAGTTGACCTCGTTCAACCGCCGTAATACTTTGTAGGGTCCGAAGTACTTGCTCAGGAGTTTTTCGCTCAGACCTCGCCGTCTAACAGGAGTCCAAACCCACACTTGGTCGCCAGGTTGGTAGGAGACTTGTCGGTGGTGAATATTGTACCTTCGGGCGTCTTCACATTGCTGCGATCTTATGTGCACACGAGCTAATTGACGTGCTTCCTCTGCACGCTGAATGTAATCGTCAACATCGGGAGTTAGTAGCTTGTGCTGGTCGATGTCACAAGGAATCATAGCGTCTAGCATGGTTTGCACGTCTCTACCGTAAACGAGGCGGAAGGGTGCGAACCTTGTCGTTTCCTGGGTTGCGGTGTTGTACGCAAACGTTACGTATGGCAGGATTTCGTCCCACGTTTTATGCTGCACATCCACGTACATAGAAATCATGTCCGCCAGCGTTTTGTTCAGCCTTTCTGTTAAGCCGTTACTCTGGGGGTGGTATGCGGTTGTCTTGCGGTGGTTCGTGTAACTGAGCTTGAAGATGTCGTCCAACAGTTTTGCCGTAAACGCTGTCCCTCGGTCAGTGATGATGAATGACGGGGCACCGTGACGAAGCACAATGTGGTGCATGAAAAACTGGGCGACTTCAGATGCTGTACCGCGTGGCAATGGCTTCGTTTCAGCATAACGCGTCAAGTAATCAGTTGCGACGATGATCCACTTGTTTCCGGAGTGAGACATGGGAAACGGTCCAAGAAGGTCCATCCCAACTTGGTCAAACGGCGTACGCGGTGGATCGATGGGTTGTAAGAGGCCTGCAGGCTTCACAGGTGGTGACTTGCGACGCTGACATTCGCGGCATCCTTTCACGTAGCGTTTGACACAAGCTGCGAGTTTTGGCCAGAAATATAGCTTTCGAACCCGGTCGAGTGTCCGTGAGTATCCCAGGTGGCCGGATGTCGGCTCATCGTGGCAGGCTAATAGGATGTCATCACGAAGGTCATGAGGGACGACTAGAAGATAAGATCTGCTGCCAACACCAGTGTTTTTCTTGTATAATATGTCGTGTCGTAAGCAAAATGACGGCAACGTACGGGAAAGGGGACGAGGAACATACGCGGTGCTGCCTTCTAAATGATCGATGATGGGTCTTAACTCGGGGTCCGCTCGTTGCTTACTGAGGAGGTCCGCCCCACTGAGAGTCCCCAGAAAGGTGCTGTCGTCTTCTACAGCTGTATGGTCGGACTCCAGAGGTGCTCGTGATAGCGTGTCGGCGTCTTCATGCTTTCTACCCGACTTGTATACAATGGTGATATCGAACTCCTGAAGTCGCAGACTCCATCGTGCTAATCGCCCAGAGGGGTCTCGGAGGTTAGCCAACCAACATAAAGCGTGGTGATCCGTCACAACTTTAAATGGGCGCCCATAGAGATAAGGCCTGAACTTTGTAATCGCCCATATTACCGCGAGACATTCCTTCTCTGACGTTGAATAGTTGGTTTCGGCACGTGATAAAGTGCGGCTCGCATAGGCGATCACACGTTCGGTCCCATCTTGTGTTTGCACCAAGATAGCTCCGAGACCAATGTTGCTTGCGTCAGTACGCACCTCTGTGTCAGCGTCCTCATCGAAATGACCGAGTAAAGGAGGGGAACACAATCGATGTTGCAGTTCCGCAAAGGCAGTCGCTTGTTCGTCAGTCCACTGAAATGGGGTGTCGTCACGCGTAAGTCTGATGAGAGGCTCCGCAACCTTAGAGAAGTTTTCAATAAAACGGCGATAGTAGGCGCAGAGCCCCAGAAATCGCCGAAGTCTTTTTTTGTCTGTCGGAGCTGGAAAAGAGGCCACAGCGGCAGTCTTCTCGGGATCGGGCCGAACGCCTGCAGCGCTCACAACGTGACCGAGGAACTTCAGTTCATTGTAGCCGAAATGGCACTTCTCTGGCTTGAGGGTAAGGTCAGCGGATCGTATGGCTTCAAAAACACTCCGAAGGCGATGAAGGTGCTCGTCAAACGTTTTTGAAAAGACAACGACATCATCTAGATAGACGAGGCAACTTTTCCACTTGAGGTCAGCGAGAACGGTATCCATCATTCGTTGGAATGTGGCCGGAGCGGAACAGAGGCCGAATGGGAGCACTCGGAACTCATACAGGCCGTCAGGAGTTACAAAAGCCGTTTTTTCGCGGTCACGTTCATCGACTTCAATTTGCCAATAACCACTTTTGAGGTCGATTGAGGAAAAGTACTTTGCTCGCCTCAGCCTGTCAAGAGAATCGTCCACTCGAGGCAACGGGTACACGTCTTTCTTTGTGACGTTATTCAGCTTCCTATAATCGACACAAAAGCGAAGTGTACCATCCTTCTTCTTTACAAGGACCACTGGCGATGACCAAGGGCTACTTGATGGCTGTATTACACCGTCTTGAAGCATTTCCTTAACTTGCTTTTGAATCGCGCGTCGTTCGGTTGGTGAAACGCGGTAAGGCTGTTGCCGTATAGGGTGCGCGTCGCCGTAGGTGATAATACGGTGTTTGGTAATCGATGTTTGGCGGATTCTCGATGAACGTGCAAAACAGGCGTGAAATTCTATCAACAGGTCGTTAAGCCTTCGTTTGTTTTCGTCAGAAAGCGCTGGATTTATGTTGACGCCCCGGAGAGGTGCTTCGGTATTATCGGTTGCCTCGGAAGCAAAACACTCAGTCACATTAGTTACTGGGTAGGCATAGGCGATGACAGTACCAGGGAAAAGGTGTCGGCGCTCGTAGCTGAAGTTCGTAACAAGTACCTCGCAATGGCCATCCTGAAGGTCTACTAGGCTTCGTGCTACGCAGACACTTTGGGAAAAGAGCAGGGATCGATTGCTCTCCGCCACCATTTCACCGTGTGCTGATTTGTTACCAGCCACTTGAACCATAACACTTGAGCGCGGTGGTATCGTCACAGCATCGTCAATTACCCGCAGACATACTCGATCGTGGTCGGGATTATGCTCTGGTGTGGCGCTTTTTGTTGAGAACGTGACGAGGCGTTGTCGAATGTCGATGACAGCACCGTGCTCCCTCAGGAAGTCCATGCCAATGATCAGGTCTCGAGAACACTGACGGAGAACGCTCAAGCTGATAACAAAGGTTGAACCACGAATCTTTATTCGTGCTGTGCAAACGCCCAGTGGCATGACGATGTGCCCGCCAGCAGTACGAATTGGCTTGAGGTTCCAAGGCATCGTCACTTTCTTTAGAAGAGCAGCCTGTTTTTCACTTATTATAGAAAAATCCGCACCCGTGTCAACTAAAGCAGTGACTTTGCGACCGTCGAGCAGCACTGGAATATCTAATGAAACCTTTTCGGAACCAGCTGGTGTCGTCGTCGTCGGGGAATCGTCCTTTTGCGGAAGCGTCGGTAGGAGGCCTTGAGCTTGTCCAGTATAAGCGGCCTCGCCCCCGAAGGTCGCTGTGGTTAGTTTTCCCGGCGCGGACTGGGGGACCGACCCTGCGCCACGCTCGAATAGGTGCGGCGATTAGGAGAAAATCGCCGCGGTGACGGGGAGCGTGACTGGTGCAAGGATGACGAAGTTCCGCGCTGTTGAGCCACATACTCTTCAATATCAGGGGGCCGCTGACCGAACCTGGGTGGTGGTGAGTTCGTCGAAAATCCACGTAGTCCAAGTTGCCGGTAAGAACAGTGTCGGTAAAGATGCCCAGCTTCGCCACAGTGGAAGCAGAGAGGACGTCGATCAGGCGCACGCCAGACGTCTGATTTTCGCGGGATCGGACGAGGTGCGCTGTAATATGGCGCCGCTTGGACCGTCTGCAGCATGGCTGGGGCCACGGTGGGATGCGGGATTGCGGATGTTACAGGTTGCTGCAAAGCTTGAGCATACGACATGCGGGGGAAGTCACCGGGTGGTTGATAATCCCGCATGCAAGATGGTTCTCTTAAAGCATGCTGGACTTCATCTCGGACAACGCTGGAGAACGAAGAGGTAGGGGGCTGCGAGGGCACTGACAGCTTCTGGAGTTCTTCGCGGATGACTGAACGTATGAGCTCTCGGAAAAAATCCATTTGGCCACCGAAAGCTCCAAAGTAGTCCGTAGTTGAAGCATTGACGTGCCGCTCGTATGACGGGGCCCGGTGCCTAAGGGTGCTTTCGATGGTGACAGCTTCCGTGAGAAATTCTGACACAGTCTTGGGTGGACTGCGTACAAGCCCACCGAAAAGTTGCTCTTTCACCCCGCGCATGAGGTACCGTACCTTCTTTTCTTCTGGCATGCCGGGGTCAGCTCGGTGGAAGAGGCGCGTCATTTCCTCGACATACATCGCAACCCCTTCATTTGGTAGTTGTATGCGGGACTGCAGATCGCGCTCAGCTCTCTCCCGACGGTCAGGGCTTGCATATGTCGCAAGAAGTCGGCGTTTGAAGTCTTCCCATGATGTAAGAATACCTGCCCGGTTCTCGTACCAGACACGTGCGCCGTCCAAAAGACTGAAATAGACGTGCCGCAGTTTGTCTGCGTCATCCCACTGGTTGTGCACGGCAACGAACTCGTAATGAACGAGCCAATCTTCCACATCCTCAAGAGCAGTGCCATGAAAAGGATTTGGCGTTCGCGGTGTGAGTAAGGTGCAATGGAGTGGCGTTGTGCCGTTCGTACCGGTTGGGTTGGTGTCGGCATGGCTGGTCGGAGCTGCCATGTTGTTTGCGAGCAGTCCAAACTCAGGGGATTGCCCTCGGATCCTTCTGCTGGTGCGGTGCACAGGAGTGACCACCGGTACGACGCTTGTGTTCCTGGTATGTGGAGGGGTACGGTGCATAGATTACCCAGCACCTCCACCAGTTTGTCACGTACCAAGGGCCGTAGAGAAGGGACAGGAACAGCGGGGCAGAAAGACACGAGCGTGTATCTTCGAAACGAGGCGCTAACCACACTTCTTCTTCGTTCTCTTTGCCCTTTTCGGCTCGCTAGGGCTTGCCGGCTCACAACTCTAGGTGGCAATATCTTCAAAGCTATCAGCCCAAAAAAAAGCGCCGCACCACCACCGGGTGGGCTCGAAACTCCAACCTTTCGGTTAACAGCGGATCGCACTAGCCAATTGCGTCACGGAGACAGTCGTGCTCCACTCCTACCACCCTAAGAACATTTCTCCAAAGCTATCAGCGCAAAGAAAAAAAAGCGACACACCGTCCCCGGGTGGGTTCAAACCTCCAACCTTTCGATTGACAGCCGATCGCGCTAGCCAACTGCGCCACGAAGACAGCCGTGCTCCAATCTCACCATCATCAGAACAAATCTTCAAAGCTATCAGCGCAAAGAAAAATGCAACACACCACTCCCGGGAGGGCTCGAAACTCCAACCTTCCGGTTAACAGTCGATCGCGCTAGCCAATTGCGCCACGGAGACAGTCCTGTCCACTCTCACCACATCAGAACATATCTTCAAAGCTATCAGCCCAAAGTAAAAAAAGCGCTGCAACACCACGGGGTGGGCTCAAAACTCCAACCTTTCTGTTAACAGCCGATCACGCTAGCCAATTGCGCCACGGAGACAGTCCTGCTCCACTCTCACCACCTTCAGAACATATCTTCAAAGCTATCATCCCATAGAAAAAAAGCGCCGCATCACCACCGGGTGAGCTCGAACCTGCAACCTTTCCGTTAACAGCCGATCGTACTAGCCAATAGCGCCACGGAGACAGTCGTGCTCCACTCTCACCACCATCAGAACATATCTTCAAAGCTATCAGCCCAAAGAAAAAAAAGCGCCGCACCACCACCGGGTGGGCTCGAACCTCCAACCTTTCGGTTAACAGCCGATCGCGCTAGCCCATTGCACCATGCAGACAGTCCTGCTCCACTCTCACCACCATCAGAACATATCTTCAAAGCTATCAGCCTAAAGAAAAAAAAGCAACACACCACTCCCGGGAGGGCTCAAAACTCCATACTTTCAGTTAACAGCCAATCGCGCTAGCCAATTACGCCACGGAGACAGTCGTGCTCCACTCTCACCACCGTCAGAACATTTCTTCAGAGCTATCAGCCCAAAGGAAAAAAAGCGCCGCACCACCACCGGTGGGCTCGAACCTCCAACGCTTCGGTTAACAGCTCATCGCGCTAGCCAATGGCGCCACGGAGATAGTCCTGCTCCACTCTCACCACCATCAGAACATATCTTCAAAGCTATCGTCCCATAGAAAAAAAAAGCGCCGCACCACCACCGGGTGGGCTCGAACCCCCAACCTTTCGGTTAAGGGCCGATCGCGCTAGCCAATTGCGCCAGAGACAGTCGTGCTCCACTCTCACCACCATCAGAACATATCTTCAAAGCTATCAGCGCAAAGAAAAAAGCAACACACCACTCGCGGGAGGGCTCGAAACTCCAACCTTTCGATTAACAGCCGATCGCGCTAGCCGATTGCGCCACGGAGACAGTCCTGCTCCAATCTCCCCACCATCAGAACATATCTTCAAAGCTATCGTCCCTAGAAAAAACAAGTGCCGCACCACCACCGGGTGGGCTCGAACCCCCAACCTTTCGGTTAACGGCCGATCGCGCTAGCCAATTGCGCCAGAGACAGTCGTGTTCCACTCTCACCACCATCAGAACATATCTTCAAAGCTATCAGCGCAAAGAAAAAAGCAACACACCACTCGCGGGAGGGCTCGAAACTCCAACCTTTCGATTAACAGCCGATCGCGCTAGCCAATTGCGCCACGGAGACAGTCCTGCTCCACTCTCCCCACCATCAGAACATATCTTCAAAGCTATCAGCCTAAAGAAGAAAAAGCAACACACCACTCCCGGGAGGGCTCAAACCTCCAACCATTCAGTTAACAGCCGATCGCGCTAGCGAATAGCGCCACGGAGACAGTCGTGCTCCACTCTCATCACCATCAGAACATATCTTCAAAGCTATCATCCCCTAAAAAAAAAAGCGCCGCACCACCACCGGGTGGGCTGGAACCTCCAACCTTTCGGTTAACGGCCGAACGCGCTAGCCAATTGCGCCACGGAGAAAGTCCTGCTCCACTCTCACCACCATCAGAACATATCTTCAAAGCTATCGTCCCATAGAAAAAAAAGCGCCGCACCACCACCGGGTGGGCTGGAACCTCCAACCTTTCGGTTAACGGCCGAACGCGCTAGCCAGTTGCGCCACGGAGACAGTCCTGCTCCACTCTCACCACCATCAGAACATATCTTCAAAGCTATCGTCCCATAGAAAAAAAAGCGCCACACCACCACCGGGTGGGCTCGAACCCCCAACCTTTCGGTTAAGGGCCGATCGCGCTAGCCAATTGCGCCAGAGACAGTCGTGCTCCACTCTCACCACCATCAGAACATATCTTCAAAGCTATCAGCGCAAAGAAAAAAGCAACACACCACTCGCGGGAGGGCTCGAAATTCCAACCTTTCGATTAACAGCCGATCGCGCTAGCCAATTGCGCCACGGAGACAGTCCTGCTCCAATCTCCCCACCATCAGAACATATCTTCAAAGCTATCAGCCTAAAGAAGAAAAAGCAACACACCACTCCCGGGAGGGCTCAAACCTCCAACCTTTCAGTTAACAGCCGATCGCGCTAGCGAATAGCGCCACGCAGACAGTCGTGCTCCACTCTCACCACCGTCAGAACATTTCTTCAGAGCTATCAGCCCAAAGGAAAAAAAAGCGCCGCACCACCACCGGATGGGCTCGAACCTTCTACCTTTCGGTTAACAGCCCATCGCGCTAGCCAATTGCGCCACGGAGACAGTCGTGCTCCACTCTCACCACCATCGGAACATATCTTCAAAGCTATCAGCGCAAAAAAAAGCAACACACCACTCCTGGGAGGGCTCGAACCTCCAACCTTTCGGTTAACAGCAGACCGCACTAGCCAATTGTGCCATGGAGACAGTCCTGCTACACTCTCACCACCATCAGAACATATCTTCAAAGCTATCAGCCTAAAGAAGAAAAAGCAACACACCACTCCCGGGAGGGCTCAAACCTCCAACCTTTCAGTTAACAGCCGATCGCGCTAGCGAATAGCGCCACGGAGACAGTCGTGCTCCACTCTCATCACCATCAGAACATATCTTCAAAGCTATCATCCCCTAGAAAAAAAAGCGCCGCACCACCACCGGGTGGGCTGGAACCTCCAACCTTTCGGTTAACGGCCGAAGGCGCTAGCCAATTGCGCCACGGAGAAAGTCCTGCTCCACTCTCACCACCATCAGAACATATCTTCAAAGCTATCGTCCCATAGAAAAAAAAAGTGCCGCACCACCACCGGGTGGGCTCGAACCCCCAACCTTTCGGTTAACGGCCGATCGCGCTAGCCAATTGCGCCAGAGACAGTCGTGCTCCACTCTCACCACCATCAGAACATATGTTCAAAGCTATCAGCGCAAAGAAAAAAGCAACACACCACTTGCGGGAGGGCTCGAAACTCCAACCTTTCGATTAACAGCCGATCGCGCTAGCCAATTGCGCCACGGAGACAGTCCTGCTCCACTCTCCCCACCATCAGAACATATCTTCAAAGCTATCAGCCTAAAGAAGAAAAAGCAACACACCACTCCCGGGAGGGCTCAAACCTCCAACCTTTCAGTTAACAGCCGATCGCGCTAGCGAATAGCGCCACGGAGACAGTCGTGCTCCACTCTCACCACCGTCAGAACATTTGTTCAGAGCTATCAGGACAAAGGAAAAAAAGCGCCGCACCACCACCGGATGGGCTCGAACCTTCTACCTTTCGGTTAACAGCCCATCGCGCTAGCCAATTGCGCCACGGAGACAGTCGTGCTCCACTCTCACCACCATCGGAACATATCTTCAAAGCTATCAGCCTAAAGAAAAAAAAGCACCGCACCAACCTCGGGTGGGCTCGAAACTTCAACCTTTCGGTTAACAGCCGATCACGCTAGCCAATTGTGCCACGGATACAGTCCTGCTCCACTCTCACCACCATCAGAACATATCTTCAAAGCTATCATCCCCTAGAAAAAAAAGCGCCGCACCACCACCGGGTGGGCTGGAACCTCCAACCTTTCGGTTAACGGCCGAACGCGCTAGCCAATTGCGCCACGGAGACAGTCCTGCTCCACTCTCACCACCATCAGAACATATCTTCAAAGCTATCGTCCCATAGAAAAAAAAGCGCCACACCACCACCGGGTGGGCTCGAACCCCCAACCTTTCGGTTAAGGGCCGATCGCGCTAGCCAATTGTGCCAGAGACAGTCGTGCTCCACTCTCACCACCATCAGAACATATCTTCAAAGCTATCAGCGCAAAGAAAAAAGCAACACACCACTCGCGGGAGGGCTCGAAACTCCAACCTTTCGATTAACAGCCGATCGCGCTAGCCAATTGCGCCACGAAGACAGTCCTGCTCCAATCTCCCCACCATCAGAACATATCTTCAAAGCTATCAGCCTAAAGAAGAAAAAGCAACACACCACTCCCGGGAGGGCTCAAACCTCCAACCTTTCAGTTAACAGCCGATCGCGCTAGCGAATAGCGCCACGGAGACAGTCGTGCTCCACTCTCACCACCGTCAGAACATTTCTTCAGAGCTATCAGCCCAAAGGAAAAAAAGCGCCGCACCACCACCGGATGGGCTCGAACCTTCTACCTTTCGGTTAACAGCCCATCGCGCTAGCCAATTGCGCCACGGAGACAGTCGTGCTCCACTCTCACCACCATTGGAACATATCTTCAAAGCTATCAGCGCAAAAAAAAGCAACACACCACTCCTGGGAGGGCTCGAACCTACAACCTTTCGGTTAACAGCAGACCGCACTAGCCAATTGTGCCATGGAGACAGTCCTGCTATACTCTCACCACCATCAGAACATATCTTCAAAGCTATCAGCCCAAAAAAAAGCGCCGCACCACCACCGGGTGGGCTCGAAACTCCAACCTTTCGGTTAACAGCGGATCGCACTAGCCAATTGCGCCACGGAGACAGTCGTGCTCCACTCTTACCACCCTAAGAACATTTCTCCAAAGCTATCAGCGCAAAGAAAAAAAAGCGACACACCGTCCCCGGGTGGGTTCAAACCTCCAACCTTTCGATTGACAGCCGATCGCGCTAGCCAACTGCGCCACGAAGACAGCCGTGCTCCACTCTCACCACCATCAGAACAAATCTTCAAAGCTATCAGCGCAAAGAAAAATGCAACACACCACTCCCGGGAGGGCTCGAAACTCCAACCTTCCGGTTAACAGCCGATCGCGCTAGCCAATTGCGCCACGGAGACAGTCCTGTCCACTCTCACCACATCAGAACATATCTTCAAAGCTATCAGCCCAAAGTAAAAAAAGCGCTGCAACACCACGGGGTGGGCTCAAAACTCCAACCTTTCTGTTAACAGCCGATCACGCTAGCCAATTGCGCCACGGAGACAGTCCTGCTCCACTCTCACCACCTTCAGAACATATCTTCAAAGCTATCAGCCCAAAGGAAAAAAAGCGCCGCACCACCACCGGTGGGCTTGAACCTCCAACCCTTCGGTTAACAGCTCATCGCGCTAGCCAATGGCGCCACGGAGATAGTCCTGCTCCACTCTCACCACCATCAGCACATATCTTCAAAGCTATTAGCCCCAAGAAAAAAAAGCACCGCACCACCACCGGGTGGGCTCGAGCCTCCACCTTTCGGTTAACAGCCAATCGCGCTAGCCAATTGCGCCACAGAGACAGTCGTGCTCTACTCTCACCACCATAAGAACATATCTTCAAAGCTATCAGCGCAAAGATAAAAGCAACACACCACTCGCGGGAGGGCTCGAAACTCCAACCTTTCGATTAACAGCCGATCGCGGTAGCCAATTGCGCCACGGAGACAGCCCTGCCCCACTCTCACTACCATCAGAACATACCTTCAAAGCTATCAGCCCAAAGAAAAAAAAAGCGCCGCACCACCACCGGGTGGGCTCGAACCTCCACCTTTCGGTTAACAGCCGATCGCGCTAGCCAATTGCGCCAGAGACAGTGGTGCTCCGCTCTCAGCACCATCAGAACATATCTTCAAAGCTTTCAGCGCAAAGAAAAAGGCAACACACCACTCCCGGGAGAGCTCGAATCTTTAACCTTTTGCTTATTAGCCCATCGCGCTAGCCAATTGCGCCACGGAGACAGACCTGCACCACTCTCACCACCATCAGAACATATCTTCGAAGCTATCAGTCAAAAAATGAAAAGCGCCACACCACCACCGCGTGGGCTCGAACCTCCTACCTTCATGTTAACAGCCGAACGTGCTAGCCAATTGTGCCATGGAGACAGTCGTGCTCCAATCTCACCACCGTCAGAACATTTCTCCAAAGCTATCAGCGCAAAGCAAAAAGCAACACGCCACTCCCGGTTGGGCTCGAACCTCCACCTTTCAGTTAACAGCCAATCGCGCAAGCCAATTGCGCCACGGAGACAGTCCTGCTCCAATCTCCCCACCATCAGAACATATCTTCAAAGCTATCAGCCTAAAGAAAAAAAAGCACCGCACCAACCCCGGGTGGGCTCGAAACTTCAACCTTTCCTTTAACAGCCAATCGCGCTAGCCAATTGCGCCACGGAGACAGTCCTGCTCCACTTTCACCACCTGAAGAACATATCTTCAAAGCTATCGTCCCATAGAAAAAAGAAACACACCACTCCCGGGAGGGCTCGAACCTCCAACCTTTCAGTTAACAGCCCACCGCGCTAGCCAATTGTGCCAAGGAGACAGTACTGCTATACTCTCACTACCATCAGAACATATCTTCAAAGCTATCAGCCCACAGGAAAAAAAGCACCTCACCACCACCGGGAGGGCTCGAACCTCCAACCTTTCAGTTAACAGCCGATCGCGCTAGCCAATTGCGCCACGGAGACAGTCGTGCTCCACTTTCACCACCATCAGAACATATCTTCAAAGCTATCAGCGCAAAGAAAAAAAAAGCGACACACCGTCCCCGGATGGGCTCAAACCTCCAACCTTTCGGTTAACAGCCAATCGCGCTAGCCAACTGTGCCACGGAGAGTGTCCTGCTCCACTCTCACCACCTTCTGAACATATCTTGAAAGCTATCAGCCCAAAGAAAAAAAAGCGCCGCACCACCACCGGGGGTTCCGAACCTCCACCTTTCGGTTAACAGCCGATCGCGCTAGCCAATTGCGCCACAGAGACAGTCGTGCTCCACCCTCACCACCATCAGAACATATCTTCAAAGCTATCAGCGCAAAGAAAAAAGCAACAAACCACTCCCAGGAGGGCTCGAAACTCCAACCTTTCGATTAACAGCCAATCGCGCAAGCCAATTGCGCCACGGAGACAGTCCTGCTCCAATCTCCCCACCATCAGAACATATCTTCAAAGCTATCAGCCTAAAGAAAAAAAAGCACCGCACCAACCCCGGGTGGGCTCGAAACTTCAACCTTTCGATTAACAGCCGATCGCGGTAGCCAATTGCGCCACGGAGACAGCCCTGCTCCACTCTCCCCACCATCAGAACATATCTTCAAAGCTATCAGCCTAAAGAAAAAAAAGCACCGCACCAACCCCGGGTGGGCTCGAAACTTCAACCTTTCCTTTAACAGCCAATCGCGTTAGCCATTTGCGCCACGGAGACAGTCCTGCTCCACTCTCACCACCATCAGAACATATCTTCAAAGCTATCATTCCACAGAAAAAAAGCGCCGCACCACCACCGGGTGTGCTCGAACCTCCAACCTTTCAGTTACCGGCCGAACGTGCTAGCCAATTGCGCCACGGAGACAGTCCTGCTCCACTTTCACCACCATAAGAACATATCTTCAAAGCTATCGTCCCATAGAAAAAAAAGCGCCGCACCACCACCGGGTGGGCTCGAACCTCCAACCATTCGGTTAACGGCCGAACGCGCTAGCCATTTGCGCCACGGAGACAGTCGTGCTCCCCTCTCACCACCGTCAGAACATTTCTCCAAAGCTATCAGCGAAAAAAAAGCGACACACCGTCCCCGGGTGGGCTCAAACCTCCAACGTTTCGGTTAACAGCCGATCGCGCTAGCCAATTGCGCCACGGAGATAGTCCTGATCCACTCTCACCACCATCAGCACATATGTTCAAAGCTATCAACCCAAAGAAAAAAAAGCGCCGCACCACCACCGGGTGTGCTCGAAACTCCAACCTTTCGGTTAACAGCCGATCGCGCTAGCCAATTGCGCCACGGAGACAGTCGTGCTCCACTCTTACCACCCTCAGAACATTCCTCCAAAGCTATCAGCGCAAAGAAAAAAAAAGCGGCACACCGTCCCCGGGGGGCATCAAGCCTCCAACTTTTCGATTGACAGCCGATCGCGCTAGCCAATGGCGCCACGGAGACAGTCCTGCTCCATTCTCCCCACCATCAGAACATATCTTACAAGCTATCAGCCCAAAGTAAAAAAAAGCGCCGCAACACCACGGGGTGGGCTCGAACCTCCACCTTTCGGTTAACAGCCGATCGCGCTAGCCAATTGCGCCAGAGACAGTGGTGCTCCGCTCTCACCACCATCAGAACATATCTTCAAAGCTATCAGCCTAAAGAAAAAAAAAGCAACACACCACTCCCGGGAGGGCTCAAACCTCCAACCTTTCAGTTAACAACCAATCGCTCTAGCCAATTACGCCACGGAGACAGTCGTGCTCCACTCTCACAACCGTCAGAACATTTCTTCAGAGCTATCAGCCCAACGGACAAAAAGCGCCGCACCACCACCGGTGGGCTCGAACCTCCAACCTATCGGTTAACAGCCCATCGCGCTAGCCAATGACGCCACGGAGATAGTCCTGCTCCACTCTCACCACCATCAGCACATATCTTCAAAGCTATCAGCCTAAAGAAAAAAAAAGCACCGCACCAACCCCGGGTGGGCTCGAAACTTCAACCTTTCCTTTAACAGCCAATCGCGCTAGCCAATAGCGCCACCGAGACAGTCCTGCTCCACTCTCACCACCATCAGAACATATCTTCAAAGCTATCATCCCACAGAAAAAAAGCGCCGCACCACCACCGGGTGTGCTCGAACCTCCAACCTTTCAGTTACCGGCCGAACGCGCTAGCCAATTGCGCCACGGAGACAGTCCTGCTCCACTCTCACCACCATCAGAACATATCTTCAAAGCTATCGTCCCATATAAAAAAAAGCGCCGCACCACCACCGGGTGGGCTCGAACCTCCAACCGTTCGGTTAACGGCCGAACACGCTAGCCATTTGCACCACGGAGACAGTCGTGCTCCACTCTCACCACCGTCAGAACATTTCTCCAAAGCTATCAGCGCAAAGAAAAAAGCAACACGCCACTCCCGGGAGGGCTCAAGCCTCCAACTTTTCGATTGACAGCCGATCGCGCTAGCCAATGGCGCCACGGAGACAGTCCTGCTCCATTCTCCCCACCATCAGAACATATCTTCAAAGCTATCAGCCCAAAGTAATAAAAAGCGCCGCAACACCACGGGGTGGGCTCAAAACTCCAACCTTTCTGGTAACAGCCGATCGCGCTAGCCCATTGCGCCACGGAGACAGTCCTGCTCCACTCTCACCACCATCAGAACGTATATTCAAAGCTATCATCCCATGGGAAAAAAAGCGCCGCATCACCACCGGGTGGGCTCGAACCTCACACCCTTCGGTTAACAGCCGATCGTGCTAGCCAATAGCGCCACGGAGACAGTCGTGCTCCACTCTCACCACCATCAGAACATATTTTCAAAGCTATCAGCCCAAAGATAAAAAAAGCGCCGCACCACCACCGGGTGGGCTCGAACCTCCAACCTTTCGGTTAACAGCTTATCGCGCTAGCCACTGCGCCATGGAGACAGTCCTGCCCCACTCTCACCACCATCAGAACATACCTTCAAAGCTATCAGCCCAAAGAAAAAAAGCGCCGCACCACCACCGGGTGGGCTCGAACCTCCACCTTTGGGTTAAGAGCCGATCGCGCTAGCCAATTGCGCCACGGAGACAGACCAGCACCACTCTCACCACCATCAGAACATATCTTCGAAGCTATCAGTCAAAAAATGAAAAGCACCACACCACCACCGCGTGGGCTCGAACCTCCAACCTTTATGTTAACAGCCGAACGTGCTAGCCAATTGCGCCACGGAGACAGTCGTGCTCCAATCTCACCACCGTCAGAACATTTCTCCAAAGCTATCAGCGCAAAGCAAAAAGCAACACGCCACTCCCGGGTGGGCTCGAACCTCCACCTTTCAGTTAACAGCCAATCGCGCTAGCCAATTGCGCCACAAAGACAGTCCTGCTCTACTCTCACCACCATCAGAACATATCTTCAAAGCTATTAGCCCAAAGAAAAAAAAGCAACACAACACTCGCGGGAGGGCTCGAACCTCCAAACTTTCGGTTAACAGCCGATCGCGCTAGCCAATTGCGCCACGGAGACAGTCGTGCTCCACTCTCACCACCGTCAGAACATTTCTTCAGAGCTATCCGCCCAAAGAAAAAAAGCGCCACACCACCACCAGGTGGGCTCGAACCTCCTACCTTTATGTTAACAGCCGAACGTGCTAGCCAATTGCGCCATGGAGACAGTCGTGCTCCAATCTCACCACCGTCAGAACATTTCTCCAAAGCTATCAGCGCAAAGCAAAAAGCAACACGCCACTCCCGGGTGGGCTCGAACCTCCACCTTTCAGTTAACAGCCAATCGCGCTAGCCAATTGCGCCACAAAGACAGTCGGGCTCTACTCTCACCACCATCAGAACATATCTTCAAAGCTATCAGCCCAAAGAAAAAAAAGCAACACAACACTCGCGGGAGGGCTCGAACCTCCAACCTTTCGGTTAACAGCCGATCGCGCTAGCCAATTGCGCCACGGAGACAGTCGTGCTCCACTCTCACCACCGTCAGAACATTTCTTCAGAGCTATCCGCCCAAAGAAAAAAAAGCGCCACACCACCAACAGGTGGGCTCGAACCTCCAACCTTTCAGTTAACAGCCAATCGCGCTAGCCAATTGCGCCACGGAGACAGTCGTGCTCCACTTTCACCACCATCAGAACATATCGTCAAAGCAATCAGCGCAAAGAAAAAAGAAACACACCACTCCCGGGAGGGCTCGAACCTCCAACCTTTCAGTTAACAGCCCACCGCGCTAGCCAATTGTGCCAAGGAGACAGTACTGCTATACTCTCACTACCATCAGAACATATCTTCAAAGCTATCAGCCCACAGGAAAAAAAGCACCTCACCACCACCGGGAGGGCTCGAACCTCCAACCTTTCAGTTAACAGCCGATCGCGCTAGCCAATTGCGCCACGGAGACAGTCGTGCTCCACTTTCACCACCATCAGAACATATCTTCAAAGCTATCAGCGCAAAGAAAAAAAAAGCGACACACCGTCCCCGGATGGGCTCAAACCTCCAACCTTTCGGTTAACAGCCAATCGCGCTAGCCAACTGTGCCACGGAGAGTGTCCTGCTCCACTCTCACCACCTTCTGAACATATCTTTAAAGCTATCAGCCCAAAGAAAAAAAAGCGCCGCACCACCACCGGGGGTTCCGAACCTCCACCTTTCGGTTAACAGCCGATCGCGCTAGCCAATTGCGCCACAGAGACAGTCGTGCTCCACCCTCACCACCATCAGAACATATCTTCAAAGCTATCAGCGCAAAGAAAAAAGCAACAAACCACTCCCAGGAGGGCTCGAAACTCCAACCTTTCGATTAACAGCCGATTGCGCTAGCCAATTGCGCCACGGAGACAGTCCTGTTCTACTCTCATCACCATCAGAACATATCTTCAAAGAAATCAGCCCAAAGAAAAAAAAAGCGCCGCACCACCACCGGTGGGCTCGAACCTCCAACCCTTCGGTTAACAGCCCATCGCGCTAGCCAATGGCGCCACGGAGATAGTCCTGCTCCACTCTCACCACCATCAGCACATATCTTCAAAGCTATTAGCCCAAAGAAAAAAAAGCGCCGCACACCACCGGGTGGGCTCGAACCTCCACCTTTCGGTTAACAGCCAATCGCGCTAGCCAATTGCGCCACAGAGACAGTCGTGCTCTACTCTCACCACCATAAGAACATATCTTCAAAGCTATCAGCGCAAAAAAAAAAGCAACACACCACTCGCGGGAGGGCTCGAAACTCCAACCTTTCGATTAACAGCCGATCGCGGTAGCCAATTGCGCCACGGAGACAGTCCTGCTCCACTCTCCCCACCAACAGAACATATCTTCAAAGCTATCAGCCTCAAGAAAAAAAAAGCACCGCACCAACCCCGGGTGGGCTCGAAACTTCAACCTTTCCTTTAACAGCCAATCGCGCTAGCCAATAGCGCCACCGAGACAGTCCTGCTCCACTCTCACCACCATCAGAACATATCTTCAAAGCTATCATCCCACAGAAAAAAAAGCGCCGCACCACCACCGGGTGTGCTCGAACCTCCAACCTTTCAGTTACCGGCCGAACGCGCTAGCCAATTGCGCCACGGAGACAGTCCTGCTCCACTCTCACCACCATCAGAACATATCTTCAAAGCTATCGTCCCATATAAAAAAAAGCGCCGCACCACCACCGGGTGGGCTCGAACCTCCAACCGTTCGGTTAACGGCCGAACACGCTAGCCATTTGCGCCACGGAGACAGTCGTGCTCCACTCTCACCACCGTCAGAACATTTCTCCAAAGCTATCAGCGCAAAGAAAAAAGCAACACGCCACTCCCGGGAGGGCTCAAGCCTCCAACTTTTCGATTGACAGCCGATCGCGCTAGCAAATGGCGCCACGGAGACAGTCCTGCTCCATTCTCCCCACCATCAGAACATATCTTCAAAGCTATCAGCCCAAAGTAATAAAAAGCGCCGCAACACCACGGGGTGGGCTCAAAACTCCAACCTTTCTGGTAACAGCCGATCGCGCTAGCCAATTGCGCCACGGAGACAGTCCTGCTCCACTCTCACCACCATCAGAACGTATATTCAAAGCTATCATCCCATGGGAAAAAAGCGCCGCATCACCACCGGGTGGGCTCGAACCTCACACCCTTCGGTTAACAGCCGATCGTGCTAGCCAATAGCGCCATGGAGACAGTCGTGCTCCACTCTCACCACCATCAGAACATATTTTCAAAGCTATCAGCCCAAAGATAAAAAAAGCGCCGCACCACCACCGGGTGGGCTCGAACCTCCAACCTTTCGGTTAACAGCTTATCGCGCTAGCCACTGCGCCATGGAGACAGTCCTGCCCCACTCTCACCACCATCAGAACATACCTTCAAAGCTATCAGCCCAAAGAAAAAAAGCGCCGCACCACCACCGGGTGGGCACGAACCTCCACCTTTGGGTTAACAGCCGATCGCGCTAGCCAATTGCGCCAGAGACAGTGGTGCTCCGCTCTCAGCACCATCAGAACATATCTTCAAAGCTATCAGCGCAAAGAAAAAAGCAACACAACACTCCCGGGAGGGCTCGAATCTCCAACCTTTTGCTTATTAGCCCATCGCGCTAGCCAATTGCGCCACGGAGACAGTCCTGCTCCACTCTCATCACCATCAGAACATATCTTCAAAGCTATCAGCGCAAAGAAAAAGCAACACACCACTCCCGGGAGGGCTCGAAACTCCAACCTTTCGATTAACAGCCGATCCCGCTAGCCAACTGCGCCACGGAGACACTCCTGTCCACTCTCACCACCATCAGAACATATCTTCAAAGCTATCAGCCCAAAGTAAAAAAGCGCCGCACCACCACGGGGTGGGTTCGAAACTCATACTTTTCAGTTAACAGCCGATCGCGCTAGCCAATTGCGCCACGGAGACAGACCAGCACCACTTTCACCACCATCAGAACATATCTTCGAAGCTATCAGTCAAAAAAAGAAAAGCGCCACACCACCACCGCGTGGGCTCGAACCTCCAACCTTTATGTTAACAGCCGAACGTGCTAGCCAATTGCGCCACGGAGACAGTCGTGCTCCAATCTCACCACCGTCAGCACATTTCTCCAAAGCTATCAGCGCAAAGCAAAAAGCAACACGCCACTCCCGGGTGGGCTCGAACCTCCACCTTTCAGGTAACAGCCAATCGCGCTAGCCAATTGCGCCACAAAGACAGTCCTGCTCTACTCTCAACACCATCAGAACATATCTTCAAAGCTATTAGCCCAAAGAAAAAATGCGCCACTCCACCACCAGGTGGGCTCGAACCTCCAACCTTTCAGTTAACAGCCCATCGCGCTAGCCAGTTCGCCACGGAGACAGTCATGCTCCACTTTCACCACCATCAGAACATATCTTCAAAGCTATCAGCGCAAAGAAAAAAGAAACACACCAATCCCGGGAGGGCTCGAACGTCCAACCTTTCAGTTAACAGCCCACAGCGCTAGCCAATTGTGCCAAGGAGACAGTACTGCTATACTCTAACTACCATCAGAACATATCTTCAAAGCTATCAGCCCACAGGAAAAAAAGCGCCTCACCACCACCGGGTGGGCTCGAAACTCCAACCTTTCGGTTAACAGCCGATCACGCTAGCCAATTGCGCCACGGAGACAGTCGTGCTCCACTCTCACCACCGTCAGAACATTTCTCCAAAGCTATCAGCGCAAAGAAAAAAAAGCGACACACCGTCCCCGGGTGGGCTCAAACCTCCAACCTTTCGGTTAACAGCCAATCGCGCTAGCCAACTGCGCCACGGAGACAGTCCTGCTCCACTCTCACCACCATCAGAACATTTCTTCAGAGCTATCAGCCCAAAGGAAAAAAAGCGCCACACCACCACCGTGTGGGCTCGAACCTCCAACCTTTCGGTTAACAGCCCATCGCGCTAGCCAATTGCGCCACGGAGACAGTCGTGCTCCACTCTCACCACCATCGGAACATATCTTCAAAGCTATCAGCCCAAAGAAAAAAAAGTGCCGCGCCACCACCGGGTGGGCTCGAACCTCCAACCTTTCGGTTAACAGCCGATCGCGCTAGCCAATTGCGCAACGGAGACAGTCCTGCTCCACTTTCACCACAATCAGCACATATCTTCAAAGCTATCAGCCCAAAGAAAAAAAAGCGCCGCACCACCACCGGGGGTTCTCGAACCTCCACCTTTCGGTAAACAGCGGATCGCGCTAGCCAATTGCGCCACAGAGACAGTCGTGCTCCACCCTCACCACCATCAGAACATATCTTCAAAGCTATCAGCGCAAAGAAAAAAGCAACACACCAATCCCGGGAGGGCTCGAACCTCCAACCTTTCAGTTAACAGCCCACCGCGCTAGCCAATTGCACCACGGAGACAGTCCTGTTCTACTCTCATCACCATCAGAACATATCTTCAAAGAAATCAGCCCAAAGAAAAGAAAAGCGCAGCACCACCACCAGGTGGGCTCGAACCTCCAACTTTTCGGTTAACAGCTCATCGCGCTAGCCATTAGCGCCACGGAGACAGTCGTGCTCCACTCTCACCACCATCAGAACATATCTTCAAATCTATCAGCCCAAAGATGAAAAAAAGCAACACACCACTCCCGGGAGGGCTCGAAACTCCAACCTTTGGATTAACAGCCGATCGCGCTAGCCAATTGCGCCACGGAGACAGTCCTGTTCTACTCTCATCCCCATCAGAACATATCTTCAAAGAAATCAGCCCAAAGAAAAAAAAGCGCCGCACCACCACCAGGTGGGCTCGAATCTCCAACTTTTCGGTTAACAGCCCATCGCGCTAGCCGATTGCGCCACGGAGACAGTTGTGCTCCACTCCCACCACCGTCAGAACACTTCTTCAGAGCTATCCGCCCAAAGGAAAAAAAGCGCCGCACCACCACCGAGTGGGCTCGAACCTCCAACCTTTTTGTTAACAGCTGATCGCGCTAGCCAATTGGGCCATGGAGACAGTCCTGCTCCACTCTCACCACAATCAAAACATATCTTCAAAGCTATCAGCCTAAAGAAGAAATAGCAACACACCACTCCCGGGAGGGCTCGAACCTTCTACCTTTCAGTTAACAGCCGATCGCGCTAGCCAATTGCGCCACGGAGACAATCCTGCTCCACTCTCACCACCATCAAAACATATCTTCAAAGCTATCAGCCTAAAGAAGAAAAAGCAACACACCACTCCCGGGTGGGCTCGAACATCCAACCTTTCAGTTAACAGCCGATCGCGCTAGCCAATAGCGCCACGGAGACAGTCGTGCTCCACTCTCACCACCGTCAGAACATTTCTTCAGAGCTATCAGCCCAAAGGAAAAAAAGCGCCACACCACCACCGTGTGGGCTCGAACCTCCAACCTTTCGGTTAACAGCCCATCGCGCTAGCCAATTGCGCCACGGAGACAGTCGTGATCCACTCTCACCACCATCGGAACATATCTTCAAAGCTATCAGCCCAAAGAAAAAAAAGTGCCGCGCCACCACCGGGTGGGCTCGAACCTCCAACCTTTCGGTTAACAGCCGATCGCGCTAGCCAATTGCGCAACGGAGACAGTCCTGCTCCACTTTCACCACAATCAGCACATATCTTCAAAGCTATCAGCCCAAAGAAAAAAAAGCGCCGCACCACCACCGTTTGGGCTCGAACCTCCAACCTTTCGGTTAACAGCTGATCGCGCTAGCCAATTGGGCCATGGAGACAGTCCTGCTCCACTCTCACCACAATCAAAACATATCTTCAAAGCTATCAGCCTAAAGAAGAAATAGCAACACATCACTCCCGGGAGGGCTCGAACCTCCAACCTTTCAGTTAACAGCCGATCGCGCTAGCCAATTGCGCCACGGAGACAGTCCTGCTCCACTCTCACCACCATCAGAACATATCTTCAAAGCTATCAGCCTAAAGAAGAAAAAGCAACACACCACTCCCGGGAGGGCTCGAACCTCCAACCTTTCAGTTAACAGCCGATCGCGCTAGCGAATAGCGCCACGGAGACAGTCGTGCTCCACTCTCACCACCGTCAGAACATTTCTTCAGAGCTATCAGCCCAAAGGAAAAAAAGCGCCGCACCACCACCGGGTGGGCTCGAACCTCCAACCTTTCGGTTAACAGCCCATCGCGCTAGCCAATCGCGCCACGGAGACAGTCGTGCTCCACTCTCACCACCATCGGAACATATCTTCAAAGCTATCAGCGCAAAAAAAAGCAACACAGCACTCCCAGGAGGGCTCGAACCTCCAACATTTCGGTTAACAGCAGACCGCACTAGCCAATTGTGCCACGGAGACAGTCCTGCTGTACTCTCACCACCATCAGAACATATCTTCGAAGCTATCAGCCCAAAAAAAAAAGCGCCGCACCCCCACCGGGTGGGCTCGAAACTCCAACCTATCGGTTAACAGCCGATCGCGCTAGCGAATAGCGCCACGGAGACAGTCGTGCTCCACTCTCACCACCGTCAGAACATTTCTTCAGAGCTATCAGCCCAAAGGAAAAAAAGCGCCACACCACCACCGTGTGGGCTCGAACCTCCAACCTTTCGGTTAACAGCCGATCGCGCTAGCCAATTGCGCAACGGAGACAGTCCTGCTCCACTTTCACCACAATCAGCACATATCTTCAAAGCTATCAGCCCAAAGAAAAAAAAGCGCCACACGACCACCGTTTGGGCTCGAACCTCCAACCTTTCGGTTAACAGCTGATCGCGCTAGCCAATTGGGCCATGGAGACAGTCCTGCTCCACTCTCACCACAATCAAAACATATCTTCAAAGCTATCAGCCTAAAGAAGAAATAGCAACACATCACTCCCGGGAGGGCTCGAACCTCCAACCTTTCAGTTAACAGCCGATCGCGCTAGCCAATTGCGCCATGGAGACAGTCCTGCTCCACTCTCACCACCATCGGAACATATCTTCAAAGCTATCAGCCTAAAGAAGAAAAAGCAACACACCACTCCTGGGAGGGCTCGAACCTCCAACCTTTCAGTTGACAGCCGATCGTGCTAACGAATAGCGCCACGGAGACAGTCGTGCTCCACTCTCACCACCATCAGAACATTTCTTCAGAGCTATCAGCCCAAAGAAAAAAAAAGCGCCGCACCACCCCCGGGTGGGCTCGAACCTCCAACCTTTCGGTTAACAGCCCATCGCGCTAGCCAATTGCGCCACGGAGACAGTCGTGCTCCACTCTCACCACCATCGGAACATATCTTTAAAGCTATCAGCGCAAAAACAAGCAACACAGCACTCCCAGGAGTCTCGAACCTCCAACCTTTCGGTTAACAGCAGACCGCACTAGCCAATTGTGCCACGGAGACAGTCCTGCTATACTCTCACCACCATCAGAACATATCTTTAAAGCTATCAGCCCAAAAAAAAGCGCCGCACCACCACCGGGTGAGCTCGAAATTCCAACCTTTCGGTTAACAGCCGATCGCGCTAGCCAATTGCGCCACGGAGACAGTCGTGCTCCAATCTCACCACCGTCAGAACATTTCTCCAAAGCTATCCGCGCGAAGCAAAAAGCAACACGCCACTCTCGGGTGGGCTCGAACCTCCACCTTTCGGTTAACAGCCAATCGCGCTAGCCAATTGCGCCACAAAAACAGTCGTGCTCTACTCTCACCACTATCAGAACATATCTTCAAAGCTATCAGCCCAAAGAAAAAAAAGCAACACAACACTCGCGGGAGGGCTCGAACCTCCAACCTTTCGGTTAACAGCCGATCGCGCTAGCCAATTGCGCCACGGAGACAGTCGTGCTCCACTCTCACCACCGTCAGAACATTTCTTCAGAGCTATCCGCCCAAAAAAAAGCGCCACACCACCACCAGGTTGGCTCGAACCTCCAACCTTTCAGTTAACAGCCGATCGCTCTAGCCAATTGCGCCACGGAGACAGTCGTGCTTCACTTTCACCACCATCAGAACATATCTTCAAAGCTATCAGCGCAAAGAAAAAAGAAACACACCACTCCCGGGAGATTGGAACCTCCAACCTTTCAGTTAACAGCCGATCGCGCTAGCCAATTGCGCCACGGAGACAGTCGTGCTCCACTTTCACCACCATCAGAACATAACTTCAAAGCTATCAGCGCAAAGAAAAAAAAAGCGACACACCGTCCCCGGATGGGCTCAAACCTCCAACCTTTCGGTTAACAGCCAATCGCGCTAGCCAACTGCGCCACGGAGACAGTCCTGCTCCACTCTCACCACCATCAGAACATATCTTCAAAGCTATCAGCCCAAAGAAAAAAAAGCGCCGCACCACCACCGCGGGTTCTCGAACCTCCACCTTTCGGTTAACAGCCGATCGCGCTAGCCAATTGCGCCACAGAGACAGTCGTGCTCCACCCTCACCACCATAAGAACATATCTTCAAAGCTATCAGCGCAAAGAAAAAAGCAACACACCACTCCTGGGAGGGCTCGAAACTCCAACCTTTAGATTAACAGCCGATCGCGCTAGCCAATTGCGCCACGGAGACAGTCCTGTTCTACTCTCATCACCATCAGAACATATCTTCAAAGAAATCAGCCCAAAGAAAAAAAAGCACCGCACCACCACCAGGTGGGCTCGAACCTCCAACTTTTCGGTTAACAGCCCATCGCGCTAGCTGATTGCGCCACGCAGACAGTTGTGCTCCACTCCCACCACCGTCAGAACACTTCTTCAGAGCTATCCGCCCAAAGGAAAAAAAGCGCCGCACCACCACCGAGTGGACTCGCACCTCAACCTTTTTGTTAAAAGCTGATCGCGCTAGCCCATTGGGCCATGGAGACAGTCCTGTTCCACTCTCACCACAATCAAAACATATCTTCAAAGCTATCAGCCTAAAGAAGAAATAGCAACACATCACTCCCGGGAGGGCTCGAACCTCCAACCTTTCAGTAAACAGCCGATCGCGCTAGCCAATTGCGCCACGGAGACAGTCCTGCTCCACTCTCACCACCATCAGAACATATCTTCAAAGCTATCAGCCTAAAGAAGAAAAAGCAACACACCACTCCCGGGAGGGCTCGAACCTCCAACCTTTCAGTTAACAGCCGATCGCGCTAGCGAATAGCGCCACGGAGACAGTCGTGCTCCACTCTCACCACCGTCAGAACATTTCTTCAGAGCTATCAGCCCAAAGGAAAAAAAGCGCCGCACCACCACCGGTGGGCTCGAACCTCCAACCTTTCGGTTAACAACCCATCGCGCTAGCCAATCGCGCCACGGAGACAGTCGTGCTCCACTCTCACCACCATCGGAACATATCTTCAAAGCTATCAGCGCAAAAAAAAAGCAACACAGCACTCCAAGGAGGGCTCGAACCTCCAACATTTCGGTTAACAGCAGACCGCACTAGCCAATTGTGCCACGGAGACAGTCCTGCTATACTCTCACCACCATCAGAACATATCTTCAAAGCGATCAGCCCAAAAAAAGCGCCGCACCCCCACCGGGTGGGCTCGAAACTCCAACCTTTCGGTTAACAGCCGATCGCGCTAGCCAATTGGGCCATGGAGACAGTCCTGCTCCACTCTCACACAAATCAAAACATATCTTCAAAGCTATCAGCCTAAAGAAGAAATGGCAACACACCACTCCCGGGAGGGCTCGAACCTCCAACCTTTCAGTTAACAGCCGATCGCGCTAGCCAATTGCGCCACGGAGACAGTCCTGCTCCACTCTCACCACCATCGGAACATATCTTCAAAGCTATCAGCCTAAAGAAGAAAAAGCAACACACCACTCCCGGGAGGGCTCGAACCTCCAACCTTTCAGTTAACAGCCGATCGCGCTAGCGAATAGCGCCACGGAGACAGTCGTGCTCCACTCTCACCACCGTCAGAACATTTCTTCAGAGCTATCAGCCTAAAGAAGAAAAAGTAACACACCACTCCCGGGAGGGCTCGAACCTCCAACCTTTCAGTTAACAGCCGATCGCGCTAGCGAATAGCGCCACGGAGACAGTCGTGCTCCACTCTCACCACCGTCAGAACATTTCTTCAGAGCTATCAGCCCAAAGGAAAAAAAGCGCCGCACCACCACCGGGTGGGCTCGAACCTCCAACCTTTCGGTTAACAGCCCATCACGCTAGCCAATTGCGCCACGGAGACAGTCGTGCTCCACTCTCACCACCATCGGAACATATCTTCAAAGCTATCAGCGCAAAAACAAGCAACACAGCACTCCCAGGAGGGCTCGAACCTCCAACCTTTCGGTTAACAGCAGACCGCACTAGCCAATTGCGCCACGGAGACAGTCGTGCTCCACTCTCACCACCATCGGAACATATCTTCAAAGCTATCAGCCCAAAGAAAAAAAAGCGCCGCGCCACCACTGGGTGGGCTCGAACCTCCAAACTTTCGGATAACAGCCGATCGCGCTAGCCAATTGCGCAACGGAGACAGTCCTGCTCCACTCTCACCACCATCAGAACATATCTTCAAAGCTATCAGCCTAAAGAAGAAAAAGCAACACACCACTCCCGGGAGGGCTCGAACCTCCAACCTTTCAGTTAACAGCCGATCGCGCTAGCGAATAGCGCCACGGAGACAGTCGTGCTCCACTCTTACCACCCTCAGAACATTTCTCCAAAGCTATCAGCGCAAAGAAAAAAAGCGACACACCGTCCCCGGGTGGGTTCCAACCTCCAACCTTTCGATTGACAGCCGATCGCGCTAGCCAACTGCGTCACGAAGACAGCCGTGCTCCACTCTCACCACCATCAGAACAAATCTTCAAAGCTATCAGCGCAAAGAAAAATGCAACACACCACTCCCGGGAGGGCTCTAAATTCCGACCTTCCAGTTAACAGCCGAATGCGCTAGCCAATTGCGCCACGGAGACAGTCCTGTCCACTCTCACCACCATCAGAACATATCCTCAAAGCTATCATCCCATAGAAAAAAAGCGCCGCATCACCACCGGGTGGGCTCGAACCTTTCGGTTAACAGCCCATCGCGCTAGCCAATTGCCCCACGGAGACAGTCGTGCTCCACTCTCACCACCATCGGAACTATCTTCAAAGCTATCAGCGCAAAAACAAGCAACACAGCACTCCCAGGAGGGCTCAAACCTCCAACCTTTCGGTTAACAGCAGACCGCACTAGCCAATTGTGCCACGGAGACAGTCCTGCTATACTCTCACCACCATCAGAACATATCTTTAAAGCTATCAGCCCAAAAAAAGCGCCGCACCGTCCCCGGGTGGGTTCGAACCTCCAACCTTTCGATTGACAGCCGATCGCGCTAGCTAACTGCGCCTCGAAGACAGCCGTGCTCCACTCTCACCACCATCAGAACAAATCTTCAAAAATGCAACACACCACTCCCGGGAGGGCTCGAAATTCCAACCTTCCGGTTAACAGCCGATCGCGCTAGCCAATTGCGCCACGGTGACAGTCCTGTCCATTCTCACCACCATCAGAACATATCTTCAAAGTTATCAGCCTAAAGAAGAAATAGCAACACATCACTCCCGGGAGGGCTCGAACCTCCAACCTTTCAGTTAACAGCCGATCGCGCTAGCCAATTGCGCCACGGAGACAGTCCTGCTCCACTCTCACCACCATCAGAACATATCTTCAAAGCTATCAGCCTAAAGAAGAAAAAGCAACACACCACTCCCGGGAGGGCTCGAACCTCCAACCTTTCAGTTAACCGCCGATCGTGCTAACGAATAGCGCCACGGAGACAGTCGTGCTCCACTCTCACCACCGTCAGAACATTTCTTCAGAGCTATCGGCCCAAAGGAAAAAAAGCGCCGCACCACCACCGGGTGGGCTCGAACCTCCAACCTTTCGGTTAACAGCCCATCGCGCTAGCAAATTGCGCCACGGAGACAGTCGTGCTCCACTCTCACCACCATCGGAACATATCTTCAAAGCTATCAGCGCAAAAACAAGCAACACAGCACTCCCAGGAGGGCTCGAACCTCCAACCTTTCGGTTAACAGCAGACCGCACTAGCCAATTGCGCCACGGAGACAGTCGTGCTCCACTCTCACCACCATCGGAACATATCTTCAAAGCTATCAGCCCAAAGATAAAAAAGCGCCGCACCACCACTGGGTGGGCTCGAACCTCCAACCTTTCGGTTAACAGCCGATCGCGCTAGCCAATTGCGCAACGGAGACAGTCCTGCTCCACTCTCACCACCAGCAGAACATATCTTCAAAGCTATCAGCCTAAAAAAGAAAAAGCAACACACCACTCCCGGGAGGGCTCGAACCTCCAACCTTTCAGTTAACAGCCGATCGCGCTAGCGAATAGCGCCACGGAGACAGTCGTGCTCCACTCTTACCTCCCTCAGAACATATCTTCAAAGCTATCAGCCTAAAGAAGAAATAGCAACACACCACTCACGGGAGGGCTCGAACCTCCAACCTTTCAGTTAACAGCCCATCGCGCTAGCCAATTGCGCCACGGAGACAGTCCTGCTCCACTCTCACCACAATCAGAACATATCTTCAAAGCTATCAGCCTAAAGAAGAAAAAGCAACACACCACTCCCGGGAGGGCTCGAACCTCCAACCTTTCAGTTAACAGCCGATCGCGCTAGCGAATAGCGCCACGGAGACAGTCGTGCTCCACTCTCACCACCGTCAGAACATTTCTTTAGAGCTATCAGCCCAAAGGAAAAAAAGCGCCGCACCACCACAGGGTGGGCTCGAACCTCCAACCTTTCGGTTAACAGCCGATCGCGCTAGCCAATTGCGCAACGGAGACAGTCCTGCTCCACTCTCACCACCATCAGCACATATCTTCAAAGCTATCAGCCCAAAGAAAAAAAAGCGCCGCACCACCACCATTTGGGCTCGAACCTCCAACCTTTCGGTTAACAGCCGATCGCGCTAGCCAATTGGGCCATGGAGACAGTCGTGCTCCACTCTCACCACAATCAAAACATATCTTCAAAGCTATCAGCCTAAAGAAGAAATAGCAACACATCACTCCCGGGAGGGCTCGAACCTCCAACCTTTCAGTTAACAGCCGATCACGCTAGTCAATTGCGCCACGGAGACAGTCCTGCTCCACTCTCACCACCATAAGAACATATCTCCAAAGCTATCAGCCTAAAGAAGAAAAAGCAACACACCACTCCCGGGAGGGCTCGAACCTCCAACCTTTCAGTTAACAGCCGATTGTGCTAACGAATAGCGCCACGGAGACAGTCGTGCTCCACTCTCACCACCGTCAGAACATTTCTTCAGAGCTATCAGCCCAAAGGAAAAAAAGCGCCGCACCACCACCGGGTGGGCTCGAACCTCCAACTTTTCGGTTACCAGCCCATCGCGCTAGCCAATTGCGCCACGGAGACAGTCGTGCGCCACTCTCACCACCATCGGAACTATCTTCTAAGCTATCAGCGCAAAAAAAAGCAACACAGCACTCCAAGAAGGGCTCAAACCACCGAACTTTCGGTTAAGAGCAGACCGCACTAGCCAATTGTGCCACGGAGACAGTCCTGCTATACTCTCACCACCATCAGAACATAATTTTAAAGATATCAGCCCAAAAAAAGCGCCGCACCACCACCGGGTGAGTTCGAAACTCCAACCTTTCGGTTAACAGCCAAACGCGCTAGCCAATTGCGCCACGGAGACAGTCGTGCTCCACTCTTACCACCCTCAGAACATTTCTCCAAAGCTATCAGCGCAAAGAAAAAAAAGCGACACACCGTCCCCGGGTATGTTCCAACCTCCAAACTTTCGATTGACAGCTGATCGCGCTAGCCAACTGCGCCTCGAAGACAGCCGTGCTCCACTCTCACCACCATCAGAACAAATCTTCAAAGCTTTCAGCGCAAAGAAAAATGCAACACACCACTCCCGGGAGGGCTCGAAATTCCAACCTTCCGGTTAACAGCCGATCGCGCTAGCCAATTGCGCCACGGAGACAGTCCTGTCCATTCTCACCACCATCAGAACATATCTTCAAAGCTATCAGCCCAAAGTAAAAAAAGCGCTGCAACACCACGGGGTGGGCTCAAAGCTCCAACCTTTCTGTTAACAGCCGATCGCGCTAGCCAATTGCGCCACGGAGACAGTCCTGCTCCACCCTCACCACCATCAGAACATATATTCAAAGCTATTAGCCCAAAGAAAAAAAAGCGCCGCACAATTACCGGGTGGGCTCGAACCTCCAACCGTTCGGTTAACAGCCGATCGCGCTAGCCAATTGCGCCATGGAGACAGTCCTGCTCCACTCTCACCACCATCAGAACATATCTTCAAAGCTATCAGCCTAAAGAAAAAAAAAGCAACACACCACTCCCGGGAGGGCTCAAACCTCCAACCTTCCAGTTAACAGCCAATCGCGCTAGCCAATCGCGCCACGGAGACAGTCGTGCTCCACTCTCACCACCGTCAGAACATTTCTTCAGCCCAAAGGAAAAAAGGCGCCGCACCACCACCGGGTGGGCTCGAACCTCCAACCTTTCGGCTAAAAGCCCATCGCGCTAGCCAATTGCGCCACGGAGTTAGTCCTGCTCCACTCTCACCACCATCAGCACATATCTTCAAAGCTATCAGCCCAAAGAAAAAAAAGCGCCGCCCCACCACCGGGTGGGCTCGAACCTCCACTTATCGGTTAACAGCCAATCGCACTAGCCAATTGCGCCACAGAGACAGTCGTGCTCTACTCCCACCACCACCAGAACATATCTTCAAAGCTATCAGCGCAAAGAAAAAAGAAACACACCACTCCCGGCAGGGCTCGAACCTCGAACCTTTCAGTTAACAGCCGACCGCGCTAGCCAATTGTGCCAAGGAGACAGTACTGCTATACTCTCACTGCCATTAGAACATATCTTCAAAGCTATCAGCCCACAGGAAAAAAAGCGCCGCACCACCACCGGGTGGGCTCGAAACTCCAACCTTTCGGTTAACAGCCGATCGCGCTAGCCGATTGCGCCACGGAGACAGTCCTGCTCCACTCTCACCACCGTCAGAAGATTTCTCCAAAGCTATCAGCGCAAAGAAAAAAAAGCGACACACCGTCCCCGGGTGGGCTCAAACCTCCAACCTTTCGGTTAACAGCCAATCGCGCTAGGCAACTGCGCCATGGAGACAGTCCTGCTCCACTCAGAGCACCATCAGAACATATCTTCAAAGCTATCAGCCCACAGAAAAAAAGCGCCGCACCACCACCGGGGGTTCTCGAACCTCCACCTTTCGGTTAACAGCCGATCGCGCTAGCTAATTGCGCCTCAGAGACAGTCGCGCTCCACCCTCACCACCATCAGAACATATCTTCAAAGCTATCATCGCAAAGAAAAAAGCAACACACCACTCCCGGGAGGGCTCGAAACTTCAACCTTTCGAATAACAGCCGATCGCGCTAGCCATATGCGCGCCGGAGACAGTCCTGCTCTACTGTCATCACCATCAGAACATATCTTCAAAGAAATCAGCCCAAAGAAAAAAAAAGGCGCCGCACCACCACCAGGTGGGCTCGAACCTCCAACTTTTCGGTTAACAGCCCATAGCGCTAGCCAATTGCGCCACGGAGACAGTTGTGCTCCACTCTCACCACCGTCAGAACACTTCTTCAGAGCTATCCGCCCAAAGGAAAAAAAGCGCCGCACCACCACCGAGTGGGCTCGAACCTCCAACCTTTTTGTTAACAGCCGATCGCGCTAGCCAATTGGGCCATGGAGACAGTCCTGCTCCACTCTCACCACCATCAGAACATATCTTCACAGCTATCAGCCTAAAGAAGAAAAAGCAACACACCACTCCCGGGAGGGCTCGAACCTCCAACCTTTCAGTTAACAGCCGATCGCGCTAGCGAATAGCGCCACGGAGACAGTCGTGCTCCACTCTCACCACCATCAGCACATATCTTCAAAGCTATCAGCCCAAAAAAAAAAAGCGCCGCACCACCATCGTTTGGGCTCGAACCTCCAACCTTTCAGTTAACAGCCGATCGCGCTAGCCAATTGCGCCACAGAGACCGTCCTGCTCCACTCTCACCACCATCAGAACATATCTTCAAAGCTATCAGCCTAAAGAAGAAATAGCAAGACATCACTCCCGGGAGGGCTCGAACCTCCAACCTTTCAGTTAACAGCCGATCACGCTAGCCAATTGCGCCACGGAGACTGTCCTGCTCCACTCTCACCTCCATCAGAACATATCTTCAAAGCTATCAGCCTAAAGAAGAAAAAGCAACACACCACTTCCGGGAGGGCTCGAACCTCCAACCTTTCAGTTAACAGCCGATTGTGCTAACGAATAGCGCCACGGAGACAGTCGTGCTCCACTCTCACCACCGTCAGAACATTTCTTCAGAGCTATCAGCCCAAAGGAAAAAAAGCGCCGCACCACCACCGGGTGGGCTCGAACCTCCAACCTTTCGGTTAACAGCCCATCGCGCTAGCCAATTGCGCCACGGAGACAGTCGTGCGCCACTCTCACCACCATCGGAACTATCTTCTAAGCTATCAGCGCAAAAACAAGCAACACAGCACTCCAAGAAGGGCTCAAACCACCAAACTTTCGGTTAAGAGCAGACCGCACTAGCCAATTGTGCCACGGAGACAGTCCTGCTATACTCTCACCACCATCAGAACATATCTTTAAAGATATCAGCCCAAAAAAAGCGCCGCACCACCACCGGGTGAGTTCGAAACTCCAACCTTTCGGTTAACAGCCAAACGCGCTAGCCAATTGCGCCACGGAGACAGTCGTGCTCCACTCTTACCACCCTCAGAACATTTCTCCAAAGCTATCAGCGCAAAGAAAAAAAAGCGACACACCGTCCCCGGGTATGTTCCAACCTCCAACCTTTCGATTGACAGCCGATCGCGCTAGCCAACTGCGCCTCGAAGACAGCCGTGCTCCACTCTCACCACCATCAGAACAAATCTTCAAAGCTTTCAGCGCAAAGAAAAATGCAACACACCACTCCCGGGAGGGCTCGAAATTCCAACCTTCCGGTTAACAGCCGATCGCGCTAGCCAATTGCGCCACGGAGACAGTCCTGTCCATTCTCACCACCATCAGAACATATCTTCAAAGCTATCAGCCTAAAGTAAAAAAAGCGCTGCAACACCACGGGGTGGGCTCAAAGCTCCAACCTTTCTGTTAACAGCCGATCGCGCTAGCCAATTGCGCCACGGAGACAGTCCTGCTCCACCCTCACCACCATCAGAACATATATTCAAAGCTATTAGCCCAAAGAAAATAAAGCGCCGCACAACCACCGGGTGGGCTCGAACCTCCAACCTTTCGGTTAACAGCCGATCGCGCTAGCCAATTGCGCCATGGAGACAGTCCTGCTCCACTCTCACCACCATCAGAACATATCTTCAAAGCTATCAGCCTAAAGAAAAAAAAGCAACACACCACTCCCGGGAGGGCTCAAACCTCCAACCTTTCAGTTAACAGCCAATCGCGCTAGCCAATCGCGCCACGGAGACAGTCGTGCTCCACTCTCACCACCGTCAGAACATTTCTTCAGCCCAAAGGAAAAAAGGCGCCGCACCACCACCGGGTGGGCTCGAACCTCCAACCTTTCGGCTAAAATCCCATCGCGCTAGCCAATTGCGCCACGGAGTTAGTCCTGCTCCACTCTCACCACCATCAGCACATATCTTCAAAGCTATCAGCCCAAAGAAAAAAAAGCGCCGCCCCACCACCGGGTGGGCTCGAACCTCCACTTATCGGTTAACAGCCAATCGCACTAGCCAATTGCGCCACAGAGACAGTCGTGCTCTACTCCCACCACCATCAGAACATATCTTCAAAGCTATCAGCGCAAAGAAAAAAGAAACACACCACTCCCGGCAGGGCTCGAACCTCGAACCTTTCAGTTAACAGCCGACCGCGCTAGCCAATTGTGCCAAGGAGACAGTACTGCTATACTCTCACTACCATTAGAACATATCTTCAAAGCTATCAGCCCACAGGAAAAAAAGCGCCGCACCACCACCGGGTGGGCTCGAAACTCCAACCTTTCGGTTAACAGCCGATCGCGCTAGCAAATTGCGCCACGGAGACAGTCCTGCTCCACTCTCACCACCGTCAGAAGATTTCTCCAAAGCTATCAGCGCAAAGAAAAAAAAGCGACACACCGTCCCCGGGTGGGCACAAACCTCCAACCTTTCGGTTAACAGCCAATCGCGCTAGCCAACTGCGCCATGGAGACAGTCCTGCTCCACTCTCACCACCATCAGAACATATCTTCAAAGCTATCAGCCCACAGAAAAAAAGCGCCGCACCACCACCGGGGGTTCTCGAACCTCCACCTTTCGGTTAACAGCCGATCGCGCTAGCTAATTGCGCCTCAGAGACAGTCGCGCTCCACCCTCTCCACCATCAGAACATATCTTCAAAGCTATCATCGCAAAGAAAAAAGCAACACACCACTCCCGGGAGGGCTCGAAACTTCAACCTTTCGATTAACAGCCGATCGCGCTAGCCATATGCGCGCCGGAGACAGTCCTGCTCTACTGTCATCACCATCAGAACATATCTTCAAAGAAATCAGCCCAAAGAAAAAAAAGCGCCGCACCACCACCAGGTGGGCTCGAACCTCCAACTTTTCGGTTAACAGCCCATAGCGCTAGCCAATTGCGCCACGGAGACAGTTGTGCTCCACTCTCACCACCGTCAGAACACTTCTTCAGAGCTATCCGCCCAAAGGAAAAAAAGCGCCGCACCACCACCGAGTGGGCTCGAACCTCCAACCTTTTTGTTAACAGCCGATCGCGCTAGCCAATTGGGCCATGGAGACAGTCCTGCTCCACTCTCACCACAATCAAAACATATCTTCAAAGCTATCAGCCTAAAGAAGAAATAGCAACACACCACTCCCGGGAGGCCTCGAACCTCCAACCTTTCAGTTAAGAACCGATCGCGCTAGCCAATTGCGCCACGGAGACAGTCCTGCTCCACTCTCACCACCATCAGAACATATCTTCACAGCTATCAGCCTAAAGAAGAAAAAGCAACACACCACTCCCGGGAGGGCTCGAACCTCCAACCTTTCAGTTAACAGCCGATCGCGCTAGCGAATAGCGCCACGGAGACAGTCGTGCTCCACTCTCACCACCATCAGCACATATCTTCAAAGCTATCAGCCCAAAGAAAAAAAAGCGCCGCACCACCATCGTTTGGGCTCGAACCTCCAACCTTTCAGTTAACAGCCGATCGCGCTAGCCAATTGCGCCACAGAGACCGTCCTGCTCCACTCTCACCACCATCAGAACATATCTTCAAAGCTATCCGCCTAAAGAAGAAATAGCAACACATCACTCCCGGGAGGGCTCGAACCTCCAACCTTTCAGTTAACAGCCGATCACGCTAGCCAATTGCGCCACGGAGACTGTCCTGCTCCACTCTCACCACCATCAGAACATATCTTCAAAGCTATCAGCCTAAAGAAGAAAAAGCAACACACCTTTCCCGGGAGGGCTCGAACCTCCAACCTTTCAGTTAACAGCCGATTGTGCTACCGAATAGCGCCACGGAGACAGTCGTGCTCCACTCTCACCACCGTCAGAACATTTCTTCAGAGCTATCAGCCCAAAGGAAAAAAAGCGCCGCTCCACTACCGGGTCGGCTCGAACCTCCAACCTTTCGGTTAACAGCCCATCGCGCTAGCCAATTGCGCCACGGAGACAGTCGTGCTCCACTCTCACCACCATCGGAACATATCTTCAAAGCTATCAGCGCAAAAACAAGCAACACAGCACTCCCAGGAGGGCTCGAACCTCCAACCTTTCGGTTAACAGCAGACCGCACTAGCCAATTGTGCCACGGAGACAGTCCTGCTATACTCTCACCACCATCAGAACATATCTTTAAAGCTATCAGCCCAAAAAAAAGCGACACACCGTCCCCGGGTGGGTTCCAACCTCCAACCTTTCGATTGACAGCCGATCGCGCTAGCCAACTGCGCCTAGAAGACAGCCGTGCTCCACTCTCACCACCATCAGAACAAATCTTCGAAGCTATCAGCGCAAAGAAAAATGCAACACACCACTCCCGGGAGGGCTCGAAATTCCAACCTTCCGGTTAACAGCCGATCGCGCTAGCCAATTGCGCCACGGAGACAGTCCTGTCCATTCTCACCACCATCAGAACATATCTTCAAAGCTATCAGCCCAAAGTAAAAAAAGCGCTGCAACACCACGGGGTGGGCTCAAAACTCCAACCTTTCTGTTAACAGCCGATCGCGCTAGCCAATTGCGCCACGGAGACAGTCCTGCTCCACTCTCACCACCATCAGAACATATCTTCAAAGCTATTAGCCCAAAAAAAAGCGCCGCACAACCACCGGGTGGGCTCGAACCTCCAACCTTTCGGTTAACAGCCGATCGCGCTAGCCAATTGCGCCATGGAGACAGTCCTGCTCCACTCTCACCACCATGAGAACATATCTTCAAAGCTATCAGCCTAAAGAAAAAAAAGCAGCACACCACTCCCGGGAGGGCTCAAACCTCCAACCTTTCAGTTAACAGCCAATCGCGCTAGCCAATCGCGCCACGGAGACAGTCGTGCTCCACTCTCACCACCGTCAGAACATTTCTTCAGAGCTATCAGCCCAAAGGAAAAAAGGCGCCGCACCACCAACGGGTGGGCTCGAACCTCCAACCTTTCGGCTAAAAGTCCATCGCGCTAGCCAATTGCGCCACGGAGTTAGTCCTGCTCCACTCTCACCACCATCAGCACATATCTTCAAAGCTATCAACCCAAAGAAAAAAAGCACCGCACCACCACCGGGTGGGCTCGAACCTCCGCCTATCGGTTAACAGCCAATCGCACTAGCCAATTGCGCCACAGAGACAGTCGTGCTCTACTCCCACCACCATCAGAACATATCTTCAAAGCTATCAGCGCAAAGAAAAAAGAAACACACCACTCCCGGCAGGGCTCGAACCTCCAACCTTTCAGTTAACAGCCGACCGCGCTAGCCAATTGTGCCAAGGAGACAGTACTGCTATACTCTCACTACCATCAGAACATATATTCAAAGCTATCAGCCCACAGGAAAAAAAGCGCCGCACCACCACCGGGTGGGCTCGAAACTCCAACCTTTCAGTTAACAGCCGATCGCGCTAGCCAATTGCGCCACGGAGACAGTCGTGCTCCACTCTCACCACCGTCAGAAGATTTCTCCAAAGCTATCAGCGCAAAGAAAAAAAAGCGACACACCGTCCCCGGGTGGGCTCAAACCTCCAACCTTTCGGTTAACAGCCAATCGCGCTAGCCAACTGCGCCACGGAGACAGTCCTGCTCCACTCTCACCACCATCAGAACATATCTTCAAAGCTATCAGCCCACAGAAAAAAAAGCGCCGCACCACCACCGGGGGTTCTCGAACCTCCACCTTTCGGTTAACAGCCGATCGCGCTAGCCAATTGCGCCTCAGAGACAGTCGCGCTCCACCCTCACCACCATCAAAACATATCTTCAAAGCTATCATCGCAAAGAAAAAAGCAACACACCACTCCCGGGAGGGCTCGAAACTTCAACCTTTCGATTAACAGCCGATCGCGCTAGCCATATGCGCCCCGGAGACAGTCCTGCTCTACTGTCATCACCATCAGAACATACCTTCAAAGAAATCAGCCCAAAGAAAAAAAAGCGCCGCACCACCACCAGGTGGGCTCGAACCTCCAACTTTTCGGTTAACAGCCCTTAGCGCTAGCCAATTGCGCCACGGAGACAGTTGTGCTCCACTCTCACCACCGTCAGAACACTTCTTCAGAGCTATCCGCCCAAAGGAAAAAAAGCGCCGCACCACCACCGAGTGGGCTCGAACCTCCAACCTTTTTGTCAACAGCCGATCGCGCTAGCCAATTGCGCCACGGAGACAGTCGTGCTCCGCTCTCACCACCATCGTAACATATCTTCAAAGCTATCAGCCCAAAGAAAAAAAAGCGCCGCACCACCACCGGGTGGGCTCGACCCTCCAACCTTTCGGTTAACAGCCGATCGCGCTGGCCAATTGCGCAACGGAGACAGCCGTGCTCCACTCTCACCACCATCAGCACATATCTTCAAAGCTTTCAGCCCAAAGAAAAAAAAGCGCCGCACCACTCCTGGGAGGGCTCGAACCTCCAACCTTTCAGTTAACAGCCGATCGCGCTAGCCAATTGCGCCACGGAGACAGTCCTGCTCCACTCTCACCACCATCAGAACATATCTTCAAAGCTATCAGCCTAAAGAAGAAAAAGCAACACACCACTCCCGGGAGGGCTCGAACCTCCAACCTTTCAGTTAACAGCCGATCGTGCTAACGAATAGCGCCACGGAGACAGTCGTGCTCCACTCTCACCACCGTCAGAATATTTCTTCAAAGCTATCAGCCTAAAGAAAAAAAAAGCGACACACCACTCCCGGGAGGGCTCAAACCTCCAACCTTTCAGTTAACAGCCAATCGCGCTAGCCAATCGCGCCACGGAGACAGTCATGCTGAACTCTCACCACCGTCAGAACATTTCTTCAGAGCTATCAGCCCAAAGGAAAAAAGGCGCCTCACCACCACCGGGTGGGCTCGAAGCTCCAACCTTTCGGCTAAAAGCTCATCGCGCTAGCCAATTGCGCCACGGAGTTAGTCCTGCTCCACTTTCACCACCATCAGCACATATCTTCAAAGCTATCAGCCCAAAGAAAAAAAAAGCGCCGCACCACCACCGGGTGGGCTCGAACCTCCACTTATCGGTTAACAGCCAATCGCACTAGCCAATTGCGCCACAGAGACAGTCGTGCTCTACTCCCACCACCATCAGAACATATCTTCAAAGCTATCAGCGCAAAGAAAAAAGAAACACACCCCTCCCGGCAGGGCTCGAACCTCCAACCTTTCAGTTAACAGCCGACCACGCTAGCCAATTGTGCCAAGGAGACAGTACTGCTATACTCTCACTACCATCAGAACATATCTTCAAAGCTATCAGCCCACAGGAAAAAAAGCGCCGCACCACCACCGGGTGGGCTCGAAACTCCAACCTTTCGGTTAACAGCCGATCGCGCTAGCCAATTGCGCCACGAAGACAGTCCTGCTCCACTCTCACCACCATCAGAAGATTTCTCCAAAGCTATCAGCGCAAAGAAAAAAAAAGCGACACACCGTCCCCGGGTGGGCTCAAACCTCCAACCTTTCGGTTAACAGCCAATCGCGCTAGCCAACTGCGCCACGGAGACAGTCCTCCTCCACTCTCACCACCATCAGAACATATCTTCAAAGCTATCAGCCCACAGAAAAAAAAGCGCCGCACCACCACCGGGGGTTCAGGAACCTCCACCTTTCGGTTAACAGCCGATCGCGCTAGCCAATTGCGCCTCAGAGACAGTCGCGCTCCACCCTCACCACCATCAGAACATATCTTCAATGCTATCATCGCAAAGAAAAAAGCAACACACCACTCCCGGGAGGGCTCGAAACTTCAACCTTTCGAATAACAGCCGATCGCGTTAGCCATATGCGCCCCGGAGACAGTCCTGCTCTACTGTCATCACCATCAGAACATATCTTCAAAGAAATCAGCCCAAAGAAAAAAAAAGCGCCGCACCACCACCAGGTGGGCTCGAACCTCCAACTTTTCGGTTAACAGCCCATAGCGCTAGCCAATTGCGCCACGGAGACAGTCGTGCTCCACTCTCACCACCGTCAGAACACTTCTTCAGAGCTATCCGCCCAAATGAAAAAAAGCGCCGCACCACCACCGAGTGGGCTCGAACCTCCAACCTTTTTGTTAACAGCCGATCGCGCGAGCCAATTGCGCAACGGAGACAGTCCTGCTCCACTCTCACCACCATCAGAACATTTCTTCAAAGCTATCAGCCTAAAGAAGAAAAAGCAACACACCACTCCCGGGAGGGCTCGAACCTCCAACCTTTCAGTTAACAGCCGATCGCGCTAGCGAATAGCGCCACGGAGACAGTCGTGCTCCACTCTTACCACCCTCAGAACATTTCTCCAAAGCTATCAGCGCGAAGAAAAAAAAGCGACACACCGTCCCCGGGTGGGTTCCAACCTCCAACCTTTCGAATGACAGCCGATCGCGCTAGCCAACTGCGCCACGAAGACAGCCGTGCTCCACTCTCACCACCATCAGAACAAATCTTCAAAGCTATCAGCGCAAAGAAAAATGCAACACACCACTCCCGGGAGGGCTCTAAATTCCGACCATCCGGTTAACAGCCGATTGCGCTAGCCAATTGCGCCACGGAGACAGTCCTGTCCACTCTCACCACCATCAGAACATATCTTCAAAGCTATCATCCCATAGAAAAAAAGCGCCGCATCACCACCGGGTGGGCTCGAACCTCCAACCTTTCGGTTAACAGCCCATCGCGCTAGCCAATCGCGCCACGGAGACAGTCGTGCTCCACTCTCACCACCATCGGAACATATCTTCAAAGCTATCAGCGCAAAAAAAAGCAACACAGCACTTCCAGGAGGGCTGGAACCTCCAACCTTTCGGTTAACAGCAGACCGCACAAGCCAATTGTGCCACGGAGACAGTCCTGCTATACTCTCACCACCATCAGAACATATCTTCGAAGCTATCAGCCAAAAAAAAGCGCCGCACCCCCACCGGGTGGGCTCGAAACTCCAACCTTTCGGTTAACAGCCGATCGCGCTAGCCAATTGGGCCATGGAGACAGTCCTGCTCCACTCTCACCACAATCAAAACATATCTTCAAAGCTATCAGCCTAAAGAAGAAATAGCAACACACCACTCACGGGTGGGCTCGAACCTCCAACCTTTCAGTTAACAGCCGATCGCACTAGCCAATTGCGCCACGAAGACAGTCCTGCTCCACTCTCACCACCATCAGAACATATCTTCAAAGCTATCAGCCTAAAGAAGAAAAAGCAACACACCACTCCCGGGAGGGCTCGAACCTCCAACCTTTCAGTTAACAGCCGATCGCGCTAGCGAATAGCGCCACGGAGACAGTCGTGCTCCACTCTCACCACCGTCAGAACATTTCTTCAGAGCTATCAGCCCAAAGGAAAAAAAGCGCCGCACCACCACCGGGTGGGCTCGAACCTCCAACCTTTCGGTTACCAGCCCATCGCGCTAGCCCATTGCGCCACGGAGACAGTCGTGCTCCACTCTCACCACCATCGGAACATATCTTCAAAGCTATCAGCCCAAAGAAAAAAAAGCGCCGCACCACCACTGGGTGGGCTCGAACCTCCAACCTTTCGGTTAACAGCCGATCGCGCTAGCCAATTGCGCAACGGAGACAGTCCTGCTCCACTCTCACCACCATCAGCACATATCTTCAAAGCTATCAGCCCAAAGAAAAAAAAGCGCCGCACCACCACCGTTTGGGCTCGAACCTCCAACCTTTCGGTTAACAGCCGATCGCGCTAGCCAATTGGGCCATGGAGACAGTCCTGCTCCACTCTCACCACAATCAAAACATATCTTCAAAGCTATCAGCCTAAAGAAGAAATAGCAACACATCACTCCCGGGAGGGCTCGAACCTCCAACCTTTCAGTTAACAGCCGATCTCGCTAGCCAATTGCGCCACGGAGACAGTCCTGCTCCACTCTCACCACCATCAGAACATATCTTCAAAGCTATCAACCTAAAGAAGAAAAAGCAACACACCACTCCCGGGAGGGCTCGAACCTCCAACCTTTCAGTTAACAGCCGATCGTGCTAACGAACAGCGCCACGGAGACAGTCGTGCTCCACTCTCACCACCGTCAGAACATTTCTTCATAGCTATCAGCCCAAAGGAAAAAAAGCGCCGCACCACCACCGGGTGGGCTCGAACCTCCAACCTTTCGGTTAACAGCCCATCGCGCTAGCCAATTGCGCCACGGAGACAGTCGTGCTCCACTCTCACCACCATCGGAACATATCTTCAAAGCTATCAGCGAAAACACAAGCAACACAGCACTCCCAGGAGGGCTCGAACCTCCAACCTTTCGGTTAACAGCATACCGCACTAGCCAATTTCGCCACGGAGACAGTCGTGCTCCACTCTCACCACCATCGGAACATATCTTCAAAGCTATCAGCCCAAAGAAAAAAAAGCGCCGCACCACCACTGGGTGGGCTCGAACCTCCAACCTTTCGGTTAACAGCCGATCGCGCTAGCCAATTGCGCAACGGAGACAGTCCTGCTCCACTCTCACCACCATCAGAACATATCTTCAAAGCTATCAGCCTAAAGAAGAAAAAGCAACACACCACTCCCGGGAGGGCTCGAACCTCCAACCTTTCAGTTAACAGCCGATCGCGCTAGCGAATAGCGCCACGGAGACAGTCGTGCTCCACTCTTACCACCCTCAGAACATTTCTCCAAAGCTATCAGCGCAAAGAAAAAAAAGCGACACACCGTCCCCGGGTGGGTTCCAACCTCCAACCTTTCGATTGACAGCCGATCGCGCTAGCCAACTGCGCCACGAAGACAGCCGTGCTCCACTCTCACCACCATAAGAACAAATCTTCAAAGCTATCAGCGCAAAGAAAAATGCAACACACCACTCCCGGGAGGGCTCTAAATTCCGACCTTCCGGTTAACAGCCGATTGTGCTAGCCAATTGCGCCACGGAGACAGTCCTGTCCACTCTCACCACCATCAGAACATATCTTCAAAGCTATCAGCGCAAAAAAAGCAACACAGCACTCCCAGGAGGGCTCGAACCTCCAACCTTTCGGTTAACAGCAGACCGCACTAGCCAATTGTGCCACGGAGACAGTCCTGCTATACTCTCACCACCATCAGAACATATCTTCGAAGCTATCAGCCCATAAAAAGCGCCGCACCCCCACCGGGTGGGCTCGAAACTCCAACCTTTCGGTTAACAGCCGATCGCGCTAGCCAATTGGGCCATGGAGACAGTCCTGCTCCACTCTCACCACAATCAAAACATATCTTCAAAGCTATCAGCCTAAAGAAGAAATAGCAACACACCACTCACGGGAGGGCTCGAACCTCCAACCTTTCAGTTAACAGCCGATCGCGCTAGCCAATTGCGCCACGGAGACAGTCCTGCTCCACTCTCACCACCATCAGAACATATCTTCAAAGCTATCAGCCTAAAGAAGAAAAAGTAACACACCACTCCCGGGAGGGCTCGAACCTCCAACCTTTCAGTTAACAGCCGATCGCGCTAGCGAATAGCGCCACGGAGACAGTCGTGCTCCACTCTCACCACAATCAAAACATATCTTCAAAGCTATCAGCCTAAAGAAGAAATAGCAACACATCACTCCCGGGAGGGCTCGAACCTCCAACCTTTCAGTTAACAGCCGATCGTGCTAACGAATAGCGCCACGGAGACAGTCGTGCTCCACTCTCACCACCGTCAGAACATTTCTTCAGAGCTATCAGCCCAAAGGAAAAAAAGCGCCGCACCACCACCGGGTGGGCTCGAACCTCCAACCTTTCGGTTAACAGCCCATCACGCTAGCCAATTGCGCCACGGAGACAGTCGTGCTCCACTATCACCACCATCGGAACATATCTTCAAAGCTATCAGCGCAAAAACAAGCAACACAGCACTCCCAGGAGGGCTCGAACCTCCAACCTTTCGGTTAACAGCAGACCGCACTAGCCAATTGCGCCACGGAGACAGTCGTGCTCCACTCTCACCACCATCGGAACATATCTTCAAAGCTATCAGCCCAAAGAAAAAAAGCGCCGCACCACCACTGGGTGGGCTCGAACCTCCAACCTTTCGGTTAACAGCCGATCGCGCTAGCCAATTGCGCAACGGAGACAGTCCTGCTCCACTCTCACCACCATCAGAACATATCTTCAAAGCTATCAGCCTAAAGAAGAAAAAGCAACACACCACTCCCGGGAGGGCTCGAACCTCCAACCTTTCAGTTAACAGCCGATCGCGCTAGCGAATAGCGCCACGGAGACAGTCGTGCTCCACTCTTACCACCCTCAAAACATTTCTCCAAAGCTATCAGCGCAAAGAAAAAAAAGCGACACACCGTCCCCGGGTGGGTTCCAACCTCCAACCTTTCGATTGACAGCCGATCGCGCTAGCCAACTGCGCCACGAAGACAGCCGTGCTCCACTCTCACCACCATCAGAACAAATCTTCAAAGCTATCAGCGCAAAGAAAAATGCAACACACCACTCCCGGGAGGACTCTAAATTCCGACCTTCCGGTTAACAGCCGATTGCGCTAGCCAATTGCGCCACGGAGACAGTCCTGTCCACCCTCACCACCATCAGAACATATCCTCAAAGCTATCATCCCATAGAAAAAAAGCGCCGCATCACCACCGGGTGGGCTCGAACCTCCAACCTTTCGGTTAACAGCCCATCGCGCTAGCCAATCGCGCAACGGAGACAGTCGTGCTCCACTCTCACCACCATCGGAACATATCTTCAAAGCTATCAGCGCAAAAAAAAGCAACACAGCACTCTCAGGAGGGCTCGAACCTCCAACCTTTCGGTTAACAGGAGACCGCACTAGCCAATTGTGCCACAGAGACAGTCCTGCTATACTCTCACCACCATCAGAACATATCTTCGAAGCTATCAGCCCAAAAAAGCGCCGCACCCCCACCGGGTGGGCTCGAAACTCCAACCTTTCGGTTAACAGCCGATCGCGCTAGCCAATTGGGACATGGAGACAGTCCTGCTCCACTCTCAGCACAATCAAAACATATCTTCAAAGCTATCAGCCTAAAGAAGAAATAGCAACACACCACTCACGGGAGGGCTCGAACCTCCAACCTTTCAGCTAACAGCCGATCGCGCTAGGCAATTGCGCCACGGAGACAGTCCTGCTCCACTCTCACCACCATCAGAACATATCTTCAAAGCTATCAGCCTAAAGAAGAAAAAGCAACACACCACTCCCGGGAGAGCTCGAACCTCCAACCTTTCAGCTAACAGCCGATCGCGCTAGCGAATAGCGCCACGGAGACAGTCGTGCTCCACTCTCACCACCGTCAGAACATTTCTTCAGAGCTATCAGCCCAAAGGAAAAAAAGCGCCGCACCACCACCGGGTGGGCTCGAACCTCCAACCTTTCGGTTAACGGCCCATCGCGCTAGCCAATTGCGCCACGGAGACAGTCGTGCTCCACTCTCACCACCATCGGAACATATCTTCAAAGCTATCAGCCCAAAGAAAAAAAAGCGCCGCACCACCACTGTGTGGGCTCGTACCTCCAACCTTTCGGTTAACAGCCGATCGCGCTAGCCAATTGCGCAACGGAGACAGTCCTGCTCCACTCTCACCACCATCAGCACATATCTTCAAAGCTATCAGCCCAAAGAAAAAAAAGCGCCGCACCACCACCGTTTGGGCTCGAACCTCCAACCCTTCGGTTAACAGCCGATCGCGCTAGCCAATTGGGCCATGGAGACAGTCCTGCTCCACTCTCACCACAATCAAAACATATCTTCAAAGCTATCAGCCTAAAGAAGAAATAGCAACACATCACTCCCGGGAGGGCTCGAACCTCCAACCTTTCAGTTAACAGCCGATCACGCTAGCCAATTGCGCCACGGAGACAGTCCTGCTCCACTCTCACCACCATCAGAACATATCTTCAAAGCTATCAGCCTAAAGAAGAAAAAGCAACACACCACTCCCGGGAGGGCTCGAACCTCCAACCTTTCAGTTAACAGCCGATTGTGCTAACGAATAGCGCCACGGAGACAGTCGTGCTCCACTCTCACCACCGTCAGAACATTTCTTCAGAGCTATCAGCCCAAAGGAAAAAAAGCGCCGCACCACCACCGGGTGGGCTCGAACCTCCAACCTTTCGGTTAACAGCCCATCGCGCTAGCCAATTGCGCCACGGAGACAGTCGTGCTCCACTCTCACCACCATCGGAACTATCTTCAAAGCTATCAGCGCAAAAACAAGCAACACAGCACTCCCAGGAGGGCTCAAACCTCCAACCTTTTGGTTAACAGCAGACCGCACTAGCCAATTGTGCCACGGAGACAGTCCTGCTATACTCTCACCACCATCAGAACATATCTTTAAAGCTATCAGCCCAAAAAAAGCGCCGCACCGTCCCCGGGTGGGTTCCAACCTCCAACGTTTCGATTGACAGCCGATCGCGCTAGCCAACTGCGCCTCGAAGACAGCCGTGCTCCACTCTCACCACCATCAGAACAAATCTTCAAAGCTTTCAGCGCAAAGAAAAACGCAACACACCACTCCCGGGAGAGCTCGAAATTCCAACCTTCCGGTTAACAGCCGATCGCGCTAGCCAATTGCGCCACGGTGACAGTCCTGTCCATTCTCACCACCATCAGAACATATCTTCAAAGCTATCAGCCTAAAGAAGAAATAGCAACACATCACTCCCGGGAGGGCTCGAACCTCCAACCTTTCAGTTAACAGCCGATCGCGCTAGCCAACTGCGCCACGGAGACAGTCCTGCTCCACTCTCACCACCATCAGAACATATCTTCATAGCTATCAGCCTAAAGAAGAAAAAGCAACACACCACTCCCGGGAGGGCTCGAACCTCCAACCTTTCAGTTAACAGCCGATCGTGCTAACGAATAGCGCCACGGAGACAGTCGTGCTCCACTCTCACCACCGTCAGAACATTTCTTCAGAGCTATCAGCCCAAAGGAAAAAAAGCGCCGCACCACCACCGGGTGGGCTCGAACCTCCAACCTTTCGGTTAACAGCCCATCGCGCTAGCCAATTGCGCCACGGAGACAGTCGTGCTCCACTCTCACCACCATCGGAACATATCTTCAAAGCTATCAGCGCAAAAACAAGCAACACAGCACTCCCAGGAGGGCTCGAACCTCCAACCTTTCGGTTAACAGCAGACCGCACTAGCCAATTGCGCCACGGAGACAGTCGTGCTCCACTCTCACCACCATCGGAACATATCTTCAAAGCTATCAGCCCAAAGAAAAAAAAGCGCCGCACCACCACTGGGTGGGCTCGAACCTCCAACCTTTCGGTTAACAGCCGATCGCGCTAGCCAATTGCGCAACGGAGACAGTCCTGCTCCACTCTCACCACCAGCAGAACATATCTTCAAAGCTATCAGCCTAAAGAAGAAAAAGCAACACACCACTCCCGGGAGGGCTCGAACCTGCAACCTTTCAGTTAACAGCCGATCGCGCTAGCGAATAGCGCCACGGAGACAGTCGTGCTCCACTCATACCTCCCTCAGAACATATCTTCAAAGCTATCAGCCTAAAGAAGAAATAGCAACACACCACTCACGGGAGGGCTCGAACCTCCAACCTTTCAGTTAACAGCCGATCGCGCTAGCCAATTGCGCCACGGAGACAGTCCTGCTCCACTCTCACCACCATCAGAACATATCTTCAAAGCTATCAGCCTAAAGAAGAAAAAGCAACACACCACTCCCGGGAGGGCTCGAACCTCCAACCTTTCAGTTAACAGCCGATCGCGCTAGCGAATAGCGCCACGGAGACAGTCGTGCTCCACTCTCACCACCGTCAAAACATTTCTTTAGAGCTATCAGCGCAAAGGAAAAAAAGCGCCGCACCACCACCGGGTGGGCTCGAACCTCCAACCTTTCGGTTAACAGCCGATCGCGCTAGCCAATTGCGCAACGGAGACAGTCCTGCTCCACTCTCACCACCATCAGCACATATCTTCAAAGCTATCAGCCCAAAGAAAAAAAAGCGCCGCACCACCACCATTTGGGCTCGAACCTCCAACCTTTCGGTTAACAGCCGATCGCGCTAGCCAATTGGGCCATGGAGACAGTCCTGCTCCACTCTCACCACAATCAAAACATATCTTCAAAGCTATCAGCCTAAAGAAGAAATAGCAACACATCACTCCCGGGAGGGCTCGAACCTCCAACCTTTCAGTTAACAGCCGATCACGCTAGCCAATTGCGCCACGGAGACAGTCCTGCTCCACTCTCACCACCATCAGAACATATCTTCAAAGCTATCAGCCTAAAGAAGAAAAAGCAACACACCACTCCCGGGAGGGCTCGAACCTCCAACCTTTCAGTTAACAGCCGATTGTGCTAACGAATAGCGCCACGGAGACAGTCGTGCTCCACTCTCACCACCGTCAGAACATTTCTTCAGAGCTATCAGCGCAAAAACAAGCAACACAGCACTCCAAGGAGGGCTCAAACCTCCAAACTTTCGGTTAAGAGCAGACCGCACTAGCCAATTGTGCCACGGAGACAGTCCTGCTATACTCTCACCACCATCAGAACATATTTTTAAAGATATCAGCCCAAAAAAAGCGCCGCACCACCACCGGGTGAGTTCGAAACTCCAACCTTTCGGTTAACAGCCAATCGCGCTAGCCAATTGCGCCACGGAGACAGTCGTGCTCCACTCTTACCACCCTCAGAACATTTCTCCAAAGCTATCAGCGCAAAGAAAAAAAAGCGACACACCGTCCCCGGGTATGTTCCAACCTCCAACCTTTCGATTGACAGCCGATCGCGCTAGCCAACTGCGCCTCGAAGACAGCCGTGCTCCACTCTCACCACCATCAGAACAAATCTTCAAAGCTTTCAGCGCAAAGAAAAATGCAACACACCACTCCCGGGAGGGCTCGAAATTCCAACCTTCCGGTTAACAGCCGATCGCGCTAGCCAATTGCGCCACGGAGACAGTCCTGTCCATTCTCACCACCATCAGAACATATCTTCAAAGCTATCAGCCCAAAGTAAAAAAAGCGCTGCAACACCACGGGGTGGGCTCAAAGCTCCAACCTTTCTGTTAACAGCCGATCGCGCTAGCCAATTGCGCCACGGAGACAGTCCTGCTCCACCCTCACCACCATCAGAACATATCTTCAAAGCTATTAGCCCAAAGAAAAAAAAGTGCCGCACAACCACCGGGTGGGCTCGAACCTCCAACCTTTCGGTTAACAGCCGATCGCGCTAGCCAATTGCGCCATGGAGACAGTCCTGCTCCACTCTCACCACCATCAGAACATATCTTCAAAGCTATCAGCCTAAAGAAAAGAAGCAACACACCACTCCCGGGAGGGCTCAAACCTCCAACCTTTCAGTTAACAGCCAATCGCGCTAGCCAATCGCGCCACGGAGACAGTCGTGCTCGACTCTCACCACCGTCAGAACATTTCTTCAGCCCAAAGGAAAAAAGGCGCCGCACCACCACCGGGTGGGCTCGAACCTCCAACCTTTCGGCTAAAAGCCCATCGCGCTAGCCAATTGCGCCACGGAGTTAGTCCTGCTCCACTCTCACCACCATCAGCACATACCTTCAAAGCTATCAGCCCAAAGAAAAAAAAGCGCCGCCCCACCACCGGGTGGGCTCGAACCTCCACTTATCGGTTAACAGCCAATCGCACTAGCCAATTGCGCCACAGAGACAGTCGTGCTCTACTCCCACCACCATCAGAACATATCTTCAAAGCTATCAGCGCAAAGAAAAAAGAAACACACCACTCCCGGCAGGGCTCGAACCTCCAACCTTTCAGTTAACAGCCGACCGCGCTAGCCAATTGTGCCAAGGAGACAGTACTGCTATACTCTCACTACCATTAGAACATATCTTCAAAGCTATCAGCCCACAGGAAAAAAAGCGCCGCACCACCACCGGGTGGGCTCGAAACTCCAACCTTTCGGTTAACAGCCGATCGCGCTAGCCGATTGCGCCACGGAGACAGTCCTGCTCCACTCTCACCACCGTCAGAAGATTTCTCCAAAGCTATCAGCGCAAAGAAAAAAAAAGCGACACACCGTCCCCGGGTGGGCTCAAACCTCCAACCTTTCGGTTAACAGCCAATCGCGCTAGCCAACTGCGCCATGGAGACAGTCCTGCTCCACTCTCACCACCATCAGAACATATCTTCAAAGCTATCAGCCCACAGAAAAAAAGCGCCGCACCACCACCGGGGGTTCTCGAACCTCCACCTTTCGGTTAACAGCCGATCGCGCTAGCTAATTGCGCCTCAGAGACAGTCGCGCTCCACCCTCACCACCATCAGAACATATCTTCAAAGCTATCATCGCAAAGAAAAAAGCAACACACCACTCCCGGAAGGGCTCGAAACTTCAACCTTTCGATTAACAGCCGATCGCGCTAGCCATATGCGCCCCGGAGACAGTCCTGCTCTACTGTCATCACCATCAGAACATATCTTCAAAGAAATCAGCCCAAAGAAAAAAAAGCGCCGCACCACCACCAGGTGGGCTCGAACCTCCAACTTTTCGGTTAACAGCCCATAGCGCTAGCCAATTGCGCCACGGAGACAGTTGTGCTCCACTCTCACCACCGTCAGAACACTTCTTCAGAGCTATCCGCCCAAAGGAAAAAAAGCGCCGCACCACCACCGAGTGGGCTTGAACCTCCAACCTGTTTGTTAACAGCCGATCGCGCTAGCCAATTGGGCCATGGAGACAGTCCTGCTCCACTCTCACCACAATCAAAACATATCTTCAAAGCTATCAGCCTAAAGAAGAAATAGCAACACACCACTCCCGGGAGGCCTCGAACCTCCAACCTTTCAGTTAAGAACCGATCGCGCTAGCCAGTTGCGCCACGGAGACAGTCCTGCTCCACTCTCACCACCATCAGAACATATCTTCACAGCTATCAGCCTAAAGAAGAAAAAGCAACACACCACTCCCGGGAGGGCTCGAACCTCCAACCTTTCAGTTAACAGCCGATCGCGCTAGCGAATAGCGCCACGGAGACAGTCGTGCTCCACTCTCACCACCATCAGCACATATCTTCAAAGCTATCAGCCCAAAGAAAAAAAAGCGCCGCACCACCATCGTTTGGGCTCGAACCTCCAACCTTTCAGTTAACAGCCGATCGCGCTAGCCAATTGCGCCACAGAGACCGTCCTGCTCCACTCTCACCACCATCAGCACATATCTTCAAAGCTATCAGCCTAAAGAAGAAATAGCAACACATCACTCCCGGGAGGGCTCGAACCTCCAACCTTTCAGTTAACAGCCGATCACGCTAGCCAATTGCGCCACGGAGACTGTCCTGCTCCACTCTCACCACCATTAGAACATATCTTCAAAGCTATCAGCCTAAAGAAGAAAAAGCAACACACCACTCCCGGTAGGGCTCGAACCTCCAACCTTTCAGTTAACAGCCGATTGTGCTAACGAATAGCGCCACGGAGACAGTCGTGCTCCACTCTCACCACCGTCAGAACATCTCTTCAGAGCTATCAGCCCAAAGGAAAAAAAGCGCCGCACCACTACAGGGTGGGCTCGAACCTCCAACCTTTCGGTTAACAGCCCATCGCACTAGCCAAATGCGCCTCGAAGACAGCCGTGCTCCACTCTCACCACCATCAGAACAAATCTTCAAAGCTATCAGCGCAAAGAAAAATGCAACACACCACTCCCGGGAGGGCTCGAAATTCCAACCTTAAGGTTAACAGCCGATCGCGCTAGCCAATTGCGCCACGGAGACAGTCCTGTCCATTCTCACCACCATCAGAACATATCTTCAAAGCTATCAGCCCAAAGTAAAAAAAGCGCTGCAACACCACGGGGTGGGCTCAAAACTCCAACCTTTCTGTTAACAGCCGATCGCGCTAGCCAATTGCGCCACGGAGACAGTCGTGCTCCACTCTCACCACCATCGGAACTATCTTCAAAGCTATCAGCGCAAAAACAAGCAAGACAGCACTCCCAGGAGGGCTCAAACCTCCAACCTTTTGGTTAACAGCAGACCGCACTAGCCAATTGTGCCACGGAGACAGTCCTGCTATACTCTCACCACCATCAGAACATATCTTTAAAGCTATCAGCCCAAAAAAAGCGCCGCACCGTCCCCGGGTGGGTTCCAACCTCCAACGTTTCGATTGACAGCCGATCGCGCTAGCCAACTGCGCCTCGAAGACAGCCGTGCTCCACTCTCACCACCATCAGAACAAATCTTCAAAGCTTTCAGCGCAAAGAAAAACACAACACACCACTCCCGGGAGGGCTCGAAATTCCAACCTTCCGGTTAACAGCCGATCGCGCTAGCCAATTGCGCCACGGTGACAGTCCTGTCCATTCTCACCACCATCAGAACATATCTTCAAAGCTATCAGCCTAAAGAAGAAATAGCAACACATCACTCCCGGGAGGGCTCGAACCTCCAACCTTTCAGTTAACAGCCGATCGCGCTAGCCAAATGCGCCACGGAGACAGTCCTGCTCCACTCTCACCACCATCAGAACATATCTTCAAAGCTATCAGCCTAAAGAAGAAAAAGCAACACACCACTCCCGGGAGGGCTCGAACCTCCAACCTTTCAGTTAACAGCCGATCGTGCTAACGAATAGCGCCACGGAGACAGTCGTGCTCCACTCTCACCACCGTCAGAACATTTCTTCAGAGCTATCAGCCCAAAGGAAAAAAAGCGCCGCACCACCACCGGGTGGGCTCGAACCTCCAACCTTTCGGTTAACAGCCCATCGCGCTAGCCAATTGCGCCACGGAGACAGTCGTGCTACACTCTCACCACCATCGGAACACATCTTCAAAGCTATCAGCGCAAAAAACAAGCAACACAGCACTCCCAGGAGGGCTCGAACCTCCAACCTTTCGGTTAACAGCAGACCGCACTAGCCAATTGCGCCACGGAGACAGTCGTGCTCCACTCTCACCACCATCGCAACATATCTTCAAAGCTATCAGCCCAAAGAAAAAAAAGCGCTGCACCACCACTGGGTGGGCTTGAACCTCCAACCTTTCGGTTAACAGCCGATCGCGCTAGCCAATTGCGCAACGGAGACAGTCCTGCTCCACTCTCACCACCAGCAGAACATATCTTCAAAGCTATCAGCCTAAAGAAGAAAAAGCAACACACCACTCCCGGGAGGGCTCGAACCTCCAACCTTTCAGTTAACAGCCGATCGCGCTAGCGAATAGCGCCACGGAGACAGTCGTGCTCCACTCTTACCTCCCTGAGAACATATCTTCAAAGCTATCAGCCTAAAGAAGAAATAGCAACACACCACTCACGGGAGGGCTCGAACCTCCAACCTTTCAGTTAACAGCCGATCGCGCTAGCCAATTGCGCCACGGAGACAGTCGTGCTCCACTCTCACCACCATCAGAACATATCTTCAAAGCTATCAGCCTAAAGAAGAAAAAGCAACGCACCACTCCCGGGAGGGCTTGAACCTCCAACCTTTCAGTTAACAGCCGATCGCGCTAGCGAATAGCGCCACGGAGACAGTCGTGCTCCACTCTCACCACCGTCAGAACATTTCTTTAGAGCTATCAGCCCAAAGGAAAAAAAGCGCCGCACCACCACCGGGTGGGCTCGAACCTCCAACCTATCGGTTAACAGCCGATCGCGCTAGCCAATTGCGCAACGGAGACAGTCCTGCTCCACTCTCACCACCATCAGCACATATCTTCAAAGCTATCAGCCCAAAGAAAAAAAAGCGCCGCACCACCACCATTTGGGCTCGAACCTCCAACCTTTCGGTTAACAGCCGATCGCGCTAGCCAATTGGGCCATGGAGACAGTCCTGCTCCACTCTCACCACAATCAAAACATATCTTCAAAGCTATCAGCCTAAAGAAGAAATAGCAACACATCACTCCCGGGAGGGCTCGAACCTCCAACCTTTCAGTTAACAGCCGATCACGCTAGCCAATTGCGCCACGGAGACAGTCCTGCTCCACTCTCACCACCATCAGAACATATCTTCAAAGCTATCAGCCTAAAGAAGAAAAAGCAACACACCACTCCCGGGAGGGCTCGAACCTCCAACCTTTCAGTTAACAGCCGATTGTGCTAACGAATAGCGCCACGGAGACAGTCGTGCTCCACTTTCACCACCGTCAGAACATTTCTTCAGAGCTATCAGCCCAAAGGAAAAAAAGCGCCGCACCACCACCGGGTGGGCTCGAACCTCCAACCTTTCGGTTAACAGCCCATCGCGCTAGCCAATTGCGCCACGGAGACAGTCGTGCGCCGCTCTCACCACCATCGGAACTATCTTCTAAGCTATCAGCGCAAAAACAAGCAACACAGCACTCCAAGGAGGGCTCAAACCTCCAAACTTTCGGTTAAGAGCAGACCGCACTAGCCAATTGTGCCACGGAGACAGTCCTGCTATACTCTCACCACCATCAGAACATATCTTTAAAGATATCAGCCCAAAAAAAGCGCCGCACCACCACCGGGTGAGTTCGAAACTCCAACCTTTCGGTTAACAGCCAATCGCGCTAGCCAATTGCGCCACGGAGACAGTCGTGCTCCACTCTTACCACCCTCAGAACATTTCTCCAAAGCTATCAGCGCAAAGAAAAAAAAGCGACACACCGTCCCCGGGTATGTTCCAACCTCCAACCTTTCGATTGACAGCCGATCGCGCTAGCCAACTGCGCCTCGAAGACAGCCGTGCTCCACTCTCACCACCATCAGAACAAATCTTCAAAGCTTTCAGCGCAAAGAAAAATGCAACACACCACTCCCGGGAGGGCTCGAAATTCCAACCTTCCGGTTAACAGCCGATCGCGCTAGCCAATTGCGCCACGGAGACAGTCCTGTCCATTCTCACCACCATCAGAACATATCTTCAAAGCTATCAGCCCAAAGTAAAAAAAGCGCTGCAACACCACGGGGTGGGCTCAAAGCTCCAACCTTTCTGTTAACAGCCGATCGCGCTAGCCAATTGCGCCACGGAGACAGTCCTGCTCCACCCTCACCACCATCAGAACATATCTTCAAAGCTATTAGCTCAAAGAAAAAAAAGTGCCGCACAACCACCGGGTGGGCTCGAACCTCCAACCTTTCGATTAACAGCCGATCGCGCTAGCCAATTGCGCCATGGAGACAGTCCTGCTCCACTCTCACCACCATCAGAACATATCTTCAAAGCTATCAGCCTAAAGAAAAAAAAAGCAACACACCACTCCCGGGAGGGCTCAAACCTCCAACCTTTCAGTTAACAGCCAATCGCGCTAGCCAATCGCGCCACGGAGACAGTCGTGCTCCACTCTCACCACCGTCAGAACATTTCTTCAGCCCAAAGGGAAAAAGGCGCCGCACCACCACCGGGTGGGCTCGAACCTCCAACCTTTCGGCTAAAAGCCCATCGCGCTAGCCAATTGCGCCACGGAGTTAGTCCTGCTCCACTCTCACCACCATCAGCACATATCTTCAAAGCTATCAGCCCAAAGAAAAAAAAGCGCCGCCCCACCACCGGGTGGGCTCGAACCTCCTTTTATCGGTTAACAGCCAATCGCACTAGCCAATTGCGCCACAGAGACAGTCGTGCTCTACTCCCACCACCATCAGAACATATCTTCAAAGCTATCAGCGCAAAGAAAAAAGAAACACACCACTCCCGGCAGGGCTCGAACCTCCAACCTTTCAGTTAACAGCCGCCCGCGCTAGCCAATTGTGCCAAGGAGACAGTGCTGCTATACTCTCACTACCATTAGAACATATCTTCAAAGCTATCAGCCCACAGGAAAAAAAAGCGCCGCACCACCACCGGGTGGGCTCGAAACTCCAACCTTTCGGTTAACAGCCGATCGCGCTAGCCGATTGCGCCTCGGAGACAGTCCTGCTCCACTCTCACCACCGTCAGAAGATTTCTCCAAAGCTATCAGCGCAAAGAAAAAAAAGCGACACACCGTCCCCGGGTGGGCTCAAACCTCCAACCTTTCGGTTAACAGCCAATCGCGCTAGCCAACTGCGCCATGGAGACAGTCCTGCTCCACTCTCACCACCATCAGAACATAACTTCAAAGCTATCAGCCCACAGAAAAAAAGCGCCGCACCACCACCGGGGGTTCTCGAACCTCCACCTTTCGGTTAACAGCCGTTCGCGCTAGCTAATTGCGCCTCAGAGACAGTCGCGCTCCACCCTCACCACCATCAGAACATATCTTCAAAGCTATCATCGCAAAAAAAAAGCAACACACCACTCCCGGGAGGGCTCGAAACTTCAACCTTTCGATTAACAGCCGATCGCGCTAGCCATATGCGCCCCGGAGACAGTCCTGCTCTACTGTCATCACCATCAGAACATATCTTCAAAGAAATCAGCCCAAAGAAAAAAAAGCGCCGCACCACCACCAGGTGGGCTCGAACCTCCAACTTTTCGGTTAACAGCCCATAGCGCTAGCCAATTGCGCCACGGAGACAGTTGTGCTCCACTCTCACCACCGTCAGAACACTTCTTCAGAGCTATCCGCCCAAAGGAAAAAAAGCGCCGCACCACCACCGAGTGGGCTCGAACCTCCAACCTGTTTGTTAACAGCCGATCGCGCTAGCCAATTGGGCCATAGAGACAGTCCTGCTCCACTCTCACCACAATCAAAACATATCTTCAAAGCTATCAGCCTAAAGAAGAAATAGCAACACACCACTCCCGGGAGGCCTCGAACCTCCAACCTATCAGTTAAGAACCGATCGCGCTAGCCAATTGCGCCACGGAGACAGTCCTGCTCCACTCTCACCACCATCAGAACATATCTTCACAGCTATCAGCCTAAAGAAGAAAAAGCAACACACCACTCCCGGGAGGGCTCGAACCTCCAACCTTTCAGTTAACAGCCGATCGCGCTAGCGAATAGCGCCACGGAGACAGTCGTGCTCCACTCTCACCACCATCAGCACATATCTTCAAAGCTATCAGCCCAAAGAAAAAAAAGCGCCGCACCACCACCGGGTGGGCTCGAAACTCCAACCTTTCAGTTAACAGCCGATCACGCTAGCCAATTGCGCCACGGAGACTGTCCTGCTCCACTCTCACCACCATTAGAACATATCTTCAAAGCTATCAGCCTAAAGAAGAAAAAGCAGCACACCACTCCCGGGAGGGCTCGAACCTCCAACCTTTCAGTTAACAGCCGATTGTGCTAACGAATAGCGCCACGGAGACAGTCGTACTCCACTCTCACCACCGTCAGAACATTTCTTCAGAGCTATCAGCCCAAAGGAAAAAAAGCGCCGCATCACCACCGGGTGGGCTCGAACCTGCAACCTTTCGGTTAACAGCCGATCGTGCTAGCAAATAGCGCCACGGAGACAGTCGTGCTCCACCCTCACCACCATCAGAAGATATCTTCAAAGCTATTAGCCCAAAAAAAAGCGCCGCACAACCACCGGGTGGGCTCGAACCTCCAACCTTTCAGTTAACAGCCGATCACGCTAGCCAATTGCGCCACGGAGACAGTCCTGCTCCACTCTCACCACCATCAGAACATATCTTCAAAGCTATCAGCCTAAAGAAGAAAAAGCAACACACCACTCCCGGGAGGGCTCGAACCTCCAACCTTTCAGTTAACAGCCGATTGTGCTAACGAATAGCGCCACGGAGAAAGTCGTGCTCCACTTTCACCACCGTCAGAACATTTCTTCAGAGCTATCAGCCCAAAGGAAAAAAAGCGCCGCACCACCACCGGGTGGGCTCGAACCTCCAACCTTTCGGTTAACAGCCCATCGCGCTAGCCAATTGCGCCTCGGAGACAGTCGTGCGCCACTCTCACCACCATCGGAACTATCTTCTAAGCTATCAGCGCAAAACCAAGCAACACAGCACTCCAAGGAGGGCTCAAACCTCCAAACTTTCGGTTAAGAGCAGACCGCACTAGCCAATTGTGCCACGGAGACAGTCCTGCTATACTCTCACCACCATCAGAACATATCTTTAAAGATATCAGCCCAAAAAAAGCGCCGCACCACCACCGGGTGAGTTCGAAACTCCAACCTTTCGGTTAACAGCCAATCGCGCTAGCCAATTGCGCCACGGAGACAGTCGTGCTCCACTCTTACCACCCTCAGAACATTTCTCCAAAGCTATCAGCGCAAAGAAAAAAAAGCGACACACCGTCCCCGGGTATGTTCCAACCTCCAACCTTTCGATTGACAGCCGATCGCGCTAGCCAACTGCGCCTCGAAGACAGCCGTGCTCCACTCTCACCACCATCAGAACAAATCTTCAAAGCTTTCAGCGCAAAGAAAAATGCAACACACCACTCCCGGGAGGGCTCGAAATTCCAACCTTCCGGTTAACAGCCGATCGCGCTAGCCAATTGCGCCACGAAGACAGTCCTGTCCATTCTCACCACCATCAGAACATATCTTCAAAGCTATCAGCCCAAAGTAAAAAAAGCGCTGCAACACCACGGGGTGGGCTCAAAGCTCCAACCTTTCTGTTAACAGCCGATCGCGCTAGCCAATTGCGCCACGGAGACAGTCCTGCTCCACTCTCACCACCATCAGAACATATCTTCAAAGCTATCATCCCATAGAAAAAAAGCGCCGCATCACCACCGGGTGGGCTCGAACCTGCAACCTTTCGGTTAACAGCCGATCGTGCTAGCAAATAGCGCCACGGAGACAGTCGTGCTCCACCCTCACCACCATCAGAAGATATCTTCAAAGCTATTAGCCCAAAAAAAAGCGCCGCACAACCACCGGGTGGGCTCGAACCTCCAACCTTTCGGTTAACAGCCGATCGCGCTAGCCAATTGCGCCTTGTAGACAGTCCTGCTCCACTCTCACCACCACGAGAACATATCTTCAAAGCTATCAGCCTAAAGAAAAAAAAAGCAGCACACCACTCCCGGGAGGGCTCAAACCTCCAACCTTTCAGTTAACAGCCAATCGCGCTAGCCAATCGCGCCACGGAGACAGTCGTGCTCCACTCTCACCACCGTCAGAACATTTCTTCAGAGCTATCAGCCCAAAGGAAAAAAGGCGCCGCACCACCAACGGGTGGGCTCGAACCTCCAACCTTTCGGCTAAAAGTCCATCGCGCTAGCCAATTGCGCCACGGAGTTAGCCCTGCTCCACTCTCACCACCATCAGCACATATCTTCAAAGCTATCAGCCCAAAAAAAAGCACCGCACCACCACCGGGTGGGCTAGAACCTCCGCCTATCGGTTAACAGCCAATCGCACTAGCCAATTGCGCCACAGAGACAGTCGTGCTCTACTCCCACCACCATCAGAACATATCTTCAAAGCTATCAGCGCAAAGAAAAAAGAAACACACCACTCCCGGCAGGGCTCGAACCTCCAACCTTTCAGTTAACAGCCGACCGCGCTAGCCCATTGTGCCAAGGAGACAGTACTGCTATACTCTCACTACCATCAGAACATATCTTCAAAGCTATCAGCCCACAGGAAAAAAAGCGCCGCACCACCACCGGGTGGGCTCGAAACTCCAACCTTTCAGTTAACAGCCGATCGCGCTAGCCAATTGCGCCACGGAGACAGTCGTGCTCCACTCTCACCACCGTCAGAAGATTTCTCCAAAGCTATCAGCGCAAAGAAAAAAAAGCGACACACCGTCCCCGGGTGGGCTCAAACCTCCAACCTTTGGGTTAACAGCCAATCGCGCTAGCCAACTGCGCCACGGAGACAGTCCTGCTCCACTCTCACCACCATCAGAACATATCTTCAAAGCTATCAGCCCACAGAAAAAAAAGCGCCGCACCACCACCGGGGGTTCTCGAACCTCCACCTTTCGGTTAACAGCCGATCGCGCTAGCCAATTGCGCCTCAGAGACAGTCGCGCTCCACCCTCACCACCATCAAAACATATCTTCAAAGCTATCATCGCAAAGAAAAAAGCAACACACCACTCCCGGGAGGGCTCGAAACTTCAACCTTTCGATTAACAGCCGATCGCGCTAGCCATATGCGCCCCGGAGACAGTCCTGCTCTACTGTCATCACCATCAGAACATACCTTCAAAGAAATCAGCCCAAAGAAAAAAAAGCGCCGCACCACCACCAGGTGGGCTTGAACCTCCAACTTTTCGGTTAACAGCCCTTAGCGCTAGCCAATTGCGCCACGGAGACAGTTGTGCTCCACTCTCACCACCGTCAGAACACTTCTTCAGAGCTATCCGCCCAAAGGAAAAAAAGCGCCGCACCACCACCGAGTGGGCTCGAACCTCCAACCTTTTTGTCAACAGCCGATCGCGCTAGCCAATTGCGCAACGGAGACAGCCGTGCTCCACTCTCACCACCATCAGCACATATCTTCAAAGCTATCAGCCCAAAGAAAAAAAAGCGCCGCACCACTCCTGGGAGGGCTCGAACCTCCAACCTTTCGGTAAACAGCAGACCGCACTAGCCAATTGTGCCACGGAGACAGCCCTGCTATACTCTCACCACCATCAGAACATATCTTCAAAGCTATAAGCCCAAAGAAAAAAAAGCGCCGCCCCACCACCAGGTGGGCTCGAACCTCCACTTATCGGTTAACAGCCAATCGCACTAGCCAATTGCGCCACAGAGACAGTCGTGCTCTACTCCCACCACCATCAGAAGATATCTTCAAAGCTATCAGCGCAAAGAAAAAAAAAACACACCACTCCCGGCAGGGCTCGAACCTCCAACCTTTCAGTTAACAGCCGACCGCGCTAGCCAATTGTGCCAAGGAGACAGTACTGCTATACTCTCACTACCATTAGAACATATCTTCAAAGCTATCAGCCCACAGGAAAAAAAGCGCCGCACCACCACCGGGTGGGCTCGAAACTCCAACCTTTCGGTTAACAGCCGATCGCGCTAGCCGATTGCGCCACGGAGACAGTCCTGCTCCACTCTCACCACCGTCAGAAGATTTCTCCAAAGCTATCAGCGCAAAGAAAAAAAAAGCGACACACCATCCCAGGGTGGGCTCAAACCTCCAACCTTTCGGTTAACAGCCAATCGCGCTAGCCAACTGCGCCATGGAGACAGTCCTGCTCCACTCTCACCACCATCAGAACATATCTTCAAAGCTATCAGCCCACAGAAAAAAAGCGCCGCACCACCACCGGGGGTTCTCGAACCTCCACCTTTCGGTTAACAGCCGATCGCGCTAGCTAATTGCGCCTCAGAGACAGTCGCGCTCCACCCTCACCACCATCAGAACATATCTTCAAAGCTATCATCGCAAAGAAAAAAGCAACACACCACTCCCGGGAGGGCTCGAAACTTCAACCTTTCGATTAACAGCCGATCGCGCTAGCCATATGCGCCCCGGAGACAGTCCTGCTCTAACGTCATCACCATCAGAACATATCTTCAAAGAAATCAGCCCAAAGAAAAAAAAGCGCCGCACCACCACCAGGTGGGCTCGAACCTCCAACTTTTCGGTTAACAGCCCATAGCGCTAGCCAATTGCGCCACGGAGACAGTTGTGCTCCACTCTCACCACCGTCAGAACACTTCTTCAGAGCTATCCGCCCAAAGGAAAAAAAGCGCCGCACCACCACCGAGCGGGCTCGAACCTCCAACCTTTTTGTTAACAGCCGATCGCGCTAGCCAATTGGGCCATGGAGACAGTCCTGCTCCACTCTCACCACCATCAAAACATATCTTCAAAGCTTTCAGCCTAAAGAAGAAATAGCAACACACCACTCCCGGGAGGCCTCGAACCTCCAACCTTTCAGTTAAGAACCGATCGCGCTAGCCAATTGCGCCACGGAGACAGTCCTGCTCCACTCTCACCACCATCAGAACATATCTTCACAGCTATCAGCCTAAAGAAGAAAAAGCAACACACCACTCCCGGGAGGGCTCGAACCTCCAACCTTTCAGTTAACAGCCGATAGTGCTAACGAATAGCGCCACGGAGACAGTCGTGCTCCACTCTCACCACCGTCAGAACATTTCTTCAGAGCTATCAGCCCAAAAGAAAAAAAGCGCCGCACCACTACCGGGTGGGCTCGAACCTCCAACCTTTCGGTTAACAGCCCATCGCGCTAGCCAATTGCGCCACGGAGACAGTCGTGCTCCACTCTCACCACCATCAGAACATATCTTCAAATCTATCAGCCTAAAGAAGAAAAAGCAACACACCACTCCCGGGAGGGCTCGAACCTCCAACCTTTCAGTTAACAGCCGATTGTGCTAACGAATAGCGCCACGGAGACAGTCGTGCTCCACTCTCACCACCATCAGAACATTTCTTCAGAGCTATCAGCCCAAAGGAAAAAAAGCGCCGCACCACTACCGGGTGGGCTCGAACCTCCAACCTTTCGGTTAACAGCCCATCGCGCTAGCCAATTGCGCCACGGAGTTAGTCCTGCTCCACTCTCACCACCATCAGCACATATCTTCAAAGCTATCAGCCCAAAGAAAAAAAAGCGCCGCCCCACCACCGGGTGGGCTCGAACCTCCACTTATCGGTTAACAGCCAATCGCACTAGCCAATTGCGCCACAGAGACAGTCGTGCTCTACTCCCACCACCATCAGAACATATCTTCAAAGCTATCAGCGCAAAGAAAAAAGAAACACACCACTCCCGGCAGGGCTCGAACCTCCAACCTTTCAGTTAACAGCCGCCCGCGCTAGCCAATTGTGCCAAGGAGACAGTACTGCTATACTCTCACTACCATTAGAACATATCTTCAAAGCTATCAGCCCACAGGAAAAAAAAGCGCCGCACCACCACCGGGTGGGCTCGAAACTCCAACCTTTCGGTTAACAGCCGATCGCGCTAGCCGATTGCGCCACGGAGACAGTCCTGCTCCACTCTCACCACCGTCAGAAGATTTCTCCAAAGCTATCAGCGCAAAGAAAAAAAAGCGACACACCGTCCCCGGGTGGGCTCAAACCTCCAACCTTTCGGTTAACAGCCAATCGCGCTAGCCAACTGCGCCATGGAGACAGTCCTGCTCCACTCTCACCACCATCAGAACATATCTTCAAAGCTATCAGCCCACAGAAAAAAAGTGCCGCACCACCACCGGGGGTTCTCGAACCTCCACCTTTCGGTTAACAGCCGATCGCGCTAGCTAATTGCGCCTCAGAGACAGTCGCGCTCCACCCTCACCACCATCAGAACATATCTTCAAAGCTATCATCGCAAAAAAAAAGCAACACACCACTCCCGGGAGGGCTCGAAACTTCAACCTTTCGATTAACAGCCGATCGCGCTAGCCATATGCGCCCCGGAGACAGTCCTGCTCTACTGTCATCACCATCAGAACATATCTTCAAAGAAATCAGCCCAAAGAAAAAAAAGCGCCGCACCACCACCAGGTGGGCTCGAACCTCCAACTTTTCGGTTAACAGCCGATCGCGCTAGCCAATTGCGCCACGGAGACAGTCCTGTCCATTCTCACCACCATCAGAACATATCTTCAAAGCTATCAGCCCAAAGTAAAAAAAGCGCTGCAACACCACGGGGTGGGCTCAAAACTCCAACCTTTCTGTTAACAGCCGATCGCGCTAGCCAATTGCGCCACGGAGACAGTCCTGCTCCACTCTCAACACCATCAGAACATATCTTCAAAGCTATCATCCCATAGAAAAAAAGCGCCGCATCACCACCGGGTGGGCTCGAACCTGCAACCTTTCGGTTAACAGCCGATCGTGCTAGCAAATAGCGCCACGGAGACAGTCGTGCTCCACCCTCACCACCATCAGAAGATATCTTCAAAGCTATTAGCCCAAAAAAAAAGCGCCGCACAACCACCGGGTGGGCTCGAACCTCCAACCTTTCGGTTAACAGCCGATCGCGCTAGCCAATTGCGCCATGTAGACAGTCCTGCTCCACTCTCACCACCACGAGAACATATCTTCAAAGCTATCAGCCTAAAGAAAAAAAAAGCAGCACACCACTCCCGGGAGGGCTCAAACCTCCAACCTTTCAGTTAACAGCCAATCGCGCTAGCCAATCGCGCCACGGAGACAGTCGTGCTCCACTCTCACCACCGTCAGAACATTTCTTCAGAGCTATCAGCCCAAAGGAAAAAAGGCGCCGCACCACCAACGGGTGGGCTCGAACCTCCAACCTTTCGGCTAAAAGTCCATCGCGCTAGCCAATTGCGCCACGGAGTTAGCCCTGCTCCACTCTCACCACCATCAGCACATATCTTCAAAGCTATCAGCCCAAAGAAAAAAAGCACCACACCACCACCGGGTGGGCTGGAACCTCCGCCTATCGGTTAACAGCCAATCGCACTAGCCAATTGCGCCACAGAGACAGTCGTGCTCTACTCCCACCACCATCAGAACATATCTTCAAAGCTATCAGCGCAAAGAAAAAAGAAACACACCACTCCCGGCAGGGCTCGAACCTCCAACCTTTCAGTTAACAGCCGACCGCGCTAGCCCATTGTGCCAAGGAGACAGTACTGCTATACTCTCACTACCATCAGAACATATCTTCAAAGCTATCAGCCCACAGGAAAAAAAGCGCCGCACCACCACCGGGTGGGCTCGAAACTCCAACCTTTCAGTTAACAGCCGATCGCGCTAGCCAATTGCGCCACGGAGACAGTCGTGCTCCACTCTCACCACCGTCAGAAGATTTCTCCAAAGCTATCAGCGCAAAGAAAAAAAAGCGACACACCGTCCCCGGGTGGGCTCAAACCTCCAACCTTTGGGTTAACAGCCAATCGCGCTAGCCAACTGCGCCACGGAGACAGTCCTGCTCCACTCTCACCACCATCAGAACATATCTTCAAAGCTATCAGCCCACAGAAAAAAAAGCGCCGCACCACCACCGGGGGTTCTCGAACCTCCACCTTTCGGTTAACAGCCGATCGCGCTAGCCAATTGCGCCTCAGAGACAGTCGCGCTCCACCCTCACCACCATCAAAACATATCTTCAAAGCTATCATCGCAAAGAAAAAAGCAACACACCACTCCCGGGAGGGCTCGAAACTTCAACCTTTCGATTAACAGCCGATCGCGCTAGCCATATGCGCCCCGGAGACAGTCCTGCTCTACTGTCATCACCATCAGAACATACCTTCAAAGAAATCAGCCCAAAGAAAAAAAAGCGCCGCACCACCACCAGGTGGGCTTGAACCTCCAACTTTTCGGTTAACAGCCCTTAGCGCTAGCCAATTGCGCCACGGAGACAGTTGTGCTCCACTCTCACCACCGTCAGAACACTTCTTCAGAGCTATCCGCCCAAAGGAAAAAAAGCGCCGCACCACCACCGAGTGGGCTCGAACCTCCAACCTTTTTGTCAACAGCCGATCGCGCTAGCCAATTGCGCAACGGAGACAGCCGTGCTCCACTCTCACCACCATCAGCACATATCTTCAAAGCTATCAGCCCAAAGAATAAAAAGCGCCGCACCACTCCTGGGAGGGCTCGAACCTCCAACCTTTCGGTAAACAGCAGACCGCACTAGCCAATTGTGCCACGGAGACAGCCCTGCTATACTCTCACCACCATCAGAACATATCTTCAAAGCTATAAGCCCAAAGAAAAAAAAGCGCCGCCCCACCACCGGGTGGGCTCGAACCTCCACTTATCGGTTAACAGCCAATCGCACTAGCCAATTGCGCCACAGAGACAGTCGTGCTCTACTCCCACCACCATCAGAAGATATCTTCAAAGCTATCAGCGCAAAGAAAAAAGAAACACACCACTCCCGGCAGGGCTCGAACCTCCAACCTTTCAGTTAACAGCCGACCGCGCTAGCCAATTGTACCAAGGAGACAGTACTGCTATACTCTCACTACCATTAGAACATATCTTCAAAGCTATCAGCCCACAGGAAAAAAAGCGCCGCACCACCACCGGGTGGGCTCGAAACTCCAACCTTTCGGTTAACAGCCGATCGCGCTAGCCGATTGCGCCACGGAGACAGTCCTGCTCCACTCTCACCACCGTCAGAAGATTTCTCCAAAGCTATCAGCGCAAAGAAAAAAAAAGCGACACACCATCCCAGGGTGGGCTCAAACCTCCAACCTTTCGGTTAACAGCCAATCGCGCTAGCCAACTGCGCCATGGAGACAGTCCTGCTCCACTCTCACCACCATCAGAACATATCTTCAAAGCTATCAGCCCACAGAAAAAAAGCGCCGCACCACCACCGGGGGTTCTTGAACCTCCACCTTTCGGTTAACAGCCGATCGCGCTAGCTAATTGCGCCTCAGAGACAGTCGCGCTCCACCCTCACCACCATCAGAACATATCTTCAAAGCTATCATCGCAAAGAAAAAAGCAACACACCACTCCCGGGAGGGCTCGAAACTTCAACCTTTCGATTAACAGCCGATCGCGCTAGCCATATGCGCCGCGGAGACAGTCCTGCTCTAACGTCATCACCATCAGAACATATCTTCAAAGAAATCAGCCCAAAGAAAAAAAAGCGCCGCACCACCACCAGGTGGGCTCGAACCTCCAACTTTTCGGTTAACAGCCCATAGCGCTAGCCAATTGCGCCACGGAGACAGTTGTGCTCCACTCTCACCACCGTCAGAACACTTCTTCAGAGCTATCCGCCCAAAGGAAAAAAAGCGCCGCACCACCACCGAGCGGGCTCGAACCTCCAACCTTTTTGTTAACAGCCGATCGCGCTAGCCAATTGGGCCATGGAGACAGTCCTGCTCCACTCTCACCACCATCAAAACATATCTTCAAAGCTTTCAGCCTAAAGAAGAAATAGCAACACACCACTCCCGGGAGGCCTCGAACCTCCAACCTTTCAGTTAAGAACCGATCGCGCTAGCCAATTGCGCCACGGAGACAGTCCTGCTCCACTCTCACCACCATCAGAACATATCTTCACAGCTATCAGCCTAAAGAAGAAAAAGCAACACACCACTTCGGGAGGGCTCGAACCTCCAACCTTTCAGTTAACAGCCGATAGTGCTAACGAATAGCGCCACGGAGACAGTCGTGCTCCACTCTCACCACCGTCAGAACATTTCTTCAGAGCTATCAGCCCAAAGGAAAAAAAGCGCCGCACCACTACCGGGTGGGCTCGAACCTCCAACCTTTCGGTTAACAGCCCATCGCGCTAGCCAATTGCGCCACGGAGACAGTCGTGCTCCACTCTCACCACCATCAGAACATATCTTCAAAGCTATCAGCCTAAAGAAGAAAAAGCAACACACCACTCCCGGGAGGGCTCGAACCTCCAACCTTTCAGTTAACAGCCGATTGTGCTAACGAATAGCGCCACGGAGACAGTCGTGCTCCACTCTCACCACCATCAGAACATTTCTTCAGAGCTATCAGCCCAAAGGAAAAAAAGCGCCGCACCACTACCGGGTGGGCTCGAACCTCCAACCTTTCGGTTAACAGCCCATCGCGCTAGCCAATTGCGCCACGGAGACAGTCGTGCTCCACTCTCACCACCATCGGAACATATCTTCAAAGCTATCAGCGCAAAAACAAGCAACACAGCACTCCCAGGAGGGCTCGAACCTCCAACCTTTCGGTTAACAGCAGACCGCACTAGCCAATTGTGCCACGGAGACAGTCCTGCTATACTCTCACCACCATCAGAACATATCTTTAAAGCTATCAGCCCAAAAAAAAGCGCCGCACCACCACCGGGTGAGTTCGAAACTCCAACCTTTCGGTTAACAGCCGATCGCGCTAGCCAATTGCGCCACGGAGACAGTCGTGCTCCACTCTTACCACCCTCAGAACATTTCTCCAAAGCTATCAGCGCAAAGAAAAAAAAGCGACACACCGTCCCCGGGTGGGTTCCAACCTCCAACCTTTCGATTGACAGCCGATCGCGCTAGCCAACTGCGCCTCGAAGACAGCCGTGCTCCACTCTCACCACCATCAGAACAAATCTTCAAAGCTATCAGCGCAAAGAAAAATGCAACACACCACTCCCGGGAGGGCTCGAAATTCCAACCTTCCGGTTAACAGCCGATCGCGCTAGCCAATTGCGCCACGGAGACAGTCCTGTCCATTCTCACCACCATCAGAACATATCTTCAAAGCTATCAGCCTAAAGAAGAAAAAGCAACACACCACTCCCGGGAGGGCTCGAACCTGCAACCTTTCCGTTAACAGCCGATCGTGCTAGCAAATAGCGCCACGGAGACAGTCGTGCTCCACCCTCACCACCATCAGAACATATCTTCAAAGCTATTAGCCCAAAAAAAAGCGCCGCACAACCACCGGGTGGGCTCGAACCTCCAACCTTTCGGTTAACAGCCGATCGCGCTAGCCAATTGCGCCATGGAGACAGTCCTGCTCCACTCTCACCACCATGAGAACATATCTTCAAAGCTATCAGCCTAAAGAAACAAAAGCAGCACACCACTCCCGGGAGGGCTCAAACCTCCAACCTTTCAGTTAACAGCCAATCGCGCTAGCCAATCGCGCCACGGAGACAGTCGTGCTCCACTCTCACCACCGTCAGAACATTTCTTCAGAGCTATCAGCCCAAAGGAAAAAAGGCGCCGCACCACCAACGGGTGGGCTCGAACCTCCAAAATTCGGCTAAAAATCCATCGCGCTAGCCAATTGCGCCACGGAGTTAGTCCTGCTCCACTCTCACCACCATCAGCACATATCTTCAAAGCTATCAGCCCAAAGAAAAAAAGCACCGCACCACCACCGGGTGGGCTCGAACCTCCGCCTATCGGTTAACAGCCAATCGCACTAGCCAATTGCGCCACAGAGACAGTCGTGCTCTACTCCCACCACCATCAGAACATATCTTCAAAGCTATCAGCGCAAAGAAAAAAGAAACACACCACTCCCGGCAGGGCTCGAACCTCCAACCTTTCAGTTAACAGCCGACCGCGCTAGCCAATTGTGCCAAGGAGACAGTACTGCTATACTCTCACTACCATCAGAACATATCTTCAAAGCTATCAGCCCGCAGGAAAAAAAGCGCCGCACCACCACCGGGTGGGCTCGAAACTCCAACCTTTCAGTTAACAGCCGATCGCGCTAGCCAATTGCGCCACGGAGACAGTCGTGCTCCACTCTCACCACCGTCAGAAGATTTCTCCAAAGCTATCAGCGCAAAGAAAAAAAAGCGACACACCGTCCCCGGGTGGGCTCAAACCTCCAACCTTTCGGTTAACAGCCAATCGCGCTAGCCAACTGCGCCACGGAGACAGTCTTGCTCCACTCTCACCACCATCAGAACATATCTTCAAAGCTATCAGCGCAAAGAAAAATGCAACACACCACTCCCGGGAGGGCTCGAAATTCCAACCTTCCGGTTAACAGCCGATCGCGCTAGCCAATTGCGCCACGGAGACAGTCCTGTCCATTCTCACCACCATCAGAACATATCTTCAAAGCTATCAGCCTAAAGAAGAAAAAGCAACACACCACTCCCGGGTGGGCTCGAAACTCCAACCTTTCAGTTAACAGCCGATCGCGCTAGCCAATTGCGCCACGGAGACAGTCGTGCTCCACTCTCACCACCGTCAGAAGATTTCTCCAAAGCTATCAGCGCAAAGAAAAAAAAGCGACACACCGTCCCCGGGTGGGCTCAAACCTCCAACCTTTGGGTTAACAGCCAATCGCGCTAGCCAACTGCGCCACGGAGACAGTCCTGCTCCACTCTCACCACCATCAGAACATATCTTCAAAGCTATCAGCCCACAGAAAAAAAAGCGCCGCACCACCACCGGGGGTTCTCGAACCTCCACCTTTCGGTTAACAGCCGATCGCGCTAGCCAATTGCGCCTCAGAGACAGTCGCGCTCCACCCTCACCACCATCAAAACATATCTTCAAAGCTATCATCGCAAAGAAAAAAGCAACACACCACTCCCGGGAGGGCTCGAAACTTCAACCTTTCGATTAACAGCCGATCGCGCTAGCCATATGCGCCCCGGAGACAGTCCTGCTCTACTGTCATCACCATCAGAACATACCTTCAAAGAAATCAGCCCAAAGAAAAAAAAGCGCCGCACCACCACCAGGTGGGCTTGAACCTCCAACTTTTCGGTTAACAGCCCTTAGCGCTAGCCAATTGCGCCACGGAGACAGTTGTGCTCCACTCTCACCACCGTCAGAACACTTCTTCAGAGCTATCCGCCCAAAGGAAAAAAAGCGCCGCACCACCACCGAGTGGGCTCGAACCTCCAACCTTTTTGTCAACAGCCGATCGCGCTAGCCAATTGCGCAACGGAGACAGCCGTGCTCCACTCTCACCACCATCAGCACATATCTTCAAAGCTATCAGCCCAAAGAAAAAAAAGCGCCGCACCAATCCTGGGAGGGCTCGAACCTCCAACCTTTCGGTAAACAGCAGACCACACTAGCCAATTGTGCCACGGAGACAGCCCTGCTATACTCTCACCACCATCAGAACATATCTTCAAAGCTATAAGCCCAAAGAAAAAAAAGCGCCGCCCCACCACCGGATGGGCTCGAACCTCCACTTATCGGTTAACAGCCAATCGCACTAGCCAATTGCGCCACAGAGACAGTCGTGCTCTACTCCCACCACCATCAGAAGATATCTTCAAAGCTATCAGCGCAAAGAAAAAAGAAACACACCACTCCCGGCAGGGCTCGAACCTCCAACCTTTCAGTTAACAGCCGACCGCGCTAGCCAATTGTGCCAAGGAGACAGTACTGCTATACTCTCACTACCATTAGAACATATCTTCAAAGCTATCAGCCCACAGGAAAAAAAGCGCCGCACCACCACCGGGTGGGCTCGAAACTCCAACCTTTCGGTTAACAGCCGATCGCGCTAGCCGATTGCGCCACGGAGACAGTCCTGCTCCACTCTCACCACCGTCAGAAGATTTCTCCAAAGCTATCAGCGCAAAGAAAAAAAAGCGACACACCATCCCAGGGTGGGCTCAAACCTCCAACCTTCCGGTTAACAGCCAATCGCGCTAGCCAACTGCGCCATGGAGACAGTCCTGCTCCACTCTCACCACCATCAGAACATATCTTCAAAGCTATCAGCCCACAGAAAAAAAGCGCCGCACCACCACCGGGGGTTCTCGAACCTCCACCTTTCGGTTAACAGCCGATCGCGCTAGCTAATTGCGCCTCAGAGACAGTCGCGCTCCACCCTCACCACCATCAGAACATATCTTCAAAGCTATCATCGCAAAGAAAAAAGCAACACACCACTCCCGGGAGGGCTCGAAACTTCAACCTTTCGATTAACAGCCGATCGCGCTAGCCATATGCGCCCCGGAGACAGTCCTGCTCTAACGTCATCACCATCAGAACATATCTTCAAAGAAATCAGCCCAAAGAAAAAAAAAGCGCCGCACCACCACCAGGTGGGCTCGAACCTCCAACTTTTCGGTTAACAGCCCATAGCGCTAGCCAATTGCGCCACGGAGACAGTTGTGCTCCACTCTCACCACCGTCAGAACACTTCTTCAGAGCTATCCGCCCAAAGGAAAAAAAGCGCCGCACCACCACCGAGCGGGCTCGAACCTCCAACCTTTTTGTTAACAGCCGATCGCGCTAGCCAATTGGGCCATGGAGACAGTCCTGCTCCACTCTCACCACCATCAAAACATATCTTCAAAGCTTTCAGCCTAAAGAAGAAATAGCAACACACCACTCCCGGGAGGCCTCGAACCTCCAACCTTTCAGTTAAGAACCGATCGCGCTAGCCAATTGCGCCACGGAGACAGTCCTGCTCCACTCTCACCACCATCAGAACATATCTTCACAGCTATCAGCCTAAAGAAGAAAAAGCAACACACCACTCCCGGGAGGGCTCGAACCTCCAACCTTTCAGTTAACAGCCGATAGTGCTAACGAATAGCGCCACGGAGACAGTCGTGCTCCACTCTCACCACCGTCAGAACATTTCTTCAGAGCTATCAGCCCAAAGGAAAAAAAGCGCCGCACCACTACCGGGTGGGCTCGAACCTCCAACCTTTCGGTTAACAGCCCATCGCGCTAGCCAATTGCGCCACGGAGACAGTCGTGCTCCACTCTCACCACCATCAGAACATATCTTCAAAGCTATCAGCCTAAAGAAGAAAAAGCAACACACCACTCCCGGGAGGGCTCGAACCTCCAACCTTTCAGTTAACAGCCGATTGTGCTAACGAATAGCGCCACGGAGACAGTCGTGCTCCACTCTCACCACCATCAGAACATTTCTTCAGAGCTATCAGCCCAAAGGAAAAAAAGCGCCGCACCACTACCGGGTGGGCTCGAACCTCCAACCTTTCGGTTAACAGCCCATCGCGCTAGCCAATTGCGCCACGGAGACAGTCGTGCTCCACTCTCACCACCATCGGAACATATCTTCAAAGCTATCAGCGCAAAAACAAGCAACACAGCACTCCCAGGAGGGCTCGAACCTCCAACCTTTCGGTTAACAGCAGACCGCACTAGCCAATTGTGCCACGGAGACAGTCCTGCTATACTCTCACCACCATCAGAACATATCTTTAAAGCTATCAGCCCAAAAAAAAGCGCCGCACCACCACCGGGTGAGTTCGAAACTCCAACCTTTCGGTTAACAGCCGATCGCGCTAGCCAATTGCGCCACGGAGACAGTCGTGCTCCACTCTTACCACCCTCAGAACATTTCTCCAAAGCTATCAGCGCAAAGAAAAAAAAAGCGACACACCGTCCCCGGGTGGGTTCCAACCTCCAACCTTTCGATTGACAGCCGATCGCGCTAGCCAACTGCGCCTCGAAGACAGCCGTGCTCCACTCTCACCACCATCAGAACAAATCTTCAAAGCTATCAGCGCAAAGAAAAATGCAACACACCACTCCCGGGAGGGCTCGAAATTCCAACCTTCCGGTTAACAGCCGATCGCGCTAGCCAATTGCGCCACGGAGACAGTCCTGTCCATTCTCACCACCATCAGAACATATCTTCAAAGCTATCAGCCTAAAGAAGAAAAAGCAACACACCACTCCCGGGAGGGCTCGAACCTGCAACCTTTCCGTTAACAGCCGATCGTGCTAGCAAATAGCGCCACGGAGACAGTCGTGCTCCACCCTCACCACCATCAGAACATATCTTCAAAGCTATTAGCCCAAAAAAAAGCGCCGCACAACCACCGGGTGGGCTCGAACCTCCAACCTTTCGGTTAACAGCCGATCGCGCTAGCCAATTGCGCCATGGAGACAGTCCTGCTCCACTCTCACCACCATGAGAACATATCTTCAAAGCTATCAGCCTAAAGAAACAAAAAGCAGCACACCACTCCCGGGAGGGCTCAAACCTCCAACCTTTCAGTTAACAGCCAATCGCGCTAGCCAATCGCGCCACGGAGACAGTCGTGCTCCACTCTCACCACCGTCAGAACATTTCTTCAGAGCTATCAGCCCAAAGGAAAAAAGGCGCCGCACCACCAACGGGTGGGCTCGAACCTCCAAAATTCGGCTAAAAATCCATCGCGCTAGCCAATTGCGCCACGGAGTTAGTCCTGCTCCACTCTCACCACCATCAGCACATATCTTCAAAGCTATCAGCCCAAAGAAAAAAAGCACCGCACCACCACCGGGTGGGCTCGAACCTCCGCCTATCGGTTAACAGCCAATCGCACTAGCCAATTGCGCCACAGAGACAGTCGTGCTCTACTCCCACCACCATCAGAACATATCTTCAAAGCTATCAGCGCAAAGAAAAAAGAAACACACCACTCCCGGCAGGGCTCGAACCTCCAACCTTTCAGTTAACAGCCGACCGCGCTAGCCAATTGTGCCAAGGAGACAGTACTGCTATACTCTCACTACCATCAGAACATATCTTCAAAGCTATCAGCCCGCAGGAAAAAAAGCGCCGCACCACCACCGGGTGGGCTCGAAACTCCAACCTTTCAGTTAACAGCCGATCGCGCTAGCCAATTGCGCCACGGAGACAGTCGTGCTCCACTCTCACCACCGTCAGAAGATTTCTCCAAAGCTATCAGCGCAAAGAAAAAAAAGCGACACACCGTCCCCGGGGGGGCTCAAACCTCCAACCTTTCGGTTAACAGCCAATCGCGCTAGCCAACTGCGCCACGGAGACAGTCTTGCTCCACTCTCACCACCATCAGAACATATCTTCAAAGCTATCAGCCCACAGAAAAAAAGCGCCGCACCACCACCGGGGGTTCTCGAACCTCCACCTTTCGGTTAACAGCCGATCGCGCTAGCCAATTGCGCCTCAGAGACAGTCGCGCTCCACCCTCACCACCATCAAAACATATCTTCAAAGCTATCATCGCAAAGAAAAAAGCAACACACCACTCCCGGGAGGGCTCGAAACTTCAACCTTTCGATTAACAGCCGATCGCGCTAGCCACATGCGCCCCGGAGACAGTCCTGCTCTACTGTCATCACCATCAGAACATACCTTCAAAGAAATCAGCCCAAAGAAAAAAAAGCGCCGCACCACCACCAGGTGGGCTCGAACCTCCAACTTTTCGGTTAACAGCCCTTAGCGCTAGCCAATTGCGCCACGGAGACAGTTGTGCTCCACTCTCACCACCGTCAGAACACTTCTTCAGAGCTATCCGCCCAAAGGAAAAAAAGCGCCGCACCACCACCGAATGGGCTCGAACCTCCAACCTTTTTGTCAACAGCCGATCTCGCTAGCCAATTGCGCCACGGAGACAGTCGTGCTCCACTCTCACCACCATCGTAACATATCTTCAAAGCTATCAGCCCAAAGAAAAAAAAGCGCCGCACCACCACCGGGTGGGCTCGACCCTCCAACCTTTCGGTTAACAGCCGATCGCGCTAGCCAATTGCGCAACGGAGACAGCCGTGCTCCACTCTCACCACCATCAGCACATATCTTCAAAGCTATCAGCCCAAAGAAAAAAAAGCGCCGCACCACTCCTGGGAGGGCTCGAACCTCCAACCTTTCGGTTAACAGCAGACCGCACTAGCCAATTGTGCCACGGAGACAGCCCTGCTATACTCTCACCACCATCAGAACATATCTTCAAAGCTATAAGCCCAAAAAAAAGCACCGCACCACCACCGGGTGGGCTCGAAACTCCAACCTTTCGGTTAACAGCCGATTGCGCTAGCCAATTGCGCCACGCAGACAGTCGTGCTCCACTCTTACCACCCTCAGAACATTTCTCCAAAGCTATCACCGCAAAGAAAAAAAAGCGCTGCAACACCACAGGGTGGGCTCAAAACTCCAAACTTTCTGTTAACAGCCGATCGCGCTAGCCAGTTGCGCCACGGAGACAGTCGTGCTCCACTCTCACCACCGTCAAAACATTTCTCCAAAGCTAACTGCGCAAAGAAAAAAGCAACACGCCACCACCGGTGGGCTCGAACCTCCAACCCCTCGGTTAACAGCCCGTCGCGCTAGCCAATGGCGCCACGGAGATAGTCCTGCTCCACTCTCATTACCATCAGCACATATCTTCAAAGCTATCAGCCCAAAGAAAAAAAAGCGCCGCACCACCACCGGGTGGGCTCGAACCTCCACGTTTCGGTTAACAGCCAATCGCGCTAGCCAATTGCGCCACAGAGACAGTCGTGCTCAACTCTCACCACCATCAGAACATATCTTCAAAGCTATCGGCGCAAAGAAAAAAGCAACACACCAATCGCGGGAGGGCTCGAAACTCCAACCTTTCGATTAACAGCCGATCGCGCTAGCCAATTGTGCCACGGAGACAGTCCTGCTCCACTCTCCCCACCATCAGAACATATCTTCAAGGCTATCAGCCTAAAGAAAAAAAGCACCGCACCAACCCCGGGTGGGCTAGAAACTTCAACCTTTCGGTTAACAGCCGATCGCGCTAGCCAATTGCGCCACGGAGACAGTCCTGCTCCACTCTCACCACCATCAGAACATATCTCCAAAGCTATCATCCCATAGAAAAAAAGCGCCGCACCACCACCGGGTGGGCTCGAACCTCCAACCTTTCGGTTAACGGCCGAATGCGCTAGCCAATTGCGCCACGGAGACAGTCGTGCTCCACTCTCACCACCGTCAGAACATTTCTCCAAAGCTATCAGCGAAAAGAAAAAAACCAACACGCCACTCCCGGGAGGGCTCGAAACTCCAACCTTTTGGTTAACAGCCGATCGAGCTAGCCAATTGGGCCACAGAGACAGTCGTGCTCCACTCTCACCACCGTCAAAAAAATTTCTCCAAAGCTAACAGCGTAAAAAAAGCGACACACCGCCCCGGGTGGGCTCGAACCTCCAACCTTTCGGTTAACAGCCGATCGTGCTAGCCAATAGCGCCACGGAGACAGTCGTGCTCCACCCTCACCACCATCAGAACATATCTTCAAAGCTATCAGCCCAAAGAAAAAAAAGCGCCGCACAACCACCGGGTGGGCTCGAACCTCCAACCTTTCGGTTAATAGCCGATCGCGCTAGCCAATTGCGTCATGGAGACAGTCCTGCTCCACTCTCACCACCATCAGAACATATCTTCAAAGCTATCAGCCTAAAGAAAAAAAAAAGCAACACACCACTCCCGGGAGGGCTCAAACCTCCAACCTTTCAGTTAACAGCCAATCGCGCTAGCCAATCGCGCCATGGAGACAGTCGTGCTCCACTCTCACCACCGTCAGAACATTTCTTCAAAGCTATCAGCCCAAAGGAAAAAAAGCGCCGCACCACCTCCGGGTGGTCTCGAACCTCCAACCTTTCGGCTAAAAGCCCATCGCGCTAGCCAATTGCGCCACGGAGATAATCCTGCTACACGCTCACCACCATCAGCACATATCTTCAAAGCTATCAGCCCAAAGAAAAAAAAAGCGCCACACCACCACCGGGTGGGCTCGAACCTCCACCTATCGGTTAACAGCCAATCGCACTAGCCAATTGCGCCACAGAGACAGTCGTGCTCTACTCCCACCACCATCAGAACATATCTTCAAAGCTATCAGCGCAAAGAAAAAAGCAACACACCACTCGCGGGAGGGCTCGAAACTCCAACCTTTCGATTAACAGCCGATTGCGCTAGCCAATTGCGCCACGGAGACAGTCCTGCTCCACTCTCCCCACCATCAGAACATATCTTCAAAGCTATCAGCCTAAAGAAAAAAAAAGCACCGCACCAACCCCGGGTGGGCTCAAACCTCCAACCTTTCAGTTAACAGCCAATCGCGCTAGCCAATCGCGCCATGGAGACAGTCGTGCTCCACTCTCACCACCGTCAGAACATTTCTTCAAAGCTATCAGCCCAAAGGAAAAAAAGCGCCGCACCACCACCGGGTGGGCTCGAACCTCCAACCTTTCGGCTAAAAGCCCATCGCGCTAGCCAATTGCGCCACGGAGATAGTCCTGCTCCACGCTCACCACCATCAGCACATATCTTCAAAGCTATCAGCCCAAGAAAAAAAAAGCGCCACACCACCACTGGGTGGGCTCGAACCTCCACCTATCGGTTAACAGCCAATCGCACTAGCCAATTGCGCCACCGAGATAGTCCTGCTCCACTCTCACCACCATCAGAACATATCTTCAAAGCTATCATCCCATAAAAAAACCACCGCAACACCACCGGGTGGGCTCGAACCTCCAACCTTTCGGTTAATGGCCAAACGCGCTAGCCAATTGCGCCACGGAGACAGTCCTGCTCCACTCTCACCACCATCAGAACATATCTTCAAAGCTATCGTCCCATGGAAAAAAAAGTGCCGCACCACCACCGGGTGGGATCGAACCTCCAACCTTTCGGTTAACGGCCGATTGCGCTAGCCAATTGCGCCACGGAGACACTCCTGTCCACTCTCGCCACCATCAGAACATATTTTCAAAGCTATCAGCCCAAAGTAAAAAAAGCGCCACACCACCACGGGGTGGGCTCGAAACTCCTACTTTTCTGTTAACAGCCGATCGCGCTAGCCAATTGCGCCACGGAGACAGACCTGCACCACTCTCACCACCATCAGAACATATCTTCGAAGCTATCAGCCCAAAAAATAAAAAGCGCCGCACCACCACCGGGTGGGCTCGAACCTCCAACCTTTATGTTAACAGGCGAACGTGCAAGCCAATTGCGCCAGGGAGACAGTCGTGCTCCAATCTCACCACCGTCAGAACATTTCTCCAAAGCTATCAGCGCAAAGAAAAAAGCAACACGCCACTCCCGGGAGGGCTCGGAACTCCAACCTTTTGGTTAACAGCCGATCGCGCTAGCCAATTGGGCCACAAAGACAGTCGTGCTCCACTCTCACCACCGTCAGAACATTTCTCCAAAGCTATCAGCGCAAAAAAAAGTGACGCACTGTCCCCGGGTGGGCTCAAACCTCCACCTTTCGGTTAACAGCCAATCGCGCTAGCCAATTGCGCCACAGAGATTGTCGTGCTCTACTCTCACCACCATCAGAACATATCTTCAAAGCTATCAGCGCAAAGAAAAAAGAAACACACTACTCCCGGCAGGGCTCGAACCTCCAACCTTTCAGTTAACAGCCGACCGCGCTAGCCAATTGTGCCAAGGAGACAGTACTGCTATACTCTCACTACCATCAGAACATATCTTCAAAGCTATCAGCCCACAGGAAAAAAAGCGCCGCACCACCACCGGGTGGGCTCGAAACTCCAAACTTTCGGTTAACAGCCGATCGTGCTAGCCAATTGCGCCACGGAGACAGTCCTGCTCCACTCTCACCACCATCAGAACATATCTTCAAAACTATCAGCCCAAAGAAAAAAAAGCGCCACACCACCACCGTGTGTTCTCGAACCTCCAAACTTTCGGTTAACAGCCGATACCGCTAGCCAATTGCGCCCCGGAGACAGTCCTGCTCCACTCTCACCACCATCAGAACATATCTTCAAAGCTATCAGCCCAAAGAAAAAAAAGCAACACACCACTCCCGGGAGGGCTCGAACCTCCAACCTTTCAGTTAACAGTCGATCGCGCTAGCCAATTGCGCCAAGGAGACAGTCGTGCTCTACTATCACCACCATCAGAACATATCTTCAAAGCTATCAGCCTAAAGAAAAAAAGCGCCGCACCACCACCGGTCGGGCTCGAACCTCCAACCTTTCGGTTAACAGACGATCGCGCTAGCCCATCGCGCCACGGAGACAGTCCTGCTCCACTCTCACCACCATCAGAACATATCTTCAAAGCTATCAGCACAAAGAAAAAAAAAGCGCCGCACCACCACAGGGTGGGCTCGAAATTTCAGCCTTTCGATTAACAGCCGATCGTGCTAGTCTGTCTGTCTGTTTGTCCATGCGTCCATCCGTGCGTTAATCTAGAGAACACTAAAATTTCGCCATCTCGCATACCGTGTGGCACATAGCCGCTTTACACGTCCGTCTACCTGTCCGTCTGTCTGCCAGTCTGTCTGTCTGTCCGTCCGTGCGTCCGTCTAGAGAACACTCAAAGTACCGCCATCTCGCATACCATGAGGCACTTAGCCGCATCACGCGTCCGACTGTCTGCCAGTCTGTCTGTCTGTCCGTCCGTGCGTACGTCCGTGCCTCCATCTAGAGAACACCTAAAGTACCGCCATCTGGCATCTCCTATACCCTGTGGCAAATGCCGCTTTACGCGTCCGTCTACCTGTCCGTCCGTCTGCTAGTCTGTCTGTCCGTGCGTCCGTCCATGCGTCCATTAAGAGAACACTTAAAATAACGCCATCTCGCGTATCATGTGGCACATAGCCGCTTTATGCGTCCGTCTACGTGGCTTTCTGACTGCCAGTCTGTCTCTCCGTCCATGCGTCCGTTCGTGCGCCAATCTGGAGAACACTCTGAGTACCGCCATCTCGCGCGTCGTATACTCTGTGGCTTATACCCGAATTACACGTCCGTCTACCTGTCTGTCTGTCTGCAAGTGTGTCTGTCTGTTCGTACATGCATCCATCCGTGCGCCCATCTAGAACACTCAAAGTACCACCATCTCGCGTACCCTGTGGCAAATAGCTGCTTTACGCGTCCGTCTACGTGTCCGTCTGTCTGCCAGTCTGTCTTTCTGTTCGTCCATGCGTCCATTCGTGCGTAAATCTAGAGAACACTCTGAGTACCGCCATCTCGCGCGTCGTATACCCTGTTGTACATACCTGCTTTACGCGTCCGTCTACCTGTCCGTCGTTCTGCCAGTCAGTCTGTCTGTCCGTCCGTGTGTCCGTCCGTGCGTCCTTCTAGAGAACACTCGAAGTACCGCCATCTCGCATACCCTGTGGCACAAAGCCGCTTTACACGTCCGTCTACCTGTCCCTCTGTCTGCCAGTCTGCCTGTCTGTCCGTCCATGCGTCCGTTCGTGCGTCAATCTAGAGAACACTCAAAGTACCGCCATCTCGCATGCCCTGTGGCACATAGCTGCTTTACACGTTCGTCTACCTGTCCACCTGTCTGGCAGTCTGTCTGTCTGTCCGTCCGTGCGTCCTTCCGTGCGTCCTTCTAGAGAACACTCAAAGTACCGCCATCTCACATACCCTGTCGCACATAGCCGCTTTACACGTCAATCTCTCTGTCTGTCTGCCAGTCTGTCTGTCTGTTCGTCCATGCGTCCATCCGTGCGCCCATCTAGAACACTCAAAGTACCGCCATCTCGCATACCCTGTGGCAAATAGCCGCTTTACGCGTCCGTCTACGTGTCCCTCTGTCTGCCAGTCTTTCTTTCTGTTCGTCCATGCACCCGTTCGTTCGTAAATCTAGAGAACACTCTGAGTACCGCCATCTCGCGCGTCGTATACCCTGTGGTACATACCTGCTTTACGCGTCCGTCTACCTGTCCGTCTGTCTGCCAGTTTGTCTGTCTGTTCGTCCATGCGTCCATCCGTGCGTCCATCTAGAGAACACTCAAAGTACTGCCATCTTGCATACCCTGTGGCACAAAGCCGCTTTACACGTCCGTGTACCTGTCCGTCTGTCTGCCAGTCTGTCTGTCCGTGTTTGCGTCCGTTCGTGCGTCAATCTAGAGAACACTCCGAGTACCGCTTTTCGCGCGTCGTAAACCCTGTGGCACATACCCGCTTTACGCGTCCGTCTACCTGTCCGTCTGTCTGCCAGTCTGTCTGTCTGTTTGTCCATGCGTCCATCCGTGCGTCCATCTAGAGAACACTAAAAGTACCGCCATCTGGCATACCCTGTGGCACATAGCCGCTTTACACCTTCGTCCACCTGTCCGTCTGTCTGCCAGTCTGTCTGTCTCTCCGTCTATGCATCCGTTTGTTCGTCAATCTAGAGAACACTGAGTACCGCCATCTCGCGCGTCGTATACCCTGTGGCACATACCCGCTTTACGCGTCCGTCTACCTGTCCGTCCGTCTGCCAGTCTGTCTGTCTGTTCATCCATGCGTCCATCCGTGCATCCATCTAGAGAACACTCAAAGTACCGTCATCTCGCATACCCTGTGGCACATAGCCGCTTTACACGTCCGTCTACCTGTCCGCCTGTCTGCCAGTCTGTCTGTCTGTCCGTCCGTGCGTCCTTCCGTGCGTCCTTCCAGAGAACACTCAAAGTACCGCGATCTCGCATACCCTGAGGCACTTAGCCGCATTACGCGTCCGACTGCCTGCCAGTCTGTCTGTCTGTCTGGCCGTCCGTGCGTACGTCCGTGCGTCCATCTAGAGAACACCTAATGTACCCCCATGGGAGGGCTCGAAACTCCAACCTTTCGGTTAACAGCCGATCTCGCTAGCCAATTGCGCCACGGAGAGAGTCCTGCTCCACTCTCACCTCCATCAGAACATATCTTCAAAGCTATCAGCCCAAGGAAAAAAAAGCGCCACACCACCACCGGGTGTGCTCGAACCTCCAACCTTTCGGTTAACAGCCGATCGCGCTAGCCAATTGCGCCACGGAGACAGTCGTGCCCCACTTTCACCACCATCAGAACATATCTTCAAAGCTATCAGCGCAAAGAAAAAAGCAACACACCACTCCCGGGAGGGCTCGAAATTCCAGCCTTTCGGTTAACAGCCGATCGCGCTAGCCAATTGCGCCACGGAGACAGTCCTGCTTCACTCTCACCACCATCAGAACATATCTTCAAAGCTATCAGCCCAAAGAAAAAGAAGTGCCGCACCGCCTTCTCGCATACCCTGTGGCACATAGTCGCTTTACGCGTCCGTCTACCTGTCTGTCCGTCTGCTAGTCTGCCTGTCCGTCCGTGCGTCCGTTCGTGCGTCCATCTAGGAACACTCAAAGTACCGCCATCTCGCATACCCTGTGGCACATAGCCGCTTTACGCGTCCGTCTACCTGTCCGTCTCTCTGCTAGTCTGTCTGTCTGTCCGTGCATGCGTCCATTCGTGCGCCTATCTAGACAACACTCTGAGCACCGCCATCTCGGATATTGTATACCCTGTGGCAAATACCACTTTACGCGTCCGTCTACCTGTCCAACCGTCGGCTAGTCTGCCTGTCTGTCAGTCCATGCGTCCGTCCGTGCGTCCATCTAGAGAACACTCAATGTACCGCCATCTCGCACACCCTGTGGCACATAGCCGCTTTACACGTCCGTCTACCTGTCCGTCTGTCTACCAGTCTGTCTGTCTGTCCGTCCGTGCGTCCATCCGTGCGTCCACCTAGAGAACACTTAAGGTACCGCCATCTCGCATCTTGTATACCCTGTGGCACATAGCCGCTTTACACGTCCGTCTACCTGTCCGTCTCTCTGCCAGTCTGTCTGTCTGTCCGTCCGAGCGTCCGTCCGTGCGTCCATCATGAGAACACTCAAAGTACCACCATCTCGCATACCCTGTGGCACATACCCGCTTTACACGTCCGCCTACCTGTCCGTCTGTCTGCCAGTCTGTCTGTCTGTCTGTCTGTGCAACCGTGCGTCCGTCCGTGCGTCCATCTAAGGGTACGAGCACACTAGCGGGAAGCGTGCCGCCGCGGCATGACGCGTGTCTTCGCCGCCGAGCGGTGAAAAGCGGCACGCTGGCCACATCTGCGGGAATCACGTGACAACAGTCTCGAGCGGTCTCGCAGCTCGCGAGATTTCACGCGCTTTTTCGTCGTCTGTTCTGACAACGCCTCCTGTACTAGGAAGCGTTGGTTCTGAGCTCTCCGACTTTACGGTGCAATCGTGCGAACAATGGCAGGCGACGACGATCTCCGCGCAACGCTCAACGTTACCGTGATGGCGTGTCTGCTGTTGCTTCAGCGTCGCCGCTCTCGAAATGCGCCGCGAAGATATTGGGTCCATCCGCTTTGGAGGTACAGAGATACTGAAGGCATGAAACAGGTATCCTGCGTGCGCTGCAATATGAAACGGCACGTCATTGATCACTTACTTTTCCGCATAGTGAGGTGTCTGCCTCAGCATGCTGTCAATAATTGAGAGCAGGGGCCACTTAATTTTGCCATTATTGCATGGCGCACCACTCCGAGTGTTCGCCTCGACTCCCGACACGAGCTTCATCCACCTGTCTCTAATATTTTTAAACTTCAGCATGGCCAGTGTTCCTGCACAAGTGAGTGAATAAAACATACAATTCATTCGCGCTCAACATGCAATGAGCCACGCAATCGCCACTTACCTGTCAATCCAAACATAGATACTACAAGATCCCATCTGTTAATTTTTGCTTCCTTATCTTTGTAATCTGGCAAAGGGTAGAGTCTAATCTCCTCTAGAAAGTGTTCGGTGTCCATGGTGCGTGCTTCAAAAAACTACGGCGTGAGAAAAATGACAGCCGAAAAAAAAAGAAAACAAGCTCCGTGCGTTACTATGGCGACTACCACGCACGTCGCTGATTGGCGCTTTGCTTGGGCGGCGGCGGCAGAAATAGCGCAAGGAGCGATTGAGTCGGCGGCAGAAATTCCTCGACGCTCGGCGGGAGAAAGAGAGAAAAGCGGCGTCTCGCGAGCGGCGCGCGGCAAAGCGTGGCGCCGCTAGTGTGTTCGTGCCTTAAGAACACTCAAAGTACCGCCATCTCGAATACCCTGTGGCACATACCCGCTTTACGCGTCCGTCTACCTGTCCGTCTGTCTGCCAGTCTGTCTGTCTGTTCGTCGATGCATCCATCTGTGCGTTCATCTAGAGAACACTCAAAGTACCGCCATCTCGCATACCCTGTGGCACATAGACCCTTTACACGTCCGTCTACCTGTGCGTCTATCTGCCAGTCTGTCTGGTTGTCCGTCCGTGCGTCCATCTAGAGAACACTTAAAGTACCGCCACCTTGCATTTTGTATACCCTGTGGCAAATACCGCTTTACGCGTCCGTCTACCTGTCCGTCTGTCTGCTAATCTTTCTGTCTGTCTTTCCATGCGTCCGTCCGTGCGTGATTGATGCACGAACTGACGCATTGATGGAGAGACAGACTAGCAGGCAGACGGCCAGGTAGACGGACGCGTAAAGCGGTATTTGCCACAGGGTATACGAGATGCGAGATGGCGGTACTTAAAGTGTTCTCTAGGATGGACGCACGGACGGACGCACGAAAGGACAGACAGACAGACTGGCAGACAGACGGACAGGTAGACGGACGCGTAAAGCGGGTATGTACCACAGGGTATACGGCGCGCGAGATGGCGGTACTCAGAGTGTTCTCTAGATGGACGCACGGACGGACGCGTGGACGAACAGACAGACAGACTGGCAGACAGACAGACAGGTAGACGGACACGTAAACTGTCTATGTACCACAGGGTATGCGAGATGGCGTTACTTTGAGTGTTCTCTAATTGGAGGCACAGACGGACGCACAGACAGACAGACAGACAGATTAGCAGACAGACGGACAGGTAGACGGACGCGTAAAGCGGTATTTGCCACAGTGTATACGAGATACAAGATGACGGTAATTTAAGTGTTCTTTAGACGGACGCACGGATGGACGCACGGACGCACAGACAGACAGACTGGCAGACAGACGGAGAGGTAGACGGAAGCTAAAACGGCTATGTGCCACTAGGTATGCGAGATGGCATTATTTAAATGTTCTCTAAGTGGACGCACGGCCAGACAGACAGACAGACAGACAGACAGACAGACAGACAGACAGACAGACAGACAGACAGACGGACAGGTAGATGGACGCGTAAAGCAGCTATGTACCACAGGGTATGCGAGGTGGCGATACTATGAGTGTTCTCTAAATAGACACACGGATGGATGCGTGGACGAACAGACAGACAGACTGGCAGACAGACGGACAGGCAGAGGGACGCGTAAAGCGGTATTTGCCAAAGGGTATACGAGATGCGAGATGGCGGTACTTCAAGTGTTTTCTAGATGGACGCACGGACGGACAGACAGACAGACTGGCAGATAGACGCACAGGTAGACGAACGTGTAAAGCGGCTACGTGCCACAGGGTATGCGAGGTGGCGGTACTTTGAGTGTTCTCTATAAGAACGCACGGATGGACGCATGGACGAACAGTCAGACAGACTGGCAGACAGACGGACAGGTAGATAGACGCGTAAAGCGGGTATATGCCACAGGGTAGGCGAGATGGCAGTATTTTGAGTTTTCGCTAGATGGACGCACGGACGGACGCGCGGATGGTCAGACAGACTGGCAGACAGGCGGACAGGTAGATGGACGCGTAAAGCAGCTATGTACCACAGGGTATGCGAGATGGGGGTACTTTGAGTGTTCTCAAGATGGATGCACGGACGGGCGCAGGGATGGTCAGACAGACAGACTGGCCGACAGATGGACAGGTAGACGGACGCGTAAAGCGGGTATGTACCAAAGGATATACAACGCGCGAGATGGTGGTACTGGGAGTGTTCTCTAGACGGTCGCATGGACGGTCGCATGGAAAAACAGGCAGACAGACTGGCAGACAGATGGGCAGGTAAACTGACGCGTAAAGCGGGTATGTGCCAGAGGGCATACGACGCGCGAAATCGCGGTACTTTTAGTGTTCTCTAGGTGAACGCACGGACGGATGCACGGGCGGACAGACAGACGGACAGGTAGACGGCCGCGTAAAGCGGGTATGTACCACAGGGTATACGACGCGCGAGATGGCGGTACTCAGAGTGTTCTCTAGACGGACGCATGGACGGTCGCATGGACAAACAGACAGACAGACTGGCAGACAGATGGACAGGTAGACGGGCGCGTAAAGCGCGTATGTGCCACAGGGCATACGACGCACGAAATGGTGGTACTCAGAGTGTTCTCTAGATTGACGCACGAATGGACGCATGGACGGAGAGACAGACTGGCAGACAGACGGCCAGGTAGACGAACGCGTAAAGCGGCTATGTGCCACAGGGTATGCAAGATGGCGTTATTTTGAGTGTTCTCGAACTGGACGCACGGACGGGCGCACGGATAGACAGACTAGCATACAGACGGACAGGTAGACGGACGCGTAAAGTGGCTATGTACCACAGGGTATGCGAGATGGCGATACTTTGAGTGTTCTCTAGATAGACACATGGATGGACGCATGGACGCATCTTTAAATGTATGAACTTACGGGCGCACGGACGGACAGGCAGACAGACTGGCACACAGACGGACAGGTAGATGAACGTGTAAACCAGGTATGTGCCACAGGGTATGCGAGATGGCGGTACTTTGAGTGTTCTCTAGGTGAACGCATTGACGGACGCACGGACGGACAGACAGACAGACAGACTGGCAGACAGACGAACGGGTAAACGGACGTGTAAAGCGGCTTTGTGCCACAGAGTATGCGAGACGGTGGTACTTTGAGTGTTCTCTAGATGGACGCACGGACGGACGCGCGGACGGGCAGACAGACAGACTGGCAGACAGACGGACAGGTAGATGGACGCGTAAAGCGGCTATGTCACAGGGTATCCGAGATGTCAGTACTTTGTTTTTCAGATGGATGCACGGACGGGCGCACAGACGGACAGGCAGACAGACTGGCGGACAGACGGACAGGTAGACGGAGGTGTAAAGCAGCTATGTGCCACAGGGTATGCAAGATGGCGGTACTTTGAGTGTTCTCTAGATGGACGCGCGGACAGACGCACGGACGGACAGACAGACGGACAGGTAGACGGACGCGTAAAGCGGGTATGTACCACAGCGTATACGACGCGCGAGATGGCGATACTCAGAGTGTTCTCTAGATGGACGCACGGACGGACACATGGACAAACAGACAGACAGACTGGCAGACAAACGGACAGGTAGACGGATCCGTAAAGTGGGTATGTGCCACAGGGTATACGACGCGCAAAATGGCGGTACTCACAGTGTTCTCTAGATTGACGCACGAATGGACGCATGGACGGAGAGACAGACTGGCAGACAGACGGCCAGGTAGACGGACGCGTAAAGTAGCTATGTGCCACAGGGTGTGCGAGACGGCGTTATTTTGAGTGTTCTCTAAATGGGCAATCGGACGGACGCACGAACAGACAGACAGAAAGACAGACGGACCGACAGGTAGACGGAGGCGTAAAGTGGCTATGTGCCACAGGGTATGCGAGATGGCGATACTCAGAGTGTTCTCTAGATGGACGCACGGACGGACACATGGACAAACAGACAGACACACTGGCAGAAAGACGGACAGGTAGACGGACGCGTAAAGCGGGTATGTACCACAGGGTATACGGCACGCGAGATGGCGGTACTCAGAGTGTTCTCTAGATGGACGCACGGACGGACGCATGGACGAACAGACAGACAGACTGGCAGACAGACAGACAGGTAGACGGACACGTAAAGCGGCTATGTACCACAGGGTATGCGAGATGGCGTTACTTTGAGTGTTCTCTAATTGGAGGCACGGACGGACGCACAGACAGACAGACAGACAGATTAGCAGACAGACGGACAGGTAGACGGACGCGTAAAGCGGTATTTGCCACAGTGTATACGAGATGCGAGATGGCGGTACTTTAAGTGTTCTCTAGATGGACGCACGGACGGACAGACAGACAGACTGGCAGATAGACGGCCAGGTAGACGGACGTGTAAAGCGGCTATTTGCCACAGCGTATGCGAGATGGCGGTACTTTGAGTGTTCTCTAGATGAATGCACGGACAGACGCATGGACGAACAGACAGACAGACAGACAGACAGACAGACAGACAGACAGACAGACAGACTGGCAGAGAGACGGAACGGTAGATGGACGCGTAAAGCAGTTATGTGTCACAGGGTATGCGAGATGGTGGTACTTTGAGTGTTCTCTAGACGGACGCACGGACACAAGCACGGACGGACAGACAGACAGACTGGCAGACAGGCGGAAGGGTAGACGGACGTGTAAAGTGGGTATGTGCCACAGGGTATGCGAGATGGCGGTACTTTGAATGTTCTCTAGATGGACGCACGGACGGACGCGCGGATGGACAGACAGACTTGGAGACAGACGGACAGGTAGATGGACACGTAAAGCGGCTATGTACCACAGGGTATGCGAGATGGCGGTACTTTGAGTGTTCTTCAGATGGATGCACGGACAGCTGCACGGACGGACAGGCAGACAAACTGGCAGACAGACGGACAGGTAGACGGACGTGTAAAGCAGCTATGTGCCACACCGTATGCGAAATGGCGGTACTTTGAGTGTTCTCTAGATGGACGCATGCACGAACAGACAGACAGACTGGCAGACAGACGGACGCGTAAAGCGGTGTTTGCCACAGGGTATACGAGATGTGGCCACGGAGACAGTCGTGCTCCACACTCACCACCATCAGTACATATCTTCAAAGCTATAAGCGCAAAGAAAAAAGCAACACACCACATCCGGGAGCGCTCGAAACTCAAACCTTTTCGTTAACAGCCGATCACGCTAGTCAATTGCGCCGCGGAGACAGTCTTGTCATTCTCACCACCATCAGAACATATCTTCAAAGCTATCAGCCGAAAGAAAAAAAAAGCGCCGCACCACCACCGGGTGGGCTCGAACCTCCAACGTTTCGGTTAACAGCCGATCGCGCTAGCCCATTGCCCCACAGAGACAGTCGTGCTCAACTCTCACCACCGTCAGAACATTTCTTCAGAGCTATCACCCCAAAGAAAAAAAAGCGCCGCCCCACCACCGGGTTGGCTCGAACCTCAAACCTTTCGGTTAACAGCCGATCGCGCTAGCCAATTGCGCCACGAAGACAGTCCTGCTCCACTCTCACCACCTTCAGAACATATCTTCAAAGCTATCAGCGCAAAGAAAAAAGCAACAAGCCACTCCCGCGAGGGCTCGAAACTCCAACCTTTCGGTTAACAGCCGATCGCGCTAGCCAATTGCGCCACGGAGACAGTCCTGCTCCACTCTCACCACCATCAGAACATATCTTCAAAGCTATCAGCCCAAAGAAAAAAAAGCCCCGCACCACCACTGGGTGGGCTCGAAACTTCTAGCTTTCGGTTAACAGCCCATCGCGCTAGCCAATTGCGCCATGGAGACAGTCGTGCTCCACTCTCACCACCATCAGAACATATCTTCAAAGCTATCAGCCCAAAGAAAAAAAAAGCGCCACGCCACCACCGAGTGGGCTCGAACCTCCAACCTTGCGGTTAACAGCCGATCGCGCTAGCCAATTACGCCACGGAGACAGCCGTGCTCCACACTAACCACCATCAGAACATATCTTCAAAGCTATCAGCGCAAAGAAAAAAGCAACACACCACTCTCGGGAGGGCTCGAAACTCCAACCTTTCGGTTAACGGTCGATTCAGCTTGTCAATTGTGCCACGGAGACAGTCTTGCTCCACTCTCACCACCATCAGAACATATCTTCAAAGCTATCAGCCCAAAGAAAAAAAAAAGCGCCGCACCACCACCGGGTGGGCTCAAACCTCCAACCTTTCGGTTAACACCCGATCGCGCTAGCCAATTGGGCCACGGAGACAGCCGTGCTCCACTCTCACCACCATCAGAACATATCTTCAAAGCTATCAGCGCAAAGAAAAAAGCAATACACTACTCCCGGGAGGGCTCGAACCTCCAACTGTTCAGCCAATTGTGCCACGGGGACAGTCCTGCTCCACTCTCACTACCGTCAGAACATTTCTTCAGAGCAATCAGCCCAAAGAAAAAAAAGCGCCGCAACACCACCGGGTGGGCTCAAACCTCCAACCTTTTGGTTAACAGCCGATCGCACTAGCCAGTTGCGCCACGGAGACAGCCGTGCTCCACTCTCACCACCATCAGAACATATCTTCAAAGCTATCAGCGCACAAAAAAGCAACACACCACTCCCGGGAGGGCTCGAACCTCCAACTGTTCGGTTAACAGCGAATCGCGCTAGCCAATTGCGCCAAGGAGACAGTCCTGCTCCACTCTCAACACCATCAAAACATATCCTCAAAGCTATCAGCCAAAAGAAAATAAAGCACCGCACCACAACCGGGTGGGCTCGAATCTCCAACCTTTCGGTTAACAGCCGATCACGCTAGCCATTTGCGCCACGGAGACAGTCGTGCTCCACTCTCACCACAGTCAGAACATTTCTTCAGAGCTATCAGGCCAAAGAAAAAACAACGCCACACCAACACCGGGTGGGCTCGAAACTCCAACCTTTCGGTTAACAGCCGATCACGATAGCCAATTGCGCCACGGAGACAGTCCTGCTCCACTCTCACCACAATCAGAACATATCTTCAAAGCTATCAGCCCAAAGAAAAAAGCGCCGCACCACCACCGAGTGGGCTCGAACCTCCAACCTTTCGGTTAACAGCTGATCGCGCTAGCCAATTACGCCACAGAGACAGCCGTGCTCCACACTCACTACCATCAGAACATATCTTCAAAGCTATCAGCGCAAAGAAAAAAGCAACACACCACTCTCGGGAGGGCTCGAAACTCCAACCTTTCGGTTAACAGCCGATTCAGCTTGTCAATTGCGCCACGGAGACAGTCTTGCTTCACTCTCACCACCATTAGAACATATCTTCAAAGCTATCAGCCCAAAGAAAAAAAAGCGCCGCACCACCACCGGGTGGGCTCGAACCTCCAACCTTTCGGTTAACTTCCGATCGCGCTAGTTAATTGCGCAAAGGAGACAGTCGTGCTCCAATCTCACCACCATCAGAACATATCTTCAAAGCTATCAGCGCAAAGAAAAAAACAACACGCTACTCCCGGGAGGGCTCGAACCTCCAACTGTTCAGCCAATTGCGCCACGGGGACAGTCCTGCTCCACTCTCACCACCGTCAGAACATTTCTCCAGAGCCATCAGCCCAAAGAAAAAAAAGCGCCGCTCCACCACCGGGTGGGCTCGAAACTTCAACCTTTCGGTTAACCGCCGCTCGCGCTAGCCAATTGCGCCACGGAGACAGTCCTGCTCCACTCTCACCGCCATCAGAACATATCTTCAAAGCTATCAACCCAAAGAAAAAAAAGCGCCGCACCACCACCGGGTGGGCTCGAAACTCCAACCTTTCGGTTAACAGCCGATCGCGCTAGCCAATTGCGCCATGGAGACAGTCCTGCTCCACTCTCACCACCATCAGAACATATCTTCAAAGCTATCAGCCCAAAGTAAAAAAAGCGCCGCACCACTCTCGGGAGGGCTCGAAACTCCAACCTTTCGGTTAACAGCCGATTCAGCTTGTCAATTGCGCCACGGAGACAGTCTTGCTTCACTCTCACCACCATTAGAACATATCTTCAAAGCTATCAGCCCAAAGAAAAAAAAGCGCCGCACCACCACCGGGTGGGCTCGAACCTCCAACCTTTCGGTTAACTTCCGATCGCGCTAGTTAATTGCGCAAAGGAGACAGTCGTGCTCCAATCTCACCACCATCAGAACATATCTTCAAAGCTATCAGCGCAAAGAAAAAAACAACACGCTACTCCCGGGAGGGCTCGAACCTCCAACTGTTCAGCCAATTGCGCCACGGGGACAGTCCTGCTCCACTCTCACCACCGTCAGAACATTTCTCCAGAGCCATCAGCCCAAAGAAAAAAAAGCGCCGCTCCACCACCGGGTGGGCTCGAAACTTCAACCTTTCGGTTAACCGCCGCTCGCGCTAGCCAATTGCGCCACGGAGACAGTCCTGCTCCACTCTCACCGCCATCAGAACATATCTTCAAAGCTATCAACCCAAAGAAAAAAAAGCGCCGCACCACCACCGGGTGGGCTCGAAACTCCAACCTTTCGGTTAACAGCCGATCGCGCTAGCCAATTGCGCCATGGAGACAGTCCTGCTCCACTCTCACCACCATCAGAACATATCTTCAAAGCTATCAGCCCAAAGTAAAAAAAGCGCCGCACCACCACCAGGTGGGCTCGAACCTCCGACCTTCCGGTTAACAGCCGATCGCGCTAGCCAATTGCGCCATGGAGACAGTCGTACTTCGCTCTCACCATCATCAGAACATATCTTCAAAGCTATCGGCGCAAAGAAAAAAGCAACACGCCACTCCCGGGAGGGCTCGAACCTCCAAATTTTCGGTTAACAGCCGATCGCGCTAGCAAATTGCGCCACGGAGACAGTCCTGCTCCACTCTTACCACCATTAGAACATATTTTCAAAGCTATCAGCCCAAAGAAAAAAAGCGCCGCACCACCAACGGGTGGGCTCGAACCTCCAACTTTTCGGTTAACAGCCGATCACGCTAGCCAATTGCACCACGGAGACAGTCCTGCTCCACTCTCACCACCGTCAGAACATTTCTTCAGAGCTATCAGCCCAAAGAAAAAAAGCGCCGCACCACCACCGGGTGGGCTCGAACCTCCAACCTTTCGGTGAACAGCCGATCGCGCTAGCCAATTGCCCCACGGAGACAGTCGTGCTCCACACTCACCACCGTCAGAACATTTCTTCAGAGCTATCACCCCAAAGAAAAAAAATCGCCGCCCCACCACCGGGTTGGCTCGAACCTCCAACCTTTCGGTTAACAGCCGATCGCGCTAGCCAATTGCGCCACGAAGACAGTCCTGCTCCACTCTCACCACCATCAGAACATATCTTCAAAGCTATCAGCGCAAAGAAAACAGCAACAAGCCACTCCCGGGAGGGCTCGAAACTCTAACCTTTCAGTTAACAGCCGATCGCGCTAGCCAATTGCGCCACGGAGACAGTCCTGCTCCACTCTCACCACCATCAGAACATATCTTCAAAGCTATCAGCCCAAAGAAAAAAAAGCCCCGCACCACCACCGGGTGGGCTCGAAACTCCAAGCTTTCGGTTAACAGCCGATCGCGCAAGCCAATCGCGCCACGGAGACAGTCCTGCTTTACTCTCACCACCATCAGAATATATCTTCAAAGCTATCAGCCCAAAGAAAAAAAAGCGCCGCACCACCACCGAGTGGGCTCGAACCTCCTACCTTTCGGTTAACAGCCTATCGCGCTAGCCAATTGCGCCATGAAGACAGTCGTGCTCCACTCTCACCACCATCAGAACATATTTTCAAAGCTATCAGCCCAAAGAAAAAAAAAGCGCCGCACCACCACCGAGTGGGCTCGAACCTCCAACCTTTCGGTTAACAGCCGATCGCGCTAGCCAATTACGCCACGGAGACAGCCGTGCTCCACACTAACCACCATCAGAACATATCTTCAAAGCTATCAGCGCAAAGAAAAAAGCAACACACCACTCCCGGGAGGGCTCGAAACTCCAACCTTTCGGTTAACGGCCGATTCAGCTTGTCAATTGCGCCACGGAGATAGTCTTGCTCCACTCTCACCACCATTAGAACATATCTTCAAAGCTATCAGCCCAAAGAAAAAAAGCGCCGCACCACCAACGGGTGGGATCGAACCTCCAACTTTTCGGTTAACAGCCGATCACGCTAGCCAATTGCGCCACGGAGACAGTCCTGCTCCACTCTCACCACCATTAGAACATATCTTCAAAGCTATCAGCCCAAAGAAAAAAAGCGCCGCACCACCAACGGGTGGGATCGAACCTCCAACTTTTCGGTTAACAGCCGATCACGCTAGCCAATTGCGCCACGGAGACAGTCCTGCTCCACTCTCACCACCGTCAGAACATTTCTTCAGAGCTATCAGCCCAAAGAAAAAAAGCGCCGCACCACCACCGGGTGGGCTCGAACCTCCAACCTTTCGGTTAACAGCCGATCGAACAGCCAATTGCCCCACGGAGACAGTCGTGCTCCACTCTCACCACCGTCAGAACATTTCTTCAGAGCTATCAGCCCAAAGAAAAAAAAGCGCCGCCCCACCACCGGGTTGGCTCGAACCTCCAACCTTTCGGTTAACAGCCGATCGCGCTAGCCAATTGCGCCACGAATACAGTCCTGCTCCACTCTCACCACCATCAGAACATATCTTCAAAGCTATCCGCGCAAAGAAAAAAGCAACAAGCCACTCCCGGGTGGGCTCGAAACTCCAAGCTTTCGGTTAACAGCCGATCGCGCAAGCCAATCGCGCCACGGAGACAGTCCTGCTTTACTCTCACCACCATCAGAATATATCTTCAAAGCTATCAGCCCAAAGAAAAAAAAGCGCCGCACCACCACCGGGTGGGCTCGAACCTCCTACCTTTCGGTTAACAGCCTATCGCGCTAGCCAATTGCGCCATGGAGACAGTCGTGCTCCACTCTCACCACCATCAGAACATATCTTCAAAGCTATCAGCCCAAAGAAAAAAAAGCGCCGCACCACCACCGAGTTGGCTCGAACCTCCAACCTTTCGGTTAACAGCCGATCGCGCTAGCCAATTACGCCACGGAGACAGCCGTGCTCCACACTAACCACCATCAGAACATATCTTCAAAGCTATCAGCGCAAAGAAAAAAGCAACACACCACTCCCGGGAGGGCTCGAACCTCCAACTGTTCAGCCAATTGTGCCACGGGGACAGTCCTGCTCCACTCTCACTACCGTCAGAACATTTCTTCAGAGCTATCAGCCCAAAGAAAAAAAAGCGCCGCATCACCACCGGGTGGGCTCAAACCTCCAACCTTTTGGTTAACAGCCGATCGCGCTAGCCAGTTGCGCCACGGAGACAGTCGTGCTCCACTCTCACCACCATCAGAACATATCTTCAAAGCTATCAGCGCACAAAAAAGCAACACACCACCCCCGGGAGGGCTCGAACCTCCAACTGTTCGGTTAACAGCAAATCGCGCTAGCCAATTGCGCCAAGGAGACAGTCCTGCTCCACTCTCAACACCATCAGAACATATCCTCGAAGCTATCAGCCCAAAGAAAACAAAGCACCGCACCACCACCGGGTGGGCTCGAAACTCCAACCTTTCGGTTAACAGCCGATCACGCTAGCCAATCGCGCCACGGAGACAGTCCTGCTCCACTCTCACCACCATCAGAACATATCTTCAAAGCTATCAGCCCAAAGAAAAAAAAGCGCCGCACCACCACCGAGTGGGCTTGAACCTCCAACCTTTCGGTTAACAGCTGATCGCGCTAGCCAATTGCGCCACGGAGACAGTCGTGCTCCACTGTCATATCCATCAGAACTTATCTTCAAAGCTATCAGCGCAAAAAAAAGCAACACACTACTCCCGGGAGGGCTCGAACCTCCAACTGTTCAGCCAATTGCGCCACGGGGAAAGTCCTGCTCCACTCTCACCACCGTCAGAACATTTATTCAGAGCTATCAGCCCAAAGAAAAAAAAGCGCCGGACCACCACCGGGTGGGCTCGAACCTCCAACCTTTCGGTTAACAGCCGATCGCGCTAGCCAATTACGCCACGGAGACAGTCGTGCTCCACTCTCACCACCATCAAACATATCTTCAAAGCTATCAGCGCAAAGAAAAAAGCAACACACCTGTCCCGGGAGGGCTCGAAACTCCAACCTTTCGGTTAACAGCCGATCGTCCTAGCCAATTGCGCCACGGAGACAGTCGTGCTCCACTCTCACCACCGTCAGAACATTTCTTCAGAACTATCAGCCCAAAGAAAAAAAAGCGCCGCACCACCACCGGGTGGGCTCGAACCTCCAACCTTTCGGGTAACAGCCGATCGCGCTAGCCAATTGCCCCACGGAGACAGTCGTGCTCCACTCTCACCACCGTCTGAACATTTCTTCAGAGCTATCACCCCAAAGAAAAAAAAAGGGCCGCACCACAACCGGGTGGGCTCGAACCTCCAACCTTTCGGTTAACAGCCTTTAGCGCTAGCCAATTGCGCCACGAAGATAGTCCTGTTCCACTCTCACCACCATCAGAACATATCTTCAAAGCTATTACCGCAAAGAAAAAAGCAACACACCACTCCCGCGAGGGCTCGAACCTCCAACCTTTCGGGCAACAGCCGATCGCGCTAGCCAATTGCGCCACGGAGACATTCCTGCTCCACTCTCACCACCATCAGAACATATCTTCAAAGCTATCATTCAAAGGAAAAAAGCGCCGCACCACCACCGGGTGGGCTCGAAGCTCCGACCCTTCGGTTAACAGCCGATCGTGCTAGCCAATCGCGCCACGGAGACAGTCCTGCTCCACTCTCACTACCATCAGAACATATCTTCAAAGCTATCAGCCCAAAGAAAAAAAAGCGCCGCACCACCACCGGGTGGGCTCGATCCTCCGACTTTTCGGTTAACAGCCGATCGCGCTAGCCACTTGCTCCACGGAGACAATCCTGCTCCACTCTCACCACCATCAGAACTTATCTTCAAAGCTATCAGCCCAAAGAAAAAACAGCACCACATTACCACCAGGTGGGCTCGAACCTCCAACCTTTCTGTTAACAGCCAATCGCGCTAGCCAATTGCGCCACGGAGATAGTCCTGCTCCACTCTCACCACCATCAGAACATATCTTCAAAGCTATCAGCAAAAAGAAAAAAAAGCGCCGAACCACCACCGGGTGGGCTCGAACCTCCAAACTTTCGGTTAACAGCCGATCGCGCTAGCAAACTGCGCCACGGAGACAGTCGTGCTCCACCCTCACCACCATCAGAACATATCTTCAAAGCTATCAGCGCAAAGAAAAAAGCAACACACCACTCCCGGGAGGGCTCGAACCTCCAACCTTTCGGTTAACTTCCGATCGCGCTAGCCAATTGCGCCAAGGAGACAGTCGTGCTCCAATCTCACCACCATCAGAACATATCTTCAAAGCTATCAGCGCAAAGAAAAAAACAACACGCTACTCCCGGGAGGGCTCGAACCTCCAACTGTTCAGCCAATTGCGCCACGGGGACAGTCCTGCTCCACTCTCACCACCGTCAGAACATTTCTCCAGAGCCATCAGCCCAAAGAAAAAAAAAGCGCCGCTCCACCACCGGGTGGGCTCGAAACTTCAACCTTTCGGTTAACCGCCGCTCGCGCTAGCCAATTGCGCCACGGAGACAGTCCTGCTCCACTCTCACCGCCATCAGAACATATCTTCAAAGCTATCAACCCAAAGAAAAAAAAGCGCCGCTCCACCACCGGGTGGGCTCGAAACTTCAACCTTTCGGTTAACCGCCGCTCGCGCTAGCCAATTGCGCCACGGAGACAGTCCTGCTCCACTCTCACCGCCATCAGAACATATCTTCAAAGCTATCAACCCAAAGAAAAAAAAGCGCCGCACCACCACCGGGTGGGCTCGAAACTCCAACCTTTCGGTTAACAGCCGATCGCGCTAGCCAATTGCGCCATGGAGACAGTCCTGCTCCACTCTCACCACCATCAGAACATATCTTCAAAGCTATCAGCCCAAAGTAAAAAAAGCGCCGCACCACCACCAGGTGGGCTCGAACCTCCGACCTTTCGGATAACAGCCGATCGCGCTAGCCAATTTTGCCATGGAGACAGTCGTACTCCGCTCTCACCATCATCAGAACATATCTTCAAAGCTATCGGCGCAAAGAAAAAAGCAACACGCCACTCCCGGGAGGGCTCGAACCTCCAAATTTTCGGTTAACAGCCGATCGCGCTAGCAAATTGCGCCACGGAGACAGTCCTGCTCCACTCTCACCACCATTAGAACATATCTTCAAAGCTATCAGCCCAAAGAAAAAAAGCGCCGCACCACCAACGGGTGGGCTCGAACCTCCAACTTTTCGGTTAACAGCCGATCACGCTAGCCAATTGCACCACGGAGACAGTCCTGCTCCACTCTCACCACCGTCAGAACATTTCTTCAGAGCTATCAGCCCAAAGAAAAAAAGCGCCGCACCACCACCGGGTGGGCTCGAACCTCCAACCTTTCGGTGAACAGCCGATCGCGCTAGCCAATTGCCCCACGGAGACAGTCGTGCTCCACACTCACCACCGTCAGAACTTGCTAAGGTTAAAGCTTGGGCGAGTTGGTTCAAATACATGATTAAAAACACAGCGCAAACAACGGCAGGAAGAAAGCTCTGTCCTGTCTCTTCCTTTCTTCCTGCCGTTGTTTGCGCTGTGTTTTTAATCATGAACCGTCAGAACATTTCTTCAGAGCTATCACCCCAAAGAAAAAAAATCGCCGCCCCACCACCGGGTTGGCTCAAACCTCCAACCTTTCGGTTAACAGCCGATCGCGCTAGCCAATTGCGCCACGAAGACAGTCCTGCTCCACTCTCACCACCATCAGAACATATCTTCAAAGCTATCAGCGCAAAGAAAAAAGCAACAAGCCACTCCCGGGAGGGCTCGAAACTCTAACCTTTCAGTTAACAGCCGATCGCGCTAGCCAATTGCGCCACGGAGACAGTCCTGCTCCACTCTCACCACCATCAGAACATATCTTCAAAGCTATCAGCCCAAAGAAAAAAAAGCCCCGCACCACCACCGGGTGGGCTCGAAACTCCAAGCTTTCGGTTAACAGCCGATCGCGCAAGCCAATCGCGCCACGGAGACAGTCCTGCTTTACTCTCACCACCATCAGAATATATCTTCAAAGCTATCAGCCCAAAGAAAAAAAAGCGCCGCACCACCACCGAGTGGGCTCGAACCTCCTACCTTTCGGTTAACAGCCTATCGCGCTAGCCAATTGCGCCATGAAGACAGTCGTGCTCCACTCTCACCACCATCAGAACATATCTTCAAAGCTATCAGCCCAAAGAAAAAAAAAGCGCCGCACCACCACCGAGTGGGCTCGAACCTCCAACCTTTTGGTTAACAGCCGATCGCGCTAGCGAATTACGCCACGGAGACAGCCGTGCTCCACACTAACCACCATCAGAACATATCTTCAAAGCTATCAGCGCAAAGAAAAAAGCAACAGACCACTCCCGGGAGGGCTCGAAACTCCAACCTTTCGGTTAACGGCCGATTCAGCTTGTCAATTGCGCCACGGGGACAGTCTTGCTCCACTCTCACCACCATTAGAACATATCTTCAAAGCTATCAGCCCAAAGAAAAAAAGCGCCGCACCACCAACGGGTGGGCTCTGAACTCCAAGCTTTCGGTTAACAGCCGATCGCGCAAGCCAATCGCGCCACGGAGACAGTCCTGCTCCACTCTCACCACCATCAGAATATATCTTCAAAGCTATCAGCCCAAAGAAAAAAAAGCGCCGCACCACCACCGGGTGGGCTCGAAACTCCAACCTTTCGGTTAACAGCCGATCGCGCTAGCCAATTGCGCCATGGAGACAGTCCTGCTCCACTCTCACCACCATCAGAACATATCTTCAAAGCTATCAGCCCAAAGAAAAAAAAAGCGCCGCACCACCACCAGGTGGGCTCGAACCTCCGACCTTTCGGTTGACAGTCGATCGCGCTAGCCAATTGCGCCACGGAGACAGTCGTGCTCCGCTCTCACCATCATCAGAACATATCTTCAAAGCTATCGGCGCAAAGAAAAAAGATACGCGCCACTCCCGGGAGGGCTCGAACCTCCAAATTTTCGGTTAACAGCCGATCGCGCTAGCCAATTGCGCCACGGAGACAGTCCTGCTCCACTCTCACCACCATTAGAACATATCTTCAAAGCTATCAGCCCAAAGAAAAAAAGCGCCGCACCACCAACGGGTGGGATCGAACCTCCAACTTTTCGGTTAACAGCCGATCACGCTAGCCAATTGCGCCACGGAGACAGTCCTGCTCCACTCTCACCACCGTCAGAACATTTCTTCAGAGCTATCAGCCCAAAGAAAAAAAGCGCCGCACCACCGCCGGGTGGGCTCGAACCTCCAACCTTTCGGTTAACAGCCGATCGAACAGCCAATTGCCCCACGGAGACAGTCGTGCTCCACTCTCACCACCGTCAGAACATTTCTTCAGAGCTATCACCCCAAAGAAAAAAAAGCGCCGCCCCACCACCGGGTTGGCTCGAACCTCCAACCTTTCGGTTAACAGCCGATCGCGCTAGCCAATTGCGCCACGAAGACAGTCCTGCTCCACTCTCACCACCATCAGAACATATCTTCAAAGCTATCAGCGCAAAGAAAAAAGCAACAAGCCACTCCCGGGTGGGCTCGAAACTCCACGCTTTCGGTTAACAGCCGATCGCGCAAGCCAATCGCGCCACGGAGACAGTCCTGCTTTACTCTCACCACCATCAGAATATATCTTCAAAGCTATCAGCCCAAAGAAAAAAAAAGCGCCGCACCACCACCGGGTGGGCTCGAACCTCCAACCTTTCGGTGAACAGCCGATCGCGCTAGCCAATTGCCCCACGGAGACAGTCGTGCTCCACACTCACCACCGTCAGAACATTTCTTCAGAGCTATCACCCCAAAGAAAAAAAATCGCCGCCCCACCACCGGGTTGGCTCGAACCTCCAACCTTTCGGTTAACAGCCGATCGCGCTAGCCAATTGCGCCACGAAGACAGTCCTGCTCCACTCTCACCACCATCAGAACATATCTTCAAAGCTATCAGCGCAAAGAAAAAAGCAACAAGCCACTCCCGGGAGGGCTCGAAACTCTAACCTTTCAGTTAACAGCCGATCGCGCTAGCCAATTGCGCCACGGAGACAATCCTGCTCCACTCTCACCACCATCAGAACATATCTTCAAAGCTATCAGCCCAAAGAAAAAAAAGCCCCGCACCACCACCGGGTGGGCTCGAAACTCCAAGCTTTCGGTTAACAGCCGATCGCGCAAGCCAATCGCGCCACGGAGACAGTCCTGCTTTACTCTCACCACCATCAGAATATATCTTCAAAGCTATCAGCCCAAAGAAAAAAAAGCGCCGCACCACCACCGAGTGGGCTCGAACCTCCTACCTTTCGGTTAAGAGCCTATTGCACTAGCCAATTGCGCCATGAAGACAGTCGTGCTCCACTCTCACCACCATCAGAACATATCTTCAAAGCTATCAGCCCAAAGAAAAAAAAAGCGCCGCACCACCACCGAGTGGGCTCGAACCTCCAACCTTTCGGTTAACAGCCGATCGCGCTAGCGAATTACGCCACGGAGACAGCCGTGCTCCACACTAACCACCATCAGAACATATCTTCAAAGCTATCAGCGCAAAGAAAAAAGCAACAGACCACTCCCGGGAGGGCTCGAAACTCCAACCTTTCGGTTAACGGCCGATTCAGCTTGTCAATTGCGCCACGGGGACAGTCTTGCTCCACTCTCACCACCATTAGAACATATCTTCAAAGCTATCAGCCCAAAGAAAAAAAGCGCCGCACCACCAACGGGTGGGCTCTGAACTCCAAGCTTTCGGTTAACAGCCGATCGCGCAAGCCAATCGCGCCACGGAGACAGTCCTGCTCCACTCTCACCACCATCAGAATATATCTTCAAAGCTATCAGCCCAAAGAAAAAAAAGCGCCGCACCACCACCGGGTGGGCTCGAAACTCCAACCTTTCGGTTAACAGCCGATCGCGCTAGCCAATTGCGCCATGGAGACAGTCCTGCTCCACTCTCACCACCATCAGAACATATCTTCAAAGCTATCAGCCCAAAGAAAAAAAAAGCGCCGCACCACCACCAGGTGGGCTCGAACCTCCGACCTTTCGGTTGACAGTCGATCGCGCTATCCAATTGCGCCACGGAGACAGTCGTGCTCCGCTCTCACCATCATCAGAACATATCTTCAAAGCTATCGGCGCAAAGAAAAAAGATACGCGCCACTCCCGGGAGGGCTCGAACCTCCAAATTTTCGGTTAACAGCCGATCGCGCTAGCCAATTGCGCCACGGAGACAGTCCTGCTCCACTCTCACCACCATTAGAACATATCTTCAAAGCTATCAGCCCAAAGAAAAAAAGCGCCGCACCACCAACGGGTGGGATCGAACCTCCAACTTTTCGGTTAACAGCCGATCACGCTAGCCAATTGCGCCACGGAGACAGTCCTGCTCCACTCTCACCACCGTCAGAACATTTCTTCAGAGCTATAAGCCCAAAGAAAAAAAGCGCCGCACCACCGCCGGGTGGGCTCGAACCTCCAACCTTTCGGTTAACAGCCGATCGAACAGCCAATTGCCCCACGGAGACAGTCGTGCTCCACTCTCACCACCGTCAGAACATTTCTTCAGAGCTATCACCCCAAAGAAAAAAAAGCGCCGCCCCACCACCGGGTTGGCTCGAACCTCCAACCTTTCGGTTAACAGCCGATCGCGCTAGCCAATTGCGCCACGAAGACAGTCCTGCTCCACTCTCACCACCATCAGAACATATCTTCAAAGCTATCAGCGCAAAGAAAAAAGCAACAAGCCACTCCCGGGTGGGCTCGAAACTCCACGCTTTCGGTTAACAGCCGATCGCGCAAGCCAATCGCGCCACGGAGACAGTCCTGCTTTACTCTCACCACCATCAGAATATATCTTCAAAGCTATCAGCCCAAAGAAAAAAAAAGCGCCGCACCACCACCGGGTGGGCTCGAACCTCCAACCTTTCGGTGAACAGCCGATCGCGCTAGCCAATTGCCCCACGGAGACAGTCGTGCTCCACACTCACCACCGTCAGAACATTTCTTCAGAGCTATCACCCCAAAGAAAAAAAATCGCCGCCCCACCACCGGGTTGGCTCGAACCTCCAACCTTTCGGTCAACAGCCGATCGCGCTAGCCAATTGCGCCACGAAGACAGTCCTGCTCCACTCTCACCACCATCAGAACATATCTTCAAAGCTATCAGCGCAAAGAAAAAAGCAACAAGCCACTCCCGGGAGGGCTCGAAACTCTAACCTTTCAGTTAACAGCCGATCGCGCTAGCCAATTGCGCCACGGAGACAATCCTGCTCCACTCTCACCACCATCAGAACATATCTTCAAAGCTATCAGCCCAAAGAAAAAAAAAGCCCCGCACCACCACCGGGTGGGCTCGAAACTCCAAGCTTTCGGTTAACAGCCGATCGCGCAAGCCAATCGCGCCACGGAGACAGTCCTGCTTTACTCTCACCACCATCAGAATATATCTTCAAAGCTATCAGCCCAAAGAAAAAAAAGCGCCGCACCACCACCGAGTGGGCTCGAACCTCCTACCTTTCGGTTAAGAGCCTATCGCGCTAGCCAATTGCGCCATGAAGACAGTCGTGCTCCACTCTCACCACCATCAGAACATATCTTCAAAGCTATCAGCCCAAAGAAAAAAAAAGCGCCGCACCACCACCGAGTGGGCTCGAACCTCCAACCTTTCGGTTAACAGCCGATCGCGCTAGCCAATTACGCCACGGAGACAGCCGTGCTCCACACTAACCACCATCAGAACATATCTTCAAAGCTATCAGCGCAAAGAAAAAAGCAACAGACCACTCCCGGGAGGGCTCGAAACTCCAACCTTTCGGTTAACGGCCGATTCAGCTTGTCAATTGCGCCACGGGGACAGTCTTGCTCCACTCTCACCACCATTAGAACATATCTTCAAAGCTATCAGCCCAAAGAAAAAAAGCGCCGCACCACCAACGGGTGGGCTCTGAACTCCAAGCTTTCGGTTAACAGCCGATCGCGCAAGCCAATCGCGCCACGGAGACAGTCCTGCTCCACTCTCACCACCATCAGAATATATCTTCAAAGCTATCAGCCCAAAGAAAAAAAAGCGCCGCACCACCACCGGGTGGGCTCGAAACTCCAACCTTTCGGTTAACAGCCGATCGCGCTAGCCAATTGCGCCATGGAGACAGTCCTGCTCCACTCTCACCACCATCAGAACATATCTTCAAAGCTATCAGCCCAAAGAAAAAAAAAGCGCCGCACCACCACCAGGTGGGCTCGAACCTCCGACCTTTTGGTTGACAGTCGATCGCGCTAGCCAATTGCGCCACGGAGACAGTCGTGCTCCGCTCTCGCCATCATCAGAACATATCTTCAAAGCTATCGGCGCAAAGAAAAAAGATACACGCCACTCCCGGGAGGGCTCGAACCTCCAAATTTTCGGTTAACAGCCGATCGCGCTAGCCAATTGCGCCACGGAGACAGTCCTGCTCCACTCTCACCACCATTAGAACATATCTTCAAAGCTATCAGCCCAAAGAAAAAAAGCGCCGCACCACCAACGGGTGGGATCGAACCTCCAACTTTTCGGTTAACAGCCGATCACGCTAGCCAATTGCGCCACGGAGACAGTCCTGCTCCACTCTCACCACCGTCAGAACATTTCTTCAGAGCTATCAGCCCAAAGAAAAAAAGCGCCGCACCACCGCCGGGTGGGCTCGAACCTCCAACCTTTCGGTTAACAGCCGATCGAACAGCCAATTGCCCCACGGAGACAGTCGTGCTCCACTCTCACCACCGTCAGAACATTTCTTCAGAGCTATCACCCCAAAGAAAAAAAAGCGCCGCCCCACCACCGGGTTGGCTCGAACCTCCAACCTTTCGGTTAACAGCCGATCGCGCTAGCCAATTGCGCCACGAAGACAGTCCTGCTCCACTCTCACCACCATCAGAACATATCTTCAAAGCTATCAGCGCAAAGAAAAAAGCAACAAGCCACTCCCGGGTGGGCTCGAAACTCCACGCTTTCGGTTAACAGCCGATCGCGCAAGCCAATCGCGCCACGGAGACAGTCCTGCTTTACTCTCACCACCATCAGAATATATCTTCAAAGCTATCAGCCCAAAGAAAAAAAAAGCGCCGCACCACCACCGGGTGGGCTCGAACCTCCTACCTTTCGGTTAACAGCCTATCGCGCTAGCCAATTGCGCCATGGAGACAGTCGTGCTCCACTCTCACCACCATCAGAACATATCTTCAAAGCTATCAGCCCAAAGAAAAAAAAGCGCCGCACCACCACCGAGTTGGCTCGAACCTCCAACCTTTCGGTTAACAGCCGATCGCGCTAGCCAATTACGCCACGGAGACAGCCGTGCTCCACACTAACCACCATCAGAACATATCTTCAAAGCTATCAGCGCAAAGAAAAAAGCAACACACCACTCCCGGGAGGGCTCGAACCTCCAACTGTTCAGCCAATTGTGCCACGGGGACAGTCCTGCTCCACTCTTACTACCGTCAGAACATTTCTTCAGAGCTATCAGCCCAAAGAAAAAAAAAGCGCCGCATCACCGCCGGGTGGGCTCAAACCTCCAACCTTTTGGTTAACAGCCGATCGCGCTAGCCAGTTGCGCCACGGAGACAGTCGTGCTCCACTCTCACCACCATCAGAACATATCTTCAAAGCTATCAGCGCACAAAAAAGCAACACACCACCCCCGCGAAGGCTCGAACCTCCAACTGTTCGGTTAACAGCGAATCGCGCTAGCCAATTGCGCCAAGGAGACAGTCCTGCTCCACTCTCAACACCATCAGAACATATCCTCGAAGCTATCAGCCCAAAGAAAAAAAAGCACCGCACCACCACCGGGTGGGCTCGAAACTCCAACCTTTCGGTTAACAGCCATTTCAGCTTGTCAATTGCGCCACGGAGACAGTCTTGCTTCACTCTCACCACCATTAGAACATATCTTCAAAGCTATCAGCCCAAAGAAAAAAAAGCGCCGCACCACCACCGGGTGGGCTCGAACCTCCAATCTTTCGGTTAACTTCCGATCGCGCTAGCCAATTGCGCCAAGGAGACAGTCGTGCTCCAATCTCACCACCATCAGAACATAACTTCAAAGCTATCAGCGCAAAGAAAAAAAGCAACACGCTACTCCCGGGAGGGCTCGAGCCTCCAACTGTTCAGCCAATTGCGCGGCGGGGACAGTCCTGCTCCACTCTCACCACCGTCAGAACATTTCTCCAGAGCTATCAGCCCAAAGAAAAAAAAAGCGCCGCACCACCACCGGGTGGGCTCGAAACTCCAACCTTTCGGTTAACAGCCGCTCGCGCTAGCCAATTGCGCCACGGAGACAGTCCCGCTCCGCTCTCACTATCATCAGAACATATCTTCAAAGCTATCGGCGCAAAGAAAAAAGCAACACGCCACTCCCGGGAGGGCTCGAACCTCCAAATTTTCGGTTAACAGCCGATCGCGCTAGCCAATTGCGCCACGGAGACAGTCCTGCTCCACTCTTCACCACCGTCAGAACATTTCTTCAGAGCTATCAGCCCAAAGAAAAAAAGCGCCGCACCACCACCGGGTGGGCTCAAACCTCCAACCTTTCGGTTAACAGCCAATCGCGCTAGCCAATTGCCCCACGGAGACAGTCGTGCTCTACTCTCACCACCGTCAGAACATTTCTTCAGAGCTATCACCCCAAAGAAAAAAAAGCGCCGCCCCACCACCGGGTTGGCTCGAACCTCCAACCTTTCGGTTAACAGCCGATCGCGCTAGCCAATGGCGCCACGAAGACAGTCCTGCTCCACTCTCACCACCATCAGAACATATCTTCAAAGCTATTACCGCAAAGAAAAAAGCAACACACCACTGCCGGGAGGGCTCGAAACTCCAACCTTTCGGTTAACAGCCGATCGCGCTAGCCAATTGCGCCACGGATACAGTCGTGCTCCACTCTCATCACCATGAGAACATATCTTCAAAGCTATCAGCGCAAAGAAAAAACAAAACATTACTCCCGGGTGGGCTCGAACCTCCAAACTTTTGGTTAACAGCCAATCGTGCCAGCCAATTGCGCCACGGAGACAGTCCTGTCCCACTCTCACCACCATCAGAACATATCTTCAAAGCTATCAGCACAAAGAAGAAAAAAGCGCCGCGCCACCACTGGGTGGGCTCGAACCTCCAACCTTTCGGTTAACACCCGATCGCGCTAGCCAATTGCGCCACGGAGACAGTCGTGCTCCACTCTCATATCCATCAGAACTTATCTTCAAAGCTATCAGCGCAAAGAAAAAAGCAACACACTACTCCCGGGAGGGCTCGAACCTCCAACTGTTCAGCCAATTGCGCCACGGGGAAAGTCCTGCTCCACTCTCACCACCGTCAGAAAATTTATTCAGAGCTATCAGCCCAAAGAAAAAAAAGCGCCGGACAACCACCGGGTGGGCTCGAACCTCCAACCTTTCGGTTAACAGCCGATCGCGCTAGCCAATTACGCCACGGAGACAGTCATGCTCCACTCTCACCACCATCAAACATATCTTCAAAGCTATCAGCGCAAAGAAAAAAGCAACACACCTGTTCCGGGAGGGCTCGAAACTCCAACCTTTCGGTTAACAGCCGATCGTCCTAGCCAATTGCGCCACGGAGACAGTCGTGCTCCACTCTCACCACCGTCAGAACATTTCTTCAGAACTATCAGCCCAAAGAAAAAAAAGCGCCGCACCACCACCGGGTGGGCTCGAACCTCCAACCTTTCGGGTAACAGCCGATCGCGCTAGCCAATTGCCCCACGGAGACAGTCGTGCTCCACTCTCACCACCGTCTGAACATTTCTTCAGAGCTATCACCCCAAAGAAAAAAAAAGGGCCGCACCACAACCGGGTGGGCTCGAACCTCCAACCTTTCGGTTAACAGCCTTTAGCGCTAGCCAATTGCGCCACGAAGATAGTCCTGTTCCACTCTCACCACCATCAGAACATATCTTCAAAGCTATTACCGCAAAGAAAAAAGCAACACACCACTCCCGCGAGGGCTCGAACCTCCAACCTTTCGGGCAACAGCCGATCGCGCTAGCCAATTGCGCCACGGAGACATTCCTGCTCCACTCTCACCACCATCAGAACATATCTTCAAAGCTATCAGCCCAAAGGAAAAAAGCGCCGCACCACCACCGGGTGGGCTCGAAGCTCCGACCCTTCGGTTAACAGCCGATCGCGCTAGCCAATCGCGCCACGGAGACAGTCCTGCTCCACTCTCACTACCATCAGAACATATCTTCAAAGCTATCAGCCCAAAGAAAAAAAAGCGCCGCACCACCACCGGGTGGGCTCGATCCTCCGACTTTTCGGTTAACAGCCGATCGCGCAAGCCAATCGCGCCACGGAGACAGTCCTGCTCCACTCTCACCACCATCAGAATATATCTTCAAAGCTATCAGCCCAAAGAAAAAAAAGCGCCGCACCACCACCGGGTGGGCTCGAAACTCCAACCTTTCGGTTAACAGCCGATCGCGCTAGCCAATTGCGCCATGGAGACAGTCCTGCTCCACTCTCACCACCATCAGAACATATCTTCAAAGCTATCAGCCCAAAGAAAAAAAAAGCGCCGCACCACCACCAGGTGGGCTCGAACCTCCGACCTTTTGGTTGACAGTCGATCGCGCTAGCCAATTGCGCCACGGAGACAGTCGTGCTCCGCTCTCACCATCATCAGAACATATCTTCAAAGCTATCGGCGCAAAGAAAAAAGATACACGCCACTCCCGGGAGGGCTCGAACCTCCAAATTTTCGGTTAACAGCCGATCGCGCTAGCCAATTGCGCCACGGAGACAGTCCTGCTCCACTCTCACCACCATTAGAACATATCTTCAAAGCTATCAGCCCAAAGAAAAAAAGCGCCGCACCACCAACGGGTGGGATCGAACCTCCAACTTTTCGGTTAACAGCCGATCACGCTAGCCAATTGCGCCACGGAGACAGTCCTGCTCCACTCTCACCACCGTCAGAACATTTCTTCAGAGCTATCAGCCCAAAGAAAAAAAGCGCCGCACCACCGCCGGGTGGGCTCGAACCTCCAACCTTTCGGTTAACAGCCGATCGAACAGCCAATTGCCCCACGGAGACAGTCGTGCTCCACTCTCACCACCGTCAGAACATTTCTTCAGAGCTATCACCCCAAAGAAAAAAAAGCGCCGCCCCACCACCGGGTTGGCTCGAACCTCCAACCTTTCGGTTAACAGCCGATCGCGCTAGCCAATTGCGCCACGAAGACAGTCCTGCTCCACTCTCACCACCATCAGAACATATCTTCAAAGCTATCAGCGCAAAGAAAAAAGCAACAAGCCACTCCCGGGTGGGCTCGAAACTCCACGCTTTCGGTTAACAGCCGATCGCGCAAGCCAATCGCGCCACGGAGACAGTCCTGCTTTACTCTCACCACCATCAGAATATATCTTCAAAGCTATCAGCCCAAAGAAAAAAAAAGCGCCGCACCACCACCGGGTGGGCTCGAACCTCCTACCTTTCGGTTAACAGCCTATCGCGCTAGCCAATTGCGCCATGGAGACAGTCGTGCTCCACTCTCACCACCATCAGAACATATCTTCAAAGCTATCAGCCCAAAGAAAAAAAAGCGCCGCACCACCACCGAGTTGGCTCGAACCTCCAACCTTTCGGTTAACAGCCGATCGCGCTAGCCAATTACGCCACGGAGACAGCCGTGCTCCACACTAACCACCATCAGAACATATCTTCAAAGCTATCAGCGCAAAGAAAAAAGCAACACACCACTCCCGGGAGGGCTCGAACCTCCAACTGTTCAGCCAATTGTGCCACGGGGACAGTCCTGCTCCACTCTTACTACCGTCAGAACATTTCTTCAGAGCTATCAGCCCAAAGAAAAAAAAAGCGCCGCATCACCGCCGGGTGGGCTCAAACCTCCAACCTTTTGGTTAACAGCCGATCGCGCTAGCCAGTTGCGCCACGGAGACAGTCGTGCTCCACTCTCACCACCATCAGAACATATCTTCAAAGCTATCAGCGCACAAAAAAGCAACACACCACCCCCGCGAAGGCTCGAACCTCCAACTGTTCGGTTAACAGCGAATCGCGCTAGCCAATTGCGCCAAGGAGACAGTCCTGCTCCACTCTCAACACCATCAGAACATATCCTCGAAGCTATCAGCCCAAAGAAAAAAAAGCACCGCACCACCACCGGGTGGGCTCGAAACTCCAACCTTTCGGTTAACAGCCATTTCAGCTTGTCAATTGCGCCACGGAGACAGTCTTGCTTCACTCTCACCACCATTAGAACATATCTTCAAAGCTATCAGCCCAAAGAAAAAAAAGCGCCGCACCACCACCGGGTGGGCTCGAACCTCCAATCTTTCGGTTAACTTCCGATCGCGCTAGCCAATTGCGCCAAGGAGACAGTCGTGCTCCAATCTCACCACCATCAGAACATAACTTCAAAGCTATCAGCGCAAAGAAAAAAAGCAACACGCTACTCCCGGGAGGGCTCGAGCCTCCAACTGTTCAGCCAATTGCGCGGCGGGGACAGTCCTGCTCCACTCTCACCACCGTCAGAACATTTCTCCAGAGCTATCAGCCCAAAGAAAAAAAAAGCGCCGCACCACCACCGGGTGGGCTCGAAACTCCAACCTTTCGGTTAACAGCCGCTCGCGCTAGCCAATTGCGCCACGGAGACAGTCCCGCTCCGCTCTCACTATCATCAGAACATATCTTCAAAGCTATCGGCGCAAAGAAAAAAGCAACACGCCACTCCCGGGAGGGCTCGAACCTCCAAATTTTCGGTTAACAGCCGATCGCGCTAGCCAATTGCGCCACGGAGACAGTCCTGCTCCACTCTTCACCACCGTCAGAACATTTCTTCAGAGCTATCAGCCCAAAGAAAAAAAGCGCCGCACCACCACCGGGTGGGCTCAAACCTCCAACCTTTCGGTTAACAGCCAATCGCGCTAGCCAATTGCCCCACGGAGACAGTCGTGCTCTACTCTCACCACCGTCAGAACATTTCTTCAGAGCTATCACCCCAAAGAAAAAAAAGCGCCGCCCCACCACCGGGTTGGCTCGAACCTCCAACCTTTCGGTTAACAGCCGATCGCGCTAGCCAATGGCGCCACGAAGACAGTCCTGCTCCACTCTCACCACCATCAGAACATATCTTCAAAGCTATTACCGCAAAGAAAAAAGCAACACACCACTGCCGGGAGGGCTCGAAACTCCAACCTTTCGGTTAACAGCCGATCGCGCTAGCCAATTGCGCCACGGATACAGTCGTGCTCCACTCTCATCACCATGAGAACATATCTTCAAAGCTATCAGCGCAAAGAAAAAACAAAACATTACTCCCGGGTGGGCTCGAACCTCCAAACTTTTGGTTAACAGCCAATCGTGCCAGCCAATTGCGCCACGGAGACAGTCCTGTCCCACTCTCACCACCATCAGAACATATCTTCAAAGCTATCAGCACAAAGAAGAAAAAAGCGCCGCGCCACCACTGGGTGGGCTCGAACCTCCAACCTTTCGGTTAACACCCGATCGCGCTAGCCAATTGCGCCACGGAGACAGTCGTGCTCCACTCTCATATCCATCAGAACTTATCTTCAAAGCTATCAGCGCAAAGAAAAAAGCAACACACTACTCCCGGGAGGGCTCGAACCTCCAACTGTTCAGCCAATTGCGCCACGGGGAAAGTCCTGCTCCACTCTCACCACCGTCAGAAAATTTATTCAGAGCTATCAGCCCAAAGAAAAAAAAGCGCCGGACAACCACCGGGTGGGCTCGAACCTCCAACCTTTCGGTTAACAGCCGATCGCGCTAGCCAATTGCGCCACGGAGACAGTCCTGCTCCACTCTCACCACCGTCAGAACATTTCTTCAGAGCTATCAGCCCAAAGAAAAAAAGCGCCGCACCACCGCCGGGTGGGCTCGAACCTCCAACCTTTCGGTTAACAGCCGATCGAACAGCCAATTGCCCCACGGAGACAGTCGTGCTCCACTCTCACCACCGTCAGAACATTTCTTCAGAGCTATCACCCCAAAGAAAAAAAAGCGCCGCCCCACCACCGGGTTGGCTCGAACCTCCAACCTTTCGGTTAACAGCCGATCGCGCTAGCCAATTGCGCCACGAAGACAGTCCTGCTCCACTCTCACCACCATCAGAACATATCTTCAAAGCTATCAGCGCAAAGAAAAAAGCAACAAGCCACTCCCGGGTGGGCTCGAAACTCCACGCTTTCGGTTAACAGCCGATCGCGCAAGCCAATCGCGCCACGGAGACAGTCCTGCTTTACTCTCACCACCATCAGAATATATCTTCAAAGCTATCAGCCCAAAGAAAAAAAAAGCGCCGCACCACCACCGGGTGGGCTCGAACCTCCTACCTTTCGGTTAACAGCCTATCGCGCTAGCCAATTGCGCCATGGAGACAGTCGTGCTCCACTCTCACCACCATCAGAACATATCTTCAAAGCTATCAGCCCAAAGAAAAAAAAGCGCCGCACCACCACCGAGTTGGCTCGAACCTCCAACCTTTCGGTTAACAGCCGATCGCGCTAGCCAATTACGCCACGGAGACAGCCGTGCTCCACACTAACCACCATCAGAACATATCTTCAAAGCTATCAGCGCAAAGAAAAAAGCAACACACCACTCCCGGGAGGGCTCGAACCTCCAACTGTTCAGCCAATTGTGCCACGGGGACAGTCCTGCTCCACTCTTACTACCGTCAGAACATTTCTTCAGAGCTATCAGCCCAAAGAAAAAAAAAGCGCCGCATCACCGCCGGGTGGGCTCAAACCTCCAACCTTTTGGTTAACAGCCGATCGCGCTAGCCAGTTGCGCCACGGAGACAGTCGTGCTCCACTCTCACCACCATCAGAACATATCTTCAAAGCTATCAGCGCACAAAAAAGCAACACACCACCCCCGCGAAGGCTCGAACCTCCAACTGTTCGGTTAACAGCGAATCGCGCTAGCCAATTGCGCCAAGGAGACAGTCCTGCTCCACTCTCAACACCATCAGAACATATCCTCGAAGCTATCAGCCCAAAGAAAAAAAAGCACCGCACCACCACCGGGTGGGCTCGAAACTCCAACCTTTCGGTTAACAGCCATTTCAGCTTGTCAATTGCGCCACGGAGACAGTCTTGCTTCACTCTCACCACCATTAGAACATATCTTCAAAGCTATCAGCCCAAAGAAAAAAAAGCGCCGCACCACCACCGGGTGGGCTCGAACCTCCAATCTTTCGGTTAACTTCCGATCGCGCTAGCCAATTGCGCCAAGGAGACAGTCGTGCTCCAATCTCACCACCATCAGAACATAACTTCAAAGCTATCAGCGCAAAGAAAAAAAGCAACACGCTACTCCCGGGAGGGCTCGAGCCTCCAACTGTTCAGCCAATTGCGCGGCGGGGACAGTCCTGCTCCACTCTCACCACCGTCAGAACATTTCTCCAGAGCTATCAGCCCAAAGAAAAAAAAAGCGCCGCACCACCACCGGGTGGGCTCGAAACTCCAACCTTTCGGTTAACAGCCGCTCGCGCTAGCCAATTGCGCCACGGAGACAGTCCCGCTCCGCTCTCACTATCATCAGAACATATCTTCAAAGCTATCGGCGCAAAGAAAAAAGCAACACGCCACTCCCGGGAGGGCTCGAACCTCCAAATTTTCGGTTAACAGCCGATCGCGCTAGCCAATTGCGCCACGGAGACAGTCCTGCTCCACTCTTCACCACCGTCAGAACATTTCTTCAGAGCTATCAGCCCAAAGAAAAAAAGCGCCGCACCACCACCGGGTGGGCTCAAACCTCCAACCTTTCGGTTAACAGCCAATCGCGCTAGCCAATTGCCCCACGGAGACAGTCGTGCTCTACTCTCACCACCGTCAGAACATTTCTTCAGAGCTATCACCCCAAAGAAAAAAAAGCGCCGCCCCACCACCGGGTTGGCTCGAACCTCCAACCTTTCGGTTAACAGCCGATCGCGCTAGCCAATGGCGCCACGAAGACAGTCCTGCTCCACTCTCACCACCATCAGAACATATCTTCAAAGCTATTACCGCAAAGAAAAAAGCAACACACCACTGCCGGGAGGGCTCGAAACTCCAACCTTTCGGTTAACAGCCGATCGCGCTAGCCAATTGCGCCACGGATACAGTCGTGCTCCACTCTCATCACCATGAGAACATATCTTCAAAGCTATCAGCGCAAAGAAAAAACAAAACATTACTCCCGGGTGGGCTCGAACCTCCAAACTTTTGGTTAACAGCCAATCGTGCCAGCCAATTGCGCCACGGAGACAGTCCTGTCCCACTCTCACCACCATCAGAACATATCTTCAAAGCTATCAGCACAAAGAAGAAAAAAGCGCCGCGCCACCACTGGGTGGGCTCGAACCTCCAACCTTTCGGTTAACACCCGATCGCGCTAGCCAATTGCGCCACGGAGACAGTCGTGCTCCACTCTCATATCCATCAGAACTTATCTTCAAAGCTATCAGCGCAAAGAAAAAAGCAACACACTACTCCCGGGAGGGCTCGAACCTCCAACTGTTCAGCCAATTGCGCCACGGGGAAAGTCCTGCTCCACTCTCACCACCGTCAGAAAATTTATTCAGAGCTATCAGCCCAAAGAAAAAAAAGCGCCGGACAACCACCGGGTGGGCTCGAACCTCCAACCTTTCGGTTAACAGCCGATCGCGCTAGCCAATTACGCCACGGAGACAGTCATGCTCCACTCTCACCACCATCAAACATATCTTCAAAGCTATCAGCGCAAAGAAAAAAGCAACACACCTGTTCCGGGAGGGCTCGAAACTCCAACCTTTCGGTTAACAGCCGATCGTCCTAGCCAATTGCGCCACGGAGACAGTCGTGCTCCACTCTCACCACCGTCAGAACATTTCTTCAGAACTATCAGCCCAAAGAAAAAAAAGCGCCGCACCACCACCGGGTGGGCTCGAACCTCCAACCTTTCGGGTAACAGCCGATCGCGCTAGCCAATTGCCCCACGGAGACAGTCGTGCTCCACTCTCACCACCGTCTGAACATTTCTTCAGAGCTATCACCCCAAAGAAAAAAAAAGGGCCGCACCACAACCGGGTGGGCTCGAACCTCCAACCTTTCGGTTAACAGCCTTTAGCGCTAGCCAATTGCGCCACGAAGATAGTCCTGTTCCACTCTCACCACCATCAGAACATATCTTCAAAGCTATTACCGCAAAGAAAAAAGCAACACACCACTCCCGCGAGGGCTCGAACCTCCAACCTTTCGGGCAACAGCCGATCGCGCTAGCCAATTGCGCCACGGAGACATTCCTGCTCCACTCTCACCACCATCAGAACATATCTTCAAAGCTATCAGCCCAAAGGAAAAAAGCGCCGCACCACCACCGGGTGGGCTCGAAGCTCCGACCCTTCGGTTAACAGCCGATCGCGCTAGCCAATCGCGCCACGGAGACAGTCCTGCTCCACTCTCACTACCATCAGAACATATCTTCAAAGCTATCAGCCCAAAGAAAAAAAAGCGCCGCACCACCACCGGGTGGGCTCGATCCTCCGACTTTTCGGTTAACAGCCGATCGCGCTAGCCACTTGCTCCACGGAGACAATCCTGCTCCACTCTCACCACCATCAGAACTTATCTTCAAAGCTATCAGCCCAAAGAAAAAACAGCACCACATTACCACCAGGTGGGCTCGAACCTCCAACCTTTCTGTTAACAGCCAATCGCGCTAGCCAATTGCGCCACGGAGATAGTCCTGCTCCACTCTCACCACCATCAGAACATATCTTCAAAGCTATCAGCACAAAGAAAAAAAAGCGCCGAATCACCACCGGGTGGGCTCGAACCTCCAAACTTTCGGTTAACAGCCGATCGCGCTAGCAAACTGCGCCACGGAGACAGTCGTGCTCCACCCTCACCACCATCAGAACATATCTTCAAAGCTATCAGCGCAAAGAAAAAAGCAACACACCACTCCCGGGAGGGCTCGAAACTCCAAGCTTTCGGTTAACAGCCGATCGCGCTAGCCAATTGCGCCACGGAGACAGTCCTGCTCTACTCTCACCACTATCAAAACATATCTTCAAAGCTATCAGCCCAAAGAAAAAAAAAGCGCCGCACCACCACCGGGTGGGCTCGAACCTCCAACGTTTCGGTTAACAGCCGATCACGCTATACAATGGCGCCACGGAGACAGTCCTACTCTCACCACCGTCAGAACATTTCTTCAGAGCTATCAGCCCAAAGAAAAAAAAGCGCCGCACCACCACCGGGTGGGCTCGAACCTCCAACCTTTCGGTTAACAGCCGATCGCGCTAGCCAATCGCCCCACGGAGGCAGTCGTGCTCCACTTTCACCACTGTAAGAACCTTTCTTCAGAGCTATCACCCCAAAGAACAAAAAGCGCCGCTCCACCACCGCGCGGGCTCGAACACCCAACCTTTCGGTTAACAGCCGGTCGCGCTAGCCAATGGCGCCACAAAGACAGTCCTGCTCCACTCTCACCACCAGCAGAACATATCTTCAAAGCTATTACCGCAAAGAAAAATGCAACACACCACTCTCGGGAGGGCTCGAAACTCCAACCTTTCGGTTAACAGCCGATCGCGCTAGCGTATTGCGCCACGGACACAGTCTTGCTCCACTCTCACCACCATCAGAACATATCTTCAAAGCTATCAGCGCAAAGAAAAAAAGCGCCGCACCACCACCGGGTGGGCTCGAAACTCCAACCTTTCGGTTAACAGCCGATCGCGCTAGCCAATGGCGCCACAAAGACAGTCGTGCTCCACTCTCACCACCATCAGAACATATCTTCAAAGCTGTCAGCGCACAAAAAAGCAACACACCACTCCCGGGAGGGCTCGAACCTCCAACTGTTCGGTTAACAGCGAATCGCGCTAGCCAATTGCGCCACGGAGACAGTCCTGCTCCACTCTCACCACCATCAGAACATATCTTCCAAGCTATCAGCCCAAAGAAAAAAAAAGCGCCGCACCACCACCGAGTGGGCTCGAACCTCCAACCTTTCGGTTAACAGCTGATCGCGCTAGCCAATTACGACACGGAGACAGCCGTGCTCCACACTCACTACCATCAGAACATGTCTTCAAAGCTATCAGCGCAAAGAAAAAAGCAACACACCGATCTCGGGAGGGCTCGAAACTCCGACCTTTCGGTTAACAGCCGATTCAGCTTGTCAATTGCGCCACGGAGACAGTCTTGCTTCACTCTCACCACCATTAGAACATATCTTCAAAGCTATCAGCCCAAAGAAAAAAAAGCGCCGCACCACCACCGGGTGGGCTCGAACCTCCAACCTTTCGGTTAACTTCCGATCGCGCTAGCCAATTGCGCCAAGGAGACAGTCGTGCTCCAATCTCACCACCATCAGAACATATCTTCAAAGCTATCAGCGCAAAGAAAAAAACAACACGCTACTCCCGAGAGGGCTCGAACCTCCAACTGTTCAGCCAATTGCGCCACGGGGACAGTCCTCCTCCACTCTCACCACCGTCAGAACATTTCTTCTGAGCTATCAGCCCAAAGAAAAAAAAGCGCCGCACCAGCACCGGGTGGGCTCGAAACTCCAACCTTTCGGTTAACAGCCGCTCGCGCTAGCCAATTGTGCCACGTAGACAGTCCTGCTCCACTCTCACCGCCATCAGAACATATCTTCAAAGCTATCAACCCAAAGAAAAAAAAAGCGCCGCACCACCACCAGGTGGGCTCGAACCTCCGACCTTTCGGTTAACAGCCGATCGCGCTAGCCAATTGCACCACGGAGACAGTCGTGCTCCGCTCTTCACATCATCAGAACATATCTTCAAAGCTATCGACGCAAAGAAAAAAGCAACACGCCACTCCCGGGAGGGCTCGAACCTCCAAATTTTCGGTTAACAGCCGATCGCGCTAGCCAATTGCGCCACGGAGACAGTCCTGCTCCACTCTCACCACCATTCGAACATATCTTCAAAGCTATCAGCCCAAAGAAAGAAAGCGCCGCACCACCAACGGGTGGGCTCGCACCTCCAACTTTTCGGTTAACAGCCGATCACGCTAGCCAATTGCGCCACGGAGACAGTCCTGCTCCACTCTCACCACATTCAGAACATTTCTTCAGAGCTATCAGTCCAAAGAAAAAAAGCGCCGCACCACCACCGGGTGGGCTCAAACCTCCAACCTTTCGGTTAACAGCCGATCGCGCTAGCCAATTGCCCCACGGAGACAGTCGAGCTCCACTCTCACCACCGTCAGAACATTTCTTCAGAGCTATCACCCCAAAGAAAAAAAAGCGCCGCCCCACCACCGGGTTGGCTCGAACCTCCAACCTTTCGGTTAACAGCCGATCGCGCTAGCCAATTGCGCCACGGAGACATTCGTGCTCCACTCTCATCACCATGAGAACATATCTTCAAAGCTATCAGCGCAAAGAAAAAAACAACACATTACTCCCGGGTGGGCTCGAACCTCCAACCTTTCGGTTAACAGCCAATCGCACCAGCCAATTGCGCCACGGAGACAGTCCTGCCCCACTCTCACCACCATCAGAACATATCTTCAAAGCTATCAGCACAAAGAAAAAAAAAGCGCCGCACCACCACTGGGTGGGCTTGAACCTCCAACCTTTCGGTCAACACCCGATCGCGCTAGCCAATTGCGCCACGGACACAGTCGTGCTCCACTCTCATATCCATCAGAACTTATCTTCAAAGCTATCAGCGCAAAGAAAAAAGCAACACACTACTCCCGGGAGGGCTCGAACCTCAAACTGTTCAGCGAATTGCGCCACGGGGAAAGTCCTGCTCCACTCTCACCACCGTCAGAACATTTCTTCAGAGCTATCAGCCCAAAGAAAAAAAAAGCGCCGCACCACCACCGGGTGGGCTCGAAACTCCAACCTTTCGGTTAACAGCCGATCGTCCTAGCCAATTGCGCCACGGAGACAGTCGTGCTCCACTCTCACCACCGTCAGAACATTTCTTCAGAACTATCAGCCCAAAGAAAAAAAAGCGCCGCACCACCACCGGGTGGGCTCGAATCTCCAACCTTTCGGTTAACAGCCGATCGCGCTAGCCAATCGCCCCATGGAGACAGTCGTGCTCCACTCTCACCACCATCAGAACATATCTTCAAAGCTATCAGCCCAAAGGAAAAAAGCGCCGCACCACCACCGGGTGGGCTCGAAACTCCAACCTTTCGGTTAACAGCCGCTCGCGCTAGCCAATTGCGCCACGGAGACAGTCCTGCTCCGCTCTCACCATCATCAGAACATATCTTCAAAGCTATCGGCGCAAAGAAAAAAGCAACACGCCACTCCCGGGAAGGCTGGAACCTCCAAATTTTCGGTTAACAGCCGATCGCGCTAGCCAATTGCGCCACGGAGACAGTCCTGCTCCACTCTCACCACCATTAGAACATATCTTCAAAGCTATCAGCCCAAAGAAAAAAAGCGCCGCACCACCAACGGGTGGGCTCGAACCTCCAACTTTTCGGTTAACAGCCGATCACGCTAGCCAATTGCGCCACGGAGACAGTCCTGCTCCACTCTCACCACCGTCAGAACTTTTCTTCAGAGCTATCAGCCCAAAGAAAAAAAGCGCCGCACCACCACCGGGTGGGCTCAAACCTCCAACCTTTCGGTTAACAGCCAATCGCGCTAGCCAATTGCCCCACGGAGACAGTCGTGCTCTACTCTCACCACCGTCAGAACATTTCTTCAGAGCTATCACCCCAAAGAAAAAAAAGCGCCGCCCCACCACCGGGTTGGCTCGAACCTCCAACCTTTCGGTTAACAGCCGATCGCGCTAGCCAATGGCGCCACGAAGACAGTCCTGCTCCACTCTCACCACCATCAGAACATATCTTCAAAGCTATTACCGCAAAGGAAAAAGCAACACACCACTCCCGGGAGGGCTCGAAACTCCAACCTTTCGGTTAACAGCCGATCGCGCTAGCCCATTGCGCCACGGAGACAGTCTTGCTCCACTCTCACCACCATCAGAACATATCTTCAAAGCTATCAGCACAAAAAAAGCGCCACACCACCACCAAGTGGGCTCTAACCTCCTACATTTCGGTTAACACCCGATCGCGCTAGCCAATTTCGCCACGGAGACAGTCGTGCTCCACTCTCATATCCATCAGAACTTATCTTCAAAGCTATCAGCGCAAAGAAAAAAGCAACACACTACTCCCGGGAGGGCTCGAACCTCCAACTGTTCAGCCAATTGCGCCACGGGGAAAGTCCTGCTCCACTCTCACCACCGTCAGAACATTTCTTCAGAGCTATCAGCCCAAAGGAAAAAAAGCGCCGGACCACCACCGGGTGGGCTCGAACCTCCAACCTTTCGGTTAACAGCCGATCGCGCTAGCCAATTACGCCACGGAGACAGTCGTGCTCCACTCTCACCACCATCAAACATATCTTCAAAGCTATCAGCGCAAAGAAAAAAGCAACACACCTGTCCCGGGAGGGCTCGAAACTCCAACCTTTCGGTTAACAGCCGATCGTCCTAGCCAATTGCGCCACGGAGACAGTCGTGCTCCACTCTCACCACCGTCAGAACATTTCTTCAGAACTATCAGCCTAAAGAAAAAAAAGCGCCGCACCACCACCGGGTGGGCTCGAACCTCCAACCTTTCGGTTAACAGCCGATCGCGCTAGCCAATTGCCCCACGGAGACCGTCGTGCTCCACTCTCACCACCGTCAGAACATTTCTTCAGAGCTATCACCCCAAAGAAAAAAAAGGGCCGCACCACAACCGGGTGGGCTCGAACCTCCAACATTTCGGTTAACAGCCTTTAGCGCTAGCCAATTGCGCCACGGAGATAGTCCTGCTCCACTCTCACCACCATCAGAACATATCTTCAAAGCTATCAGCCCAAAGAAAAAAAGCGCCGCACCACCACCGGGAGGGCTCGAAGCTCCGACCTTTCGGTTAACAGCCGATCGCGCTAGCCAATCGCGCCACGGAGACAGTCCTGCTCCACTCTCACTACCATCAGAACATATCTTCAAAGCTATCAGCCCAAAGAAAAAAAAGCGCCGCACCACCACCGGGTGGGCTCGAACCTCCAACGTTTCGGTTAACAGCCGATCGCGCTAGCCAATTGCGCCACGGAGACAGTCCTGCTCCACTCTCACCACCATTCGAACATATCTTCAAAGCTATCAGCCCAAAGAAAAAAAGCGCCGCACCACAAACGGGTGGGCTCGAACCTCCAACTTTTCGGTTAACAGCCGATCACGCTAGCCAATTGCGCCACGGAGACAGTCCTGCTCCACTCTCACCACATTCAGAACATTTCTTCAGAGCTATCAGCCCAAAGAAAAAAAGCGCCGCACCACCACCGGGTGGGCTCAAACCTCCAACCTTTCGGTTAACAGCCGATCGCGCTAGCCAATTGCCCCACGGAGACAGTCGTGCGCCACTCTCACCACCGTCAGAACATTTCTTCAGAGCTATCACCCCAAAGAAAAAAAAGCGCCGCCCCACCACCGGGTTGGCTCGAACCTCCAACCTTTCGGTTAACAGCCGATCGCGCTAGCCAATTGCGCCACGGAGACATTCGTGCTCCACTCTCATCACCATGAGAACATATCTTCAAAGCTATGAGCGCAAAGAAAAAAACAACACATTACTCCCGGGTGGGCTCGAACCTCCAACCTTTCGGTTAACAGCCAATCGCGCCAGCCAATTGCGCCACGGAGACAGTCCTGCCCCACTCTCACCACCATCAGAACATATCTTCAAAGCTATCAGCACAAAGAAAAAAAAAGCGCCGCACCACCACTGGGTGGGCTCGAACCTCCAACCTTTCGGTTAACACCCGATCGCGCTAGCCAATTGCGCCATGGAGACAGTCGTGCTCCACTCTCATATCCATCAGAACTTATATTCAAAGCTATCAGCGCAAAGAAAAAAGCAACACACTACTCCCGGGAGGGCTCGAACCTCAAACTGTTCAGCCAATTGCGCCACGGGGAAAGTCCTGCTCCACTCTCACCACCGTCAGAACATTTCTTCAGAGCTATCAGCCCAAAGAAAAAAAAGCGCCGCACCACCACCGGGTGGGCTCGAATCTCCAACCTTTCGGTTAACAGCCGATCGCGCTAGCCAATTGCCCCACGGAGACAGTCGTGCTCCACTCTCACCACCATCAGAACATATCTTCAAAGCTATCAGCCCAAAGGAAAAAAGCGCCGCACCACCACCGGGTGGGCTCGAAGCTCCGACCTTTCGGTTAACAGCCGATCGCGCTAGCCAATTGCGCCACGGAGACAGTCCTGCTCCACTCTCACTACCATCAGAACATATCTTCAAAGCTATCAGCCCAAAGAAAAAAAAGCGCCGCACCACCACCGGGTGGGCTCGAACCTCCGACTTTTCGGTTAACAGCCGATCGCGCTAGCCAACTGCTCCACGGAGACAATCCTGCTCCACTCTCACCACCATCAGAACTTATCTTCAAAGCTATCAGCCCAAAGAAAAAACAGCACCACACCACCACCGGGTGGGCTCGAACCTCCAACCTTTCTGTTAACAGCCAATCGCGCTAGCCAATTGCGCCACAGAGACAGTTCTGCTCCACTCTCACCACCATCAGAACATATCTTCAAAGACATCAGCCCAAAGAAAAAAAAGCGCCGCACAACCACTGGGTGGGCTCGAACCCCCAACCTTTCGGTTAACAGGCGATCGCGCTAGCAAACTGCGCCACGGAGACAGTCGTGCTCCACCCTCACCACCATCAGAACATATCTTCAAAGCTATCAGCGCAAAGAAAAAAGCAACACACCACTCCCGGGAGGGCTCGAAACTCCAACCTTTCGGTTAACAGCCGATCGCGCTAGCCAATTGCGCCACGGAGACAGTCCTGCTCTACTCTCACCACTATCAAAACATATCTTCAAAGCTATCAGCCCAAAGAAAAAAAAAGCGCCGCACCACCACCGGGTGGGCTCGAACCTCCAACGTTTCGGTTAACAGCCGATCACGCTATCCAATCGCGCCACAGAGACAGTGCTACTCTCACCACAGTAAGAACATTTCTGCAGAGCTATCAGCCCAAAGAAAAAAAAAGCGCCGCACCACCACCGGGTGGGCTCGAACCTCCAACCTTTCGGTTAACAGCCGATCGCGCTAGCCGATTGCCCGACGGAGGCAGTCGTGCTCCACTCTCACCATTGTCAGAACATTTCTTCAGAGCTATCACCCCAAAGAATAAAAAGCGCCGCACTACCACCGCGTGGGCTCGAACCCCCAACCTTTCGGTTAACAGCCGGTCGCGCTAGCCAATGGCGCCACAAAGACAGTCCTGCTCCACTTTCACCACCAGCAGAACCTATCTTCAAAGCTATTTCCGCAAAGAAAAATGCAACACACCACTCTCGGGAGGGCTCGAAACTCCAACCTTTCGGTTAACAGCCGATCGCGCTAGCGTATTGCGCCACGGAGACAGTCTTGCTCCACTCTCACCACCATCAGAACATATCTTCAAAGCTATCAGCGCAAAGAAGAAAAGCGCCACACCACCACCGGGTGGGCTCGAAACTCCAACCTTTCGGTTAACAGCCGATCGCGCTAGCCAATTGCGCCATGGAGACAGTACTGCTCCACTCTCACCACCATCAGAACATATCTTCAAAGCTATCAGCCCAAAAAAAAGCGCCGCACCACCACCGGGTGGGCTCGAACCTCCGACCTTTCGGTTAACAGCCGATCGCGCTAGCCAATTGCGCCACGGAGACAGTCGTGCTCCGCTCTCACCATCATCAGAACATATCTTCAAAGCTATCGGCGCAAAGAAAAAAGCAACACGCCACTCCCGGGAGGGCTCGAACCTCCAAATTTTCGGTTAACAGCCGATTCAGCTTGTCAATTGCGCCACGGAGACAGTCTTGCTTCACTCTCACCACCATTAGAACATATCTTAAAGCTATCAGCCCAAAGAAAAAAAAGCGCCGCACCACCACCAGGTGGGCTCGAACCTCGAACCTTTCGGTTAACTTCCGATCGCGCTAGCCAATTGCGCCAAGGAGACAGTCGTGCTCCAATCTCACCACCATCAGAACATATCTTCAAAGCTATCAGCGCAAAGAAAAAAACAACACGCTACTCCCGGGAGGGCTCGAACCTCCAACTGTTCAGCCAATCGCGCCACGGGGACAGTCCTGCTCCACTCTCACCACCGTCAGAACATTTCTTCGGAGCTATCAGCCTAAAGAAAAAAAAGCGCCGCACCACCACTGGGTGGGCTCGAACCTCCAACTTTTCGGTTAACAGCCGATCACGCTAGCCAATTGCGCCACGGAGACAGTCCTGCTCCACTCTCACCACCGTCAGAACATTTCTTCAGAGCTATCAGCCCAAAGAAAAAAAGCGCCGCACCACCACCGGGTGGGCTCGAACCTCCCACCTTTCGGTTAACAGCCGATCGCGCTAGCCAATTGCCCCACGGAGACAGTCTTGCTCCACTTTCACCACCTTCAGAACATATCTTCAAAGCTATTACCGCAAAGAAAAAGCAACACACCGCTCCCGGGAGGGCTCGAAACTCTAGCCTTTCGGTTAACAGCCTATCGCGCTAGCCCATTGCGCCACGGAGACAGTCTTGCTTCACTCTCACCACCATTAGAACATATCTTCAAAGCTATGAGCCCAAAGAAAAAAAAGCGCCGCACCACCACCGGGTGGGCTCGAACCTCGAACCTTTCGGTTAACTTCCGATCGCGCTAGCCAATTGCGCCAAGGAGACAGTCGTGCTCCAATCTCACCACCATCAGAACATATCTTCAAAGCTATCAGCGCAAAGAAAAAACAACACGCTACTCCCGGGAGGGCTCGAACCTCCAACTGTTCAGCCAATTGCGCCACGGGGACAGTCCTGCTCCACTTTCACCACCATCAGAAAATTTCTTCAGAGCTATCACCCCAAAGAAAAAAAAGCACCGCCCCACCACCGGGTTGGCTCGAACCTCCAACCTTTCGGTTAACAGCCGATCGCGCTAGCCAATTGCGCCAAGAAGACAGTCCTGCTCCACTCTCACCACTTTCAGAACATATTTTCAAAGCTATTACCGCAAAGAAAAAAGACCACACCGCTCCCGGGAGGGCTCGAAACTCCAACCTTTCGGTTAACAGCCAATCGCGCTAGCCCATTGCGCCACGGAGACAGTCTTGCTCTACTTTCACCACCATCAGAACATATCTTCAAAGCTATCAGCGCAAAGAAAAAAAGCGCCACACCACCACCGGGTGGGCTCGAAACTCAAACCTTTCGGTTAACAGCCGATCGCGCTAGCCAATTGCGCCATGGAGACAGTACTGCTCCACTCTCACCACCATCAGAACATATCTTCAAAGCTATCAGCCCAAAAAAAAAGCGCCGCACCACCACCGGGTGGGCTCGAACCTCCGACCTTTCGGTTAACAGCCGATCGCGCTAGCCAATTGCGCCACAGAGACAGTCGTGCTCCGCTCTCACCATCATCAGAACATATCTTCAAAGCTATCGGCGCAAAGAAAAAAGCAACACGCCACTCCCGGGAGGGCTCGAACCTCCAAATTTTCGGTTAACAGCCGATCACGCTAGCCAATTGCGCCACGGAGACAGTCCTGCTCCACTCTCACCACCATCAGAACATATCGACAAAGCTATCAGCCCAAAGAAAAAAAGCGCCGCACCACCACCGAGTGGACTCGAACCTCAAACCTTTCGGTTAACAGCTGATCGCGCTAGCCAATTACGCCACAGAGACAGCCGTGCTCCAAACTCACTACCATCAGAACATATCTTCAAAGCTATCAGCGCAAAGAAAAAAGCAACACACCACTCTCGGGAGGGCTCGAAACTTCAACCTTTCGGTTAACAGCCGATTCAGCTTGTCAATTGCGCCACGGAGACAGTCTTGCTTCACTCTCACCACCATTAGAACATATCTTAAAGCTATCAGCCCAAAGAAAAAAAAGCGCCGCACCACCACCAGGTGGGCTCGAACCTCGAACCTTTCGGTTAACTTCCGATCGCGCTAGCCAATTGCGCCAAGGAGACAGTCGTGCTCCAATCTCACCACCATCAGAACATATCTTCAAAGCTATCAGCGCAAAGAAAAAAACAACACGCTACTCCCGGGAGGGCTCGAACCTCCAACTGTTCAGCCAATCGCGCCACGGGGACAGTCCTGCTCCACTCTCACCACCGTCAGAACATTTCTTCGGAGCTATCAGCCTAAAGAAAAAAAAGCGCCGCACCACCACTGGGTGGGCTCGAACCTCCAACTTTTCGGTTAACAGCCGATCACGCTAGCCAATTGCGCCACGGAGACAGTCCTGCTCCACTCTCACCACCGTCAGAACATTTCTTCAGAGCTATCAGCCCAAAGAAAAAAAGCGCCGCACCACCACCGGGTGGGCTCGAACCTCCCACCTTTCGGTTAACAGCCGATCGCGCTAGCCAATTGCCTCACGGAGACAGTCTTGCTCCACTTTCACCACCTTCAGAACATATCTTCAAAGCTATTACCGCAAAGAAAAAGCAACACACCGCTCCCGGGAGGGCTCGAAACTCTAACCTTTCGGTTAACAGCCTATCCCGCTAGCCCATTGCGCCACGGAGACAGTCTTGCTTCACTCTCACCACCATTAGAACATATCTTCAAAGCTATGAGCCCAAAGAAAAAAAAGCGCCGCACCACCACCGGGTGGGCTCGAGCCTCGAACCTTTCGGTTACTTCCGATCGCGCTAGCCAATTGCGCCAAGGAGACAGTCGTGCTCCAATCTCACCACCATCAGAACATATCTTCAAAGCTATCAGCGCAAAGAAAAAACAACACGCTACTCCCGGGAGGGCTCGAACCTCCAACTGTTCAGCCAATTGCGCCACGGGGACAGTCCTGCTCCACTTTCACCACCATCAGAAAATTTCTTCAGACCTATCACCCCAAAGAAAAAAAAGCACCGCCCCACCACCGGGTTGGCTCGAACCTCCAACCTTTCGGGTAACAACCGATCGCGCTAGCCAATTGCGCCAAGAAGACAGTCCTGCTCCACTCTCACCACCTTCAGAACATATCTTCAAAGCTATTACCGCAAAGAAAAAAGCAACACACCGCTCCCGGGAGGGCTCGAAACTCCAACCTTTCGGTTAACAGCCAATCGCGCTAGCCCATTGCGCCACGGAGACAGTCTTGCTCTACTTTCACCACCATCAGAACATATCTTCAAAGCTATCAGCGCAAAAAAAGCGCCACACCACCACCAAGTGGGCTCGAACCTCCCACATTTCGGTTAACAGCCGATCGCGCTAGCCAATTGCGCCACGGAGACAGTCGTGCTCCACTCTCATCACCATAAGAACATATCTTCAAAAATATCAGCGCAAAGAAAAAAACAACACACTACTCCCGGGTGGGCTCGAACCTCCAACCTTTCGGTTAACAGCCAATCGCGCCAGCCAATTGCGCCACGGAGACAGTCCTGCCCCACTCTCACCACCATCAGAACATATCTTCAAAGCTATCAGCACAAAGAAAAAAAAAGCGCCGCACCACCACTGGGTGGGCTCGAACCTCCAACCTTTCGGTTATCACCCGATCGCGCTAGCCAATTGCGCCACGGAGACATTCCTGCTCCACTCTCACCACCATCAGAACATATCTTCAAAACTATCAGCCCAAAGGAAAAAAGCGCCGCACCGCACCACCACCGGGTGGGCTCGAAGCTCCGACCTTTCTGTTAACAGCCAATCGCGCTAGCCAATTGCGCCACGGAGATAGTCCTGCTCCACTCTCACCACCATCAGAACATATCTTCAAAGCTATCAGCACAAAAAAAAGCGCCGAACCACCACCGGGTGGGCTCGAACCTCCAACCTTTCGGTTAACAGCCGATCGCGCTAGCAAACTGCGCCACGGAGACAGTCGTGCTCCACCCTCACCACCATCAGAACATATCTTCAAAGCTATCAGCGCAAAGAAAAAAGCAACACACCACTCCCGGGAGGGCTCGAAACTCCAAGCTTTCGGTTAACAGCCGATCGCGCTAGCCAATTGCGCCACGGAGACAGTCCTGCTCTACTCTCACCACTATCAGAACATATCTGCAAAGCTATCAGCGCAAAGAAAAAAAAGCGCCGCACCACCACCGGGAGGGCTCGAACCTCCAACCTTTCGGTTAACTTCCGATCGCGCTAGCCAATTGCGCCAAGGAGACAGTCGTGCTCCAATCTCACCACCATCAGAACATATCTTCAAAGCTATCAGCGCAAAGAAAAAAACAACACGCTACTCCCGGGAGGGCTCGAACCTTCAACTGTTCAGCCAATTGCGCCACGGCGACAGTCCTGCTCCACTCTCACCACCGTCAGAACATTTCTCCAGAGCTATCAGCCCAAAGAAAAAAAAAGCGCCGCACCAGCACCGGGTGGGCTCGAAACTCCAACCTTTCGGTTAACAGCCGCTCGCGCTAGCCAATTGCGCCACGGAGACAGTCCTGCTCCACTCTCACCGCCATCAGAACATATCTTCAAAGCTATCAACCCAAAGAAAAAAAAGCGCCGCACCACCACCAGGTGGGCTCGAACCTCCGACCTTTCGGTTAACAGCCGATCGCGCTAGCCAATTGCACCACGGAGACAGTCGTGCTCCGCTCTCACCATCATCAGAACATATCTTCAAAGCTATCGACGCAAAGAAAAAAGCAACACGCCACTCCCGGGAGGGCTCGAACCTCCAAATTTTCGGTTAACAGCCGATCGCGCTAGCCAATTGCGCCACGGAGACAGTCCTGCTCCACTCTCACCACCATTCGAACATATCTTCAAAGCTATCAGCCCAAAGAAAAAAAGCGCCGCACCACCAACGGGTGGGCTCGAAACTCCAACTTTTCGGTTAACAGCCGATCACGCTAGCCAATTGCGCCACGGAGACAGTCCTGCTCCACTCTCATATCCATCAGAACTTATATTCAAAGCTATCAGCGCAAAGAAAAAAGCAACACACTACTCCCGGGAGGGCTCGAACCTCAAACTGTTCAGCCAATTGCGCCACGGGGAAAGTCCTGCTCCACTCTCACCACCGTCAGAACATTTCTTCAGAGCTATCAGCCCAAAGAAAAAAAAGCGCCGCACCACCACCGGGTGGGCTCGAATCTCCAACCTTTCGGTTAACAGCCGATCGCGCTAGCCAACTGCCCCACGGAGACAGTCGTGCTCCACTCTCACCACCATCAGAACATATCTTCAAAGCTATCAGCCCAAAGGAAAAAAGCGCCGCACCACCACCGGGTGGGCTCGAAGCTCCGACCTTTCGGTTAACAGCCGATCGCGCTAGCCAATTGCGCCACGGAGACAGTCCTGCTCCACTCTCACTACCATCAGAACATATCTTCAAAGCTATCAGCCCAAAGAAAAAAAAGCGCCGCACCACCACCGGGTGGGCTCGAACCTCCGACTTTTCGGTTAACAGCCGATCGCGCTAGCCAACTGCTCCACGGAGACAATCCTGCTCCACTCTCACCACCATCAGAACTTATCTTCAAAGCTATCAGCCCAAAGAAAAAACAGCACCACACCACCACCGGGTGGGCTCGAACCTCCAACCTTTCTGTTAACAGCCAATCGCGCTAGCCAATTGCGCCACAGAGACAGTTCTGCTCCACTCTCACCACCATCAGAACATATCTTCAAAGCCATCAGCCCAAAGAAAAAAAAGCGCCGCACAACCACTGGGTGGGCTCGAACCCCCAACCTTTCGGTTAACAGCCGATCGTGCTAGCAAACTGCGCCACGGAGACAGTCGTGCTCCACCCTCACCACCATCAGAACATATCTTCAAAGCTATCAGCGCAAAGAAAAAAGCAACACACCACTCCCGGGAGGGCTCGAAACTCCAACCTTTCGGTTAACAGCCGATCGCGCTAGCCAATTGCGCCACGGAGACAGTCCTGCTCTACTCTCACCACTATCAAAACATATCTTCAAAGCTATCAGCCCAAAGAAAAAAAAAGCGCCGCACCACCACCGGGTGGGCTCGAACCTCCAACGTTTCGGTTAACAGCCGATCACGCTATCCAATCGCGCCACAGAGACAGTGCTACTCTCACCACAGTAAGAACATTTCTTCAGAGCTATCAGCCCAAAGAAAAAAAAAGCGCCGCACCACCACCGGGTGGGCTCGAACCTCCAACCTTTCGGTTAACAGCCGATCGCGCTAGCCGATTGCCCGACGGAGGCAGTCGTGCTCCACTCTCACCATTGTCAGAACATTTCTTCAGAGCTATCACCCCAAAGAATAAAAAGCGCCGCACTACCACCGCGTGGGCTCGAACCCCCAACCTTTCGGTTAACAGCCGGTCGCGCTAGCCAATGGCGCCACAAAGACAGTCCTGCTCCACTTTCACCACCAGCAGAACCTATCTTCAAAGCTATTTCCGCAAAGAAAAATGCAACACACCACTCTCGGGAGGGCTCGAAACTCCAACCTTTCGGTTAACAGCCGATCGCGCTAGCGTATTGCGCCACGGAGACAGTCTTGCTCCACTCTCACCACCATCAGAACATATCTTCAAAGCTATCAGCGCAAAGAAAAAAAGCGCCACACCACCACCGGGTGGGCTCGAAACTCCAACCTTTCGGTTAACAGCCGATCGCGCTAGCCAATTGCGCCATGGAGACAGTACTGCTCCACTCTCACCACCATCAGAACATATCTTCAAAGCTATCAGCCCAAAAAAAAGCGCCGCACCACCACCGGGTGGGCTCGAACCTCCGACCTTTCGGTTAACAGCCGATCGCGCTAGCCAATTGCGCCACGGAGACAGTCGTGCTCCGCTCTCACCATCATCAGAACATATCTTCAAAGCTATCGGCGCAAAGAAAAAAGCAACACGCCACTCCCGGGAGGGCTCGAACCTCCAAATTTTCGGTTAACAGCCGATCACGCTAGCCAATTGCGCCACGGAGACAGTCCTGCTCCACTCTCACCACCATCAGAACATATCGACAAAGCTATCAGCCCAAAGAAAAAAAGCGCCGCACCACCACCGAGTGGACTCGAACCTCCAACCTTTCGGTTAACAGCTGATCGCGCTAGCCAATTACGCCACGGAGACAGCCGTGCTCCACACTCACTACCATCAGAACATATCTTCAAAGCTATCAGCGCAAAGAAAAAAGCAACACACCACTCTCGGGAGGGCTCGAAACTTCAACCTTTCGGTTAACAGCCGATTCAGCTTGTCAATTGCGCCACAGAGACAGTCTTGCTTCACTCTCACCACCATTAGAACATATCTTAAAGCTATCAGCCCAAAGAAAAAAAAGCGCCGCACCACCACCAGGTGGGCTCGAACCTCGAACCTTTCGGTTAACTTCCGATCGCGCTAGCCAATTGCGCCAAGGAGACAGTCGTGCTCCAATCTCACCACCATCAGAACATATCTTCAAAGCTATCAGCGCAAAGAAAAAAACAACACGCTACTCCCGGGAGGGCTCGAACCTCCAACTGTTCAGCCAATCGCGCCACGGGGACAGTCCTGCTCCACTCTCACCACCGTCAGAACATTTCTTCGGAGCTATCAGCCTAAAGAAAAAAAAGCGCCGCACCACCACTGGGTGGGCTCGAACCTCCAACTTTTCGGTTAACAGCCGATCACGCTAGCCAATTGCGCCACGGAGACAGTCCTGCTCCACTCTCACCACCGTCAGAACATTTCTTCAGAGCTATCAGCCCAAAGAAAAAAAGCGCCGCACCACCACCGGGTGGGCTCGAACCTCCCACCTTTCGGTTAACAGCCGATTGCGCTAGCCAATTGCCCCACGGAGACAGTCTTGCTCCACTTTCACCACCTTCAGAACATATCTTCAAAGCTATTACCGCAAAGAAAAAGCAACACACCGCTCCCGGGAGGGCTCGAAACTCTAGCCTTTCGGTTAACAGCCTATCGCGCTAGCCCATTGCGCCACGGAGACAGTCTTGCTTCACTCTCACCACCATTAGAACATATCTTCAAAGCTATGAGCCCAAAGAAAAAAAAGCGCCGCACCACCACCGGGTGGGCTCGAACCTCGAACCTTTCGGTTAACTTCCGATCGCGCTAGCCAATTGCGCCAAGGAGACAGTCGTGCTCCAATCTCACCACCATCAGAACATATCTTCAAAGCTATCAGCGCAAAGAAAAAACAACACGCTACTCCCGGGAGGGCTCGAACCTCCAACTGTTCAGCCAATTGCGCCACGGAGACAGTCCTGCTCCACTTTCACCACCATCAGAAAATTTCTTCAGAGCTATCACCCCAAAGAAAAAAAAGCACCGCCCACCACCGGGTTGGCTCGAACCTCCAACCTTTCGGTTAACAGCCGATCGCGCTAGCCAATTGCGCCAAGAAGACAGTCCTGCTCCACTCTCACCACCTTCAGAACATATCTTCAAAGCTATTACCGCAAAGAAAAAAGACCACACCGCTCCCGGGAGGGCTCGAAACTCCAACCTTTCGGTTAACAGCCAATCGCGCTAGCCCATTGCGCCACGGAGACAGTCTTGCTCTACTTTCACCACCATCAGAACATATCTTCAAAGCTATCAGCGCAAAGAAAAAAAGCGCCACACCACCACCGGGTGGGCTCGAAACTCAAACCTTTCGGTTAACAGCCGATCGCGCTAGCCAATTGCGCCATGGAGACAGTACTGCTCCACTCTCACCACCATCAGAACATATCTTCAAAGCTATCAGCCCAAAAAAAAGCGCCGCACCACCACCGGGTGGGCTCGAACCTCCGACCTTTCGGTTAACAGCCGATCGCGCTAGCCAATTGCGCCACAGAGACAGTCGTGCTCCGCTCTCACCATCATCAGAACATATCTTCAAAGCTATCGGCGCAAAGAAAAAAGCAACACGCCACTCCCGGGAGGGCTCGAACCTCCAAATTTTCGGTTAACAGCCGATCACGCTAGCCAATTGCGCCACGGAGACAGTCCTGCTCCACTCTCACCACCATCAGAACATATCGACAAAGCTATCAGCCCAAAGAAAAAAAGCGCCGCACCACCACCGAGTGGACTCGAACCTCAAACCTTTCGGTTAACAGCTGATCGCGCTAGCCAATTACGCCACGGAGACAGCCGTGCTCCACACTCACTACCATCAGAACATATCTTCAAAGCTATCAGCGCAAAGAAAAAAGCAACACACCACTCTCGGGAGGGCTCGAAACTTCAACCTTTCGGTTAACAGCCGACTCAGCTTGTCAATTGCGCCACGGAGACAGTCTTGCTTCACTCTCACCACCATTAGAACATATCTTAAAGCTATCAGCCCAAAGAAAAAAAAGCGCCGCACCACCACCAGGTGGGCTCGAACCTCGAACCTTTCGGTTAACTTCCGATCGCGCTAGCCAATTGCGCCAAGGAGACAGTCGTGCTCCAATCTCACCACCATCAGAACATATCTTCAAAGCTATCAGCGCAAAGAAAAAAACAACACGCTACTCCCGGGAGGGCTCGAATCTCCAACTGTTCAGCCAATCGCGCCACGGGGACAGTCCTGCTCCACTCTCACCACCGTCAGAACATTTCTTCGGAGCTATCAGCCTAAAGAAAAAAAAGCGCCGCACCACCACTGGGTGGGCTCGAACCTCCAACTTTTCGGTTAACAGCCGATCACGCTAGCCAATTGCGCCACGGAGACAGTCCTGCTCCACTCTCACCACCGTCAGAACATTTCTTCAGAGCTATCAGCCCAAAGAAAAAAAGCGCCGCACCACCACCGGGTGGGCTCGAACCTCCCACCTTTCGGTTAACAGCCGATCGCGCTAGCCAATTGCCTCACGGAGACAGTCTTGCTCCACTTTCACCACCTTCAGAACATATCTTCAAAGCTATTACCGCAAAGAAAAAGCAACACACCGCTCCCGGGAGGGCTCGAAACTCTAACCTTCCGGTTAACAGCCTATCGCGCTAGCCCATTGCGCCACGGAGACAGTCTTGCTTCACTCTCACCACCATTAGAACATATCTTCAAAGCTATGAGCCCAAAGAAAAAAAAGCGCCGCACCACCACCGGGTGGGCTCGAGCCTCGAACCTTTCGGTTAACTTCCGATCGCGCTAGCCAATTGCGCCAAGGAGACAGTCGTGCTCCAATCTCACCACCATCAGAACATATCTTCAAAGCTATCAGCGCAAAGAAAAAACAACACGCTACTCCCGGGAGGGCTCGAACCTCCAACTGTTCAGCCAATTGCGCCACGGGGACAGTCCTGCTCCACTTTCACCACCATCAGAAAATTTCTTCAGAGCTATCACCCCAAAGAAAAAAAAGCACCGCCCCACCACCGGGTTGGCTCGAACCTCCAACCTTTCGGGTAACAGCCGATCGCGCTAGCCAATTGCGCCAAGAAGACAGTCCTGCTCCACTCTCACCACCTTCAGAACATATCTTCAAAGCTATTACCGCAAAGAAAAAAGCAACACACCGCTCCCGGGAGGGCTCGAAACTCCAACCTTTCGGTTAACAGCCAATCGCGCTAGCCCATTGCGCCACGGAGACAGTCTTGCTCTACTTTCACCACCATCAGAACATATCTTCAAAGCTATCAGCGCAAAAAAAGCGCCACACCACCACCAAGTGGGCTCGAACCTCCCACATTTCGGTTAACAGCCGATCGCGCTAGCCAATTGCGCCACGGAGACAGTCGTGCTCCACTCTCATCACCATAAGAACATATCTTCAAAAATATCAGCGCAAAGAAAAAAAAGCGCCGCACCACCACCAGGTGGGCTCGAACCTCCGACCTTTCGGTTAACAGCCGATCGCGCTAGCCAATTGCACCACGGAGACAGTCGTGCTCCGCTCTCACCATCATCAGAACATATCTTCAAAGCTATCGACGCAAAGAAAAAAGCAACACGCCACTCCCGGGAGGGCTCGAACCTCCAAATTTTCGGTTAACAGCCGATCACGCTAGCCAATTGCGCCACGGAGACAGTCCTGCTCCACTCTCACCACATTCAGAACATTTCTTCAGAGCTATCAGCCCAAAGAAAAAAAGCGCCGCACCACCACCGGGTGGGCTCAAACCTCCAACATTTCGGTTAACAGCCGATCGCGCTAGCCAATTGCCCCACGGAGACAGTCGTGCTCCACTCTCACCACCGTCAGAACATTTCTTCAGAGCTATCACCCCAAAGAAAAAAAAGCGCCGCCCCACCACCGGGTTGGCTCGAACCTCCAACCTTTCGGTTAACAGCCGATCGCGCTAGCCAATTGCGCCACGGAGACATTCGTGCTCCACTCTCATCACCATGAGAACATATCTTCAAAGCTATCAGCGCAAAGAAAAAAACAACACATTACTCCCGGGTGGGCTCGAACCTCCAACCTTTCGGTTAACAGCTAATCGCGCCAGCCAATTGCGCCACGGAGACAGTCCTGCCCCACTCTCACCACCATCAGAACATATCTTCAAAGCTATCAGCACAAAGAAAAAAAAGCGCCGCACCACCACTGGGTGGGCTCGAACCTCCAACCTTTCGGTTAACACCCGATCGCGCTAGCCAATTGCGCCACGGAGACAGTCGTGCTCCACTCTCATATCCATCAGAACTTATATTCAAAGCTATCAGCGCAAAGAAAAAAGCAACACACTACTCCCGGGAGGGCTCGAACCTCAAACTGTTCAGCCAATTGCGCCACGGGGAAAGTCCTGCTCCACTCTCACCACCGTCAGAACATTTCTTCAGAGCTATCAGCCCAAAGAAAAAAAAAGCGCCGCACCACCACCGGGTGGGCTCGAAACTCCAACCTTTCGGTTAACAGCCGATCGTCCTAGCCAATTGCGCCACGGAGACAGTCGTGCTCCACTCTCACCACCGTCAGAACATTTCTTCAGAATTATCAGCCCAAAGAAAAAAAAGCGCCGCACCACCACCGGGTGGGCTCGAATCTCCAACCTTTCGGTTAACAGCCGATCGCGCTAGCCAATTGCCCCACGGAGACAGTCGTGCTCCACTCTCACCACCATCAGAACATATATTCAAAGCTATCAGCCCAAAGGAAAAAAGCACCGCACCACCACCGGGTGGGCTCGAAGCTCCGACCTTTCGGTTAACAGCCGATCGCGCTAGCCAATTGCGCCACTGAGACAGTCCTGCTCCACTCTCACTACCATCAGAACATATCTTCAAAGCTATCAGCCCAAAGAAAAAAAAGCGCCGCACCACCACCGGGTGGGCTCGAACCTCCGACTTTTCGGTTAACAGCCGATCGCGCTAGCCAACTGCTCCACGGAGACAATCCTGCTCCACTCTAACCACCATCAGAACTTATCTTCAAAGCTATCAGCCCAAAGAAAAAACAGCACCACACCACCACCGGGTGGGCTCGAACCTCCAACCTTTCTGTTAACAGCCAATCGCGCTAGCCAATTGCGCCACGGAGACAGTCGTTCTCCACTCTCACCACCATCAGAACATATCTTCAAAGCCATCAGCCCAAAGAAAAAAAGCGCCGCACAACCACTGGGTGGGCTCGAACCTCCAACCTTTCGGTTAACAGCCGATTGCGCTAGCAAACTGCGCCACGGAGACAGTCGTGCTCCACCCTCACCACCATCAGAACATATCTTCAAAGCTATCAGCGCAAAGAAAAAAGCAACACACCACTCCCGGGAGGGCTCGAAACTCCAACCTTTCGGTTAACAGCCGATCGCGCTAGCCAATTGCGTCACGGAGACAGTCCTGCTCTACTCTCACCACTATCAAAACATATCTTCAAAGCTATCAGCCCAAAGAAAAAAAAGCGCCGCACCACCACCGGGTGGGCTCGAACCTCCAACGTTTCGGTTAACAGCCGATCACGCTATCCAATCGCGCCACAGAGACAGTCCTACTCTCACCACCGTCAGAACATTTCTTCAGAGCTATCAGCCCAAAGAAAAAAAAGCGCCGCACCACCACCGGGTGGGCTCGAACCTCCAACCTTTCGGTTAACAGCCGATCGCGCTAGCCGATTGCCCCACGGGGGCAGTCGTGCTCCACTCTCACCATTGTCAGAACATTTCTTCAGAGCTATCACCCCAAAGAATAAAAAGCGCCGCACTACCACCGCGTGGGCTCGAACCCCTAACCTTTCGGTTAAGAGCCCGTCGCGCTAGCCGATGGCGCCAAGGAGACAGTCGTGCTCCAATCTCACCACCATCAGAACATATCTTCAAAGCTATCAGCGCAAAGAAAAAAAGCGCCACACCACCACCGGGTGGGCTCGAAACTCCAACCTTTCGGTTAACAGCCGATCGCGCTAGCCAATTGCGCCATGGAGACAGTACTGCTCCACTCTCACCACCATCAGAACATATCTTCAAAGCTATCAGCCCCCAAAAAAAAGCGCCGCACCACCACCGGGTGGGCTCGAACCTCCGACCTTTCGGTTAACAGCCGATCGCGCTAGCCAATTGCGCCACGGCGACAGTCGTGCTCCGCTCTCACCATCATCAGAACATATCTTCAAAGCTATCGGCGCAAAGAAAAAAGCAACACGCCACTCCCGGGAGGGCTCGAACCTCCAAATTTTCGGTTAACAGCCGATCACGCTAGCCAATTGCGCCACGGAGACAGTCCTGCTCCACTCTCACCACCATCAGAACATATCGCCAAAGCTATCAGCCCAAAGAAAAAAAGCGCCGCACCACCACCGAGTGGACTCGAACCTCCAACCTTTCGGTTAACAGCTGATCGCGCTAGCCAATTACGCCACGGAGACAGCCGTGCTCCACACTCACTACCATCAGAACATAACTTCAAAGCTATCAGCGCAAAGAAAAAAGCAACACACCACTCTCGGGAGGGCTCGAAACTCCAACCATTCGGTTAACAGCCGATTCAGCTTGTCAATTGTGCCACGGAGACAGTCTTGCTTCACTCTCACCACCATTAGAACATATCTTAAAGCTATCAGCCCAAAGAAAAAAAAGCGCCGCACCACCACCGGGTGGGCTCGAACCTCGAACCTTTCGGTTAACTTCCGATCGCGCTAGCCAATTGCGCCAAGGAGACAGTCGTGCTCCAATCTCACCACCATCAGAACATATCTTCAAAGCTATCAGCGCAAAGAAAAAAACAACACGCTACTCCCGGGAGGGCTCGAACCTCCAACTGTTCAGCCAATCGCGCCACGGGGACAGTCCTGCTCCACTCTCACCACCGTCAGAACATTTCTTCAGAGCTATCAGCCCAAAGAAAAAAAAGCGCCGCACCACCACTGGGTGGGCTCGAACCTCCAACTTTTCGGTTAACAGCCGATCACGCTAGCCAATTGCGCCACGGAGACAGTCCTGCTCCACTCTCACCACCGTCAGAACATTTCTTCAGAGCTATCAGCCCAAAGAAAAAAAGCGCCGCACCACCACCGGGTGGGCTCGAACCTCCAACCTTTCGGTTAACAGCCGATCGCGCTAGCCAATTGCCCCACGGAGACAGTCTTGCTCCACTCTCACCACCTTCAGAACATATCTTCAAAGCTATTACCGCGAAGAAAAAAGCAACACACCGCTCCCGGGAGGGCTCGAAACTCCAACCTTTCGGTTAACAGCCTATCGCGCTAGCCCATTGCGCCACGGAGACAGTCTTGCTTCACTCTCACCACCATTAGAACATATATTCAAAGCTATCAGCCCAAAGAAAAAAAAGCGCTGCACCACCACCGGGTGGGCTCGAACCTCGAACCTTTCGGTTAACATCCGATCGCGCTAGCCAATTGCGCAAAGGAGACAGTCGTGCTCCAATCTCACCACCATCAGAACATATCTTCAAAGCTATCAGCGCAAAGAAAAAAACAACACGCTACTCCCGGGAGGGCTCGAACCTCCAACTGTTCAGCCAATTGCGCCACGGGGACAGTCCTGCTCCACTTTCACCACCGTCAGAACATTTCTTCAGAGCTATCCCCCAAAGAAAATAAAGCGCCGCCCCACCACCGGGTTGGCTCGAACCTCCAACCTTTCGGTTAACAGCCGATCGCGCTAGCCAATTGCGCCAAAAAGACAGTCCTGCTCCACTCTCACCACCTTCAGAACATATCTTCAAAGCTATTACCGCAAAGAAAAAACAACACACCGCTCCCGGGAGGGCTCGAAACTCCAACCTTTCGGTTAACAGCCAATCGCGCTAGCCCATTGCGCCACGGAGACAGTCTTGCTCTACTTTCACCACCATCAGAACATATCTTCAAAGCTATCAGCGCAAAAAAAGCGCCACACCACCACCAAGTGGGCTCGAACCTCCAACATTTCGGTTAACAGCCGATCACGCTAGCCAATTGCGCCACGGAGACAGTCGTGCTCCACACTCATCACCATAACAAGATATCTTCAAAAATATCAGCGCAAAGAAAAAAACAACACACTACTCCCGGGTGGGCTCGAACCTCCAACCTTTCGGTTAACAGCCAATAGCGCCAGCCAATTGCGCCACGGAGACAGTCCTGCCCCACTCTCACCACCATCAGAACATATCTTCAAAGCTATCAGCACAAAGAAAAAAAAAGCGCCGCACCACCACTGGGTGGGCTCGAACCTCCAACCTTTCGGTTAACACCCGATCGCGCTAGCCAATTGCGCCACGGAGACAGTCGTGCTCCACTCTCATCACCATCAGAACTTATCTTCAAAGCTATCAGCGCAAAGAAAAAAGCAACACACTACTCCCGGGAGAGCTCGAACCTCCAACTGTTCAGCAAATTGCGCCACGGGGACAGTCCTGCTCTACTCTCACCACCGTCAGAACATTTCTTCAGAGCTATCAGCCCAAAGAAAAACAAGCGCCGCACCACCAACGGGTGGGCTCGAACCTCCAACCTTTCGGTTAACAGCCGATCGCGCTAACCCATTGGCCCACGTAGACAGTCGTGCCCCACTCTCACCACCGTCAGAACATTTCTTCAGAGCTATCACCCCAAAGAAAAAAAAAAGCGCCGCACCACAACCGGCTGGGCTCGAACCTCCAACCTTTCGGTTAACAGCCTTTAGCGCTAGCCAATTGCGCCACGAAGATAGTCCTGCTCCCCTCTCACCACCATCAGAACATATCTTCAAAGCTATTACCGCAAAGAAAAAAGCAACACACCACTCCCGGGAGGGCTCGAACCTCCAACCTTTCGGGTAACAGCCGATCGCGCTAGCCAATTGCGCCACGGAGACATTCCTGCTCCACTCTCACCACCATCAGAACTTATCTTCAAAGCTATCAGCCCAAAGGAAAAAAGCGCCGCACCACCACCAAGTGGGCTCGAAACTATAACCTTTCGGTTAACAGCCGATCGCGCTAGCCAATCGCGCCACGGAGACAGTTCTGCTCCACTCTCACCACCATCAGAACATATCTTCAAAGCCATCAGCCCAAAGAAAAAAAGCGCCGCACCACCACTGGGTGGGCTCGAACCTCCAACATTTCGCCTAACACCCGATCGCGCTAGCCAATTGCGCCACGGAGACAGTCGTGCTCCACTCTCATCACAATCAGAACTTATCTTCAAAGCTATCAGCGCAAAGAAAAAAGCAACACACTACTCCCGGGAGAGCTCGAACCTCCAACTGTTCAGCAAATTGCGCCACGGGGACAGTCCTGCTCTACTCTCACCACCGTCAGAACATTTCTTCAGAGCTATCAGCCCAAAGAAAAACAAGCGCCGCACCACCAACGGGTGGGCTCGAACCTCCAACCTTTCGGTTAACAGCCGATCGCGCTAACCCATTGGCCCACGTAGACAGTCGTGCCCCACTCTCACCACCGTCAGAACATTTCTTCAGAGCTATCACCCCAAAGAAAAAAAAAGCGCCGCACCACAACCGGCTGGGCTCGAACCTCCAACCTTTCGGTTAACAGCCGGTCGCGCTAGCCAATGGCGCCACAAAGACAGTCCTGCTCCACTCTCACCACCAGCAGAACATATCTTCAAAGCTATTACCGCAAAGAAAAATGCAACACACCACTCTCGGGAGGGCTCGAAACTCCAACCTTTCGGTTAACAGCCGATCGCGCTAGCGTATTGCGCCACAGAGACAGTCTTGCTCCACTCACACCACCATCAGAACATATCTTCAAAGCTATCAGCGCAAAGAAAAAAGCGCCGCACCACCACCGGGTGGGCTCGAAACTCCAACCTTTCGGTTAACAGCCGATCGCGCTAGCCAATTGCGCCATGGAGACAGTCCTGCTCCACTCTTATCACCATCAGGACATATCTTCAAAGCTATCAGCCCAAAGAAAAAAAAGCGCCGCACCACCACCGGGTGGGCTCGAACCTCCGACCTTTCAGTTAACAGCCGATCGCGCTAGCCAATTGCGCCACGGAGACAGTCGTGCTCCGCTCTCACCACCATCAGAACACATCGCCAAAGCTATCAGCCCAAAGAAAAAAAAGCGCCGCACCACCACCGAGTGGACTCGAACCTCCAACCTTTCGGTTAACAGCTGATCGCGCTAGCCAATTACGCCATGGAGACAGCCGTGCTCCACACTCACTACCATCAGAACATATCTTCAAAGCTATCAGCGCAAAGAAAAAAGCAACACACCAATCTCGGGAGGGCTCGAAACTCCAACCTTTCGGTTAACAGCCGATTCAGCTTGTCAATTGCGCCACGGAGACAGTCTTGCTTCACTCTCACCACCATTAGAACATATCTTCAAAGCTATCAGCCCAAAGAAAAAAAAGCGCCGCACCACCACCGGGTAGGCTCGAACCTCCAACCTTTCGGTTAACTTCCGATCGCGCTAGCCAATTGCGCCAAGGAGACAGTCGTGCTCCAATCTCACCACCATCAGAACATATCTTCAAAGCTATCAGCGCAAAGAAAAAAACAACACGCTACTCCCGGGAGGGCTCGAACCTCCAACTGTTCAGCCAATTGCGCCACGGGGACAGTCCTGCTCCACTATCACCACCGTCAGAACATTTCTTCAGAGCTATCAGCCCAAAGAAAAAAAAGCGCCGCACCACCACTGGGTGGGCTTGAACCTCCAACTTTTCGGTTAACAGCCGATCACGCTAGCCAATTGCGCCACGGAGACAGTCCTGCTCCACTCTCACCACTGTCAGAACATTTCTTCAGAGCTATCAGCCCAAAGAAAAAAAGCGCCGCACCACCACCGGGTGGGCTCGAACCTCCAACCTTTCGGTTAACAGCCGATTGCGCTAGCCAATTGCCCCACGGAGACAGTCGTGCTCCACTCTCACCACCGTCAGAACATTTCTTCAGAGCTATCACCCAAAAGAAAAAAAAGCGCCGCCCCACCACCGGGTTGGCTCGAACCTCCAACCTTTTGGCTAACAGCCGATCGCGCTAGCCAATTGCGCCACGAAAACAGTCCTGCTCCACTCTCACCACCATCAGAACATATCTTCAAAGCTATTACCGCAAAGAAATAAAGCAACACACCGCTCCCGGGAGGGCTCGAAACTCCAATCTTTCGGTTAACAGCCGATCGCGCTAGCCCATTGCGCCACGGAGACAGTCTTGCTCCACTTTCACCACCATCAGAACATATCTTCAAAGCTATCAGCGCAAAAAAAGCGCCACACCACCACCAAGTGGGCTCGAACCTCCAACATTTCGGTTAACAGCCGATCGCGCTAGCCAATTGCGCCACGGAGACAGTCGTGCTCCACTCTCATCACCATAAGAACATAACTTCAAAGCTATCAGCGCAAAGAAAAAAACAACACACTACTCCTGGGTGCGCTCGAACCTCCAACCTTTCGGTTAACAGCCAATCGCGCCAGCCAATTGCGCCACGGAGACAGTCCTGCCCCACTCTCACCACCATCAGAACATATCTTCAACGCTATCAGCACAAAGAAAAAAAAGCGCCGCCCCACCACTGGGTGGGCTCGAACCTCCAACCTTTCGGTTAACACCCGATCGCGCTAGCCTATTGCGCCACGGAGACAGTCGTGCTCCACTCTCATCACATTCAGAACTTATCTTCAAAGCTATCAGCGCAAAGAAAAAAGCAACACACTACTCCCGGGAGAGCTCGAACCTCCAACTGTTCAGCCAATTGCGCCACGGGGACAGTCCTGCTCTACTCTCACCACCATCAGAACATTTCTTCAGAGCTATCAGCCCAAAGAAAAAAAAGCGCCGCACCACCACCGGGTGGGCTCGAACCTCCAACCTTTCGGTTAACAGCCGATCGCGCTAGCCAATTGCCCCACGGAGACAGTCGTGCTCCACTCTCACCACCGTCAGAACATTTCTTCAGAGCTATCACCTAAAAGAAAAAAAAGCGCCGCACCACAACCGGGTGGGCTCGAACCTCCAAACTTTCGGTTAACAGCCTTTAGCGCTAGCCAATTGCGCCACGAAGATAGTCCTGCTCTACTCTCACCACCATCAGAACATATCTTCAAAGCTATTACCGCAAAGAAAAAAGCAACACACCACTCCCGGGAGGGCTCGCACCTCCAACCTTTCGGGTAACAGCCGATCGCGCTAGCCAATTGCGCCACGGAGACATTCCTGCTCCACTCTCACCACCATCAGAACATATCCTCAAAGCTATCAGCCCAAAGGAAAAAAAGCGCTGCACCACCACCGGGTGGGCTCGAAACTCCAACCTTTCGGTTAACAGCCGATCGCGCTAGCCAATTGCGCCACGGAGACAGTTCTGCTCCACTCTCACCACCATCAGAACATATCTTCAAAGCCATCAGCCTAAAGAAAAAAAGCGCCTCACCACCACTGGGTGCGCTCGAACCTCCAACCTTTCGGTTAACAGCCAATCGCGCTAGCCAATTGCGCCACGGAGACAGTCCTGCTCCACTCTTACCACCATCAGAACATATCTTCAAAGCCATCAGCCCAAAGAAAAAAAAAGCGCCGCACCACCACTGGGTGGGCTCGAAGCTTCGACCTTTCGGTTAACAGCCGATCGCGCTAGCCAATTGCGCGACGGAGACAGTCGTGCTCCACTCTCACCACTGTCAGAACATTTTTTCAGAGCTATCACCCCAAATGAAAAAAGCGCCGACCCACCACCGCGTGGGCTCGAACCTCCAACCTTTCGGTTAACAGCCGGTCGCGCTAGCCAATTGCGCCACAAAGACAGTCCTGCTGCACTCTCACCACCAGCAGAACATATCTTCAGAGCTATTACCGCAAAGGAAAATGCAACACACCACTCTCGGGAGGGCCCGAAACTCAAACCTTTCGGTTAACAGCCGATCGCGCTAGCGTATTGCGCCACGGAGACAGTCTTGCTCCACTCTCACCACCATCAGAACATATCTTCAAAGCTATCAGCGCAAAGAAAAAAAGCGCCGCACCACCACCGGGTGGGCTCAAACCTCCAACCTTCAAGTTAACAGCCGATCGCGCTAGCCAATTGCGCCACGGAGACAGTCCTGCTCCAGTCTCACCACCATCAGAACATATCTTCAAAGCTGTCAGCCCAAAAAAAAGCGCCGCACCACCACCGGGTGGGCTCGAACCTCCGACTTTTCGGTTAACAGCCGATCGCGCTAGCCAATTGCGCCACGGAGACAGTCCTGCTCCACTCTCACCATAATCAGAACATATCTTTAAAGCTATCAGCCCAAAGAAAAAAAAGCAACGCACCAGTCCCGGAGGGCTCGTACCTCCAACCTTTCGGTTAACAGCCGATCGCGCTAGCAAACTGCGCCACGTAGACAGTCGTGCTCCACCCTCACCACCATCAGAACATATCTTCAAAGCTATCAGCGCAAAGAAAAACGCAACACACCACTCCCGGGAGGGCTCGAAACTCCAACCTTTCGGTTAACAGCCGATCGCGCTAGCCAATTGCCCCACGGAGGCAGTCGTGCTCCACTCTCACCACTGTCAGAACATTTCTTCATAGCTATCACCCCAGAGAATAAAAAGCGCCGCACCACCACCGCGTGGGCTCGAACCCCCAACCTTTCGGTTAACAGCCGGTCGTGCTAGCCAATGGCGCCACAAAGACAGTCCTGCTCCACTCTCACCACCAGCAGAACATATCTTCAAAGCTATTACCGCAAAGAAAAATGCAACACACCGCTCTCGGGAGGGCTCGAAACTCCAACCTTTCGGTTAACAGCCGATCGCGCTAGCGTATTGCGCCACGGAGACAGTCTTGCTCCACTCTCACCACCATCAGAACATATCTTCAAAGCTATCAGCGCAAAGAAAAAAAGCGCCGCACCACCACCGGGTGGGCTCGAAACTCCAACCTTTCGGTTAACAGCCGATCGCGCTAGCCAATTGCGCCATGGAGACAGTCCTGCTCCACTCTCTCCAATCAGAACATATCTTCAAAGCTATCAGCCCAAAGAAAAAAAAAGCGCCGCACCACCACCTGGTGGGCTCGAACCTCCGACCTTTCAGTTAACAGCCGATCGCGCTACCCAATTGCGCCACGGAGACAGTCGTGCTCCGCTCTCACCATCATCAGAATATATTTTCAAAGCTATCGGCGCAAAGAAAAAAGCAACACGCCACTCCCGGGAGGGCTCGAACCTCCAAATTTTCGGTTAACAGCCGATCACGCTAGCCAATTGCGCCACGGAGACAGTCCTGCTCCACTCTCACCACCATCAGAACATATCGCCAAAGCTATCAGCCCAAAGAAAAAAAAGCGCAGAACCACCACCGAGTGGACTCGAACCTCCAACCTTTCGGTTAACAGCTGATCGCGCTAGCCAATTACGCCACGGAGACAGCCGTGCTCCACCCTCACTACCATCAGAACATATCTTCAAAGCTATCAGCGAAAAGAAAAAAGCAACACACCACTCTCGGGAGGGCTCGAAACTCCAACCTTTCGGTTAACAGCCGATTCAGCTTGTCAATTGCGCCACGGAGACAGTCTTGCTTCACTCTCACCACCATTAGAACATATCTTCAAAGCTATCAGCCCAAAGAAAAAAAAGCGCCGCACCACCACTGGGTGGGCTCGAACCTCCAACCTTTCGGTTAACTTCCGATCGCGCTAGCCAATTGCGCCAAGGAGACAGTCGTGCTCCAATCTCACCACCATCAGAACATATCTTCAAAGCTATCAGCGCAAAGAAAAAAAAAACACGCTACTCCCGGGAGGGCTCGAACCTCCAACTGTTCAGCCAATTGCGCCACGGGGACAGTCCTGCTTCACTCTCACCACCGTCAGAACATTTCTTCAGAGCTATCAGCCCAAAGAAAAAAAAAGCGCCGCACCACCACTGGGTGGGCTCGAACCTCGAACTTTTCGGTTAACAGCCGACCACGCTAGCCAATTGCGCCACGGAGACAGTCCTGCTCCACTCTCACCACCGTCAGAACATTTCTTCGGAGCTATCAGCCCAAAGAAAAAAGCGCCACACCACCACCGGGTGGGCTCGAACCTCCAACCTTTCGGTTAACAGCCGATTGCGCTGGCCAATTGCCCCACGGAGACAGTCGTGCTCCACTCTCACTACCGTCAGAACATTTCTTCAGAGCTATCACCCCAACGAAAAAAAAAGCGCCGCCCCACCACCGGGTGGGCTCGAAACTCCAACCTTTCGGTTAACAGCCGATCGCGCTAGCCAATTGCGCCACGGAAACAGTTCTGCTCCACTCTCACCACCATCAGAACATATCTTCAAAGCCATCAGCCCAAAGAAAAAAGCAACACACCTGTCCCAGGAGGGCTCGAAACTCCAACCTTTCGGTTAACAGCCGATCGCGCTAGCCAATTGCGCCACGGAGACAGTCGTTCTCCACTCTCACCATAATCAGAACAAATCTTTAAAGCTATCAGCACAAAGAAAAAAAAAGCAACGCACCAGTCCCGGAGGGGTCGTACCTCCAACCTTTCGGTTAACAGCCTGTCGCGCTAGCCAATGGCGCCACAAAGACAGTCCTGCTCCACTCTCACCACCAGCAGAACATATCTTCAAAGCTATTACCGCAAAGAAAAATGCAACACACCACTCTCGGGAAGGCTCGAAACTCCAACCTTTCGGTTAACAGCCGATCGCGCTAGCCAATTGCGCCATGGAGACAGTCCTGCTCCACTCTCACCACCATCAGAACATATCTTCAAAGCTATCAGCCCAAAGAAGAAAAAGCGCCGCACCACCACCGGGTGGGCTCGAGCCTCCGACCTTTCAGTTAACAGCCGATCGCGCTAGCCAATTGCGCCACGGAGACAGTCGTGCTCCGCTCTCACCATCATCAGAACATATTTTCAAAGCTATCGGCGCAAAGAAAAAAGCAACACGCCACTCCCGGGAGGGCTCGAACCTCCAAATTTTCGGTTAACAGCCAATCACGCTAGCCAATTGCGCCACGGAGACAGTCCTGCTCCACTCTCACCACCATCAGAACATATCGCCAAAGCTATCAGCCCAAAGAAAAAAAAGCGCCGCACCACCACCGAGTGGACTCGAACCCCCAACCTTTCGGCTAACAGCTGATCGCGCTAGCCAATTACGCCACGGAGACAGCCATGCTCCACACTCACTACCATCAGAACATATCTTCAAAGCTATCAGCGAAAAGAAAGAAGAACACACCACTCTCGGGAGGGCTCGAAACTCCAACCTTTCGGTTAAGAGCCGATTCAGCTTGTCAATTGCGCCACGGAGGCAGTCTTGCTTCACTCTCACCACCATTAGAACATATCTTCAAAGCTATCAGCCCAAAGAAAAAAAAGCGCCGCACCACCACCGGGTGGGCTCGAACCTCCAACCTTTCGGTTAACTTCCGATCGCGCTAGCCAATTACGCCAAGGAGACAGTCGTGCTCCACTCTCACCACCATCAGAACATATCTTCAAAGCAATCAGCCCAAAAGAAAAAAAGCGCCGCACCGCCACCGGGTGGGCTCGAACCTCCAACCTTTCGGTTAACAGCCGGTCGCTCTAGCCAATTGCGCCACAAAGACAGTCCTGCTCCACTCTCACACCAAGCAGAACATATCTTCAGAGCTATTACCGCAAAGAAAAATGCAACACACACTCTCGGGAGGGCTCGAAACTCCAACCTTTCGGTTAACAGCCGATCGCGCTAGCGTATTGCGCCACAGAGACAGTCTTGCTCCACTCTCACCACCATCAGAACATATCTTCAAAGCTATCAGCGCAAAGAAAAAAAGCGCCGCACCACCACCGGGTGGGCTCGAACCTCCAACCTTTCGGTTAACAGACAATCGCGCCAACCAATTGCGCCACGGAGACAGTCCTCCCCACTCTCACCACCATCAGAACATATCTTCAAAGCTATCAGCACAAAGAAAAAAAAAGCGCCGCACCACCACTGGGTGGGCTCGAACCTTTCGGTTAACACCCGATCGCGCTAGCCAATTGCGCCACGGAGACAGTCGTGCTCCACTCTCATCACCATCAGAACTTATCTTCAAGGCTATCAGCGCAAAGAAAAAAGCAACACACTACTCCCGGGAGAGCTCGAACCTCACACTGTTCAGTCAATTGCGCCACGGGGACAGTCCTGCTCCACTCTCACCACCGTCAGAACATTTCTTCAGAGCTATCACCCCAAAGAAAAAAAAAGCGCCGCACCACCACCGGGTGGGCTCGAACCTCCAACCTTTCGGTTAACAGCCTTTAGCGCTAGCCAATAGCGCCACGAAGATAGTCCTGCTCCACTCTCACCACCATCAGAACATATCTTCAAAGCTATTACCGCAAAGAAAAAAGCAACACACCACTCCTGGGAGGGCTCGAACCTCCAACCTTTCGGGTAACAGCCGATCGCGCTAGCCAATTGCGCCACGGAGACATTCCTGCTCCACTCTCACCACCATCAGAACATATCTTCAAAGCTATCAGCCCAAAGGAAAAAAAGCGCCGCACCACCACCGGGTGGGCTCGAAACTCCAACCTTTCGGTTAACAGCCGATCGCGCTAGCCAATTGCGCCACAAAGCCAGTCCTGCTCCACTCTCACCACCAGCAGAACATATCTTCAGAGCTATTACCGCAAAGAAAAATGCAACACACCACTCTCGGGAGGGCTCGAAACTCCAACCTTTCGGTTAACAGCCGATCGCGCTAGCGTATTGCGCCATGGAGACAGTCTTGCTCCACTCTCACCACCATCAGAACATATCTTCAAAGCTATCAGCGCAAAGAAAAAAAGCGCCGCACCACCACCGGGTGGGCTAGAACCTCCAACCTTTCGGTTAACAGCCGATCGCGCTAGCCAATTGCGCCACGGAGACAGTCCTGCTCCAGTCTCACCACCATCAGAACATATCTTCAAAGCTGTCAGCCCAAAAAAAGCGCCGCACCACCACCGGGTGGGCTCGTACCTCCGACATTTCGGTTAACAGCCGATCGCGCTAGCCAATTGCGCCACGGAGACAGTCCTGCTCCACTCTCACCACCCACAGAACATATCTTCAAAGCTATCAGCCCAAAGGAAAAAAAGCACCGCACCACCACCGGGTGGGCTTGAAATTCAACCTTTCGGTTAACAGCCAATCGCGCTAGCCATTTGCGCCACGGAGATAGTCCTGCTCCACTCTCACCACCATCAGAACATATCTTCAAAGCTATCAGCACAAAGAAAAAAAAGCGCCGAACCACCACCGGGTGGGCTCGAACCTCCAACCTTTCGTTTAACAGCCAATCGTGCTAGCCAACTGCGCCACGGAGACAGTCATGCTCCACCCTCACCCCCATTAGAACATATCTTCAAAGCTATCAGCGCAAAGAAAAAAGCAACACAACTGTCCCAGGAGGGCTCGAAACTCCAACCTTTCGGTTAACAGCCGATCGCGCTAGCCAATTGCGCCACGGAGACAGTTCTGCTCCACTCTCACCACCATCAGAACATATCTTCAAAGCCATCAGCCCAAAGAAAAAAAAAGCGCCGCACCACCACTGGGTGGGCTCGAACCTCCAACCTTTCGGTTAACAGCCAATCGCGCTAGCCAATTGCGCCACGGAGACAGTCGTTCTCCACTCTCACTATAATCAGAACATATCTTTAAAGCTATCAGCCCAAAAAAAAAGCAACGCACCAGTCCCGGAGGGCTCGTACCTCCAACCTTTTGGTTAACAGCCGATCGCGCTAGCAAACTGCGCCACGGAGACAGTCGTGCTCCACCCTCACCACCATCAGAACATATCTTCAAAGCTATCAGCGCAAAGAAAAACGCAACACACCACTCCCGGGAGGGCTCGAAACTCCAACCTTTCGGTTAACAGCCGATCGCGCTAGCCAATTGCCCCACGGAGGCAGTCGTGCTCCACTCTCACCACTGTCAGAACATTTCTCCAGAGCTATCACCCCAAAGAATAAAAAGCGCCGCACCACCACCGCGTGGGCTCGAACCCCCAACCTTTCGGTTAACAGCCGGTCGCGCTAGCCAATGGCGCCACAAAGACAGTCCTGCTCCACTCTCACCACCAGCAGAACATATCTTCAAAGCTATTACCGCAAAGAAAAATGCAACACACCACTCTCGGGAGGGCTCGAAACTCCAACCTTTCGGTTAACAGCCGATCGCGCTAGCGTATTGCGCCACGGAGACAGTCTTGCTCCACTCTCACCACCATCAGAACATATCTTCAAAGCTATCAGCGCAAAGAAAAAAAGCGCCGCACCACCACCGGGTGGGTCGAAACTCCAACCTTTCGGTTAACAGCCGATCGCGCTAGCCAATTGCGCCACGGAGACATTCGTGCTCCGCTCTCACCATCATTAGAACATATTTTCAAAGCTATCGGCGCAAAGAAAAAAGCAACACACCACTCCCGGGAGGGCTCGAACCTCCAAATTTTCGGTTAACAGCCGATCACGCTAGCCAATTGCGCCACGGAGACAGTCCTGCTCCACTCTCACCACCATCAGAACATATCGCCAAAGCTATCAGCCGAAAGAAAATAAAGCGCCGCACCACCACCGAGTGGACTCGAACCTCCAACCTTTCGGTTAACAGCTGATCGCGCTAGCCAATTACGCCACGGAGACAGCCGTGCTCCAATCTCACCACCATCAGAACATATCTTCAAAGCTATCAGCGCAAAGAAAAAAACAACACGCTACTCCCGGGAGGGCTCGAACCTTCAACTGTTCAGCCAATTGCGCCACGGGGACAGTCCTGCTCCACTCTCACCACCGTCAGAACATTTCTTCAGAGCTATCAGCCCAAAGAAAAAAAAAGCGCCGCACCACCACCGGGTGGGCTCGAAACTCCAACCTTTCGGTTAACAGCTGATCGCGCTAGCCAATTACGCCACGGAGACAGTCGTGCTCCACTCTCACTACCGTCAGAAGATTTCTTCAGAGCTATCACCCCAAAGAAAAAAAAGCGCCGCCCCACCACCGGGTTGGCTCGAACCTCCAACCTTTCGGTTAACAGCCGATCGCGCTAGCCAATTGCGCCACGAAGACAGTCCTGCTCCACTCTCACCACCATCAGAACATATCTTCAAAGCTATTACCGCAAAGAAAAAAGCAACACACCGCTCCCGGGAGGGCTCGAAACTCCAACATTTCGGTTAACAGCCGATCGCGCTAGCCCATTGCGCCACGGAGACAGTCTTGCTCCACTTTCACCACCATCAGAACATATCTTCCAAGCTATCAGCGCAAAAAAAGCGCCACACCACCACCAAGTGGGGTCGAACCTCCAACATTTCGGTTAACAGCCGATCGCGCTAGCCAATCGCGCCACGGAGACAGTCGTGCTCCACTCTCATCACCATAAGAACATATCTTCAAAGCTATCAGCGCAAAGAAAAAAGCAACACACTACTCCCGGGAGAGCTCGAACCTCACACTGTTCAGTCAATTGCGCCACGGGGACAGTCCTGCTCCACTCTCACCACCGTCAGAACATTTCTTCAGAGCTATCAGCCCAAAGAAAAAAAAAGCGCCGCACCACCACTGGGTGGGCTCGAACCTCCAACTTTTCGGTTAACAGCCGATCACGCTAGCCAATTGCGCCACGGAGACAGTCGTGCTCCACTCTCACCACCGTCAGAACATTTCTTCAGAGCTATCACCCCAAAGAAAAAAAAAGCGCCGCAGCACCACCGGGTGGGCTCGAACCTCCAACCTTTCGGTTAACAGCCTTTAGCGCTAGCCAATAGCGCCACGAAGATAGTCCTGCTCCACTCTCACCACCATCAGAACATATCTTCAAAGCTATTACCGCAAAGAAAAAAGCAACACACCACTCCTGGGAGGGCTCGAACCTCCAACCTTTCGGGTAACAGCCGATCGCGCTAGCCAATTGCGCCACGGAGACATTCCTGCTCCACTCTCACCACCATCAGAACATATCTTCAAAGCTATCAGCCCAAAGGAAAAAAAGCGCCGCACCACCACCGGGTGGGCTCGAAACTCCAACCTTTCGGTTAACAGCCGATCGCGCTAGCCAATTGCGCCACGGAAACAGTTCTGCTCCACTCTCACCACCATCAGAACATATCTTCAAAGCCATCAGCCCAAAGAAAAAAAGCGCCTCACCACACTGGGTGGGCTCGAAGCTCCGACCTTTCGGTTAACAGCCGATCGCGCTAGCCAATTGCGCCACAAAGCCAGTCCTGCTCCACTCTCACCACCAGCAGAACATATCTTCAGAGCTATTACCGCAAAGAAAAATGCAACACACCACTCTCGGGAGGGCTCGAAACTCCTACCTTTCGGTTAACAGCCGATCGCGCTAGCGTATTGCGCCATGGAGACAGTCTTGCTCCACTCTCACCACCATCAGAACATATCTTCAAAGCTATCAGCGCAAAGAAAAAAAGCGCCGCACCACCACCGGGTGGGCTCGAACCTCCAACCTTTCGGTTAACAGCCGATCGCGCTAGCCAATTGCGCCACGGAGACAGTCCTGCTCCAGTCTCACCACCATCAGAACATATCTTCAAAGCTGTCAGCCCAAAAAAAGCGCCGCACCACCACCGGGTGGGCTCGAACCTCCGACATTTCGGTTAACAGCCGATCGCGCTAGCCAATTGCGCCACGGAGACAGTCCTGCTCCACTCTCACCACCCACAGAACATATCTTCAAAGCTATCAGCCCAAAGGAAAAAAAGCACCGCACCACCACCGGGTGGGCTTGAAATTCAACCTTTCGGTTAACAGCCAATCGCGCTAGCCATTTGCGCCACGGAGATAGTCCTGCTCCACTCTCACCACCATCAGAACATATCTTCAAAGCTATCAGCACAAAGAAAAAAAAGCGCCGAACCACCACCGGGTGGGCTCGAACCTCCAACCTTTCGTTTAACAGCCAATCGTGCTAGCCAACTGCGCCACGGAGACAGTCATGCTCCACCCTCACCCCCATTAGAACATATCTTCAAAGCTATCAGCGCAAAGAAAAAAGCAACACAACTGTCCCAGGAGGGCTCGAAACTCCAACCTTTCGGTTAACAGCCGATCGCGCTAGCCAATTGCGCCACGGAGACAGTTCTGCTCCACTCTCACCACCATCAGAACATATCTTCAAAGCCATCAGCCCAAAGAAAAAAAAAGCGCCGCACCACCACTGGGTGGGCTCGAACCTCCAACCTTTCGGTTAACAGCCAATCGCGCTAGCCAATTGCGCCACGGAGACAGTCGTTCTCCACTCTCACTATAATCAGAACATATCTTTAAAGCTATCAGCCCAAAAAAAAGCAACGCACCAGTCCCGGAGGGCTCGTACCTCCAACCTTTCGGTTAACAGCCGATCGCGCTAGCAAACTGCGCCACGGAGACAGTCGTGCTCCACCCTCACCACCATCAGAACATATCTTCAAAGCTATCAGCGCAAAGAAAAACGCAACACACCACTCCCGGGAGGGCTCGAAACTCCAACCTTTCGGTTAACAGCCGATCGCGCTAGCCAATTGCCCCACGGAGGCAGTCGTGCTCCACTCTCACCACTGTCAGAACATTTCTTCAGAGCTATCACCCCAAAGAATAAAAAGCGCCGCACCACCACCGCGTGGGCTCGAACCCCCAACCTTTCGGTTAACAGCCGGTCGCGCTAGCCAATGGCGCCACAAAGACAGTCCTGCTCCACTCTCACCACCAGCAGAACATATCTTCAAAGCTATTACCGCAAAGAAAAATGCAACACACCACTCTCGGGAGGGCTCGAAACTCCAACCTTTCGGTTAACAGCCGATCGCGCTAGCGTATTGCGCCACGGAGACAGTCTTGCTCCACTCTCACCACCATCAGAACATATCTTCAAAGCTATCAGCGCAAAGAAAAAAAGCGCCGCACCACCACCGGGTGGGTCGAAACTCCAACCTTTCGGTTAACAGCCGATCGCGCTAGCCAATTGCGCCATGGAGACAGTCCTGCTCCACTCTCACCACCATCAGAACATATCTTCAAAGCTATCAGCCCAAAGAAAAAAAAAGCGCCGCACCACCACCGGGTAGGCTCGAACCTTCGACCTTTCAGTTAACTGCCGATCGCGCTAGCCAATTGCGCCGCGGAGACATTCGTGCTCCGCTCTCACCATCATTAGAACATATTTTCAAAGCTATCGGCGCAAAGAAAAAAGCAACACGCCACTCCCGGGAGGGCTTGAACCTCCAAATTTTCGGTTAACAGCCGATCACGCTAGCCAATTGCGCCACGGAGACAGTCCTGCTCCACTCTCACCACCATCAGAACATATCGCCAAAGCTATCAGCCGAAAGAAAAAAAAGCGCCGCACCACCACCGAGTGGACTCGAACCTCCAACCTTTCGGTTAACAGCTGATCGCGCTAGCCAATTACGCCACGGAGACAGCCGTGCTCCAATCTCACCACCATCAGAACATATCTTCAAAGCTATCAGCGCAAAGAAAAAAACAACACGCTACTCCCGGGAGGGCTCGAACCTCCAACTGTTCAGCCAATTGCGCCACGGGGACAGTCCTGCTCCACTCTCACCACCGTCAGAACATTTCTTCAGAGCTATCAGCCCAAAGAAAAAAAAGCGCCGCACCACCACCGGGTGGGCTCGAAACTCAGACCTTTCGGTTAACAGCTGATCGCGCGAGCCAATTACGCCACGGAGACAGTCGTGCTCCACTCTCACTACCGTCAGAAGATTTCTTCAGAGCTATCACCCCAAAGAAAAAAAAGCGCCGCCCCACCACCGGGTTGGCTCGAACCTCCAACCTTTCGGTTAACAGCCGATCGCGCTAGCCAATTGCGCCACGAAGACAGTCCTGCTCCACTCTCACCACCATCAGAACATATCTTCAAAGCTATTACCGCAAAGAAAAAAGCAACACACCGCTCCCGGGAGGGCTCGAAACTCCAACATTTCGGTTAACAGCCGATCGCGCTAGCCCATTGCGCCACGGAGACAGTCTTGCTCCACTTTCACCACCATCAGAACATATCTTCCAAGCTATCAGCGCAAAAAAAGCGCCACACCACCACCAAGTGGGGTCGAACCTCCAACATTTCGGTTAACAGCCGATCGCGCTAGCCAATCGCGCCACGGAGACAGTCGTGCTCCACTCTCATCACCATAAGAACATATCTTCAAAGCTATCAGCGCAAAGAAAAAAACAACACACTACTCCCGGGTGGGCTCGAACCTCCAACCTTTCGGTTAACAGCCAATTGCGCCAGCCAATTGCACCACGGAGACAGTCCTGCCCCACTCTCACCACCATCAGAACATATCTTCAAAGCTATCAGCACAAAGAAATAAAAAAGCGCCGCACCACCACCGGGTGGGCTCGAACCTCCAACCTTTCGTTTAACAGCCAATCGTGCTAGCCAACTGCGCCACGGAGACAGTCATGCTCCACCCTCACCCCCATTAGAACATATCTTCAAAGCTATCAGCGCAAAGAAAAAAGCAACACAACTGTCCCAGGAGGGCTCGAAACTCCAACCTTTCGGTTAACAGCCGATCGCGCTAGCCAATTGCGCCACGGAGACAGTTCTGCTCCACTCTCACCACCATCAGAACATATCTTCAAAGCCATCAGCCCAAAGAAAAAAAAAGCGCCGCACCACCACTGGGTGGGCTCGAACCTCCAACCTTTCGGTTAACAGCCAATCGCGCTAGCCAATTGCGCCACGGAGACAGTCGTTCTCCACTCTCACTATAATCAGAACATATCTTTAAAGCTATCAGCCCAAAAAAAAAGCAACGCACCAGTCCCGGAGGGCTCGTACCTCCAACCTTTTGGTTAACAGCCGATCGCGCTAGCAAACTGCGCCACGGAGACAGTCGTGCTCCACCCTCACCACCATCAGAACATATCTTCAAAGCTATCAGCGCAAAGAAAAACGCAACACACCACTCCCGGGAGGGCTCGAAACTCCAACCTTTCGGTTAACAGCCGATCGCGCTAGCCAATTGCCCCACGGAGGCAGTCGTGCTCCACTCTCACCACTGTCAGAACATTTCTCCAGAGCTATCACCCCAAAGAATAAAAAGCGCCGCACCACCACCGCGTGGGCTCGAACCCCCAACCTTTCGGTTAACAGCCGGTCGCGCTAGCCAATGGCGCCACAAAGACAGTCCTGCTCCACTCTCACCACCAGCAGAACATATCTTCAAAGCTATTACCGCAAAGAAAAATGCAACACACCACTCTCGGGAGGGCTCGAAACTCCAACCTTTCGGTTAACAGCCGATCGCGCTAGCGTATTGCGCCACGGAGACAGTCTTGCTCCACTCTCACCACCATCAGAACATATCTTCAAAGCTATCAGCGCAAAGAAAAAAAGCGCCGCACCACCACCGGGTGGGTCGAAACTCCAACCTTTCGGTTAACAGCCGATCGCGCTAGCCAATTGCGCCACGGAGACATTCGTGCTCCGCTCTCACCATCATTAGAACATATTTTCAAAGCTATCGGCGCAAAGAAAAAAGCAACACGCCACTCCCGGGAGGGCTCGAACCTCCAAATTTTCGGTTAACAGCCGATCACGCTAGCCAATTGCGCCACGGAGACAGTCCTGCTCCACTCTCACCACCATCAGAACATATCGCCAAAGCTATCAGCCGAAAGAAAATAAAGCGCCGCACCACCACCGAGTGGACTCGAACCTCCAACCTTTCGGTTAACAGCTGATCGCGCTAGCCAATTACGCCACGGAGACAGCCGTGCTCCAATCTCACCACCATCAGAACATATCTTCAAAGCTATCAGCGCAAAGAAAAAAACAACACGCTACTCCCGGGAGGGCTCGAACCTTCAACTGTTCAGCCAATTGCGCCACGGGGACAGTCCTGCTCCACTCTCACCACCGTCAGAACATTTCTTCAGAGCTATCAGCCCAAAGAAAAAAAAAGCGCCGCACCACCACCGGGTGGGCTCGAAACTCCAACCTTTCGGTTAACAGCTGATCGCGCTAGCCAATTACGCCACGGAGACAGTCGTGCTCCACTCTCACTACCGTCAGAAGATTTCTTCAGAGCTATCACCCCAAAGAAAAAAAAGCGCCGCCCCACCACCGGGTTGGCTCGAACCTCCAACCTTTCGGTTAACAGCCGATCGCGCTAGCCAATTGCGCCACGAAGACAGTCCTGCTCCACTCTCACCACCATCAGAACATATCTTCAAAGCTATTACCGCAAAGAAAAAAGCAACACACCGCTCCCGGGAGGGCTCGAAACTCCAACATTTCGGTTAACAGCCGATCGCGCTAGCCCATTGCGCCACGGAGACAGTCTTGCTCCACTTTCACCACCATCAGAACATATCTTCCAAGCTATCAGCGCAAAAAAAGCGCCACACCACCACCAAGTGGGGTCGAACCTCCAACATTTCGGTTAACAGCCGATCGCGCTAGCCAATCGCGCCACGGAGACAGTCGTGCTCCACTCTCATCACCATAAGAACATATCTTCAAAGCTATCAGCGCAAAGAAAAAAGCAACACACTACTCCCGGGAGAGCTCGAACCTCACACTGTTCAGTCAATTGCGCCACGGGGACAGTCCTGCTCCACTCTCACCACCGTCAGAACATTTCTTCAGAGCTATCAGCCCAAAGAAAAAAAAAGCGCCGCACCACCACTGGGTGGGCTCGAACCTCCAACTTTTCGGTTAACAGCCGATCACGCTAGCCAATTGCGCCACGGAGACAGTCGTGCTCCACTCTCACCACCGTCAGAACATTTCTTCAGAGCTATCACCCCAAAGAAAAAAAAAGCGCCGCAGCACCACCGGGTGGGCTCGAACCTCCAACCTTTCGGTTAACAGCCTTTAGCGCTAGCCAATAGCGCCACGAAGATAGTCCTGCTCCACTCTCACAACCATCAGAACATATCTTCAAAGCTATTACCGCAAAGAAAAAAGCAACACACCACTCCTGGGAGGGCTCGAACCTCCAACCTTTCGGGTAACAGCCGATCGCGCTAGCCAATTGCGCCACGGAGACATTCCTGCTCCACTCTCACCACCATCAGAACATATCTTCAAAGCTATCAGCCCAAAGGAAAAAAAGCGCCGCACCACCACCGGGTGGGCTCGAAACTCCAACCTTTCGGTTAACAGCCGATCGCGCTAGCCAATTGCGCCACGGAAACAGTTCTGCTCCACTCTCACCACCATCAGAACATATCTTCAAAGCCATCAGCCCAAAGAAAAAAAGCGCCTCACCACACTGGGTGGGCTCGAAGCTCCGACCTTTCGGTTAACAGCCGATCGCGCTAGCCAATTGCGCCACAAAGCCAGTCCTGCTCCACTCTCACCACCAGCAGAACATATCTTCAGAGCTATTACCGCAAAGAAAAATGCAACACACCACTCTCGGGAGGGCTCGAAACTCCTACCTTTCGGTTAACAGCCGATCGCGCTAGCGTATTGCGCCATGGAGACAGTCTTGCTCCACTCTCACCACCATCAGAACATATCTTCAAAGCTATCAGCGCAAAGAAAAAAAGCGCCGCACCACCACCGGGTGGGCTCGAACCTCCAACCTTTCGGTTAACAGCCGATCGCGCTAGCCAATTGCGCCACGGAGACAGTCCTGCTCCAGTCTCACCCCCATCAGAACATATCTTCAAAGCTGTCAGCCCAAAAAAAGCGCCGCACCACCACCGGGTGGGCTCGAACCTCCGACATTTCGGTTAACAGCCGATCGCGCTAGCCAATTGCGCCACGGAGACAGTCCTGCTCCACTCTCACCACCCACAGAACATATCTTCAAAGCTATCAGCCCAAAGGAAAAAAAGCACCGCACCACCACCGGGTGGGCTTGAAATTCAACCTTTCGGTTAACAGCCAATCGCGCTAGCCATTTGCGCCACGGAGATAGTCCTGCTCCACTCTCACCACCATCAGAACATATCTTCAAAGCTATCAGCACAAAGAAAAAAAAGCGCCGAACCACCACCGGGTGGGCTCGAACCTCCAACCTTTCGTTTAACAGCCAATCGTGCTAGCCAACTGCGCCACGGAGACAGTCATGCTCCACCCTCACCCCCATTAGAACATATCTTCAAAGCTATCAGCGCAAAGAAAAAAGCAACACAACTGTCCCAGGAGGGCTCGAAACTCCAACCTTTCGGTTAACAGCCGATCGCGCTAGCCAATTGCGCCACGGAGACAGTTCTGCTCCACTCTCACCACCATCAGAACATATCTTCAAAGCCATCAGCCCAAAGAAAAAAAAAGCGCCGCACCACCACTGGGTGGGCTCGAACCTCCAACCTTTCGGTTAACAGCCAATCGCGCTAGCCAATTGCGCCACGGAGACAGTCGTTCTCCACTCTCACTATAATCAGAACATATCTTTAAAGCTATCAGCCCAAAAAAAAAGCAACGCACCAGTCCCGGAGGGCTCGTACCTCCAACCTTTCGGTTAACAGCCGATCGCGCTAGCAAACTGCGCCACGGAGACAGTCGTGCTCCACCCTCACCACCATCAGAACATATCTTCAAAGCTATCAGCGCAAAGAAAAACGCAACACACCACTCCCGGGAGGGCTCGAAACTCCAACCTTTCGGTTAACAGCCGATCGCGCTAGCCAATTGCCCCACGGAGGCAGTCGTGCTCCACTCTCACCACTGTCAGAACATTTCTTCAGAGCTATCACCCCAAAGAATAAAAAGCGCCGCACCACCACCGCGTGGGCTCGAACCCCCAACCTTTCGGTTAACAGCCGGTCGCGCTAGCCAATGGCGCCACAAAGACAGTCCTGCTCCACTCTCACCACCAGCAGAACATATCTTCAAAGCTATTACCGCAAAGAAAAATGCAACACACCACTCTCGGGAGGGCTCGAAACTCCAACCTTTCGGTTAACAGCCGATCGCGCTAGCGTATTGCGCCACGGAGACAGTCTTGCTCCACTCTCACCACCATCAGAACATATCTTCAAAGCTATCAGCGCAAAGAAAAAAAGCGCCGCACCACCACCGGGTGGGTCGAAACTCCAACCTTTCGGTTAACAGCCGATCGCGCTAGCCAATTGCGCCATGGAGACAGTCCTGCTCCACTCTCACCACCATCAGAACATATCTTCAAAGCTATCAGCCCAAAGAAAAAAAAAGCGCCGCACCACCACCGGGTAGGCTCGAACCTTCGACCTTTCAGTTAACTGCCGATCGCGCTAGCCAATTGCGCCGCGGAGACATTCGTGCTCCGCTCTCACCATCATTAGAACATATTTTCAAAGCTATCGGCGCAAAGAAAAAAGCAACACGCCACTCCCGGGAGGGCTCGAACCTCCAAATTTTCGGTTAACAGCCGATCACGCTAGCCAATTGCGCCACGGAGACAGTCCTGCTCCACTCTCACCACCATCAGAACATATCGCCAAAGCTATCAGCCGAAAGAAAAAAAAGCGCCGCACCACCACCGAGTGGACTCGAACCTCCAACCTTTCGGTTAACAGCTGATCGCGCTAGCCAATTACGCCACGGAGACAGCCGTGCTCCAATCTCACCACCATCAGAACATATCTTCAAAGCTATCAGCGCAAAGAAAAAAACAACACGCTACTCCCGGGAGGGCTCGAACCTCCAACTGTTCAGCCAATTGCGCCACGGGGACAGTCCTGCTCCACTCTCACCACCGTCAGAACATTTCTTCAGAGCTATCAGCCCAAAGAAAAAAAAGCGCCGCACCACCACCGGGTGGGCTCGAAACTCAGACCTTTCGGTTAACAGCTGATCGCGCGAGCCAATTACGCCACGGAGACAGTCGTGCTCCACTCTCACTACCGTCAGAAGATTTCTTCAGAGCTATCACCCCAAAGAAAAAAAAGCGCCGCCCCACCACCGGGTTGGCTCGAACCTCCAACCTTTCGGTTAACAGCCGATCGCGCTAGCCAATTGCGCCACGAAGACAGTCCTGCTCCACTCTCACCACCATCAGAACATATCTTCAAAGCTATTACCGCAAAGAAAAAAGCAACACACCGCTCCCGGGAGGGCTCGAAACTCCAACATTTCGGTTAACAGCCGATCGCGCTAGCCCATTGCGCCACGGAGACAGTCTTGCTCCACTTTCACCACCATCAGAACATATCTTCCAAGCTATCAGCGCAAAAAAAGCGCCACACCACCACCAAGTGGGGTCGAACCTCCAACATTTCGGTTAACAGCCGATCGCGCTAGCCAATCGCGCCACGGAGACAGTCGTGCTCCACTCTCATCACCATAAGAACATATCTTCAAAGCTATCAGCGCAAAGAAAAAAACAACACACTACTCCCGGGTGGGCTCGAACCTCCAACCTTTCGGTTAACAGCCAATTGCGCCAGCCAATTGCACCACGGAGACAGTCCTGCCCCACTCTCACCACCATCAGAACATATCTTCAAAGCTATCAGCACAAAGAAATAAAAAAGCGCCGCACCACCACTGGGTGGGCTCGAACCTCCAACCTTTCGGTTAACACCCGATCCCGCTAGCCAATTGCGCCACGGAGACAGTCGTGCTCCACTCTCATCACCATCAGAACTTATCTTCAAAGCTATCAGCGCAAAGAAAAAAGCAACACACTACTCCTGGGAGAGCTCGAACCTCCAACTGTTCAGCCAATTGCGCCACGGGAACAGTCCTGCTCTACTCTCACAACCGTCAGAACATTTCTTCAGAGCTATCAGCCGAAAGAAAAAAAAGCGCCGCACCACCACCGGGTGGGCTCGAACCTCCAACCTTTCGGTTAACCGCCGATCGCGCTAGCCAATTGCCCCACGGAGACAGTCGTGCTCCACTCTCACCACCGTCAGAACATTTCTTCAGAGCTATCACCCCAAAGAAAAAAAAGCGCCGCACCACAACCGGGTGGGCTCGAACCTCCAACCTTTCGGTTAACAGCCGGTCGCGCTAGCCAATTGCGCCACAAAGACAGTCCTGCTCCACTCTCACACCAAGCAGAACATATCTTCAGAGCTATTACCGCAAAGAAAAATGCAACACACCACTCTCGGGAGGGCTCGAAACTGCAACCTTTCGGTTAACAGCCGATCGCGCTAGCGTATTGCGCCACAGAGACAGTCTTGCTCCACTCTCACCACCATCAGAACATTTCTTCAGAGCTATCACCCCAAAGAAAAAAAAGTGCCGCACCACCACCGGGTTGGCTCGAACCTCCAACCTTTCGGTTAATAGCCGATCGCGCTAGCCAATTGCGCCACGGAGACATTCCTGCTCCACTCTCACCACCATCAGAACATATCTTCAAAGCTATCAGCCCAAAGGAAAAAAAGCGCCGCACCACCACTGGGTGGGCTCGAACCTCCAACCTTTCGGTTAACACCCGATCCCGCTAGCCAATTGCGCCACGGAGACAGTCGTGCTCCACTCTCATCACCATAAGAACATATCTTCAAAGCTATCAGCGCAAAGAAAAAAACAACACACTACTCCCGGGTGGGCTCGAACCTCCAACCTTTCGGTTAACAGCCAATCGCGCCAGCCAATTGCACCACGGAGACAGTCCTGCCCCACTCTCACCACCATCAGAACATATCTTCAAAGCTATCAGCACAAAGAAATAAAAAAGCGCCGCACCACCACTGGGTGGGCTCGAACCTCCAACCTTTCGGTTAACACCCGATCCCGCTAGCCAATTGCGCCACGGAGACAGTCGTGCTCCACTCTCATCACCATCAGAACTTATCTTCAAAGCTATCAGCGCAAAGAAAAAAGCAACACACTACTCCTGGGAGAGCTCGAACCTCCAACTGTTCAGCCAATTGCGCCACGGGAACAGTCCTGCTCTACTCTCACAACCGTCAGAACATTTCTTCAGAGCTATCAGCCGAAAGAAAAAAAAGCGCCGCACCACCACCGGGTGGGCTCGAACCTCCCACCTTTCGGTTAACAGCCGATCGCGCTAGCCAATTGCCCCACGGAGACAGTCGTGCTCCACTCTCACCACCGTCAGAACATTTCTTCAGAGCTATCACCCCAAAGAAAAAAAAGCGCCGCACCACAACCGGGTGGGCTCGAACCTCCAACCTTTCGGTTAACAGCCGGTCGCGCTAGCCAATTGCGCCACAAAGACAGTCCTGCTCCACTCTCACACCAAGCAGAACATATCTTCAGAGCTATTACCGCAAAGAAAAATGCAACACACCACTCTCGGGAGGGCTCGAAACTGCAACCTTTCGGTTAACAGCCGATCGCGCTAGCGTATTGCGCCACAGAGACAGTCTTGCTCCACTCTCACCACCATCAGAACATTTCTTCAGAGCTATCACCCCAAAGAAAAAAAAGTGCCGCACCACCACCGGGTTGGCTCGAACCTCCAACCTTTCGGGTAATAGCCGATCGCGCTAGCCAATTGCGCCACGGAGACATTCCTGCTCCACTCTCACCACTATCAGAACATATCTTCAAAGCTATCAGCCCAAAGGAAAAAAAGCGCCGCACCACCACCGGGTGGGCTCGAAACTCCAACCTTTCGGTTAACAGCCGATTGCGCTAGCCAATTGCCCCACGGAGACAGTCGTGCTCCACTCTCACTACCGTCAGAACATTTCTTCAGAGCTATCACCCCAAAGAAAAAAAGCGCCGCCCCACCACCGGGTTGGCTCGAACCTCCAACCTTTCGGTTAACAGCCGATCGCGCTAGCCAATTGCGCCACGAAGACAGTCCTGCTCCACTCTCACCACCATCAGAACATATCTTCAAAGCTATTACCACAAAGAAAAAAGCAACACACCGCTCCCGGGAGGGCTCGAAACTCCAACCTTTCGGTTAACAGCCGATCGCGCTAGCCCATTGCGCCACGGAGACAGTCTTGCTCCACTTTCACCACCATCAGAACATATCTTTCAAGCTATCAGCGCAAAAAAAGCGCCACACCACCACCAAGTGGGCTCGAACCTCCAACATTTCGGTTAACAGCCGATCGCGCTAGCCAATCGCGCCACGGAGACAGTCGTGCTCCACTCTCATCACCATAAGAACATATCTTCAAAGCTATCAGCGCAAAGAAAAAAACAACACACTACTCCCGGGTTGGCTCGAACCTCCAACCTTTCGGTTAACAGCCAATCGCGCCAGCCAATTGCGCCACGGAGACATTCCTGCTCCACTCTCACCACCATCAGAACATATCTTCAAAGCTATCAGCCCAAAGGAAAAAAAGCGCCGCACCACCACCGGGTGGGCTCAAAACTCCAACCTTTCGGTTAACAGCCGATCGCGCTAGCCAATTGCGCCACGGAGACAGTTGTGCTCCACTCTCACCACCATCAGAACATATCTTCAAAGCCATCAGCCCAAAGAAAAAAAAAGCGCCGCACCACCACCACGTGGGCTCGAACCTCCAACCTTTCGGTTAACAGCCGGTCGCGCTATCCAATTGCGCCACAAAGACAGTCCTGCTCCACTCTCACACCAAGCAGAACATATCTTCAGAGCTATTACCGCAAAGAAAAATGCAACACACCACTCTCGGGAGTGCTCGAAACTGCAACCTTTCGGTTAACAGCCGATCGCGCTAGCGTATTGCGCCACAGAGACAGTCTTGCTCCACTCTCACCACCATCAGAACATTTCTTCAGAGCTATCACCCCAAAGAAAAAAAAGTGCCGCACCACCACCGCGTGGGCTCGAACCTCCAAACTTTCGGTTAACAGCCGGTCGCGCTAGCCGATTGCGCCACAAAGACAGTCCTGCTCCACTCTCACCAGCAGCAGAACATATCTTCAAAGCTATTACCGCAAAGAAAAAAGCAACACACCACTCCCGGGAGGGCTCGAACCTCCAACCTTTCGGGTAACAGCCGATCGCGCTAGCCAATTGCGCCACGGAGACATCCCTGCTCCACTCTCACCACCATCAGATCATATCTTCAAAGCTATCAGCCCAAAGGAAAAAAAGCGCCGCACCACCACCGGGTGGGCTCGAAACTCCAACCTTTCGGTTAACAGCCGATCGCGCTAGCCAATTGCGCCACGGAGACAGTCCTGCTCCATTCTCACCACCATCAGAACATATCTTCAAAGCTATCAGCCCACAGAATAAAAAGCGCCGCACAACCACCGGGTGGGCTCGAACCTCCAACGTTTCGGTTAACAGCCGATCGCGCTACCCAATCGCGCCACGGAGACAGTCCTGCTCCACTCTCACCACCATCAGAACATATCTTCAAAGCTATCAGCACAAAGATAAAAAAGCGCCGAACCACCACCGGGTGGGCTCGAACCTCCAACCTTTCGTTTAACAGCCAATCGCGCCAGCCAACGTCGCCACGGAGACAGTCATGCTCCACCCTCACCCCCATCAGAACATATCTTCAAAGCTATCAGCGCAAAGAAAAAAGCAACACACCTGTCCCAGGAGGGCTCGAAACTCCAACCTTTTGGTTAACAGCCGATCGCGCTAGCCAATTGCGCCACGGAGACAGTTCTGCTCCACTCTCACCACCATCAGAACATATCTTCAAAGCCATCAGCCCAAAGAAAAAAAAGCGCCGCACCACCACTGGGTGGGCTCGAACCTCCAACCTTTCGGTTAACAGCCGATCGCGCTAGCCAATTGCGCCACGGAGACAGTCGTTCTCCACTCTCACCATAATCAGAACATATCTTTAAAGCTATCAGCCCAAAAAAAAAGGCAACGCACCAGTCCCGGAGAGCTCGTACCTCCAACCTTTCGGTTACAGCCGATCGCGCTAGCAAACTGCGCCACGGAGACAGTCGTGCTCCACCCTCACCACCATCAGAACATATCTTCAAAGCTATCAGCGCAAAGAAAAACGCTACACACCACTCCCGGGAGGGCTCGAAACTCCAACCTTTCAGTTAACAGCCGATCGCGATAGCCAATTGCGCCACGGAGACAGTCCTGCTCTACTAACACCACCATCAAAACATATCTTCAAAGCTATCAGCCCAAAGAAAAAAAAGCGCCGCACCACCACCGGGTGGGCTCGAACCTCCAACCTTTCGGTTAACAGCCGATCGCGCTAGCCAATTGCCTCACGGAGGCAGTCGTGCTCCACTCTCACCACTGTCAGAACATTTCTTCAGAGCTATCACCCCAAAGAAAAAAAAGTGCCGCACCACCACCGCGTGGGCTCGAACCTCCAACCTTTCGGTTAACTGCCGGTCGCGCTAGCCGATTGCGCCACAAAGACAGTCCTGCTCCACTCTCACCAGCAGCAGAACATATCTTCAAAGCTATTACCGCAAAGAAAAAAGCAACACACCACTCCCGGGAGGGCTCGAACCTCCAACCTTTCGGGTAACAGCCGATCGCGCTAGCCAATTGCGCCACGGAGACATTCCTGCTCCACTCTCGCCACCAGCAGAACATATCTTCAAAGCTATTACCGCAAAAAAAAATTCAACACACCATTCTCGGGAGGGCTCGAAACTCCAAGCTTTCGGTTAACAGCCGATCGCGCTAGCGTATTGCGCCACGGAGACAGTCTTGCTCCACTCTCACCACCATCAGAACATATCTTCAAAGTTATCAGCGCAAAGAAAAAAAGCGCCGCACCACCACCGGGTGGTCTCGAACCTCCAACCTTTCGGTTAACAGCCAAACGCGCTAGCCAATCGCGCCACGGAGACAGTCCTGCTCCAGTCTCACCACCATCAGAACATATCTTCAAAGCTATCAGCACAAACAAAAAAGCGCCGAACCACCACCGGGTGGGCTCGAACCTCCAACATTTCGTTTAACAGCCAATCGCGCTAGCCAACTGCGCCACGGAGACAGTCATGCTCCACCCTCACCCCCATTAGAACATATCTTCAAAGCTATCAGCGCAAAGAAAAAAGCAACACACCTGTCCCAGGAGGGCTTGAAACTCCAACCTTTCGGTTAACAGCCGATCGCGCTAGCCAATAGCGCCACGGAGACAGTTCTGCTCCACTCTCACCACCATCAGAACATATCTTCAAAGCCATCAGCCCAAAGAAAAAAAAAGCGCCGCACCACCACTGGGTGGGCTCGAACCTCCAACCTTTCGGTTAACAGCCGGTCGCGCTAGCCAATGGCGCCACAAAGACAGTCCTGCTCCACTCTCACCACCAGCAGAACATATCTTCAAAGCTATTACCGCAAAGAAAAATGCAACACACCACTCTCAGGAGGGCTCGAAACTCCAACCTTTCGGTTAACAGCCGATCGCGATAGCGTATTGCGCCACGGAGACATTCGTGCTCCGCTCTCACCATCATTAGAACATATTTTCAAAGCTATCGGCGCAAAGAAAAAAGCAACACGCCACCCTCGGAAGGGCTCGAACCTCCAAATTTTCGGTTAACAGCCGATCACGCTAGCCAAATAATTGCGCCACGGAGACAGTCCTGCTCCACTCTCACCACCATCAGAACATATCGCCAAAGCTATCAGCCCAAAGAAAAAAAAGCGCCGCACCACCACCGAGTGGACTCGAACCTCCAAGCTTTCGGTTAACAGCTGATCGCGCTAGCCAATTACGCCACGGAGACAGCCGTGCTCCAATCTCACCACCATCAGAACATATCTTCAAAGCTATCAGCGCAAAGAAAAAAACAACACGCTACTCCCGGGAGGGCTCGAACCTCCAACTGTTCAGCCAATTGCGCCACGGGGACAGTCCTGCTCCACTCTCACCACCGTCAGAACATTTCTTCAGAGCTATCAGCCCAAAGAAAAAAAAAGCGCCGCACCACCGCCGGGTGGGCTCGAACCTCCAACCTTTCGGTTAACAGCCGATTGCGCTAGCCAATTGCCCCACGGAGACAGTCGTGCTCCACTCTCACTACCGTCAGAACATTTCTTCAGAGCTATCAGGCCAAAAAAAAAGCGCCGCACCACCACCGGGTGGGCTCGAACCTCCAACCTTTCGGTTAACAGCCGATTGCGCTAGCCAATTGCCCCACGGAGACAGTCGTGCTCCACTCTCACTACCGTCAGAAGATTTCTTCAGAGCTATCACCCCAAAGAAAAAAAAGCGCCGCCCCACCACCGGGTTGGCTCGAACCTCCAACCTTTCGGTTAACAGCCGATCGCGCTAGCCAATTGCGCCACGAAGACAGTCCTGCTCCACTCTCACCACCATCAGAACATATCTTCAAAGCTATTACCGCAAAGAAAAAAGCAACACACCGCTCCCGGGAGGGCTCGAAACTCCAACCATTCGGTTAACAGCCGATCGCACTAGCCCATTGCGCCACGGAGACAGTCTTGCTCCACTTTCACCACCATCAGAACATATCTTCCAAGCTATCAGCGCAAAAAAAGCGCCACACCACCACCAAGTGGGCTCGAACCTCCAACATTTCGGTTAACAGCCGATCGCGCTAGCCAATCGCGCCACGGAGACAGTCGTGCTCCACTCTCATCACCATAAGAACATATCTTCAAAGCTATCAGCGCAAAGAAAAAAACAACACACTACTCCCGGGTGGGCTCGAACCTCCAACCTTTCGGTTAACAGCCAATCGCGCCAGCCAATTGCGCCACGGAGACAGTCATGCCCCACTCTCACCACCATCAGAACATATCTTCAAAGCTATCAGCACAAAGAAAAAAAAAGCGCCGCACCACCACTGGGTGGGCTCGAACCTCCAACCTTTCGGTTAACACCCGATCCCGCTAGCCAATTACGCCACGGAGACAGTCGTGCTCCACTCTCATCACCATCAGAACTTATCTTCAAAGCTATCAGCGCAAAGAAAAAAGCAACACACTACTCCCGGGAGAGCTCGAACCTCCAACTGTTCAGCCAATTGCGCCACGGGAACAGTCCTGCTCTACTCTCACCACCGTCAGAACATTTCTTCAGAGCTATCAGCCGAAAGAAAAAAAAAGCGCCGCACCACCACCGGGTGGGCTCGAACCTCCAACTTTTCGGTTAACAGCCGATCGCGCTAGCCAATTGCCCCACGGAGACAGTCGTGCTCCACTCTCACCACCGTCAGAACATTTCTTCAGAGCTATCACCCCAAAGAAAAAAAAGGGCCGCACCACAACCGGGTGGGCTCGAACCTCCAACCTTTCGGTTAACAGCCTTCAGCGCTAGCCAATTGCGCCACTAAGATAGTCCTGCTCCACTCTCACCCCCATCAGAACATATCTTCAAAGCTATTACCGCAAAAAAAAAAGCAACACACCACTCCCGGGAGGGCTCGAACCTCCAACCTTTCGGGTAACAGCCGATCGCGCTAGCCAATTGCGCCACGGAGACAGTTCTGCTCCACTCTCACCACCATCAGAACATATCTTCAAAGCCATCAGCCCAAAGAAAAAAAAAGCGCCGCACCACCACCGCGTGGGCTCGAACCTCCAACCTTTCGGTTAACAGCCGGTCGCGCTAGCCGATTGCGCCACAAAGACAGTCCTGCTCCACTCTCACACCAAGCAGAACATATCTTCAGAGCTATTACCGTAAAGAAAAATGCAACACACCACTCTCGGGAGGGCTCGAAACTGCAACCTTTCGGTTAACAGCCGATCGCGCTAGCGTATTGCGCCACAGAGACAGTCTTGCTCCACTCTCACCACCATCAGAACATTTCTTCAGAGCTATCACCCCAAAGAAAAAAAAGTGCCGCACCACCACCGCGTGGGCTCGAACCTCCAACCTTTCGGTTAACAGCCGGTCGCGCTAGCCGATTGCGCCACAAAGACAGTCCTGCTCCACTCTCACCACCAGCAGAACATATCTTCAAAGCTATTACCGCAAAGAAAAAAGCAACACACCACTCCCGGGAGGGCTCGAACCTCCAACCTTTCGGTTAACAGCCGATCACGCTAGCCAATTGCGCCACGGAGACAGTCCTGCTCCACTCTCACCACCATCAGAACATATCGCCAAAGCTATCAGCCCAAAGAAAAAAAAGCGCCGCACCACCACCGGGTGGGCTCGAAACTCCAACCTTTCGGTTAACAGCCGATTGCGCTAGCCAATTGCCCCACGAAGACAGTCGTGCTCCACTCTCACTACCGTCAGAACATTTCTTCAGAGCTATCACCCCAAAGAAAAAAAAGCGCCGCCCCACCACCGGGTTGGCTCGAACCTCCAACCGTTCGGTTAACAGCCGATCGCGCTAGCCAATTGCGCCACGAAGACAGTCCTGCTCCACTCTCACCACCATCAGAACATATCTTCAAAGCTATTACCGCAAAGAAAAAAGCAACACACCGCTCCCGGGAGGGCTCGAAACTCCAACCTTTCGGTTAACAGCCGATCGCGCTAGCCCATTGCGCCACGGAGACAGTCTTGCTCCACTTTCACCACCATCAGAACATATCTTCCAAGCTATCAGCTCAAAAAAAGCGCCACACCACCACCAAGTGGGCTCGAACCTCCAACATTTCGGTTAACAGCCGATCGCGCTAGCCAATCGCGCCACGGAGACAGTCGTGCTCCACTCTCATCACCATAAGAACATATCTTCAAAGCTATCAGCGCAAAGAAAAAAACAACACACTACTCCCGGGTGGGCTCGAACCTCCAACCTTTCGGTTAACAGCCAATCGCGCCAGCCAATTGCGCCACGGAGACAGTCCTGCCCCACTCTCACCACCATCAGAACATATCTTCATAGCTATCAGCACAAAGAAAAAAAAAGCGCCGCACCACCACTGGGTGGGCTCGAACCTCCAACCTTTCGGTTAACACCCGATCCCGCTAGCCAATTGCGCCACGGAGACAGTCGTGCTCCACTCTCATCACCATCAGAACTTATCTTCAAAGCTATCAGCGCAAAGAAAAAAGCAACACACTACTCCCGGGAGAGCTCGAACCTCCAACTGTTCAGGCAATTGCGCCACGGGAACAGTCCTGCTCTACTCTCACCACCGTCAGAACATTTCTTCAGAGCTATCAGCCTAAAGAAAAAAAAAGCGCCGCACCACCACCGGGTGGGCTCGAACCTCCAACCTTTCGGTTAACAGCCTTCAGCGCTAGCCAATTGCGCCACGAAGATAGTCCTGCTCCACTCTCAACCCCATCAGAACATATCTTCAAAGCTATTACCGCAAAGAAAAAAGCAACACACCACTCCCGGGAGGGCTCGAACCTCCAACCTTTCGGGTAACAGCCGATCGCGCTAGCCAATTGCGCCACGGAGACATTCCTGCTCCACTCTCACCACCATCAGAACATATCTTCAAAGCTATCAGCCCAAAGGAAAAAAAGCGCCGCACCACCACCGGGTGGGCTCAAAACTCCAACCTTTCGGTTAACAGCCGATCGCGCTAGCCAATTGCGCCACGGAGACAGTTGTGCTCCACTCTCACCACCATCAGAACATATCTTCAAAGCCATCAGCCCAAAGAAAAAAAAGCGCCGCACAACCACCGCGTGGGCTCGAACCTCCAACCTTTCGGTTAACAGCCGGTTGCGCTAGCCAATTGCGCCACAAAGACAGTCCTGCTCCACTCTCACACCAAGCAGAACATATCTTCAGAGCTATTACCGCAAAGAAAAATGCAACACACCACTCTCGGGAGGGCTCGAAACTGCAACCTTTCGGTTAACAGCCGATCGCGCTAGCGTATTGCGCCACAGAGACAGTCTTGCTCCACTCTCACCACCATCAGAACATTTCTTCAGAGCTATCACCCCAAAGAAAAAAAAGTGCCGCACCACCGCCGCGTGGGCTCGAACCTCCAACCTTTCGGTTAACAGCCGGTCGCGCTAGCCGATTGCGCCACAAAGACAGTCCTGCTCCACTCTCACCACCAGCAGAACATATCTTCAAAGCTATTACCGCAAAGAAAAAAGCAACACACCACTCCCGGGAGGGCTCGAACCTCCAACCTTTCGGGTAACAGCCGATCGTGCTAGCCAATTGCGCCACGGAGACATTCCTGCTCCATTCTCACCACCATCAGAACATATCTTCAAAGCTATCAGCCCACAGAATAAAAAGCGCCGCACAACCACCGGGTGGGCTCGAACCTCCAACGTTTCGGTTAACAGCCGATCGCGCTACCCAATCGCGCCACGGAGACAGTCCTGCTCCACTCTCACCACCATCAGAACATATCTTCAAAGCTATCAGCACAAAGATAAAAAAGCGCCAAACCACCACCGGGTGGGCTCGAACCTCCAACCTTTCGTTTAACAGTCAATCGCGCTAGCCAACTGCGCCACGGAGACAGTCATGCTCCACCCTCACCCCCATCAGAACATAACTTCAAAGCTATCAGCGCAAAGAAAAAAGCAACACACCTGTCCCAGGAGGGCTCGAAACTCCAACCTTTTGGTTAACAGCTGATCGCGCTAGCCAATTGCGCCACGGAGACAGTTCTGCTCCACTCTCACCACCATCAGAACATATCTTCAAAGCCATCAGCCCAAAGAAAAAAAGCGCCGCACCACCACTGGGTGGGCTCGAACCTCCAACCTTTCGGTTAACAGCCGATCGCGCTAGCCAATTGCGCCACGGAGACAGTCGTTCTCCACTCTCACCATAATCAGAACATATCTTTAAAGCTATCAGCCCAAAGAAAAAAAGCAACGCACCAGTCCCGGAGAGCTCGTACCTTTAACCTTTCGGTTACAGCCGATCGCGCTAGCAAACTGCGCCACTGAGACAGTCGTGCTCCACCCTCACCACCATCAGAACATATCTTCAAAGCTATCAGCGCAAAGAAAAACGCTACACACCACTCCCGGGAGGGCTCGAAACTCCAACCTTTCAGTTAACAGCCGATCGCGATAGCCAATTGCGCCACGGAGACAGTCCTGCTCTACTAACACCACCATCAAAACATATCTTCAAAGCTATCAGCCCAAAGAAAAAAAAGCGCCGCACCACCACCGGGTGGGCTCGAACCTCCAACGTTTCGGTTGACAGCCGATCACGCTATCCAATCGCGCCACGGAGACAGTCCTACTCTCACCACCGTCAGAACATTACTTCAGAGCTATCAGCCCAAAGAAAAAAAAGCGCCGCACCACCACCGGGTGGGCTCGAACATCCAACCTTTCGGTTAACAGCCGATCGCGCTAGCCAATTGCCCCACGGAGGCAGTCGAGCTCCACTCTCACCACTGTCAGAACATTTCTTCAGAGCTATCACCCCAAAGAAAAAACAGTGCCGCACCACCACCGCGTGGGCTCGAACCTCCAACCTTTCGGTTAACAGCCGGTCGCGCTAGCCGATTGCGCTGCAAAGACAGTCCTGCTCCACTCTCACCACCAGCAGAACATATCTTCAAAGCTATTACCGCAAAAAAAAATTCAACACACCATTCTCGGGAGGGCTCGAAACTCCAAGCTTTCGGTTAACAGCCGATCGCGCTAGCGTATTGCGCCACGGAGACAGTCTTGCTCCACTCTCACCACCATCAGAACATATCTTCAAAGCTATCAGCGCAAAAAAAAAAAGCGCCGCACCACCACCGGGTGGGCTCGAACCTCCAACCTTTCGGTTAACAGCCAAACGCGCTAGCCAATTGCGCCACGGAGACAGTCCTGCTCCAGTCTCACCACCATCAGAACATATCTTCAAAGCCATCAGCCCAAAGAAAAAAAAAAGCGCCGCACCACCACCGCGTGGGCTCGAACCTCCAACCTTTCGGTTAACAGCCGGTCGCGCTAGCCAATTGCGCCACAAAGACAGTCCTGCTCCACTCTCACACCAAGCAGAACATATCTTCAGAGCTATTACCGTAAAGAAAAATGCAACACACCACTCTCGGGAGGGCTCGAAACTGCAACCTTTCGGTTAACAGCCGATCGCGCTAGCGTATTGCGCCACAGAGACAGTCTTGCTCCACTCTCACCACCATCAGAACATTTCTTCAGAGCTATCACCCCAAAGAAAAAAAAGTGCCGCACCACCACCACGTGGGCTCGAACCTCCAACCTTTCGGTTAACAGCCGGTCGCGCTAGCCGATTGCGCCACAAAGACAGTCCTGCTCCACTCTCACCACCAGCAGAACATATCTTCAAAGCTATTACCGCAAAGAAAAAAGCAACACACCACTCCCGGGAGGGCTCGAACCTCCAACCTTTCGGTTAACAGCCGATCACGCTAGCCAATTGCGCCACGGAGACAGTCCTGCTCCACTCTCACCACCATCAGAACATATCGCCAAAGCTATCAGCCCAAAGAAAAAAAAGCGCCGCACCACCACCGAGTGGACTCGAACCTCCAACCTTTCGGTTAACAGCTGATCGCGCTAGCCAATTACGCCACGGAGACAGCCGTGCTCCAATCTCACCACCATCAGAACATATCTTCAAAGCTCTCAGCGCAAAGAAAAAAACAACACGCTACTCCCGGGAGGGCTCGAACCTCCAACTGTTCAGCCATTTGCGCCACGGGGACAGTCCTGCTCCACTCTCACCACCGTCAGAACATTTCTTCAGAGCTATCAGCCCAAAGAAAAAAAAAGCGCCGCACCACCACCGGGTGGGCTCGAACCTCCAACCTTTCGGTTAACAGCCGATTGCGCTAGCCAATTGCCCCACGGAGACAGTCGTGCTCCACTCTCACTACCGTCAGAACATTTCTTCAGAGCTATCAGCCCAAAGAAAAAAAGCGCCGCACCACCACCGGGTGGGCTCGAACCTCCAACCTTTCGGTTAACAGCCTTCAGCGCTAGCCAATTGCGCCACTAAGATAGTCCTGCTCCACTGTCACCCCCATCAGAACATATCTTCAAAGCTATTACCGCAAAGAAAAAAGCAACACACCACTCCCGGGAGGGCTCGAACCTCCAACCTTTCGGGTAGCAGCCGATCGCGCTAGCCAATTGCGCCACGGAGACATTCCTGCTCCACTCTCACCACCATCAGAACATATCTTCAAAGCTATCAGCCCAAAGGAAAAAAAGCGCCGCACCACCACCGGGTGGGCTCAAAACTCGTACTTTTCGGTTAACAGCCGATCGCGCTAGCCAATTGCGCCACGGAGACAGTTCTGCTCCACTCTCACCACCATCAGAACATATCTTCAAAGCCATCAGCCCAAAGAAAAAAAAAGCGCCGCACCACCACCGCGTGGGCTCGAACCTCCAACCTTTCGGTTAACAGCCGGTCGCGCTAGCCAATTGCGCCAAAAAGACAGTCCTGCTCCACTCTCACACCAAGCAGAACATATCTTCAGAGCTATTACCGCAAAGAAAAATGCAACACACCACTCTCGGGAGGGCTCGAAACTGCAACCTTTCGGTTAACAGCCGATCGCGCTAGCGTATTGCGCCACAGAGACAGTCTTGCTCCACTCTCACCACCATCAGAACATTTCTTCAGAGCTATCACCCCAAAGAAAAAAAAGTGCCGCACCACCACCGCGTGGGCTCGAACCTCCAACCTTTCGGTTAACAGCCGGTCGCGCTAGCCGATTGCGCCACAAAGACAGTCCTGCTCCACTCTCACCACCAGCAGAACATATCTTCAAAGTTATTACCGCAAAGAAAAAAGCAACACACCACTCCCGGGAGGGCTCGAACCTCCAACCTTTCGGGTAACAGCCGATCGCGCTAGCCAATTGCGCCACAGAGACATTCCTGCTCCACTCTCACCACCATCAGAACATATCTTGAAAGCTATCAGCCGAAAGGACAAAAAGCGCCGCACCACCACCGGGCGGGCTCGAAACTCCAACCTTTCGGTTAACAGCCGATTGCGCTAGCCAATTGCCCCACAAAGACAGTCGTGCTCCACTCTCACTACCGTCAGAACATTTCTTCAGAGCTATCACCCCAAAGAAAAAAAAGCGCCGCCCCACCACCGGGTTGGCTCGAACCGCCAACCTTTCGGTTAACAGCCGATCGCGCTAGCCAATTGCGCCACGAAGACAGTCCTGCTCCACTCTCACCGCCATCAGAACATATCTTCAAAGCTATTACCGCAAAGAAAAAAGCAACACACCGCTCCCGGGAGGGCTCGAAACTCCAACCTTTCGGTTAACAGCCGATCGCGCTAGCCCATTGCGCCACGGAGACAGTCTTGCTCCACTTTCACCACCATCAGAACATATCTTCCAAGCTATCAGCTCAAAAAAAGCGCCACACCACCACCAAGTGGGCTCGAACCTCCAACATTTCGGTTAACAGCCGATCGCGCTAGCCAATCGCGCCACGGAGACAGTCCTGCTCCACTCTCATCACCATAAGAACATATCTTCAAAGCTATCAGCGCAAAGAAAAAAACAACACACTACTCCCGGGTGGGCTCGAACCTCCAACCTTTCGGTTAACAGCCAATCGCGCCAGCCAATTGCGCCACGGAGACAGTCCTGCCCCACTCTCACCACCATCAGAACATATCTTCATAGCTATCAGCACAAAGAAAAAAAAAGCGCCGCACCACCACTGGGTGGGCTCGAACCTCCAACCTTTCGGTTAACACCCGATCCCGCTAGCCAATTGCGCCACGGAGACAGTCGTGCTCCACTCTCATCACCATCAGAACTTATCTTCAAAGCTATCAGCGCAAAGAAAAAAGCAACACACTACTCCCGGGAGAGCTCGAACCTCCAACTATTCAGCCAATTGCGCCACGGGAACAGTCCTGCTCTACTCTCACCACCGTCAGAACATTTCTTCAGAGCTATCAGCCGAAAGAAAAAAAAGCGCCGCACCACCACCGGGTGCGCTCGAACCTCCAACCTTTGGGTTAACAACCGATCGCGCTAGCCAATTGCCCCACGGAGACAGTCGTGCTCCACTCTCACCACCGTCAGAACATTTCTTCAGAGCTATCACCCCAAAGAAAAAAAAAGCGCCGCACCACAACCGGGTGGGCTCGAACCTCCAACCTTTCGGTTAACAGCCTTCAGCGCTAGCCAATTGCGCCACGAAGATAGTCCTGCTCCACTCTCAACCCCATCAGAACATATCTTCAAAGCTATTACCGCAAAGAAAAAAGCAACACACCACTCCCGGGAGGGCTCGAACCTCCAACCTTTCGGGTAACAGCCGATCGCGCTAGCCAATTGCGCCACGGAGACATTCCTGCTCCACTCTCACCACCATCAGAACATATCTTCAAAGCTATCAGCCCAAAGGAAAAAAAGCGCCGCACGACCACCGGGTGGGCTCGAAACTCCAACCTTTCGGTTAACAGCCGATTGCGCTAGCCAATTGCCCCACGAAGACAGTCGTGCTCCACTCTCACTACCGTCAGAACATTTCTTCAGAGCTATCACCCCAAAGAAAAAAAAGCGCCGCCCCACCACCGGGTTGGCTCGAACCTCCAACCTTTCGGTTAACAGCCGATCGCGCTAGCCAAATGCGCCACGAAGACAGCCCTGCTCCACTCTCACCACCATCAGAACATATCTTCAAAGCTATTACCGCAAAGAAAAAAGCAACACACCGCTCCCGGGAGGGCTCGAAACTCCAACCTTTCGGTTAACAGCCGATCGCGCTAGCCCATTGCGCCACGGAGACAGTCTTGCTCCACTTTCACCACCATCAGAACATATCTTCCAAGCTATCAGCTCAAAAAAAGCGCCACACCACCACCAAGTGGGCTCGAACCTCCAACATTTCGGTTAACAGCCGATCGCGCTAGCCAATCGCGCCATGGAGACAGTCGTGCTCCACTCTCATCACCATAAGAACATATCTTCAAAGCTATCAGCGCAAAGAAAAAAACAACACACTACTCCCGGGTGGGCTCGAACCTCCAACCTTTCAATTAACAGCCAATCGCGCCAGCCAATTGCGCCACGGAGACAGTCCTGCCCCACTCTCACCACCATCAGAACATATCTTCATAGCTATCAGCACAAAGAAAAAAAAAGCGCCGCACCACCACTGGGTGGGCTCGAACCTCCAACCTTTCGGTTAACACCCGATCCCGCTAGCCAATTGCGCCACGGAGACAGTCGTGCTCCACTCTCATCACCATCAGAACTTATCTTCAAAGCTATCAGCGCAAAGAAAAAAGCAACACACTACTCCCGGGAGAGCTCGAACCTCCAACTTTTCAGCCAATTGCGCCACGGGAACAGTCCTGCTCTACTCTCACCACCGTCAGAACATTTCTTCAGAGCTATCAGCCGAAAGAAAAAAAAGCGCCGCACCACCACCGGGTGGGCTCGAACCTCCAACCTTTCAGTTAACAACCGATCGCGCTAGCCAATTGCCCCACGGAGACAGTCGTGCTCCACCCTCACCACCGTCAGAACATTTCTTCAGAGCTATCGCCCCAAAGAAAAAAAAAGCGCCGCACCACAACCGGGTGGGCTCGAACCTCCAACCTTTCGGTTAACAGCCGATCGCGCTAGCCAATTGCGCCACGGAGACAGTTGTGCTCCACTCTCACCACCATCATAACATATCTTCAAAGCCATCAGCCCAAAGAAAAAAAAAGCGCCGCACCACCACCGCGTGGGCTCGAACCTCCAACCTTTCGGTTAACAGCCGGTTGCGCTAGCCAATTGCGCCACAAAGACAGTCCTGCTCCACTCTCACACCAAGCAGAACATATCTTCAGAGCTACTACCGCAAAGAAAAATGCAACACACCACTCTCGGGAGGGCTCGAAACTGCAACCTTTCGGTTAACAGCCGATCGCGCTAGCGTATTGCGCCACAGAGACAGTCTTGCTCCACTCTCACCACCATCAGAACATTTCTTCAGAGCTATCACCCCAAAGAAAAAAAAGTGCCGCACCACCACCGCGTGGGCTCGAACCTCCAACCTTTCGGTTAACAGCCGGTCGCGCTAGCCGACTGCGCCACAAAGACAGTCCTGCTCCACTCTCACCACCAGCAGAACATATCTTCAAAGCTATTACCGCAAAGAAAAAAGCAACACACCACTCCCGGGAGGGCTCGAACCTCCAACCTTTCGGGTAACAGCCGATCGCGCTAGCCAATTGCGCCACGGAGACATTCCTGCTCCATTCTCACCACCATCAGAACATATCTTCAAAGCTATCAGCCCACAGAATAAAAAGCGCCGCACAACCACCGGGTGGGCTCGAACCTCCAACGTTTCGGTTAACAGCCGAATGCGCTACCCAATCGCGCCACGGAGACAGTCCTGCTCCACTCTCACCACCATCAGAACATATCTTCAAAGCTATCAGCACAAAGATAAAAAAAGCGCCGAACCACCACCGGGTGGGCTCGAACCTCCAACCTTTTGTTTAACAGCCAATCGCGCTAGCCAACTGCGCCACGGAGACAGTCATGCTCCACCCTCACCCCCATCAGAACATATCTTCAAAGCTATCACCGCAAAGAAAAAAGCAACACACCTGTCCCAGGAGGGCTCGAAACTCCAACCTTTTGGTTCACAGCCGATCGCGCTAGCCAATTGCGCCACGGAGAAAGTTCTGCTCCACTCTCACCACCATCAGAACATATCTTCAAAGCCATCAGCCCAAAGAAAAAAAAGCGCCGCACCACTCCTGGGAGGGCTCGAAACTCCAACCTTTCAGTTAACAGCCGATCGCGATAGCCAATTTCGCCACGGAGACAGTCCTGCTCTACTAACACCACCATCAAAACATATCTTCAAAGCTATCAGCCCAAAGAAAAAAAAGCGCCGCACCACCACCGGGTGGGCTCGAACCTCCAACGTTTCGGTTAACAGCCGATCACGCTATCCAATCGCGCCACGGAGACAGTCCTACTCTCACCACCGTCAGAACATTTCTTCAGAGCTATCAGCCCAAAGAAAAAAAAGCGCCGCACCACCACCGGGTGGGCTCGAACCTCCAACCTTTCGGTTAACAGCCGATCGCGCTAGCCAATTGCCCCACGGAGGCAGTCGTGCTCCACTCTCACCACTGTCAGAACATTTCTTCAGAGCTATCACCCCAAAGAAAAAAAAGTGCCGCACCACCACCGCGTGGGCTCGAACCTCCAACCTTTCGGTTAACAGCCGGTCGCGCTAGCCGATTGCGCCGCAAAGACAGTCCTGCTCCACTCTCACCACCAGCAGAACATATCTTCAAAGCTATTACCACAAAAAAAAATTCAACACACCATTCTCGGGAGGGCTCGAAACTCCAAGCTTTCGGTTAACAGCCGATCGCGCTAGCAAATTGCGCCAAGGAGACAGTCCTGCTCTACTCTCACCACCATCAGAACATATCTTCAAACCTATTACCACAAAGAAAACAAAGCGCCGCACCACCACCGGGTGGGCTTGAACCTCCAACCTTTCGGTTAACAGCCGATCGAGCTAGCCAATTGCGCCACGGAGACAGTCCTGCTCCACTCTCACCACCATCAGAACATATCTTAAAAGCTATCAGTGCAAAGAAAAAAGCAACACATCACTCCCGGGAGGGCTCGAAACTCCAACCCTTCGGTTAACAGCCGATCGCGCAAGCCAATTGCGCCACGGAGACAGTCCTGCGCCACTCTCACCACCATCAGAACATATCTTCAAAGCTATCAGCACAAAGAAAAAAAAAGCACCGCACCGCCACCGGGTGGGCTCGAACCTCCAACCTTTCGGTTAGCAGCCAATCGCACTAGCCAATTGCGCCACGGAGACAGTCCTGCTTCACTCTCACCACCATCAGAACATATCTTCAAAGCTATAAGCCCAAAGAAAAAAAAGCGCCGAACCACCACCGGGTGGGCTCGAACCTCCAACCTTTCGGTTAACGGCCGATCGCGCTAGCCAATTGCGCCACGGAGACAATCGTGCTCCACGCTCACCACCATCAGAACATATCTTCAAAGCTATCAGCGCAAAGAAAAAAGCAACACACCCCACCCGGGAGGGCTCGAACCTCCAACCTTTCGGTTAACAGCCGATCGCGCTAGCCAATTGTGCCACGGAGACAGTCCTGCTTCACTCTCACCACCATCAGAACATATCATCAAAGCTATCAGCCCACAGAAAAAAAGCGCCGCACCACCACCAGGTGGGCTCAAACCTCCAACCTTTCGGTTAACAGCCGATCGCGCTAGCCTATTGCGCCACGGAGACACTCGTGCTCCTCTCTCACCACCGTAAGAACATACGTTCACAGCTATCAGCGCAAAGAAAAAAGCAACACACCCCTCCCGGGAGAGCTCGAACCTCCCACTTTTCGGTTAACAGCCGATCGCGCTAGCCAATTGTGCCACGGAGACAGTCCTGCTCCCCTCTCACCACCGTCAGAATATTTCTTCAGAGCTATCAGCCCAAAAAAAAGCGCCGCACCACCACCGGGTGGACTCGAACCTCCAACCTTTCGGTTAACAGCCGACCGCGCTAGCCAATTGCCCCACGGAAACAGTTCTGCTCCACTCTCACCGCCGTCAGAACATTTATTCAGAGCTATCACCCCAAAGAAAAAAAAGCGCCGCACCACCACCGGGTGGCCTCAAACCTCCAATCTTTTGGTTAACAGCCGATCGCGCTAGCCAATTGCGCCCCGGAGACAGTCCTGCTCCACTCTCACCACCATCAGAACATAACTTCAAAGCTATCAGCGCAAAGAAAAAAGCAACACACCACTCCCGGGAGGGCTCGAAACTCCAACGTTTCGGTTAACAGCCGATCGCGCTAGCCCTTTGCGCCACGGAGACAGTCTTGCTCCACTCTCACCACCATCAGAACATATCTTCAAAGCTATCAGCGCAAAGAAAAAAAAGCGCCGCACCACCACCGGGTGGGCTCAAACCTCCAACTTTTCGGTTAACAACGAAATCGCGCTAGCCAATTGCGCCACGGAGAGAGTCCTGCTCCACTTTCACCACCGTCAGAAATTATCTTCAAAGCTATCAGCCCAAAGAAAAAAAAGCGCCGCACCACCACCGGGTGGGCTCAAACCTCCAACCTTTCGGTTAACAGCCGATCGCGCTAGCCAATTGCGCCACGGAGACAGTCGTGCTCCACTCTCACCACCGTAAGAACATACCTTCAAAGCTATCAGCGCAAAGAAAAAAGCAACATACCACTCCCGGGAGGGCTCGAAACTCCAACCTTCCTGTTAACAGCCGATCGCACTAGCCCATTGCGTCACGGAGACAGTCTTGCTCTACTCTCACCACCATCAGAACATATCTTCCAAGCTATCAGCACGAAGAAAAAAAAGCGCCGCACCACCACCTGGTGAGCTGAACCCTCAACATTTCGGTAAACAGCCGATCGCGCAAGCCAATTGCGCCACGGAGACAGTCCAGCTCCACTCTCACCACCATCAGAACATATCTTCAAAGCTATCAGCCCAAAGAAAAAAAAGCGCCACACCACCACCGGGTGGGCTCAAACCTCCGACTTTTTGGTTAACAGCCGATCGCGCTAGCCAATTGCGCCACGGAGACAGTCCTGCTCCACTCTCACCACCATCAGAACTTATTTTCAAAGCTATCAGCCCAAAGAAAAAAAAGCACCGCACCACCACCGGGTTGGCTCGAACCTCCAACCTTTCGGTTAACAGCCAATCGCGCTAGCCAATTGCGCCACGGAGACAGTCCTGCTCCACTCTCACCACCATGAGAACATATCTTCAAAGCTATCAGCACAAAGAAAAAAAAGCGCCGCACCACCACCGGGTTGGCTCGAACCTCCAAACTTTCGGTTAACAGCCGATCGCGCTAGCCAATTGCGCCACGGAGACAGTCCTGCTCTACTCTCACCACCATCAGAACATATCTTCAAAGCTATCCGCCCAAAGAAAAAAGAGCGCCGCACCACCACCGCGTGGGCTCGAAACTCCAACCTTTTGGTTAACAGCCGATCGCGCTAGCCAATTGCGCCACGGAGACAGTCGTGCTCTACTCTCACCACCATCAGAACATATCTTCAAAGCTATCAGCGCAAAGAAAAGAAGCAACACACCACTCCCGGGAGGGCTCGAAACTCCAACGTTTCGGTTAACAGCCGATCGCGCTAGCCAATTGCCCCACGGAGACAGTCGTGCTCCACTCTCACCACCGTCAGAACATTTCTTCAGAGCTATCACCCCAAAGAAAAAAAAGCGCCGCACCACCACCGGTTGGGCTCGAACCTCCAACCTTTCGGTTAACAGCCGATCGCGCAAGCCAATTGCGCTACGGAGACAGTCCTGCTCCACTCTCACCACCATCAGAACATATCTTCAAAGCTATCAGCCCAAAGAAAAAAAAAGCACCGCACCACCACAGGGTGGGCTCGAACCTCCAACCTTTCGGTTAACAGCCAATCGCGCTAGCCAATTGCGCCACGGAGACAGTCCTGCTCCACTCTCACCACCATCAGAACATATCTTCAAAGCTATCAGCACAAAGAAAAATCAGCGCCACACCATCACCGGGTGGGCTCGAACCTCCAACCTTTCGGTTAACAGTCGATCGCGCTAGCCGACTGCGCCACGTAGACAGTCGTGCTCCACTCTCACCACCGTCAGACCATTTCTTCAGAGCTATCGCCCCAAAGAAAAAAAAAGCACCGCACCACCACCGCGTGGGCTCGAACCTCGAACCTTTTGGTTAACAGCCGATCACGCTTGCCAATTTCGCCACGGAGACAGTCCTGCTCCACTCTCACCACCGTCAAAACATATCTTCAAAGCTATCAGCCCAAAGAAAAAAAGCGCCGCACCACCACCGGGTGGGCTCGAAACTCCAACCTTTCGGTTAACAGCCGATCGCGCTAGCCAATTGCCCCACGGAGACAGTCTTGCTCTACTCTCACCACCATCAGAACATATATTCAAAGCTATCAGCGCAAAGAAAAAAGAAACACACCCCACCCGGGAGGGCTCGAACCTCCAACTTTTCGGTTAACAGCCGATCGCGCTAGCCAATGGCGCCACGGGGACAGTCCTGCTCCACTCTCACCACCATCAGAACATATCATCAAAGCTATCAGCCCACAGAAAAAAAAGCGCCGCACCACCACCGGGTGGGCTCAAACCTCCAACCTTTCGGTTAACAGCCGATCGCGCTAGCCTATTGCGCCACGGAGACAGTCGTGCTCTACTCTCACCACCATAAGAACATACGTTCAAAGCTATCAGCGCAAAGAAAAAAGCAACACACCCCTTCCGGGAGAGCTCGAACCTCCCACTTTTCGGTTAACAGCCGATCGCGCTAGCCAATTGTGCCACGGAGACAGTCCTGCTCCACTCTCACCACCGTCAGAACATTTCTTCAGAGCTATCAGCCCAAAGAAAAAAAAGCGCCGCACCACCACCGGGTGGTCTCGAACCTCCAACCTTTCGGTTAACAGCCGACCGCGCTAGCCAATTGCCCCACGGAGACAGTTGTGCTCCACTCTCACCGCCGTCAGAACATTTATTCAGAGCTATCACCCTAAAGAAAAAAAAGCGCCGCACCACCACCGGGTGGGCTCGAACCTCCAAACTTTCGGTTAACAGCCGATCGCGCTAGCCAATTGCCCCACGGAGACAGTCCTGCTCCACTCTCACCACCGTCAAAACATATCTTCAAAGCTATCAGCCCAAAGAAAAAAAGCGCCGCACCACCACCGGGTGGGCTCGAACCTCCAACCTTTCGGTTAACACCCGATCCCGCTAGCCAATTGCGCCACGGAGACAGTCGTGCTCCACTCTCATCACCATCAGAACTTATCTTCAAAGCTATCAGCGCAAAGAAAAAAGCAACACACTACTCCTGGGAGAGCTCGAACCTCCAACTGTTCAGCCAATTGCGCCACGGGAACAGTCCTGCTCTACTCTCACAACCGTCAGAACATTTCTTCAGAGCTATCAGCCGAAAGAAAAAAAAGCGCCGCACCACCACCGGGTGGGCTCGAACCTCCAACCTTTCGGTTAACCGCCGATCGCGCTAGCCAATTGCCCCACGGAGACAGTCGTGCTCCACTCTCACCACCGTCAGAACATTTCTTCAGAGCTATCACCCCAAAGAAAAAAAAGCGCCGCACCACAACCGGGTGGGCTCGAACCTCCAACCTTTCGGTTAACAGCCGGTCGCGCTAGCCAATTGCGCCACAAAGACAGTCCTGCTCCACTCTCACACCAAGCAGAACATATCTTCAGAGCTATTACCGCAAAGAAAAATGCAACACACCACTCTCGGGAGGGCTCGAAACTGCAACCTTTCGGTTAACAGCCGATCGCGCTAGCGTATTGCGCCACAGAGACAGTCTTGCTCCACTCTCACCACCATCAGAACATTTCTTCAGAGCTATCACCCCAAAGAAAAAAAAGTGCCGCACCACCACCGGGTTGGCTCGAACCTCCAACCTTTCGGTTAATAGCCGATCGCGCTAGCCAATTGCGCCACGGAGACATTCCTGCTCCACTCTCACCACCATCAGAACATATCTTCAAAGCTATCAGCCCAAAGGAAAAAAAGCGCCGCACCACCACTGGGTGGGCTCGAACCTCCAACCTTTCGGTTAACACCCGATCCCGCTAGCCAATTGCGCCACGGAGACAGTCGTGCTCCACTCTCATCACCATAAGAACATATCTTCAAAGCTATCAGCGCAAAGAAAAAAACAACACACTACTCCCGGGTGGGCTCGAACCTCCAACCTTTCGGTTAACAGCCAATCGCGCCAGCCAATTGCACCACGGAGACAGTCCTGCCCCACTCTCACCACCATCAGAACATATCTTCAAAGCTATCAGCACAAAGAAATAAAAAAGCGCCGCACCACCACTGGGTGGGCTCGAACCTCCAACCTTTCGGTTAACACCCGATCCCGCTAGCCAATTGCGCCACGGAGACAGTCGTGCTCCACTCTCATCACCATCAGAACTTATCTTCAAAGCTATCAGCGCAAAGAAAAAAGCAACACACTACTCCTGGGAGAGCTCGAACCTCCAACTGTTCAGCCAATTGCGCCACGGGAACAGTCCTGCTCTACTCTCACAACCGTCAGAACATTTCTTCAGAGCTATCAGCCGAAAGAAAAAAAAGCGCCGCACCACCACCGGGTGGGCTCGAACCTCCCACCTTTCGGTTAACAGCCGATCGCGCTAGCCAATTGCCCCACGGAGACAGTCGTGCTCCACTCTCACCACCGTCAGAACATTTCTTCAGAGCTATCACCCCAAAGAAAAAAAAGCGCCGCACCACAACCGGGTGGGCTCGAACCTCCAACCTTTCGGTTAACAGCCGGTCGCGCTAGCCAATTGCGCCACAAAGACAGTCCTGCTCCACTCTCACACCAAGCAGAACATATCTTCAGAGCTATTACCGCAAAGAAAAATGCAACACACCACTCTCGGGAGGGCTCGAAACTGCAACCTTTCGGTTAACAGCCGATCGCGCTAGCGTATTGCGCCACAGAGACAGTCTTGCTCCACTCTCACCACCATCAGAACATTTCTTCAGAGCTATCACCCCAAAGAAAAAAAAGTGCCGCACCACCACCGGGTTGGCTCGAACCTCCAACCTTTCGGGTAATAGCCGATCGCGCTAGCCAATTGCGCCACGGAGACATTCCTGCTCCACTCTCACCACTATCAGAACATATCTTCAAAGCTATCAGCCCAAAGGAAAAAAAGCGCCGCACCACCACCGGGTGGGCTCGAAACTCCAACCTTTCGGTTAACAGCCGATTGCGCTAGCCAATTGCCCCACGGAGACAGTCGTGCTCCACTCTCACTACCGTCAGAACATTTCTTCAGAGCTATCACCCCAAAGAAAAAAAGCGCCGCCCCACCACCGGGTTGGCTCGAACCTCCAACCTTTCGGTTAACAGCCGATCGCGCTAGCCAATTGCGCCACGAAGACAGTCCTGCTCCACTCTCACCACCATCAGAACATATCTTCAAAGCTATTACCACAAAGAAAAAAGCAACACACCGCTCCCGGGAGGGCTCGAAACTCCAACCTTTCGGTTAACAGCCGATCGCGCTAGCCCATTGCGCCACGGAGACAGTCTTGCTCCACTTTCACCACCATCAGAACATATCTTTCAAGCTATCAGCGCAAAAAAAGCGCCACACCACCACCAAGTGGGCTCGAACCTCCAACATTTCGGTTAACAGCCGATCGCGCTAGCCAATCGCGCCACGGAGACAGTCGTGCTCCACTCTCATCACCATAAGAACATATCTTCAAAGCTATCAGCGCAAAGAAAAAAACAACACACTACTCCCGGGTTGGCTCGAACCTCCAACCTTTCGGTTAACAGCCAATCGCGCCAGCCAATTGCGCCACGGAGACATTCCTGCTCCACTCTCACCACCATCAGAACATATCTTCAAAGCTATCAGCCCAAAGGAAAAAAAGCGCCGCACCACCACCGGGTGGGCTCAAAACTCCAACCTTTCGGTTAACAGCCGATCGCGCTAGCCAATTGCGCCACGGAGACAGTTGTGCTCCACTCTCACCACCATCAGAACATATCTTCAAAGCCATCAGCCCAAAGAAAAAAAAAGCGCCGCACCACCACCACGTGGGCTCGAACCTCCAACCTTTCGGTTAACAGCCGGTCGCGCTATCCAATTGCGCCACAAAGACAGTCCTGCTCCACTCTCACACCAAGCAGAACATATCTTCAGAGCTATTACCGCAAAGAAAAATGCAACACACCACTCTCGGGAGTGCTCGAAACTGCAACCTTTCGGTTAACAGCCGATCGCGCTAGCGTATTGCGCCACAGAGACAGTCTTGCTCCACTCTCACCACCATCAGAACATTTCTTCAGAGCTATCACCCCAAAGAAAAAAAAGTGCCGCACCACCACCGCGTGGGCTCGAACCTCCAAACTTTCGGTTAACAGCCGGTCGCGCTAGCCGATTGCGCCACAAAGACAGTCCTGCTCCACTCTCACCAGCAGCAGAACATATCTTCAAAGCTATTACCGCAAAGAAAAAAGCAACACACCACTCCCGGGAGGGCTCGAACCTCCAACCTTTCGGGTAACAGCCGATCGCGCTAGCCAATTGCGCCACGGAGACATCCCTGCTCCACTCTCACCACCATCAGATCATATCTTCAAAGCTATCAGCCCAAAGGAAAAAAAGCGCCGCACCACCACCGGGTGGGCTCGAAACTCCAACCTTTCGGTTAACAGCCGATCGCGCTAGCCAATTGCGCCACGGAGACAGTCCTGCTCCATTCTCACCACCATCAGAACATATCTTCAAAGCTATCAGCCCACAGAATAAAAAGCGCCGCACAACCACCGGGTGGGCTCGAACCTCCAACGTTTCGGTTAACAGCCGATCGCGCTACCCAATCGCGCCACGGAGACAGTCCTGCTCCACTCTCACCACCATCAGAACATATCTTCAAAGCTATCAGCACAAAGATAAAAAAGCGCCGAACCACCACCGGGTGGGCTCGAACCTCCAACCTTTCGTTTAACAGCCAATCGCGCCAGCCAACGTCGCCACGGAGACAGTCATGCTCCACCCTCACCCCCATCAGAACATATCTTCAAAGCTATCAGCGCAAAGAAAAAAGCAACACACCTGTCCCAGGAGGGCTCGAAACTCCAACCTTTTGGTTAACAGCCGATCGCGCTAGCCAATTGCGCCACGGAGACAGTTCTGCTCCACTCTCACCACCATCAGAACATATCTTCAAAGCCATCAGCCCAAAGAAAAAAAAGCGCCGCACCACCACTGGGTGGGCTCGAACCTCCAACCTTTCGGTTAACAGCCGATCGCGCTAGCCAATTGCGCCACGGAGACAGTCGTTCTCCACTCTCACCATAATCAGAACATATCTTTAAAGCTATCAGCCCAAAAAAAAAGGCAACGCACCAGTCCCGGAGAGCTCGTACCTCCAACCTTTCGGTTACAGCCGATCGCGCTAGCAAACTGCGCCACGGAGACAGTCGTGCTCCACCCTCACCACCATCAGAACATATCTTCAAAGCTATCAGCGCAAAGAAAAACGCTACACACCACTCCCGGGAGGGCTCGAAACTCCAACCTTTCAGTTAACAGCCGATCGCGATAGCCAATTGCGCCACGGAGACAGTCCTGCTCTACTAACACCACCATCAAAACATATCTTCAAAGCTATCAGCCCAAAGAAAAAAAAGCGCCGCACCACCACCGGGTGGGCTCGAACCTCCAACCTTTCGGTTAACAGCCGATCGCGCTAGCCAATTGCCTCACGGAGGCAGTCGTGCTCCACTCTCACCACTGTCAGAACATTTCTTCAGAGCTATCACCCCAAAGAAAAAAAAGTGCCGCACCACCACCGCGTGGGCTCGAACCTCCAACCTTTCGGTTAACTGCCGGTCGCGCTAGCCGATTGCGCCACAAAGACAGTCCTGCTCCACTCTCACCAGCAGCAGAACATATCTTCAAAGCTATTACCGCAAAGAAAAAAGCAACACACCACTCCCGGGAGGGCTCGAACCTCCAACCTTTCGGGTAACAGCCGATCGCGCTAGCCAATTGCGCCACGGAGACATTCCTGCTCCACTCTCGCCACCAGCAGAACATATCTTCAAAGCTATTACCGCAAAAAAAAATTCAACACACCATTCTCGGGAGGGCTCGAAACTCCAAGCTTTCGGTTAACAGCCGATCGCGCTAGCGTATTGCGCCACGGAGACAGTCTTGCTCCACTCTCACCACCATCAGAACATATCTTCAAAGTTATCAGCGCAAAGAAAAAAAGCGCCGCACCACCACCGGGTGGTCTCGAACCTCCAACCTTTCGGTTAACAGCCAAACGCGCTAGCCAATCGCGCCACGGAGACAGTCCTGCTCCAGTCTCACCACCATCAGAACATATCTTCAAAGCTATCAGCACAAACAAAAAAGCGCCGAACCACCACCGGGTGGGCTCGAACCTCCAACATTTCGTTTAACAGCCAATCGCGCTAGCCAACTGCGCCACGGAGACAGTCATGCTCCACCCTCACCCCCATTAGAACATATCTTCAAAGCTATCAGCGCAAAGAAAAAAGCAACACACCTGTCCCAGGAGGGCTTGAAACTCCAACCTTTCGGTTAACAGCCGATCGCGCTAGCCAATAGCGCCACGGAGACAGTTCTGCTCCACTCTCACCACCATCAGAACATATCTTCAAAGCCATCAGCCCAAAGAAAAAAAAAGCGCCGCACCACCACTGGGTGGGCTCGAACCTCCAACCTTTCGGTTAACAGCCGGTCGCGCTAGCCAATGGCGCCACAAAGACAGTCCTGCTCCACTCTCACCACCAGCAGAACATATCTTCAAAGCTATTACCGCAAAGAAAAATGCAACACACCACTCTCAGGAGGGCTCGAAACTCCAACCTTTCGGTTAACAGCCGATCGCGATAGCGTATTGCGCCACGGAGACATTCGTGCTCCGCTCTCACCATCATTAGAACATATTTTCAAAGCTATCGGCGCAAAGAAAAAAGCAACACGCCACCCTCGGAAGGGCTCGAACCTCCAAATTTTCGGTTAACAGCCGATCACGCTAGCCAAATAATTGCGCCACGGAGACAGTCCTGCTCCACTCTCACCACCATCAGAACATATCGCCAAAGCTATCAGCCCAAAGAAAAAAAAGCGCCGCACCACCACCGAGTGGACTCGAACCTCCAAGCTTTCGGTTAACAGCTGATCGCGCTAGCCAATTACGCCACGGAGACAGCCGTGCTCCAATCTCACCACCATCAGAACATATCTTCAAAGCTATCAGCGCAAAGAAAAAAACAACACGCTACTCCCGGGAGGGCTCGAACCTCCAACTGTTCAGCCAATTGCGCCACGGGGACAGTCCTGCTCCACTCTCACCACCGTCAGAACATTTCTTCAGAGCTATCAGCCCAAAGAAAAAAAAAGCGCCGCACCACCGCCGGGTGGGCTCGAACCTCCAACCTTTCGGTTAACAGCCGATTGCGCTAGCCAATTGCCCCACGGAGACAGTCGTGCTCCACTCTCACTACCGTCAGAACATTTCTTCAGAGCTATCAGGCCAAAAAAAAAGCGCCGCACCACCACCGGGTGGGCTCGAACCTCCAACCTTTCGGTTAACAGCCGATTGCGCTAGCCAATTGCCCCACGGAGACAGTCGTGCTCCACTCTCACTACCGTCAGAAGATTTCTTCAGAGCTATCACCCCAAAGAAAAAAAAGCGCCGCCCCACCACCGGGTTGGCTCGAACCTCCAACCTTTCGGTTAACAGCCGATCGCGCTAGCCAATTGCGCCACGAAGACAGTCCTGCTCCACTCTCACCACCATCAGAACATATCTTCAAAGCTATTACCGCAAAGAAAAAAGCAACACACCGCTCCCGGGAGGGCTCGAAACTCCAACCATTCGGTTAACAGCCGATCGCGCTAGCCCATTGCGCCACGGAGACAGTCTTGCTCCACTTTCACCACCATCAGAACATATCTTCCAAGCTATCAGCGCAAAAAAAGCGCCACACCACCACCAAGTGGGCTCGAACCTCCAACATTTCGGTTAACAGCCGATCGCGCTAGCCAATCGCGCCACGGAGACAGTCGTGCTCCACTCTCATCACCATAAGAACATATCTTCAAAGCTATCAGCGCAAAGAAAAAAACAACACACTACTCCCGGGTGGGCTCGAACCTCCAACCTTTCGGTTAACAGCCAATCGCGCCAGCCAATTGCGCCACGGAGACAGTCATGCCCCACTCTCACCACCATCAGAACATATCTTCAAAGCTATCAGCACAAAGAAAAAAAAAGCGCCGCACCACCACTGGGTGGGCTCGAACCTCCAACCTTTCGGTTAACACCCGATCCCGCTAGCCAATTACGCCACGGAGACAGTCGTGCTCCACTCTCATCACCATCAGAACTTATCTTCAAAGCTATCAGCGCAAAGAAAAAAGCAACACACTACTCCCGGGAGAGCTCGAACCTCCAACTGTTCAGCCAATTGCGCCACGGGAACAGTCCTGCTCTACTCTCACCACCGTCAGAACATTTCTTCAGAGCTATCAGCCGAAAGAAAAAAAAAGCGCCGCACCACCACCGGGTGGGCTCGAACCTCCAACTTTTCGGTTAACAGCCGATCGCGCTAGCCAATTGCCCCACGGAGACAGTCGTGCTCCACTCTCACCACCGTCAGAACATTTCTTCAGAGCTATCACCCCAAAGAAAAAAAAGGGCCGCACCACAACCGGGTGGGCTCGAACCTCCAACCTTTCGGTTAACAGCCTTCAGCGCTAGCCAATTGCGCCACTAAGATAGTCCTGCTCCACTCTCACCCCCATCAGAACATATCTTCAAAGCTATTACCGCAAAAAAAAAAGCAACACACCACTCCCGGGAGGGCTCGAACCTCCAACCTTTCGGGTAACAGCCGATCGCGCTAGCCAATTGCGCCACGGAGACAGTTCTGCTCCACTCTCACCACCATCAGAACATATCTTCAAAGCCATCAGCCCAAAGAAAAAAAAAGCGCCGCACCACCACCGCGTGGGCTCGAACCTCCAACCTTTCGGTTAACAGCCGGTCGCGCTAGCCGATTGCGCCACAAAGACAGTCCTGCTCCACTCTCACACCAAGCAGAACATATCTTCAGAGCTATTACCGTAAAGAAAAATGCAACACACCACTCTCGGGAGGGCTCGAAACTGCAACCTTTCGGTTAACAGCCGATCGCGCTAGCGTATTGCGCCACAGAGACAGTCTTGCTCCACTCTCACCACCATCAGAACATTTCTTCAGAGCTATCACCCCAAAGAAAAAAAAGTGCCGCACCACCACCGCGTGGGCTCGAACCTCCAACCTTTCGGTTAACAGCCGGTCGCGCTAGCCGATTGCGCCACAAAGACAGTCCTGCTCCACTCTCACCACCAGCAGAACATATCTTCAAAGCTATTACCGCAAAGAAAAAAGCAACACACCACTCCCGGGAGGGCTCGAACCTCCAACCTTTCGGTTAACAGCCGATCACGCTAGCCAATTGCGCCACGGAGACAGTCCTGCTCCACTCTCACCACCATCAGAACATATCGCCAAAGCTATCAGCCCAAAGAAAAAAAAGCGCCGCACCACCACCGGGTGGGCTCGAAACTCCAACCTTTCGGTTAACAGCCGATTGCGCTAGCCAATTGCCCCACGAAGACAGTCGTGCTCCACTCTCACTACCGTCAGAACATTTCTTCAGAGCTATCACCCCAAAGAAAAAAAAGCGCCGCCCCACCACCGGGTTGGCTCGAACCTCCAACCGTTCGGTTAACAGCCGATCGCGCTAGCCAATTGCGCCACGAAGACAGTCCTGCTCCACTCTCACCACCATCAGAACATATCTTCAAAGCTATTACCGCAAAGAAAAAAGCAACACACCGCTCCCGGGAGGGCTCGAAACTCCAACCTTTCGGTTAACAGCCGATCGCGCTAGCCCATTGCGCCACGGAGACAGTCTTGCTCCACTTTCACCACCATCAGAACATATCTTCCAAGCTATCAGCTCAAAAAAAGCGCCACACCACCACCAAGTGGGCTCGAACCTCCAACATTTCGGTTAACAGCCGATCGCGCTAGCCAATCGCGCCACGGAGACAGTCGTGCTCCACTCTCATCACCATAAGAACATATCTTCAAAGCTATCAGCGCAAAGAAAAAAACAACACACTACTCCCGGGTGGGCTCGAACCTCCAACCTTTCGGTTAACAGCCAATCGCGCCAGCCAATTGCGCCACGGAGACAGTCCTGCCCCACTCTCACCACCATCAGAACATATCTTCATAGCTATCAGCACAAAGAAAAAAAAAGCGCCGCACCACCACTGGGTGGGCTCGAACCTCCAACCTTTCGGTTAACACCCGATCCCGCTAGCCAATTGCGCCACGGAGACAGTCGTGCTCCACTCTCATCACCATCAGAACTTATCTTCAAAGCTATCAGCGCAAAGAAAAAAGCAACACACTACTCCCGGGAGAGCTCGAACCTCCAACTGTTCAGGCAATTGCGCCACGGGAACAGTCCTGCTCTACTCTCACCACCGTCAGAACATTTCTTCAGAGCTATCAGCCTAAAGAAAAAAAAAGCGCCGCACCACCACCGGGTGGGCTCGAACCTCCAACCTTTCGGTTAACAGCCTTCAGCGCTAGCCAATTGCGCCACGAAGATAGTCCTGCTCCACTCTCAACCCCATCAGAACATATCTTCAAAGCTATTACCGCAAAGAAAAAAGCAACACACCACTCCCGGGAGGGCTCGAACCTCCAACCTTTCGGGTAACAGCCGATCGCGCTAGCCAATTGCGCCACGGAGACATTCCTGCTCCACTCTCACCACCATCAGAACATATCTTCAAAGCTATCAGCCCAAAGGAAAAAAAGCGCCGCACCACCACCGGGTGGGCTCAAAACTCCAACCTTTCGGTTAACAGCCGATCGCGCTAGCCAATTGCGCCACGGAGACAGTTGTGCTCCACTCTCACCACCATCAGAACATATCTTCAAAGCCATCAGCCCAAAGAAAAAAAAGCGCCGCACAACCACCGCGTGGGCTCGAACCTCCAACCTTTCGGTTAACAGCCGGTTGCGCTAGCCAATTGCGCCACAAAGACAGTCCTGCTCCACTCTCACACCAAGCAGAACATATCTTCAGAGCTATTACCGCAAAGAAAAATGCAACACACCACTCTCGGGAGGGCTCGAAACTGCAACCTTTCGGTTAACAGCCGATCGCGCTAGCGTATTGCGCCACAGAGACAGTCTTGCTCCACTCTCACCACCATCAGAACATTTCTTCAGAGCTATCACCCCAAAGAAAAAAAAGTGCCGCACCACCGCCGCGTGGGCTCGAACCTCCAACCTTTCGGTTAACAGCCGGTCGCGCTAGCCGATTGCGCCACAAAGACAGTCCTGCTCCACTCTCACCACCAGCAGAACATATCTTCAAAGCTATTACCGCAAAGAAAAAAGCAACACACCACTCCCGGGAGGGCTCGAACCTCCAACCTTTCGGGTAACAGCCGATCGTGCTAGCCAATTGCGCCACGGAGACATTCCTGCTCCATTCTCACCACCATCAGAACATATCTTCAAAGCTATCAGCCCACAGAATAAAAAGCGCCGCACAACCACCGGGTGGGCTCGAACCTCCAACGTTTCGGTTAACAGCCGATCGCGCTACCCAATCGCGCCACGGAGACAGTCCTGCTCCACTCTCACCACCATCAGAACATATCTTCAAAGCTATCAGCACAAAGATAAAAAAGCGCCAAACCACCACCGGGTGGGCTCGAACCTCCAACCTTTCGTTTAACAGTCAATCGCGCTAGCCAACTGCGCCACGGAGACAGTCATGCTCCACCCTCACCCCCATCAGAACATAACTTCAAAGCTATCAGCGCAAAGAAAAAAGCAACACACCTGTCCCAGGAGGGCTCGAAACTCCAACCTTTTGGTTAACAGCTGATCGCGCTAGCCAATTGCGCCACGGAGACAGTTCTGCTCCACTCTCACCACCATCAGAACATATCTTCAAAGCCATCAGCCCAAAGAAAAAAAGCGCCGCACCACCACTGGGTGGGCTCGAACCTCCAACCTTTCGGTTAACAGCCGATCGCGCTAGCCAATTGCGCCACGGAGACAGTCGTTCTCCACTCTCACCATAATCAGAACATATCTTTAAAGCTATCAGCCCAAAGAAAAAAAGCAACGCACCAGTCCCGGAGAGCTCGTACCTTTAACCTTTCGGTTACAGCCGATCGCGCTAGCAAACTGCGCCACTGAGACAGTCGTGCTCCACCCTCACCACCATCAGAACATATCTTCAAAGCTATCAGCGCAAAGAAAAACGCTACACACCACTCCCGGGAGGGCTCGAAACTCCAACCTTTCAGTTAACAGCCGATCGCGATAGCCAATTGCGCCACGGAGACAGTCCTGCTCTACTAACACCACCATCAAAACATATCTTCAAAGCTATCAGCCCAAAGAAAAAAAAGCGCCGCACCACCACCGGGTGGGCTCGAACCTCCAACGTTTCGGTTGACAGCCGATCACGCTATCCAATCGCGCCACGGAGACAGTCCTACTCTCACCACCGTCAGAACATTACTTCAGAGCTATCAGCCCAAAGAAAAAAAAGCGCCGCACCACCACCGGGTGGGCTCGAACATCCAACCTTTCGGTTAACAGCCGATCGCGCTAGCCAATTGCCCCACGGAGGCAGTCGAGCTCCACTCTCACCACTGTCAGAACATTTCTTCAGAGCTATCACCCCAAAGAAAAAACAGTGCCGCACCACCACCGCGTGGGCTCGAACCTCCAACCTTTCGGTTAACAGCCGGTCGCGCTAGCCGATTGCGCTGCAAAGACAGTCCTGCTCCACTCTCACCACCAGCAGAACATATCTTCAAAGCTATTACCGCAAAAAAAAATTCAACACACCATTCTCGGGAGGGCTCGAAACTCCAAGCTTTCGGTTAACAGCCGATCGCGCTAGCGTATTGCGCCACGGAGACAGTCTTGCTCCACTCTCACCACCATCAGAACATATCTTCAAAGCTATCAGCGCAAAAAAAAAAAGCGCCGCACCACCACCGGGTGGGCTCGAACCTCCAACCTTTCGGTTAACAGCCAAACGCGCTAGCCAATTGCGCCACGGAGACAGTCCTGCTCCAGTCTCACCACCATCAGAACATATCTTCAAAGCCATCAGCCCAAAGAAAAAAAAAAGCGCCGCACCACCACCGCGTGGGCTCGAACCTCCAACCTTTCGGTTAACAGCCGGTCGCGCTAGCCAATTGCGCCACAAAGACAGTCCTGCTCCACTCTCACACCAAGCAGAACATATCTTCAGAGCTATTACCGTAAAGAAAAATGCAACACACCACTCTCGGGAGGGCTCGAAACTGCAACCTTTCGGTTAACAGCCGATCGCGCTAGCGTATTGCGCCACAGAGACAGTCTTGCTCCACTCTCACCACCATCAGAACATTTCTTCAGAGCTATCACCCCAAAGAAAAAAAAGTGCCGCACCACCACCACGTGGGCTCGAACCTCCAACCTTTCGGTTAACAGCCGGTCGCGCTAGCCGATTGCGCCACAAAGACAGTCCTGCTCCACTCTCACCACCAGCAGAACATATCTTCAAAGCTATTACCGCAAAGAAAAAAGCAACACACCACTCCCGGGAGGGCTCGAACCTCCAACCTTTCGGTTAACAGCCGATCACGCTAGCCAATTGCGCCACGGAGACAGTCCTGCTCCACTCTCACCACCATCAGAACATATCGCCAAAGCTATCAGCCCAAAGAAAAAAAAGCGCCGCACCACCACCGAGTGGACTCGAACCTCCAACCTTTCGGTTAACAGCTGATCGCGCTAGCCAATTACGCCACGGAGACAGCCGTGCTCCAATCTCACCACCATCAGAACATATCTTCAAAGCTCTCAGCGCAAAGAAAAAAACAACACGCTACTCCCGGGAGGGCTCGAACCTCCAACTGTTCAGCCATTTGCGCCACGGGGACAGTCCTGCTCCACTCTCACCACCGTCAGAACATTTCTTCAGAGCTATCAGCCCAAAGAAAAAAAAAGCGCCGCACCACCACCGGGTGGGCTCGAACCTCCAACCTTTCGGTTAACAGCCGATTGCGCTAGCCAATTGCCCCACGGAGACAGTCGTGCTCCACTCTCACTACCGTCAGAACATTTCTTCAGAGCTATCAGCCCAAAGAAAAAAAGCGCCGCACCACCACCGGGTGGGCTCGAACCTCCAACCTTTCGGTTAACAGCCTTCAGCGCTAGCCAATTGCGCCACTAAGATAGTCCTGCTCCACTGTCACCCCCATCAGAACATATCTTCAAAGCTATTACCGCAAAGAAAAAAGCAACACACCACTCCCGGGAGGGCTCGAACCTCCAACCTTTCGGGTAGCAGCCGATCGCGCTAGCCAATTGCGCCACGGAGACATTCCTGCTCCACTCTCACCACCATCAGAACATATCTTCAAAGCTATCAGCCCAAAGGAAAAAAAGCGCCGCACCACCACCGGGTGGGCTCAAAACTCGTACTTTTCGGTTAACAGCCGATCGCGCTAGCCAATTGCGCCACGGAGACAGTTCTGCTCCACTCTCACCACCATCAGAACATATCTTCAAAGCCATCAGCCCAAAGAAAAAAAAAGCGCCGCACCACCACCGCGTGGGCTCGAACCTCCAACCTTTCGGTTAACAGCCGGTCGCGCTAGCCAATTGCGCCAAAAAGACAGTCCTGCTCCACTCTCACACCAAGCAGAACATATCTTCAGAGCTATTACCGCAAAGAAAAATGCAACACACCACTCTCGGGAGGGCTCGAAACTGCAACCTTTCGGTTAACAGCCGATCGCGCTAGCGTATTGCGCCACAGAGACAGTCTTGCTCCACTCTCACCACCATCAGAACATTTCTTCAGAGCTATCACCCCAAAGAAAAAAAAGTGCCGCACCACCACCGCGTGGGCTCGAACCTCCAACCTTTCGGTTAACAGCCGGTCGCGCTAGCCGATTGCGCCACAAAGACAGTCCTGCTCCACTCTCACCACCAGCAGAACATATCTTCAAAGTTATTACCGCAAAGAAAAAAGCAACACACCACTCCCGGGAGGGCTCGAACCTCCAACCTTTCGGGTAACAGCCGATCGCGCTAGCCAATTGCGCCACAGAGACATTCCTGCTCCACTCTCACCACCATCAGAACATATCTTGAAAGCTATCAGCCGAAAGGACAAAAAGCGCCGCACCACCACCGGGCGGGCTCGAAACTCCAACCTTTCGGTTAACAGCCGATTGCGCTAGCCAATTGCCCCACAAAGACAGTCGTGCTCCACTCTCACTACCGTCAGAACATTTCTTCAGAGCTATCACCCCAAAGAAAAAAAAGCGCCGCCCCACCACCGGGTTGGCTCGAACCGCCAACCTTTCGGTTAACAGCCGATCGCGCTAGCCAATTGCGCCACGAAGACAGTCCTGCTCCACTCTCACCGCCATCAGAACATATCTTCAAAGCTATTACCGCAAAGAAAAAAGCAACACACCGCTCCCGGGAGGGCTCGAAACTCCAACCTTTCGGTTAACAGCCGATCGCGCTAGCCCATTGCGCCACGGAGACAGTCTTGCTCCACTTTCACCACCATCAGAACATATCTTCCAAGCTATCAGCTCAAAAAAAGCGCCACACCACCACCAAGTGGGCTCGAACCTCCAACATTTCGGTTAACAGCCGATCGCGCTAGCCAATCGCGCCACGGAGACAGTCCTGCTCCACTCTCATCACCATAAGAACATATCTTCAAAGCTATCAGCGCAAAGAAAAAAACAACACACTACTCCCGGGTGGGCTCGAACCTCCAACCTTTCGGTTAACAGCCAATCGCGCCAGCCAATTGCGCCACGGAGACAGTCCTGCCCCACTCTCACCACCATCAGAACATATCTTCATAGCTATCAGCACAAAGAAAAAAAAAGCGCCGCACCACCACTGGGTGGGCTCGAACCTCCAACCTTTCGGTTAACACCCGATCCCGCTAGCCAATTGCGCCACGGAGACAGTCGTGCTCCACTCTCATCACCATCAGAACTTATCTTCAAAGCTATCAGCGCAAAGAAAAAAGCAACACACTACTCCCGGGAGAGCTCGAACCTCCAACTATTCAGCCAATTGCGCCACGGGAACAGTCCTGCTCTACTCTCACCACCGTCAGAACATTTCTTCAGAGCTATCAGCCGAAAGAAAAAAAAGCGCCGCACCACCACCGGGTGCGCTCGAACCTCCAACCTTTGGGTTAACAACCGATCGCGCTAGCCAATTGCCCCACGGAGACAGTCGTGCTCCACTCTCACCACCGTCAGAACATTTCTTCAGAGCTATCACCCCAAAGAAAAAAAAAGCGCCGCACCACAACCGGGTGGGCTCGAACCTCCAACCTTTCGGTTAACAGCCTTCAGCGCTAGCCAATTGCGCCACGAAGATAGTCCTGCTCCACTCTCAACCCCATCAGAACATATCTTCAAAGCTATTACCGCAAAGAAAAAAGCAACACACCACTCCCGGGAGGGCTCGAACCTCCAACCTTTCGGGTAACAGCCGATCGCGCTAGCCAATTGCGCCACGGAGACATTCCTGCTCCACTCTCACCACCATCAGAACATATCTTCAAAGCTATCAGCCCAAAGGAAAAAAAGCGCCGCACGACCACCGGGTGGGCTCGAAACTCCAACCTTTCGGTTAACAGCCGATTGCGCTAGCCAATTGCCCCACGAAGACAGTCGTGCTCCACTCTCACTACCGTCAGAACATTTCTTCAGAGCTATCACCCCAAAGAAAAAAAAGCGCCGCCCCACCACCGGGTTGGCTCGAACCTCCAACCTTTCGGTTAACAGCCGATCGCGCTAGCCAAATGCGCCACGAAGACAGCCCTGCTCCACTCTCACCACCATCAGAACATATCTTCAAAGCTATTACCGCAAAGAAAAAAGCAACACACCGCTCCCGGGAGGGCTCGAAACTCCAACCTTTCGGTTAACAGCCGATCGCGCTAGCCCATTGCGCCACGGAGACAGTCTTGCTCCACTTTCACCACCATCAGAACATATCTTCCAAGCTATCAGCTCAAAAAAAGCGCCACACCACCACCAAGTGGGCTCGAACCTCCAACATTTCGGTTAACAGCCGATCGCGCTAGCCAATCGCGCCATGGAGACAGTCGTGCTCCACTCTCATCACCATAAGAACATATCTTCAAAGCTATCAGCGCAAAGAAAAAAACAACACACTACTCCCGGGTGGGCTCGAACCTCCAACCTTTCAATTAACAGCCAATCGCGCCAGCCAATTGCGCCACGGAGACAGTCCTGCCCCACTCTCACCACCATCAGAACATATCTTCATAGCTATCAGCACAAAGAAAAAAAAAGCGCCGCACCACCACTGGGTGGGCTCGAACCTCCAACCTTTCGGTTAACACCCGATCCCGCTAGCCAATTGCGCCACGGAGACAGTCGTGCTCCACTCTCATCACCATCAGAACTTATCTTCAAAGCTATCAGCGCAAAGAAAAAAGCAACACACTACTCCCGGGAGAGCTCGAACCTCCAACTTTTCAGCCAATTGCGCCACGGGAACAGTCCTGCTCTACTCTCACCACCGTCAGAACATTTCTTCAGAGCTATCAGCCGAAAGAAAAAAAAGCGCCGCACCACCACCGGGTGGGCTCGAACCTCCAACCTTTCAGTTAACAACCGATCGCGCTAGCCAATTGCCCCACGGAGACAGTCGTGCTCCACCCTCACCACCGTCAGAACATTTCTTCAGAGCTATCGCCCCAAAGAAAAAAAAAGCGCCGCACCACAACCGGGTGGGCTCGAACCTCCAACCTTTCGGTTAACAGCCGATCGCGCTAGCCAATTGCGCCACGGAGACAGTTGTGCTCCACTCTCACCACCATCATAACATATCTTCAAAGCCATCAGCCCAAAGAAAAAAAAAGCGCCGCACCACCACCGCGTGGGCTCGAACCTCCAACCTTTCGGTTAACAGCCGGTTGCGCTAGCCAATTGCGCCACAAAGACAGTCCTGCTCCACTCTCACACCAAGCAGAACATATCTTCAGAGCTACTACCGCAAAGAAAAATGCAACACACCACTCTCGGGAGGGCTCGAAACTGCAACCTTTCGGTTAACAGCCGATCGCGCTAGCGTATTGCGCCACAGAGACAGTCTTGCTCCACTCTCACCACCATCAGAACATTTCTTCAGAGCTATCACCCCAAAGAAAAAAAAGTGCCGCACCACCACCGCGTGGGCTCGAACCTCCAACCTTTCGGTTAACAGCCGGTCGCGCTAGCCGACTGCGCCACAAAGACAGTCCTGCTCCACTCTCACCACCAGCAGAACATATCTTCAAAGCTATTACCGCAAAGAAAAAAGCAACACACCACTCCCGGGAGGGCTCGAACCTCCAACCTTTCGGGTAACAGCCGATCGCGCTAGCCAATTGCGCCACGGAGACATTCCTGCTCCATTCTCACCACCATCAGAACATATCTTCAAAGCTATCAGCCCACAGAATAAAAAGCGCCGCACAACCACCGGGTGGGCTCGAACCTCCAACGTTTCGGTTAACAGCCGAATGCGCTACCCAATCGCGCCACGGAGACAGTCCTGCTCCACTCTCACCACCATCAGAACATATCTTCAAAGCTATCAGCACAAAGATAAAAAAAGCGCCGAACCACCACCGGGTGGGCTCGAACCTCCAACCTTTTGTTTAACAGCCAATCGCGCTAGCCAACTGCGCCACGGAGACAGTCATGCTCCACCCTCACCCCCATCAGAACATATCTTCAAAGCTATCACCGCAAAGAAAAAAGCAACACACCTGTCCCAGGAGGGCTCGAAACTCCAACCTTTTGGTTCACAGCCGATCGCGCTAGCCAATTGCGCCACGGAGAAAGTTCTGCTCCACTCTCACCACCATCAGAACATATCTTCAAAGCCATCAGCCCAAAGAAAAAAAAGCGCCGCACCACTCCTGGGAGGGCTCGAAACTCCAACCTTTCAGTTAACAGCCGATCGCGATAGCCAATTTCGCCACGGAGACAGTCCTGCTCTACTAACACCACCATCAAAACATATCTTCAAAGCTATCAGCCCAAAGAAAAAAAAGCGCCGCACCACCACCGGGTGGGCTCGAACCTCCAACGTTTCGGTTAACAGCCGATCACGCTATCCAATCGCGCCACGGAGACAGTCCTACTCTCACCACCGTCAGAACATTTCTTCAGAGCTATCAGCCCAAAGAAAAAAAAGCGCCGCACCACCACCGGGTGGGCTCGAACCTCCAACCTTTCGGTTAACAGCCGATCGCGCTAGCCAATTGCCCCACGGAGGCAGTCGTGCTCCACTCTCACCACTGTCAGAACATTTCTTCAGAGCTATCACCCCAAAGAAAAAAAAGTGCCGCACCACCACCGCGTGGGCTCGAACCTCCAACCTTTCGGTTAACAGCCGGTCGCGCTAGCCGATTGCGCCGCAAAGACAGTCCTGCTCCACTCTCACCACCAGCAGAACATATCTTCAAAGCTATTACCACAAAAAAAAATTCAACACACCATTCTCGGGAGGGCTCGAAACTCCAAGCTTTCGGTTAACAGCCGATCGCGCTAGCAAATTGCGCCAAGGAGACAGTCCTGCTCTACTCTCACCACCATCAGAACATATCTTCAAACCTATTACCACAAAGAAAACAAAGCGCCGCACCACCACCGGGTGGGCTTGAACCTCCAACCTTTCGGTTAACAGCCGATCGAGCTAGCCAATTGCGCCACGGAGACAGTCCTGCTCCACTCTCACCACCATCAGAACATATCTTAAAAGCTATCAGTGCAAAGAAAAAAGCAACACATCACTCCCGGGAGGGCTCGAAACTCCAACCCTTCGGTTAACAGCCGATCGCGCAAGCCAATTGCGCCACGGAGACAGTCCTGCGCCACTCTCACCACCATCAGAACATATCTTCAAAGCTATCAGCACAAAGAAAAAAAAAGCACCGCACCGCCACCGGGTGGGCTCGAACCTCCAACCTTTCGGTTAGCAGCCAATCGCACTAGCCAATTGCGCCACGGAGACAGTCCTGCTTCACTCTCACCACCATCAGAACATATCTTCAAAGCTATAAGCCCAAAGAAAAAAAAGCGCCGAACCACCACCGGGTGGGCTCGAACCTCCAACCTTTCGGTTAACGGCCGATCGCGCTAGCCAATTGCGCCACGGAGACAATCGTGCTCCACGCTCACCACCATCAGAACATATCTTCAAAGCTATCAGCGCAAAGAAAAAAGCAACACACCCCACCCGGGAGGGCTCGAACCTCCAACCTTTCGGTTAACAGCCGATCGCGCTAGCCAATTGTGCCACGGAGACAGTCCTGCTTCACTCTCACCACCATCAGAAGATATCATCAAAGCTATCAGCCCACAGAAAAAAAGCGCCGCACCACCACCAGGTGGGCTCAAACCTCCAACCTTTCGGTTAACAGCCGATCGCGCTAGCCTATTGCGCCACGGAGACACTCGTGCTCCTCTCTCACCACCGTAAGAACATACGTTCACAGCTATCAGCGCAAAGAAAAAAGCAACACACCCCTCCCGGGAGAGCTCGAACCTCCCACTTTTCGGTTAACAGCCGATCGCGCTAGCCAATTGTGCCACGGAGACAGTCCTGCTCCCCTCTCACCACCGTCAGAATATTTCTTCAGAGCTATCAGCCCAAAAAAAAGCGCCGCACCACCACCGGGTGGACTCGAACCTCCAACCTTTCGGTTAACAGCCGACCGCGCTAGCCAATTGCCCCACGGAAACAGTTCTGCTCCACTCTCACCGCCGTCAGAACATTTATTCAGAGCTATCACCCCAAAGAAAAAAAAGCGCCGCACCACCACCGGGTGGCCTCAAACCTCCAATCTTTTGGTTAACAGCCGATCGCGCTAGCCAATTGCGCCCCGGAGACAGTCCTGCTCCACTCTCACCACCATCAGAACATAACTTCAAAGCTATCAGCGCAAAGAAAAAAGCAACACACCACTCCCGGGAGGGCTCGAAACTCCAACGTTTCGGTTAACAGCCGATCGCGCTAGCCCTTTGCGCCACGGAGACAGTCTTGCTCCACTCTCACCACCATCAGAACATATCTTCAAAGCTATCAGCGCAAAGAAAAAAAAGCGCCGCACCACCACCGGGTGGGCTCAAACCTCCAACTTTTCGGTTAACAACGAAATCGCGCTAGCCAATTGCGCCACGGAGAGAGTCCTGCTCCACTTTCACCACCGTCAGAAATTATCTTCAAAGCTATCAGCCCAAAGAAAAAAAAGCGCCGCACCACCACCGGGTGGGCTCAAACCTCCAACCTTTCGGTTAACAGCCGATCGCGCTAGCCAATTGCGCCACGGAGACAGTCGTGCTCCACTCTCACCACCGTAAGAACATACCTTCAAAGCTATCAGCGCAAAGAAAAAAGCAACATACCACTCCCGGGAGGGCTCGAAACTCCAACCTTCCTGTTAACAGCCGATCGCACTAGCCCATTGCGTCACGGAGACAGTCTTGCTCTACTCTCACCACCATCAGAACATATCTTCCAAGCTATCAGCACGAAGAAAAAAAAGCGCCGCACCACCACCTGGTGAGCTGAACCCTCAACATTTCGGTAAACAGCCGATCGCGCAAGCCAATTGCGCCACGGAGACAGTCCAGCTCCACTCTCACCACCATCAGAACATATCTTCAAAGCTATCAGCCCAAAGAAAAAAAAGCGCCACACCACCACCGGGTGGGCTCAAACCTCCGACTTTTTGGTTAACAGCCGATCGCGCTAGCCAATTGCGCCACGGAGACAGTCCTGCTCCACTCTCACCACCATCAGAACTTATTTTCAAAGCTATCAGCCCAAAGAAAAAAAAGCACCGCACCACCACCGGGTTGGCTCGAACCTCCAACCTTTCGGTTAACAGCCAATCGCGCTAGCCAATTGCGCCACGGAGACAGTCCTGCTCCACTCTCACCACCATGAGAACATATCTTCAAAGCTATCAGCACAAAGAAAAAAAAGCGCCGCACCACCACCGGGTTGGCTCGAACCTCCAAACTTTCGGTTAACAGCCGATCGCGCTAGCCAATTGCGCCACGGAGACAGTCCTGCTCTACTCTCACCACCATCAGAACATATCTTCAAAGCTATCCGCCCAAAGAAAAAAGAGCGCCGCACCACCACCGCGTGGGCTCGAAACTCCAACCTTTTGGTTAACAGCCGATCGCGCTAGCCAATTGCGCCACGGAGACAGTCGTGCTCTACTCTCACCACCATCAGAACATATCTTCAAAGCTATCAGCGCAAAGAAAAGAAGCAACACACCACTCCCGGGAGGGCTCGAAACTCCAACGTTTCGGTTAACAGCCGATCGCGCTAGCCAATTGCCCCACGGAGACAGTCGTGCTCCACTCTCACCACCGTCAGAACATTTCTTCAGAGCTATCACCCCAAAGAAAAAAAAGCGCCGCACCACCACCGGTTGGGCTCGAACCTCCAACCTTTCGGTTAACAGCCGATCGCGCAAGCCAATTGCGCTACGGAGACAGTCCTGCTCCACTCTCACCACCATCAGAACATATCTTCAAAGCTATCAGCCCAAAGAAAAAAAAAGCACCGCACCACCACAGGGTGGGCTCGAACCTCCAACCTTTCGGTTAACAGCCAATCGCGCTAGCCAATTGCGCCACGGAGACAGTCCTGCTCCACTCTCACCACCATCAGAACATATCTTCAAAGCTATCAGCACAAAGAAAAATCAGCGCCACACCATCACCGGGTGGGCTCGAACCTCCAACCTTTCGGTTAACAGTCGATCGCGCTAGCCGACTGCGCCACGTAGACAGTCGTGCTCCACTCTCACCACCGTCAGACCATTTCTTCAGAGCTATCGCCCCAAAGAAAAAAAAAGCACCGCACCACCACCGCGTGGGCTCGAACCTCGAACCTTTTGGTTAACAGCCGATCACGCTTGCCAATTTCGCCACGGAGACAGTCCTGCTCCACTCTCACCACCGTCAAAACATATCTTCAAAGCTATCAGCCCAAAGAAAAAAAGCGCCGCACCACCACCGGGTGGGCTCGAAACTCCAACCTTTCGGTTAACAGCCGATCGCGCTAGCCAATTGCCCCACGGAGACAGTCTTGCTCTACTCTCACCACCATCAGAACATATATTCAAAGCTATCAGCGCAAAGAAAAAAGAAACACACCCCACCCGGGAGGGCTCGAACCTCCAACTTTTCGGTTAACAGCCGATCGCGCTAGCCAATGGCGCCACGGGGACAGTCCTGCTCCACTCTCACCACCATCAGAACATATCATCAAAGCTATCAGCCCACAGAAAAAAAAGCGCCGCACCACCACCGGGTGGGCTCAAACCTCCAACCTTTCGGTTAACAGCCGATCGCGCTAGCCTATTGCGCCACGGAGACAGTCGTGCTCTACTCTCACCACCATAAGAACATACGTTCAAAGCTATCAGCGCAAAGAAAAAAGCAACACACCCCTTCCGGGAGAGCTCGAACCTCCCACTTTTCGGTTAACAGCCGATCGCGCTAGCCAATTGTGCCACGGAGACAGTCCTGCTCCACTCTCACCACCGTCAGAACATTTCTTCAGAGCTATCAGCCCAAAGAAAAAAAAGCGCCGCACCACCACCGGGTGGTCTCGAACCTCCAACCTTTCGGTTAACAGCCGACCGCGCTAGCCAATTGCCCCACGGAGACAGTTGTGCTCCACTCTCACCGCCGTCAGAACATTTATTCAGAGCTATCACCCTAAAGAAAAAAAAGCGCCGCACCACCACCGGGTGGGCTCGAACCTCCAAACTTTCGGTTAACAGCCGATCGCGCTAGCCAATTGCCCCACGGAGACAGTCCTGCTCCACTCTCACCACCGTCAAAACATATCTTCAAAGCTATCAGCCCAAAGAAAAAAAGCGCCGCACCACCACCGGGTGGGCTCGAAACTCCAACCTTTCGGTTAACAGCCGATCGCGCTAGCCAATTGCCCCACGGAGACAGTCTTGCTCTACTCTCACCACCATCAGAACATATATTCAAAGCTATCAGCGCAAAGAAAAAAGAAACACACCCCACCCGGGAGGGCTCGAACCTCCAACTTTTCGGTTAACAGCCGATCGCGCTAGCCAATGGCGCCACGGGGACAGTCCTGCTCCACTCTCACCACCATCAGAACATATCATCAAAGCTATCAGCCCACAGAAAAAAAAGCGCCGCACCACCACCGGGTGGGCTCGAACCTCCAACTTTTCGGTTAACAGCCGATCGCGCTAGCCAATTGCGCCACGGAGACAGTCTTGCTCCCCTCTCACCACCATCAGAACATATCTTCAAAGCTATCAGCGCAAAGAAAAAAAAGCGCCGCACCACCACCGGGTGGGCTCAAACCTCCAACCTATCGGTTAACAACGAAATCGCGCTAGCCAATTGCGCCACGGAGATAGTCCTACTCCACTCTCACCACCATCAGAACATATTTTCAGAGCTATCAGCGCAAAGAAAAAAGCAACACACCACTCCCGGGAGGGCTCGATACTCCAACCTTTTGGTTAACAGCCGATCGCACTAGCCCATTGCGCCACAGAGACAGTCTTGCTCTACTCTCACCACCAACAGAACATATCTTCAAAGCTATCAGCGCGAAGAAAAAAAAGCGCTGCACCACCACCGGGTGGGCTGAACCCTCAACCTTTCGGTTAACAGCCGATCGCGCAAGCCAATTGCGCCACGGAGACAGTCCAGCTCCACTCTCACCACCATCGGAACATATCTTCAAGGCTATCAGCCCAAAGAAAAAAAAGCGCCACACCACCACCGGGTGGGCTCAAACCTCCGACTTTTCGGTTAACAGCCGATCGCGCTAGCCGATTGCGCCACGGAGACAGTCCTGCTCCACTCTCACCACCGTCAGAACATACTTTCAAAGCTATCAGCCCAAAGAAGAAAAAGCGCCGCACCACCACCGGGAGGGCTCGAACCTCCAACCTTTCGGTTAACAGCCGATCGCGCTAACCAATTGCGCCACGGAGACAGTCGTGCTCCACTCTCACCACCGTCAGAACATACCTTCAAAGCTATCAGCGCAAAGAAAAAAAGCCACACCCCCCTCTCGGGAGAGCTCGAAACTCCAACCTTTCGGTTAAAGGCCGATCGCGCTAGCCCAATGCGCCACGGAGACACTCTTGCTCCCCTCTCACCACCATCAGAACATATCTTCAAAGCTATCAGCCCACAGAAAAAAAAAGTGCCGCACCACCACCGGGTGGGATCGAACCTCCAACCTTTCGATTAACAGCCGATCGTGCTAGCCCATTGCGCCACGGAGACAGTCCAGCTCCACTCTCACCACCGTCAGGCCATTTCTTCAGAGCTATCAGCCCAAAGAAAAAAAAGCAACACACCCCTCCCGGGTGGGCTCAAACCTCCGACTTTTCGGTTAACAGTCGATCGCGCTAGCCCATTGCGCCACGGAGACAGTCTTGCTCCCCTCTCACCACCATCAGAACATACTTTCAAAGCTATCAGCCCAAAGAAGAAAAAGCGCCGCACCACCACCGGGAGGGCTCAAACCTCCAACCTTTCGGTTAACAACGAAATCGCGCTAGCCAATTGCGCCACGGAGACAGTCGTGCTCCACTCTCACCACCATCAGAACATATTTTCAGAGCTATCAGCGCAAAGAAAAAAGCAACACACCACTCCCGGGAGGGCTCGAACCTCCAACCTTTTGGTTAACAGCCGATCGCGCTGGCCGATTGCGCCACGGAGACAGTCCTGCTCCACTCTCACCACAATAAAACATATCTTGAAAGCTATCAGCCCACAGAATAAAAAGCGCCGCACCACCACCGGGTGGGCTCGAACCTCCAACTTTTCGGTTAACAGCCGATCGCGCTAGCCAATTGCGCCACGGAGACAGTCTTGCTCCCCTCTCACCACCATGAGAACATATCTTCAAAGCTATCAGCACAAAGAAAAAAAAGCGCCGCACCACCACCGGGTTGGCTCGAACCTCCAAACTTTCGGTTAACAGCCGATCGCGCTAGCCAATTGCGCCACGGAGACAGTCCTGCTCTACTCTCACCACCATCAGAACATATCTTCAAAGCTATCCGCCCAAAGAAAAAAGAGCGCCGCACCACCACCGCGTGGGCTCGAAACTCCAACCTTTTGGTTAACAGCCGATCGCGCTAGCCAATTGCGCCACGGAGACAGTCGTGCTCTACTCTCACCACCATCAGAACATATCTTCAAAGCTATCAGCGCAAAGAAAAGAAGCAACACACCACTCCCGGGAGGGCTCGAAACTCCAACGTTTCGGTTAACAGCCGATCGCGCTAGCCAATTGCCCCACGGAGACAGTCGTGCTCCACTCTCACCACCGTCAGAACATTTCTTCAGAGCTATCACCCCAAAGAAAAAAAAGCGCCGCACCACCACCGGTTGGGCTCGAACCTCCAACCTTTCGGTTAACAGCCGATCGCGCAAGCCAATTGCGCTACGGAGACAGTCCTGCTCCACTCTCACCACCATCAGAACATATCTTCAAAGCTATCAGCCCAAAGAAAAAAAAAGCACCGCACCACCACAGGGTGGGCTCGAACCTCCAACCTTTCGGTTAACAGCCAATCGCGCTAGCCAATTGCGCCACGGAGACAGTCCTGCTCCACTCTCACCACCATCAGAACATATCTTCAAAGCTATCAGCACAAAGAAAAATCAGCGCCACACCATCACCGGGTGGGCTCGAACCTCCAACCTTTCGGTTAACAGTCGATCGCGCTAGCCGACTGCGCCACGTAGACAGTCGTGCTCCACTCTCACCACCGTCAGACCATTTCTTCAGAGCTATCGCCCAAAGAAAAAAAAAGCACCGCACCACCACCGCGTGGGCTCGAACCTCGAACCTTTTGGTTAACAGCCGATCACGCTTGCCAATTTCGCCACGGAGACAGTCCTGCTCCACTCTCACCACCGTCAAAACATATCTTCAAAGCTATCAGCCCAAAGAAAAAAAGCGCCGCACCACCACCGGGTGGGCTCGAAACTCCAACCTTTCGGTTAACAGCCGATCGCGCTAGCCAATTGCCCCACGGAGACAGTCTTGCTCTACTCTCACCACCATCAGAACATATATTCAAAGCTATCAGCGCAAAGAAAAAAGAAACACACCCCACCCGGGAGGGCTCGAACCTCCAACTTTTCGGTTAACAGCCGATCGCGCTAGCCAATGGCGCCACGGGGACAGTCCTGCTCCACTCTCACCACCATCAGAACATATCATCAAAGCTATCAGCCCACAGAAAAAAAAAGCGCCGCACCACCACCGGGTGGGCTCAAACCTCCAACCTTTCGGTTAACAGCCGATCGCGCTAGCCTATTGCGCCACGGAGACAGTCGTGCTCTACTCTCACCACCATAAGAACATACGTTCAAAGCTATCAGCGCAAAGAAAAAAGCAACACACCCCTTCCGGGAGAGCTCGAACCTCCCACTTTTCGGTTAACAGCCGATCGCGCTAGCCAATTGTGCCACGGAGACAGTCCTGCTCCACTCTCACCACCGTCAGAACATTTCTTCAGAGCTATCAGCCCAAAGAAAAAAAAGCGCCGCACCACCACCGGGTGGTCTCGAACCTCCAACCTTTCGGTTAACAGCCGACCGCGCTAGCCAATTGCCCCACGGAGACAGTTGTGCTCCACTCTCACCGCCGTCAGAACATTTATTCAGAGCTATCACCCTAAAGAAAAAAAAGCGCCGCACCACCACCGGGTGGGCTCGAACCTCCAAACTTTCGGTTAACAGCCGATCGCGCTAGCCAATTGCCCCACGGAGACAGTCCTGCTTCACTCTCACCACCGTCAAAACATATCTTCAAAGCTATCAGCCCAAAGAAAAAAAGCGCCGCACCACCACCGGGTGGGCTCGAAACTCCAACCTTTCGGTTAACAGCCGATCGCGCTAGCCAATTGCCCCACGGAGACAGTCTTGCTCTACTCTCACCACCATCAGAACATATATTCAAAGCTATCAGCGCAAAGAAAAAAGAAACACACCCCACCCGGGAGGGCTCGAACCTCCAACTTTTCGGTTAACAGCCGATCGCGCTAGCCAATGGCGCCACGGGGACAGTCCTGCTCCACTCTCACCACCATCAGAACATATCATCAAAGCTATCAGCCCACAGAAAAAAAAAGCGCCGCACCACCACCGGGTGGGCTCAAACCTCCAACCTTTCGGTTAACAGCCGATCGCGCTAGCCTATTGCGCCACGGAGACAGTCGTGCTCTACTCTCACCACCATAAGAACATACGTTCAAAGCTATCAGCGCAAAGAAAAAAGCAACACACCCCTCCCGGGAGAGCTCGAACCTCCAACTTTTCGGTTAACAGCCGATCGCGCTAGCCAATTGCGCCACGGAGACAGTCCTGCTCTACTCTCACCACCGTCAGAACATTTATTCAGAGCTATAAGCCCAAAGAAAAAAAAGCGCCGCACCACCACCGGGTGGGCTCGAACCTCCAACCTTTCGGTTAACAGCCGACCGCGCTAGCCAATTGCTCCACGGAGACAGTTGTGCTCCACTCTCACCGCCATCAGAACATTTATTCAGAGCTATCACCCCAAAAAAAAAAGCGCCGCACCACCACCGGGTGGGCTCAAACCTCCAACCTTTCGGTTAACAGCCGATCGCGCTAGCCAATTGCGCCACGGAGACAGTCCTGCTCCACTCTCACCACCATTAGAACATATCTTCAAAGCTATCAGCCCACAGAAAAAAAAGCGCCGCACCACCACCGGGTGGGCTCGAACCTCCAACTTTTCGGTTAACAGCCGATCGCGCTAGCCAATTGCGCCACGGAGACAGTCTTGCTCCCCTCTCACCACCATCAGAACATATCTTCAAAGCTATCAGCGCAAAGAAAAAAAAGCGCCGCACCACCACCGGGTGGGCTCAAACCTCCAACCTATCGGTTAACAACGAAATCGCGCTAGCCAATTGCGCCACGGAGATAGTCCTACTCCACTCTCACCACCATCAGAACATATTTTCAGAGCTATCAGCGCAAAGAAAAAAGCAACACACCACTCCCGGGAGGGCTCGATACTACAACCTTTTGGTTAACAGCCGATCGCACTAGCCCATTGCGCCACAGAGACAGTCTTGCTCTACTCTCACCACCAACAGAACATATCTTCAAAGCTATCAGCGCGAAGAAAAAAAAGCGCTGCACCACCACCGGGTGGGCTGAACCCTCAACCTTTCGGTTAACAGCCGATCGCGCAAGCCAATTGCGCCACGGAGACAGTCCAGCTCCACTCTCACCACCATCGGAACATATCTTCAAGGCTATCAGCCCAAAGAAAAAAAAGCGCCACACCACCACCGGGTGGGCTCAAACCTCCGACTTTTCGGTTAACAGCCGATCGCGCTAGCCGATTGCGCCACGGAGACAGTCCTGCTCCACTCTCACCACCGTCAGAACATACTTTCAAAGCTATCAGCCCAAAGAAGAAAAAGCGCCGCACCACCACCGGGAGGGCTCGAACCTCCAACCTTTCGGTTAACAGCCGATCGCGCTAACCAATTGCGCCACGGAGACAGTCGTGCTCCACTCTCACCACCGTCAGAACATACCTTCAAAGCTATCAGCGCAAAGAAAAAAAGCCACACCCCCCTCTCGGGAGAGCTCGAAACTCCAACCTTTCGGTTAAAGGCCGATCGCGCTAGCCCAATGCGCCACGGAGACACTCTTGCTCCCCTCTCACCACCATCAGAACATATCTTCAAAGCTATCAGCCCACAGAAAAAAAAAGCGCCGCACCACCACCGGGTGGGCTCGAACCTCCAACCTTTCGATTAACAGCCGATCGTGCTAGCCCATTGCGCCACGGAGACAGTCCAGCTCCACTCTCACCACCGTCAGGCCATTTCTTCAGAGCTATCAGCCCAAAGAAAAAAAAGCAACACACCCCTCCCGGGTGGGCTCAAACCTCCGACTTTTCGGTTAACAGTCGATCGCGCTAGCCCATTGCGCCACGGAGACAGTCTTGCTCCCCTCTCACCACCATCAGAACATACTTTCAAAGCTATCAGCCCAAAGAAGAAAAAGCGCCCCACCACCACCGGGAGGGCTCAAACCTCCAACCTTTCGGTTAACAACGAAATCGCGCTAGCCAATTGCGCCACGGAGACAGTCGTGCTCCACTCTCACCACCATCAGAACATATTTTCAGAGCTATCAGCGCAAAGAAAAAAGCAACACACCACTCCCGGGAGGGCTCGAACCTCCAACCTTTTGGTTAACAGCCGATCGCGCTGGCCGATTGCGCCACGGAGACAGTCCTGCTCCACTCTCACCACAATAAAACATATCTTGAAAGCTATCAGCCCACAGAATAAAAAGCGCCGCACCACCACCGGGTGGGCTCGAACCTCCAACTTTTCGGTTAACAGCCGATCGCGCTAGCCAATTGCGCCACGGAGACAGTCTTGCTCCCCTCTCACCACCATCAGAACATATCTTCAAAGCTATCAGCGCAAAGAAAAAAAAGCGCCGCACCACCACCGGGTGGGCTCAAACCTCCAACCTTTCGGTTAACAACGAAATCGCGCTAGCCAATTGCGCCACGGAGATAGTCCTACTCCACTCTCACCACCACCAGAACATATTTTCAGAGCTATCAGCGCAAAGAAAAAAGCAACACACCACTCCCGGGAGGGCTCGATACTCCAACCTTTTGGTTAACAGCCGATCGCACTAGCCCATTGCGCCACAGAGACAGTCTTGCTCTACTCTCACCACCAACAGAACATATCTTCAAAGCTATCAGCGCGAAGAAAAAAAAGCGCTGCACCACCACCGGGTGGGCTGAACCCTCAACCTTTCGGTTAACAGCCGATCGCGCAAGCCAATTGCGCCACGGAGACAGTCCAGCTCCACTCTCACCACCATCGGAACATATCTTCAAGGCTATCAGCCCAAAGAAAAAAAAGCGCCACACCACCACCGGGTGGGCTCAAACCTCCGACTTTTCGGTTAACAGCCGATCGCGCTAGCCGATTGCGCCACGGAGACAGTCCTGCTCCACTCTCACCACCGTCAGAACATACTTTCAAAGCTATCAGCCCAAAGAAGAAAAAGCGCCGCACCACCACCGGGAGGGCTCGAACCTCCAACCTTTCGGTTAACAGCCGATCGCGCTAACCAATTGCGCCACGGAGACAGTCGTGCTCCACTCTCACCGCCGTCAGAACATACCTTCAAAGCTATCAGCGCAAAGAAAAAAAGCCACACACCCCTCTCGGGAGAGCTCGAAACTCCAACCTTTCGGGTAAAGGCCGATCGCGCTAGCCCAATGCGCCACGGAGACACTCTTGCTCCCCTCTCACCACCATCAGAACATATCTTCAAAGCTATCAGCCCACAGAAAAAAAAGCGCCGCACCACCACCGGGTGGGCTCGAACCTCCAACCTTTCGATTAACAGCCGATCGTGCTAGCCCATTGCGCCACGGAGACAGTCGTGCTCCACTCTCACCACCGTCAGGCCATTTCTTCAGAGCTATCAGCGCAAAGAAAAAAAGCAACACACCACTCCCGGGAGAGCTCGAAACTCCAACCTTTCGGTTAACAGCCGATCGCGTTAGCCCATTGCGCCACGGAGACAGTCTTGCTCCCCTCTCACCACCATCAGAACATATCTTCAAAGCTATCAGCGCAAAGAAAAAAAAGCGCCGCACCACCACCGCATGGGCTCAAACCTCCAACCTTTCGGTTAACAACGAAATCGCGCTAGCCAATTGCGCCACGGAGATAGTCCTACTCCACTCTCACCACCATCAGAACATATTTTCAGAGCTATCAGCGCAAAGAAAAAAGCAACACACCACTCCCGGGAGGGCTCGATACTCCAACCTTTTGGTTAACAGCCGATCGCACTAGCCCATTGCGCCACAGAGACAGTCTTGCTCTACTCTCACCACCAACAGAACATATCTTCAAAGCTATCAGCGCGAAGAAAAAAAAGCGCTGCACCACCACCGGGTGGGCTGAACCCTCAACCTTTCGGTTAACAGCCAATCGCGCAAGCCAATTGCGCCACGGAGACAGTCCAGCTCCACTCACACCACCATCGGAACATATCTTCAAGGCTATCAGCCCAAAGAAAAAAAAGCGCCACACCACCACCGGGTGGGCTCAAACCTCCGACTTTTCGGTTAACAGCCGATCGCGCTAGCCGACTGCGCAACGGAGACAGACCTGCTCCACTCTCACCACCGTCAGAACATACTTTCAAAGCTATCAGCCCAAAGAAAAAGCGCCGCACCACCACCGGGAGGGCTCGAACCTCCAACCTTTCGGTTAACAGCCGATCGCGCTAACCCAATTGCGCCACGGAGAGAGTCGTGCTCTACTCTCACCACCGTCAGAACATACCTTCAAAGCTATCAGCGCAAAGAAAAAAAGCCACAGACCCCTCCCGGGAGATCTCGAAACTCCAACCTTTCGGTTAACAGCCGATCGCGCTAGCCCAATGCGCCACGGAGACAGTCTTGCTCCCCTCTCACCACCATCAGAACATATCTTCAAAGCTATCAGCCCAAAGAAAAAAAAGCGCCGCACCACCACCGGGTGGGCTCGTACCTCCAACCTTTCGGTTAACAGCCGATCGCGCTAGCCAATTGCGCCACGGAGACAGTCGTGCTCCACTCTCACCACCATCAGAACACATCTTCAAAGCTATCAGCGCAAAGAAAAAAGCAACACACCACTCCCGGAAGGGCTCGAACCTCCAACTTTTCGGTTAACAGCCGATCGCGCTGGCCGATTGCGCCACGGAGACAGTCCTGCTCCACTCTCACCACAATAAAACATATCTTGAAAGCTATCAGCCCAAAGAAAAAAAAGCGCCGCACCACCACCGGGTGGGCTCGAACCTCAAACCTTTCGGTTAACAGCCGATCGCGCTAGCTAATTGCGCCCCAGAGACAGTCGTGCTCCACTCTCACCACCGTCAGACCATTTCTTCAGAGCTATCACCCCAAAGAAAAAAAGCGCCACACCACCACCGGGTGGGCTCAAACCTCTAACCTTTCGGATAACAGCCGATCGCGCTAGCCAATTGCACCACGAAGACAGTCCTGCTCCTATCTCTCCACTATCAGAACATATCTTCAAAGATATTACCGCAAAGAAAAAAGCAACACACCACTCCCGGGAGGGCTCGAAACTCCAACCTTTCGGTTAACAGCCGATCGCGCTAGCCCATTGCGCCACGGAGACAGTCTTGCTCCACTTTCACCACCATCCGAACATATCTTCAGAGCTATCAGCGCAAAGAAAAAAAAGCGCCGCACCACCACCGGGTGGGCTCAAACCTCCAACCTTTTGGTTAACTACGAAATCGCGCTAGCCAATTGCGCCACGGAGATAGTCCTACTCCACTCTCACCACCATCAGAACATATCTTCAAAGCTATCAGCCCCAAGAAAAAAAAGCGCCACACCACCACCGGGTGGGCTCAAACTTCCGACTTTTTGGTTAACAGCCGATCGCGCTAGCCAATTGCGCCACGGAGACAGTCCTGCTCCACTCTCACCACCATCAGAACATATCTTCAAAGCTATCAGCCCAAAGAAAAAAAAGCACCGCACCACCACCGGGTGGGCTCGAACCTCCAACCTTTCGGTTAACAGCCAATCGCGCAAGCCAATTGCGCCACGGAGACAGTCCTGCTCCACTCTCACCACCATCAGAACATATCTTCAAAGCTATCAGCCCAAAGAAAAAAAGCGCCGCACCACCACCAGGTGGGCTCGAACCTCCAAACTTTTGGTTAACAGCCGATTGCGCTAGCCAACTGCGCTACGGAGACAGTCGTGCTCTACTCTCACCACCATCAGAACATATATTCAAAGCTATCAGCGCAAAGAAAAAAGAAACACACCACTCCCGGGAGGGCTCGAAACACCAACCTTTCGGTTAACCGCCAATCGCGCTTGCCAAATGCGCCACGGAGACAGTCCTGCTCCACTCTCATCACCATCAGAACATATCTTCAAAGCTATCAGCCGAAAGAAAAAAAAGCGCCGCACCACCACCGGGTGGGCTCGAACCTCCAACGTTTCGGTTAACAGCCGATCGCGCTAGCCCATTGCCCCACGGAGACAGTCGTGCTCCACTCTCACCACCGTCAGAACATTTCTTCAGAGCTATCACCCTAAAGAAAAAAAAGCGCCGCCCCACCACTGGGTTGGCTCGAACCTCCAACCTTTCGGTTAACAGCCGATCGCGCTAGCCGTTGCGCCACGAAGACAGTCCTGCTCCACTCTCACCACCATCAGAACATATCTTCAAAGCTATCAGCGCAAAGAAAAAAGCAACAAGCCACTCCCGGGAGGGCTCGAAACTCCAACCTTTCAGTTAACAGCCGATCGCGCTAGCCAATTGTGTCACGGAGACAGTCCTGCTCCACTCTCACCACCATCAGAACATATCTTCAAAGCTATCAGCCCAAAGAAAAAAAAGCCCCGCACCACCACCGGGTGGGCTCGAAACTCCAAGCTTTCGGTTAACAGCCCATCGCGCTAGCCAAATGCGCCACGGAGACAGTCCTGCTCCACTCTCATCACCATCAGAACATATCTTCAAAGCTATCAGCCGAAAGAAAAAAAAGCGCCGCACCACCACCGGGTGGGCTCGAACCTCCAACGTTTCGGTTAACAGCCGATCGCGCTAGCCCATTGCCCCACGGAGACAGTCGTGCTCCACTCTCACCACCGTCAGAACATTTCTTCAGAGCTATCACCCTAAAGAAAAAAAAGCGCCGCCCCACCACTGGGTTGGCTCGAACCTCCAACCTTTCGGTTAACAGCCGATCGCGCTAGCCGTTGCGCCACGAAGACAGTCCTGCTCCACTCTCACCACCATCAGAACATATCTTCAAAGCTATCAGCGCAAAGAAAAAAGCAACAAGCCACTCCCGGGAGGGCTCGAAACTCCAACCTTTCAGTTAACAGCCGATCGCGCTAGCCAATTGTGTCACGGAGACAGTCCTGCTCCACTCTCACCACCATCAGAACATATCTTCAAAGCTATCAGCCCAAAGAAAAAAAAGCCCCGCACCACCACCGGGTGGGCTCGAAACTCCAAGCTTTCGGTTAACAGCCCATCGCGCTAGCCAATTGCGCCATGGAGACAGTCGTGCTCCACTCTCACCACCATCAGAACATATCTTCAAAGCTATCAGCCCAAAGAAAATAAAGCGCCGCACCACCACCGAGTGGGCTCGAACCTCCAACCTTTCGGTTAACAGCCGATCGCGCTAGCCAATTACGCCACGGAGACAGCCGTGCTAGACACTAACCACCATCAGAACATATCTTCAAAGCTATCAGCGCAAAGAAAAAAGCAACACACCACTCCCGGGAGGGCTCGAAACTCCAACCTTTCGGTTAACGGTCGATTCAGCTTGTCAATTGTGCCACGGAGACAGTCTTGCTCCACTCTCACCACCATCAGAACATATCTTCAAAGCTATCAGCCCAAAGAAAAAAAAAGCGCCGCACCACCACCGGGTGGGCTCGAAACTCCAACCTTTCGGTTAACACCCGATCGCGCTAACCAATTGGGCCACGGAGACAGCCGTGCTCCACTCTCACCACCATCAGAACATATCTTCAAAGCTATCAGTGCAAAGAAAAAAGCAATACACTACTCCCGGGAGGGCTCGAACCTCCAACTGTTCGGTTAACAGCGAATCGCGCTAGCCAATTGCGCCAAGGAGACAGTCCTGCTCCACTGTCAACACCATCAAAACATATCCTCAAAGCCATCAGCCCAAAGAAAATAAAGCACCGCACCACCACCGGGTGGGCTCAAATCTCCAACCTTTCGGTTAACAGCCGATCACGCTTGCCATTTGCGCCACGAAGACAGTCGTGCTCCACTCTCACCACAGTCAGAACATTTCTTTTGAGCTATCAGGCCAAAGAAAAAACAGCGCCACACCAACACCGGGTGGGCTCGAAACTCCAACCTTTCGGTTAACAGCCGATCACGATAGCCAATTGCGCCACGGAGACAGTCCTGCTCCACTCTCACCACAATCAGAACATATCTTCAAAGCTATCAGCCCAAAGAAAAAAAAGCGCCGCACCACCACCGAGTGGGCTCGAACCTCCAACCTTTCGGTTAACAGCTGATCGCACTAGCCAATTACGCCACTGAGACAGCCGTGCTCCACACTCACTACCATCAGAACATATCTTCAAAGCTATCAGCGCAAAGAAAAAAGCAACACACCACTCTCGGGAGGGCTCGAAACTCCAACCTTTCGGTTAACAGCCGATTCAGCTAGTCAATTGCGCCACGGAGACAGTCTTGCTTCAATCTCACCACTATTAGAACATATCTTCAAAGCTATCAGCCCAAAGACAAAAAAGCGCCGCACCACCACCGGGTGGGCTCGAACCTCCAACCTTTCGGTTAACTTCCGATCGCGCTAGCCAATTGCGCCACGGAGACAGTCGTACTCCGCTCTCACCATCATCAGAACATATCTTCAAAGCTATCGGCGCAAAGAAAAAAGCAACACGCCACTCCCGGGAGGGCTCGAACCTCCAAATTTTCGGTTAACAGACGATCGCGCAAGCAAATTGCGCCACGGAGACAGTCCTGCTCCACTCTCACCACCATTAGAACATATCTTCAAAGCTATCAGCCCAAAGAAAAAAAGCACCGCACCACCAACGGGTGGGCTCGAACCTCCAACTTTTCGGTTAACAGCCGATCACGCTAGCCAATTGCGCCACGGAGACAGTCATGCTCCACTCTCACCACCGTCAGAACATTTCTTCAGACCTATCAGCCCAAAGAAAAAAAGCGCCGCACCACCACCGGGTGGGCTCGAACCTCCAACCTTTCGGTTAACAGCCGATCGCGCTAGCCAATAGCCCCACGGAGACAGTCCTGCTCCACTCTCACTACCGTCAGAACATTTCTTCAGAGCAATCAGCCCAAAGAAAAAAAGCGCCGCACCACCACCGGGTGGGCTCAAACCTCCAACCTTTTGGTTAACAGCCGATCGCGCTAGCCAGTTGCGCCACGGAGACAGTCGTGCTCCACTCTCACCACCATCAGAACATATCTTCAAAGCTATCAGCGCACAAAAAAGCAACACACCACTCCCGGGAGGGCTCGAACCTCCAACTGTTCGGTTAACAGCGAATCGCGCTTGCCAATTGCGCCAAGGAGACAGTCCTGCCCACTCTCAACACCATCAGGACATATCCTCAAAGCTATCAGCCCAAAGAAAAAAAGCACCGCACCACCACCGGGTGGGCTCGAATCTCCAACCTTTCGGTTAACAGCCGATCACGCTAGCCATTTGCACCACGGAGACAGTTGTGCTCCACTCTCACCACAGTCAGAACATTTCTTCAGAGCTATCAGGCCAAAGAAAAAACAGCGCCACACCAACACCGGGTGGGCTCGAAACTCTAACCTTTCGGTTAACAGCCGATCACGCTAGCCAATTGCGCCACGGAGACAGTCCTGCTCCACTCTCACCACCATCAGAACATATCTTCAAAGCTATCAGCCCAAAGAAAAAAAAAGCGCCGCACCACCACCGAGTGGGCTCGAACCTCCAACCTTTCGGTTAACAGCTGATCGCGCTAGCCAATTACGCCACGGAGACAGCCATGCTCCACACTCACTACCATAAGAACATATCTTCAAAGCTATCAGCGCAAACAAAAAAGCAACACACCACTCTTGGGAGGGCTCGAAACTCCAATCTTTCGGTTAACAGCCGAATCAGCTTGTCAATTGCGCCACGGAGACAGTCTTGCTTCACTCTCACCACCATTAGAACATATCTTCAAAGCTATCAGCCCAAAGAAAAAAAGCGCCGCACCACCACCTGGTGGGCTCGAACCTCCAACCTTTCGGTTACCTTCCGATCGCGCTAGCCAATTGCGCCAAGAAGACAGTCGTGCTCCAATCTCACCACCATCAGAACATATCTTCAAAGCTATCAGCGCAAAGGAAAAAACAACACGCTACTCCCGGGAGGGCTCGAACCTCCAACTGTTCAGCCAATTGCGCCACGGAGACAGTCCTGCTCCACTCTCAACACCATCAGAACATATCTTCAAAGCTATCAACCCAAAGGCAAAAAAGCGCCGCACCACCACCGGGTGGGCTAGAAACTCCAACCTTTCGGTTAACAGCCGATCGCGCTAGCCATTTGCGCCACGAAGACAGTCGTGCTCCACTCTCACCACAGTCAGAACATTTCTTTTGAGCTATCAGGCCAAAGAAAAAACAGCGCCACACCAACACCGGGTGGGCTCGAAACTCCAACCTTTCGGTTAACAGCCGATCACGATAGCCAATTGCGCCACGGAGACAGTCCTGCTCCACTCTCACCACAATCAGAACATATCTTCAAAGCTATCAGCCCAAAGAAAAAAAAGCGCCGCACCACCACCGAGTGGGCTCGAACCTCCAACCTTTCGGTTAACAGCTGATCGCACTAGCCAATTACGCCACTGAGACAGCCGTGCTCCACACTCACTACCATCAGAACATATCTTCAAAGCTATCAGCGCAAAGAAAAAAGCAACACACCACTCTCGGGAGGGCTCGAAACTCCAACCTTTCGGTTAACAGCCGATTCAGCTAGTCAATTGCGCCACGGAGACAGTCTTGCTTCAATCTCACCACTATTAGAACATATCTTCAAAGCTATCAGCCCAAAGACAAAAAAGCGCCGCACCACCACCGGGTGGGCTCGAACCTCCAACCTTTCGGTTAACTTCCGATCGCGCTAGCCAATTGCGCCACGGAGACAGTCGTACTCCGCTCTCACCATCATCAGAACATATCTTCAAAGCTATCGGCGCAAAGAAAAAAGCAACACGCCACTCCCGGGAGGGCTCGAACCTCCAAATTTTCGGTTAACAGACGATCGCGCAAGCAAATTGCGCCACGGAGACAGTCCTGCTCCACTCTCACCACCATTAGAACATATCTTCAAAGCTATCAGCCCAAAGAAAAAAAGCACCGCACCACCAACGGGTGGGCTCGAACCTCCAACTTTTCGGTTAACAGCCGATCACGCTAGCCAATTGCGCCACGGAGACAGTCATGCTCCACTCTCACCACCGTCAGAACATTTCTTCAGACCTATCAGCCCAAAGAAAAAAAGCGCCGCACCACCACCGGGTGGGCTCGAACCTCCAACCTTTCGGTTAACAGCCGATCGCGCTAGCCAATTGCCCCACGGAGACAGTCCTGCTCCACTCTCACTACCGTCAGAACATTTCTTCAGAGCAATCAGCCCAAAGAAAAAAAGCGCCGCACCACCACCGGGTGGGCTCAAACCTCCAACCTTTTGGTTAACAGCCGATCGCGCTAGCCAGTTGCGCCACGGAGACAGTCGTGCTCCACTCTCACCACCATCAGAACATATCTTCAAAGCTATCAGCGCACAAAAAAGCAACACACCACTCCCGGGAGGGCTCGAACCTCCAACTGTTCGGTTAACAGCGAATCGCGCTTGCCAATTGCGCCAAGGAGACAGTCCTGCCCACTCTCAACACCATCAGGACATATCCTCAAAGCTATCAGCCCAAAGAAAAAAAGCACCGCACCACCACCGGGTGGGCTCGAATCTCCAACCTTTCGGTTAACAGCCGATCACGCTAGCCATTTGCACCACGGAGACAGTTGTGCTCCACTCTCACCACAGTCAGAACATTTCTTCAGAGCTATCAGGCCAAAGAAAAAACAGCGCCACACCAACACCGGGTGGGCTCGAAACTCTAACCTTTCGGTTAACAGCCGATCACGCTAGCCAATTGCGCCACGGAGACAGTCCTGCTCCACTCTCACCACCATCAGAACATATCTTCAAAGCTATCAGCCCAAAGAAAAAAAAAGCGCCGCACCACCACCGAGTGGGCTCGAACCTCCAACCTTTCGGTTAACAGCTGATCGCGCTAGCCAATTACGCCACGGAGACAGCCATGCTCCACACTCACTACCATAAGAACATATCTTCAAAGCTATCAGCGCAAACAAAAAAGCAACACACCACTCTTGGGAGGGCTCGAAACTCCAATCTTTCGGTTAACAGCCGAATCAGCTTGTCAATTGCGCCACGGAGACAGTCTTGCTTCACTCTCACCACCATTAGAACATATCTTCAAAGCTATCAGCCCAAAGAAAAAAAGCGCCGCACCACCACCTGGTGGGCTCGAACCTCCAACCTTTCGGTTACCTTCCGATCGCGCTAGCCAATTGCGCCAAGAAGACAGTCGTGCTCCAATCTCACCACCATCAGAACATATCTTCAAAGCTATCAGCGCAAAGGAAAAAACAACACGCTACTCCCGGGAGGGCTCGAACCTCCAACTGTTCAGCCAATTGCGCCACGGAGACAGTCCTGCTCCACTCTCAACACCATCAGAACATATCTTCAAAGCTATCAACCCAAAGGCAAAAAAGCGCCGCACCACCACCGGGTGGGCTAGAAACTCCAACCTTTCGGTTAACAGCCGATCGCGCTAGCCAATTGCGCCATGGAGACAGTCCTGCTCCACTCTCACCACCATCAGAACATATCTTCAAAGCTATCAGCCCAAAGAAAAAAAAAGCGCCGCACCACCACCAGGTGGGCTCGAACCTCCGCACTTTCGGTTAACAGCCGATCGCGCTAGCCAATTGCGCCACGGAGACAGTCGTTCTCCGCTATCACCATCATCAGAACATATCTTCAAAGCTATCGGCGCAAAGAAAAAAGCAACACGCCACTCCCGGGAGGGCTCGAACCTCCAAATTTTCGGTTAACAGCCGATCGCGCTAGCCAATTGCGCCACGGAGACAGTCCTGCTCCACTCTCACCACCATTAGAACATATCTTCACTGCTATCAGCCCAAAGAAAAAAAGCGCCGCACCACCAACGGGTGGGCTCGAACCTCCAACTTTTCGGTTAACAGCCGATCACGCTAGCCAATTGCGCCACGGAGACAGTCCTGCTCCACTCTCACCACCGTCAGAACATATCTTCAAAGCTATCAACCCAAAAAAAAAGCGCCGCACCACCACTGGGTGGGCTCGAAACTCCAACCTTTCGGCTAAGAGCCGATCGCGCTAGCCAATTGCGCCATGGAGACAGTCCTGCTCCACTCTCACCACCATCAGAACATATCTTCAAAGCTATCAGCCCAAAGAAAAAAAAAGTGCCGCACCACCACCAGGTGGGCTCGAACCTCCGACCTTTCGGTTGACAGCCAATCGCGCTAGCCAATTGCGCCACGGAGACAGTCGTGCTCCGCTCTCACCATCATCACAACATATCTTCAAAGCTATCGGCGCAAAGAAAAAAGCAACACGCCACTCTCGGGAGGGCTCGAACCTCCAAATTTTCGGTTAACAGCCGATCGCGCTAGCCAATTGCGCCACGGAGACAGTCCTGCTCCACTCTCACCACCATTAGAACATATCTTCAAAGCTATCAGCCCAAAGAAAAAAAGCGCCACACCACCAACGGGTGGGCTCGAACCTCCAACTTTTCGGGTAACAGCCGATCACGCTAGCCAATTGCGCCACGGAGACAGTCCTGCTCCACTCTCACCACCGTCAGAACATTTCTTCAGAGCTATCAGCCCAAAGAAAAAAAGCGCCGCACCACCACCGGGTGGGCTCGAACCTCCAACCTTTCAGTTAACAGCCGATGGAACAGCCAATTGCCACACGGAGACAGTCGTGCTCCACTCTGACCACCGTCAGAACATTTCTTCAGAGCTATCACCCCAAAGAAAAAAAAGCGCCGCCCCACCACCGGGTTGGCTCGAACCTCCAACCTTTCGGTTAACAGCCGATCGCGCTAGCCAATTGCGCCGCGAAGACAGCCGCGCTCCACACTAACAACCATCAGAACATATCTTCAAAGCTATCAGCGCAAAAAAAAGCAATACACTACTCCCGGGAGGGCTCGAACCTCCAACTGTTCAGCCAATTGTGCCACGGGGACAGTCCTGCTCCACTTTCACTACCGTCAGAACATTGCTTCAGAGCTATCAGCCCAAAGAAAAAAAAGCGCCGCACCACCACTGGGTGGGCTCAAACCTCCAACCTTTTGGTTAACAGCCGATCGCGCTAGCCAGTTGCGCCACGGAGACAGTCCTGCTCCACTCTCACCACCATCAGAACATATCTTCAAAGCTATCAGCGCAAAGAAAAAAGCAACAAGCCACTCCCGGGAGGGCTCGAAGTTCTAACCATTCAGTTAACAGCCGATCGCGCTAGCCAATTGCGCCACGGAGACAGTCCTGCTCCACTCTCACCACCATCAGAACATATCTTCAAAGCTATCAGCCCAAAGAAAAAAAAGCCTCGCACCACCACCGGGTGGGCTCGAAACTCCAAGCTTTCGGTTAACAGCCGATCGCGCAAGCCAATCGCGCCACGGAGACAGTCCTGCTTTACTCTCACCACCATCAGAATATATCTTCAAAGCTATCAGCCCAAAGAAAAAAAAGCGCCGCACCACCACCGGGTGGGCTCGAACCTCCTACCTTTCGGTTAACAGCCTATCGCGCTAGCCAATTGCGCCATGGAGACAGTCGTGCTCCACTCTCACCACCATCAGAACATATCTTCAAAGCTATCAGCCCAAAGAAAAAAAAGCGCCGCACCACCACCGAGTGGGCTCGAACCTCCAACCTTTTGGTTAACAGCCGATCGCGCTAGCCAATTACGCCACGGAGACAGCCGCGCTCCACACTAACCACCATCAGAACATATCTTCAAAGCTATCAGCGCAAAGAAAAAAGCAACACACCACTCCCGGGAGGGCTCGAAACTCCAACCTTTCGGTTAACGGCCGATTCAGCTTGTCAATTGCGCCACGGAGACAGTCTTGCTCCACACTCACCACCATCAGAACATATCTTCAAAGCTATCAGCCCAAAGAAAAAAAAAGCGCCGCACCACCACCGGGTGGGCTCGAACCTCCAACCTTTCAGTTAACACCCGATCGCGCTAGCCAATTGCGCCACGGAGACAGCCGTGCTCCACTCTCACCACCATCAGAACATATCTTCAAAGCTATGAGCGCAAAAAAAGCAATACACTACTCCCGGGAGGGCTCGAACCTCCAACTGTTCAGCCAATTGTGCCACGGGGACAGTCCTGCTCCACTTTCACTACCGTCAGAACATTTCTTCAGAGCTATCAGCCCAAAGAAAAAAAAGCGCCGCACCACCACCGGGTGGGCTCAAACTTCCAACCTTTTGGTTAACAGCCGATCGCGCTAGCCAGTTGCGCCACGGAGACAGTCGTGCTCCACTCTCACCACCATCAGAACATATCTTCAAAGCTATCAGCGCACAAAAAAGCAACACACCACCCCCGGGAGGGCTCGAACCTCCAACTGTTCGGTTAACAGCGAATCGCGCTAGCCAATTGCGCCAAGGAGACAGTCCTGCTCCACTCTCAACACCATCAGAACATATCCTCAAAGCTATCAGCCCAAAGAAAAAAAAGCACCGCACCACCACCGGGTGGGCTCGAATCTCCAACCTTTCGGTTAACAGCCGATCACGCTAGCCATTTGCGCCACGGAGACAGTCGTGCTCCACTCTCACCACAGTCAGAACATTTCTTCAGAGCTATCAGGCCAAAGAAAAAAAAGCGCCACAAGAACACCGGGTGGGCTCGAAACTCCAACCTTTCGGTTAACAGATTGCGCAGGCAATTAATCGACGGGAACAGATTGATCTAATATTCTTAGATTTCGCCAAAGCCTTCGATAAGGTCTCGCATCCCAAACTCTTACTAAAAGTAAATGAAATATTCAGAAACTCAAATATTACTCAGTGGTTCATTTCTTACCTCCATTCTCGTACACAGTACGTAGAAATAAATAAAATTAAATCGAAGTCCAGACCCGTTATATCCGGTGTGCCTCAAGGCAGTGTTCTGGGGCCTCTTTTATTTCTTATTTTTATAAATGACCTGCCCTCAGATTTGTCTGTTCCCGTGAGATTGTTTGCAGATGACTGCGTTATATATAACAAGATCACATCCCTGAGAGACCAGGTAGACCTGAACAACAACTTAAACAAAATTTTACTATGGTGTAATGAATGGCAGATGGTTCTAAACCCCGTAAAATCAGTTTGCATGAGCATAACAAGAAAAAAGGTACCTCTCAAATATAATTACAATATTGGTTCCCACGATCTAAAAAGGGTAACAGAATATAAATATTTAGGGCTAATATTCACTCCAGATTTGAGGTGGAATACTCACGTAGACGTCACCTGTAGAAAGGCAAACAAAACTCTATGGGGTCTGAGGCGAAGGTTACATGACGCAACACCCGAAGTAAAAAGTCTTGCGTACAAAATGCTAGTACGCCCAATAATTGAATATTGTAAAATAGTATGGGACCCTCATACCACCACTAACCTACATAAACTGGAGAAAGTTCAAAGAATGGCTGCCAGGTTTATATTCAATAAATATCAACGCATGCACTCTGCTTCCGATCTTTGCAACCGTGCAAACCTACAAGCCTTAGAACTTAGAACTAAGTATGACCGTTTGAAATTCCTATTCCTCATTATTCGTAGTCAGGTTAAAATCAACTCATTAGATTTCTTTGAAATTTCTCCAGATCCGCGCTCTAGACACAAACACACTTTATATATACAGCCACCAGCCACCCGAAACGACGCATTTAAATACAGCTTCTTTCCGAGGGCAATTAAAGAATGGAATGAACTACCAAACAAAGTCGCGATGTCTTCCTCTATCACGGCGTTTTCTGCAGCTTTAGAATCGCTTATTTTCTCCGAAATAGATGCGTCATAATTCACGATGTCAATGTATATTGCCTCTCGCTTTGTTAATTGTTGTTTTCTATGCGCAGAATGCAAGTGCACATGCCTGTGTTTAACTTTGTCTTTTAGTGTAAATACCTGTGTTCGCTGTATGTCTCTATTTTGTAACGTATTTCATGACCATTTCTTTCATTTGTTTTCCACTCCTGTAAAAACCCCAGCTGGGGTTGACAGTATTAATAAACAAACAAACAAACAAAACAGCCGATCACGCTAGCCAATTGCGCCACGGAGACAGTCCTGCTCCACTCTCACCACCATCAGAACATATCTTCAAATCTATCAGCCCAAAGAAAAAAAAGCGCCGCACCACCACCGAGTGGGCTCGAACCTCCAACCTTTCGGTTAACAGCTGATCGCGCTAGCCAATTACGCCACGGAGACAGCCATGCTCCACACTCACTACCATCAGAACATATCTTCAAAGCTTACAGCGCAAAGGAAAAAGCAACACACCACTCTCGGGAGGGCTCGAAACTCCAACCTTTCGGTTAACAGCCGTTTCAGCTTGTCAATTGCGCCACGGAGGCAGTCTTGCTTCACTCTCACCACCATTAGAACATATCTTCAAAGCTATCAGCCCAAAGAAAAAAAAGCGCCGCACCACCACCGGGTGGGCTCGAACCTCCAATCTTTCGGTTAACTTCCGATCGCGCTAGCCAATTGCGCCAAGGAGACAGTCGTGCTCCAATCTCACCACCATCAGAACATAACTTCAAAGCTATCAGCGCACAGAAAAAAAACAACACGCTACTCCCGGGAGGGCTCAAACCTCCAACTGTTCAGCCAATTGCGCCGCGGGGACAGTCCTGCTCCACTCTCACCACCGTCAGAACATTTTTCCAGAGCTATCAGCCCAAAGAAAAAAAAGGGCCGCACCACCACCGGGTGGGCTCGAAGCTCCAAACTTTCGGTTAACAGCCGATCGCGCTAGCCAATTGCGCCACGGAGACAGTCCTGCTCTACTCTCACCACCATCAGAACATATCTTCAAAGCTATCCGCCCAAAGAAAAAAGAGCGCCGCACCACCACCGCGTGGGCTCGAAACTCCAACCTTTTGGTTAACAGCCGATCGCGCTAGCCAATTGCGCCACGGAGACAGTCGTGCTCTACTCTCACCACCATCAGAACATATCTTCAAAGCTATCAGCGCAAAGAAAAGAAGCAACACACCACTCCCGGGAGGGCTCGAAACTCCAACGTTTCGGTTAACAGCCGATCGCGCTAGCCAATTGCCCCACGGAGACAGTCGTGCTCCACTCTCACCACCGTCAGAACATTTCTTCAGAGCTATCACCCCAAAGAAAAAAAAGCGCCGCACCACCACCGGTTGGGCTCGAACCTCCAACCTTTCGGTTAACAGCCGATCGCGCAAGCCAATTGCGCTACGGAGACAGTCCTGCTCCACTCTCACCACCATCAGAACATATCTTCAAAGCTATCAGCCCAAAGAAAAAAAAAGCACCGCACCACCACAGGGTGGGCTCGAACCTCCAACCTTTCGGTTAACAGCCAATCGCGCTAGCCAATTGCGCCACGGAGACAGTCCTGCTCCACTCTCACCACCATCAGAACATATCTTCAAAGCTATCAGCACAAAGAAAAATCAGCGCCACACCATCACCGGGTGGGCTCGAACCTCCAACCTTTCGGTTAACAGTCGATCGCGCTAGCCGACTGCGCCACGTAGACAGTCGTGCTCCACTCTCACCACCGTCAGACCATTTCTTCAGAGCTATCGCCCCAAAGAAAAAAAAAGCACCGCACCACCACCGCGTGGGCTCGAACCTCGAACCTTTTGGTTAACAGCCGATCACGCTTGCCAATTTCGCCACGGAGACAGTCCTGCTCCACTCTCACCACCGTCAAAACATATCTTCAAAGCTATCAGCCCAAAGAAAAAAAGCGCCGCACCACCACCGGGTGGGCTCGAAACTCCAACCTTTCGGTTAACAGCCGATCGCGCTAGCCAATTGCCCCACGGAGACAGTCTTGCTCTACTCTCACCACCATCAGAACATATATTCAAAGCTATCAGCGCAAAGAAAAAAGAAACACACCCCACCCGGGAGGGCTCGAACCTCCAACTTTTCGGTTAACAGCCGATCGCGCTAGCCAATGGCGCCACGGGGACAGTCCTGCTCCACTCTCACCACCATCAGAACATATCATCAAAGCTATCAGCCCACAGAAAAAAAAAGCGCCGCACCACCACCGGGTGGGCTCAAACCTCCAACCTTTCGGTTAACAGCCGATCGCGCTAGCCTATTGCGCCACGGAGACAGTCGTGCTCTACTCTCACCACCATAAGAACATACGTTCAAAGCTATCAGCGCAAAGAAAAAAGCAACACACCCCTTCCGGGAGAGCTCGAACCTCCCACTTTTCGGTTAACAGCCGATCGCGCTAGCCAATTGTGCCACGGAGACAGTCCTGCTCCACTCTCACCACCGTCAGAACATTTCTTCAGAGCTATCAGCCCAAAGAAAAAAAAGCGCCGCACCACCACCGGGTGGTCTCGAACCTCCAACCTTTCGGTTAACAGCCGACCGCGCTAGCCAATTGCCCCACGGAGACAGTTGTGCTCCACTCTCACCGCCGTCAGAACATTTATTCAGAGCTATCACCCTAAAGAAAAAAAAGCGCCGCACCACCACCGGGTGGGCTCGAACCTCCAAACTTTCGGTTAACAGCCGATCGCGCTAGCCAATTGCCCCACGGAGACAGTCCTGCTCCACTCTCACCACCGTCAAAACATATCTTCAAAGCTATCAGCCCAAAGAAAAAAAGCGCCGCACCACCACCGGGTGGGCTCGAAACTCCAACCTTTCGGTTAACAGCCGATCGCGCTAGCCAATTGCCCCACGGAGACAGTCTTGCTCTACTCTCACCACCATCAGAACATATATTCAAAGCTATCAGCGCAAAGAAAAAAGAAACACACCCCACCCGGGAGGGCTCGAACCTCCATCTTTTCGGTTAACAGCCGATCGCGCTAGCCAATGGCGCCACGGGGACAGTCCTGCTCCACTCTCACCACCATCAGAACATATCATCAAAGCTATCAGCCCACAGAAAAAAAAAAGCGCCGCACCACCACCGGGTGGGCTCAAACCTCCAACCTTTCGGTTAACAGCCGATCGCGCTAGCCTATTGCGCCACGGAGACAGTCGTGCTCTACTCTCACCACCATAAGAACATACGTTCAAAGCTATCAGCGCAAAGAAAAAAGCAACACACCCCTCCCGGGAGAGCTCGAACCTCCAACTTTTCGGTTAACAGCCGATCGCGCTAGCCAATTGCGCCACGGAGACAGTCCTGCTCTACTCTCACCACCGTCAGAACATTTATTCAGAGCTATAAGCCCAAAGAAAAAAAAGCGCCGCACCACCACCGGGTGGGCTCGAACCTCCAACCTTTCGGTTAACAGCCGACCGCGCTAGCCAATTGCTCCACGGAGACAGTTGTGCTCCACTCTCACCGCCATCAGAACATTTATTCAGAGCTATCACCCCAAAAAAAAAAGCGCCGCACCACCACCGGGTGGGCTCAAACCTCCAACCTTTCGGTTAACAGCCGATCGCGCTAGCCAATTGCGCCACGGAGACAGTCCTGCTCCACTCTCACCACCATTAGAACATATCTTCAAAGCTATCAGCCCACAGAAAAAAAAGCGCCGCACCACCACCGGGTGGGCTCGAACCTCCAACTTTTCGGTTAACAGCCGATCGCGCTAGCCAATTGCGCCACGGAGACAGTCTTGCTCCCCTCTCACCACCATCAGAACATATCTTCAAAGCTATCAGCGCAAAGAAAAAAAAGCGCCGCACCACCACCGGGTGGGCTCAAACCTCCAACCTATCGGTTAACAACGAAATCGCGCTAGCCAATTGCGCCACGGAGATAGTCCTACTCCACTCTCACCACCATCAGAACATATTTTCAGAGCTATCAGCGCAAAGAAAAAAGCAACACACCACTCCCGGGAGGGCTCGATACTACAACCTTTTGGTTAACAGCCGATCGCACTAGCCCATTGCGCCACAGAGACAGTCTTGCTCTACTCTCACCACCAACAGAACATATCTTCAAAGCTATCAGCGCGAAGAAAAAAAAGCGCTGCACCACCACCGGGTGGGCTGAACCCTCAACCTTTCGGTTAACAGCCGATCGCGCAAGCCAATTGCGCCACGGAGACAGTCCAGCTCCACTCTCACCACCATCGGAACATATCTTCAAGGCTATCAGCCCAAAGAAAAAAAAGCGCCACACCACCACCGGGTGGGCTCAAACCTCCGACTTTTCGGTTAACAGCCGATCGCGCTAGCCGATTGCGCCACGGAGACAGTCCTGCTCCACTCTCACCACCGTCAGAACATACTTTCAAAGCTATCAGCCCAAAGAAGAAAAAGCGCCGCACCACCACCGGGAGGGCTCGAACCTCCAACCTTTCGGTTAACAGCCGATCGCGCTAACCAATTGCGCCACGGAGACAGTCGTGCTCCACTCTCACCACCGTCAGAACATACCTTCAAAGCTATCAGCGCAAAGAAAAAAAGCCACACCCCCCTCTCGGGAGAGCTCGAAACTCCAACCTTTCGGTTAAAGGCCGATCGCGCTAGCCCAATGCGCCACGGAGACACTCTTGCTCCCCTCTCACCACCATCAGAACATATCTTCAAAGCTATCAGCCCACAGAAAAAAAAAGCGCCGCACCACCACCGGGTGGGCTCGAACCTCCAACCTTTCGATTAACAGCCGATCGTGCTAGCCCATTGCGCCACGGAGACAGTCCAGCTCCACTCTCACCACCGTCAGGCCATTTCTTCAGAGCTATCAGCCCAAAGAAAAAAAAGCAACACACCCCTCCCGGGTGGGCTCAAACCTCCGACTTTTCGGTTAACAGTCGATCGCGCTAGCCCATTGCGCCACGGAGACAGTCTTGCTCCCCTCTCACCACCATCAGAACATACTTTCAAAGCTATCAGCCCAAAGAAGAAAAAGCGCCCCACCACCACCGGGAGGGCTCAAACCTCCAACCTTTCGGTTAACAACGAAATCGCGCTAGCCAATTGCGCCACGGAGACAGTCGTGCTCCACTCTCACCACCATCAGAACATATTTTCAGAGCTATCAGCGCAAAGAAAAAAGCAACACACCACTCCCGGGAGGGCTCGAACCTCCAACCTTTTGGTTAACAGCCGATCGCGCTGGCCGATTGCGCCACGGAGACAGTCCTGCTCCACTCTCACCACAATAAAACATATCTTGAAAGCTATCAGCCCACAGAATAAAAAGCGCCGCACCACCACCGGGTGGGCTCGAACCTCCAACTTTTCGGTTAACAGCCGATCGCGCTAGCCAATTGCGCCACGGAGACAGTCTTGCTCCCCTCTCACCACCATCAGAACATATCTTCAAAGCTATCAGCGCAAAGAAAAAAAAGCGCCGCACCACCACCGGGTGGGCTCAAACCTCCAACCTTTCGGTTAACAACGAAATCGCGCTAGCCAATTGCGCCACGGAGATAGTCCTACTCCACTCTCACCACCACCAGAACATATTTTCAGAGCTATCAGCGCAAAGAAAAAAGCAACACACCACTCCCGGGAGGGCTCGATACTCCAACCTTTTGGTTAACAGCCGATCGCACTAGCCCATTGCGCCACAGAGACAGTCTTGCTCTACTCTCACCACCAACAGAACATATCTTCAAAGCTATCAGCGCGAAGAAAAAAAAGCGCTGCACCACCACCGGGTGGGCTGAACCCTCAACCTTTCGGTTAACAGCCGATCGCGCAAGCCAATTGCGCCACGGAGACAGTCCAGCTCCACTCTCACCACCATCGGAACATATCTTCAAGGCTATCAGCCCAAAGAAAAAAAAGCGCCACACCACCACCGGGTGGGCTCAAACCTCCGACTTTTCGGTTAACAGCCGATCGCGCTAGCCGATTGCGCCACGGAGACAGTCCTGCTCCACTCTCACCACCGTCAGAACATACTTTCAAAGCTATCAGCCCAAAGAAGAAAAAGCGCCGCACCACCACCGGGAGGGCTCGAACCTCCAACCTTTCGGTTAACAGCCGATCGCGCTAACCAATTGCGCCACGGAGACAGTCGTGCTCCACTCTCACCGCCGTCAGAACATACCTTCAAAGCTATCAGCGCAAAGAAAAAAAGCCACACACCCCTCTCGGGAGAGCTCGAAACTCCAACCTTTCGGGTAAAGGCCGATCGCGCTAGCCCAATGCGCCACGGAGACACTCTTGCTCCCCTCTCACCACCATCAGAACATATCTTCAAAGCTATCAGCCCACAGAAAAAAAAGCGCCGCACCACCACCGGGTGGGCTCGAACCTCCAACCTTTCGATTAACAGCCGATCGTGCTAGCCCATTGCGCCACGGAGACAGTCGTGCTCCACTCTCACCACCGTCAGGCCATTTCTTCAGAGCTATCAGCGCAAAGAAAAAAAGCAACACACCACTCCCGGGAGAGCTCGAAACTCCAACCTTTCGGTTAACAGCCGATCGCGTTAGCCCATTGCGCCACGGAGACAGTCTTGCTCCCCTCTCACCACCATCAGAACATATCTTCAAAGCTATCAGCGCAAAGAAAAAAAAGCGCCGCACCACCACCGCATGGGCTCAAACCTCCAACCTTTCGGTTAACAACGAAATCGCGCTAGCCAATTGCGCCACGGAGATAGTCCTACTCCACTCTCACCACCATCAGAACATATTTTCAGAGCTATCAGCGCAAAGAAAAAAGCAACACACCACTCCCGGGAGGGCTCGATACTCCAACCTTTTGGTTAACAGCCGATCGCACTAGCCCATTGCGCCACAGAGACAGTCTTGCTCTACTCTCACCACCAACAGAACATATCTTCAAAGCTATCAGCGCGAAGAAAAAAAAGCGCTGCACCACCACCGGGTGGGCTGAACCCTCAACCTTTCGGTTAACAGCCAATCGCGCAAGCCAATTGCGCCACGGAGACAGTCCAGCTCCACTCACACCACCATCGGAACATATCTTCAAGGCTATCAGCCCAAAGAAAAAAAAGCGCCACACCACCACCGGGTGGGCTCAAACCTCCGACTTTTCGGTTAACAGCCGATCGCGCTAGCCGACTGCGCAACGGAGACAGACCTGCTCCACTCTCACCACCGTCAGAACATACTTTCAAAGCTATCAGCCCAAAGAAAAAGCGCCGCACCACCACCGGGAGGGCTCGAACCTCCAACCTTTCGGTTAACAGCCGATCGCGCTAACCCAATTGCGCCACGGAGAGAGTCGTGCTCTACTCTCACCACCGTCAGAACATACCTTCAAAGCTATCAGCGCAAAGAAAAAAAGCCACAGACCCCTCCCGGGAGATCTCGAAACTCCAACCTTTCGGTTAACAGCCGATCGCGCTAGCCCAATGCGCCACGGAGACAGTCTTGCTCCCCTCTCACCACCATCAGAACATATCTTCAAAGCTATCAGCCCAAAGAAAAAAAAGCGCCGCACCACCACCGGGTGGGCTCGTACCTCCAACCTTTCGGTTAACAGCCGATCGCGCTAGCCAATTGCGCCACGGAGACAGTCGTGCTCCACTCTCACCACCATCAGAACACATCTTCAAAGCTATCAGCGCAAAGAAAAAAGCAACACACCACTCCCGGAAGGGCTCGAACCTCCAACTTTTCGGTTAACAGCCGATCGCGCTGGCCGATTGCGCCACGGAGACAGTCCTGCTCCACTCTCACCACAATAAAACATATCTTGAAAGCTATCAGCCCAAAGAAAAAAAAGCGCCGCACCACCACCGGGTGGGCTCGAACCTCAAACCTTTCGGTTAACAGCCGATCGCGCTAGCTAATTGCGCCCCAGAGACAGTCGTGCTCCACTCTCACCACCGTCAGACCATTTCTTCAGAGCTATCACCCCAAAGAAAAAAAGCGCCACACCACCACCGGGTGGGCTCAAACCTCTAACCTTTCGGATAACAGCCGATCGCGCTAGCCAATTGCACCACGAAGACAGTCCTGCTCCTATCTCTCCACTATCAGAACATATCTTCAAAGATATAACCGCAAAGAAAAAAGCAACACACCACTCCCGGGAGGGCTCGAAACTCCAACCTTTCGGTTAACAGCCGATCGCGCTAGCCCATTGCGCCACGGAGACAGTCTTGCTCCACTTTCACCACCATCCGAACATATCTTCAGAGCTATCAGCGCAAAGAAAAAAAAGCGCCGCACCACCACCGGGTGGGCTCAAACCTCCAACCTTTTGGTTAACTACGAAATCGCGCTAGCCAATTGCGCCACGGAGATAGTCCTACTCCACTCTCACCACCATCAGAACATATCTTCAAAGCTATCAGCCCCAAGAAAAAAAAGCGCCACACCACCACCGGGTGGGCTCAAACTTCCGACTTTTTGGTTAACAGCCGATCGCGCTAGCCAATTGCGCCACGGAGACAGTCCTGCTCCACTCTCACCACCATCAGAACATATCTTCAAAGCTATCAGCCCAAAGAAAAAAAAGCACCGCACCACCACCGGGTGGGCTCGAACCTCCAACCTTTCGGTTAACAGCCAATCGCGCAAGCCAATTGCGCCACGGAGACAGTCCTGCTCCACTCTCACCACCATCAGAACATATCTTCAAAGCTATCAGCCCAAAGAAAAAAAGCGCCGCACCACCACCAGGTGGGCTCGAACCTCCAAACTTTTGGTTAACAGCCGATTGCGCTAGCCAACTGCGCTACGGAGACAGTCGTGCTCTACTCTCACCACCATCAGAACATATATTCAAAGCTATCAGCGCAAAGAAAAAAGAAACACACCACTCCCGGGAGGGCTCGAAACACCAACCTTTCGGTTAACCGCCAATCGCGCTTGCCAAATGCGCCACGGAGACAGTCCTGCTCCACTCTCATCACCATCAGAACATATCTTCAAAGCTATCAGCCGAAAGAAAAAAAAGCGCCGCACCACCACCGGGTGGGCTCGAACCTCCAACGTTTCGGTTAACAGCCGATCGCGCTAGCCCATTGCCCCACGGAGACAGTCGTGCTCCACTCTCACCACCGTCAGAACATTTCTTCAGAGCTATCACCCTAAAGAAAAAAAAGCGCCGCCCCACCACTGGGTTGGCTCGAACCTCCAACCTTTCGGTTAACAGCCGATCGCGCTAGCCGTTGCGCCACGAAGACAGTCCTGCTCCACTCTCACCACCATCAGAACATATCTTCAAAGCTATCAGCGCAAAGAAAAAAGCAACAAGCCACTCCCGGGAGGGCTCGAAACTCCAAACTTTCAGTTAACAGCCGATCGCGCTAGCCAATTGTGTCACGGAGACAGTCCTGCTCCACTCTCACCACCATCAGAACATATCTTCAAAGCTATCAGCCCAAAGAAAAAAAAGCCCCGCACCACCACCGGGTGGGCTCGAAACTCCAAGCTTTCGGTTAACAGCCCATCGCGCTAGCCAAATGCGCCACGGAGACAGTCCTGCTCCACTCTCATCACCATCAGAACATATCTTCAAAGCTATCAGCCGAAAGAAAAAAAAGCGCCGCACCACCACCGGGTGGGCTCGAACCTCCAACGTTTCGGTTAACAGCCGATCGCGCTAGCCCATTGCCCCACGGAGACAGTCGTGCTCCACTCTCACCACCGTCAGAACATTTCTTCAGAGCTATCACCCTAAAGAAAAAAAAGCGCCGCCCCACCACTGGGTTGGCTCGAACCTCCAACCTTTCGGTTAACAGCCGATCGCGCTAGCCGTTGCGCCACGAAGACAGTCCTGCTCCACTCTCACCACCATCAGAACATATCTTCAAAGCTATCAGCGCAAAGAAAAAAGCAACAAGCCACTCCCGGGAGGGCTCGAAACTCCAACCTTTCAGTTAACAGCCGATCGCGCTAGCCAATTGTGTCACGGAGACAGTCCTGCTCCACTCTCACCACCATCAGAACATATCTTCAAAGCTATCAGCCCAAAGAAAAAAAAGCCCCGCACCACCACCGGGTGGGCTCGAAACTCCAAGCTTTCGGTTAACAGCCCATCGCGCTAGCCAATTGCGCCATGGAGACAGTCGTGCTCCACTCTCACCACCATCAGAACATATCTTCAAAGCTATCAGCCCAAAGAAAATAAAGCGCCGCACCACCACCGAGTGGGCTCGAACCTCCAACCTTTCGGTTAACAGCCGATCGCGCTAGCCAATTACGCCACGGAGACAGCCGTGCTAGACACTAACCACCATCAGAACATATCTTCAAAGCTATCAGCGCAAAGAAAAAAGCAACACACCACTCCCGGGAGGGCTCGAAACTCCAACCTTTCGGTTAACGGTCGATTCAGCTTGTCAATTGTGCCACGGAGACAGTCTTGCTCCACTCTCACCACCATCAGAACATATCTTCAAAGCTATCAGCCCAAAGAAAAAAAAAGCGCCGCACCACCACCGGGTGGGCTCGAAACTCCAACCTTTCGGTTAACACCCGATCGCGCTAACCAATTGGGCCACGGAGACAGCCGTGCTCCACTCTCACCACCATCAGAACATATCTTCAAAGCTATCAGTGCAAAGAAAAAAGCAATACACTACTCCCGGGAGGGCTCGAACCTCCAACTGTTCGGTTAACAGCGAATCGCGCTAGCCAATTGCGCCAAGGAGACAGTCCTGCTCCACTGTCAACACCATCAAAACATATCCTCAAAGCCATCAGCCCAAAGAAAATAAAGCACCGCACCACCACCGGGTGGGCTCAAATCTCCAACCTTTCGGTTAACAGCCGATCACGCTAGCCATTTGCGCCACGAAGACAGTCGTGCTCCACTCTCACCACAGTCAGAACATTTCTTTTGAGCTATCAGGCCAAAGAAAAAACAGCGCCACACCAACACCGGGTGGGCTCGAAACTCCAACCTTTCGGTTAACAGCCGATCACGATAGCCAATTGCGCCACGGAGACAGTCCTGCTCCACTCTCACCACAATCAGAACATATCTTCAAAGCTATCAGCCCAAAGAAAAAAAAGCGCCGCACCACCACCGAGTGGGCTCGAACCTCCAACCTTTCGGTTAACAGCTGATCGCACTAGCCAATTACGCCACTGAGACAGCCGTGCTCCACACTCACTACCATCAGAACATATCTTCAAAGCTATCAGCGCAAAGAAAAAAGCAACACACCACTCTCGGGAGGGCTCGAAACTCCAACCTTTCGGTTAACAGCCGATTCAGCTAGTCAATTGCGCCACGGAGACAGTCTTGCTTCAATCTCACCACTATTAGAACATATCTTCAAAGCTATCAGCCCAAAGACAAAAAAGCGCCGCACCACCACCGGGTGGGCTCGAACCTCCAACCTTTCGGTTAACTTCCGATCGCGCTAGCCAATTGCGCCACGGAGACAGTCGTACTCCGCTCTCACCATCATCAGAACATATCTTCAAAGCTATCGGCGCAAAGAAAAAAGCAACACGCCACTCCCGGGAGGGCTCGAACCTCCAAATTTTCGGTTAACAGACGATCGCGCAAGCAAATTGCGCCACGGAGACAGTCCTGCTCCACTCTCACCACCATTAGAACATATCTTCAAAGCTATCAGCCCAAAGAAAAAAAGCACCGCACCACCAACGGGTGGGCTCGAACCTCCAACTTTTCGGTTAACAGCCGATCACGCTAGCCAATTGCGCCACGGAGACAGTCCTGCTCCACTCTCACCACCGTCAGAACATTTCTTCAGACCTATCAGCCCAAAGAAAAAAAGCGCCGCACCACCACCGGGTGGGCTCGAACCTCCAACCTTTCGGTTAACAGCCGATCGCGCTAGCCAATTGCCCCACGGAGACAGTCCTGCTCCACTCTCACTACCGTCAGAACATTTCTTCCGAGCAATCAGCCCAAAGAAAAAAAGCGCCGCACCACCACCGGGTGGGCTCAAACCTCCAACCTTTTGGTTAACAGCCGATCGCGCTAGCCAGTTGCGCCACGGAGACAGTCGTGCTCCACTCTCACCACCATCAGAACATATCTTCAAAGCTATCAGCGCACAAAAAAGCAACACACCACTCCCGGGAGGGCTCGAACCTCCAACTGTTCGGTTAACAGCGAATCGCGCTTGCCAATTGCGCCAAGGAGACAGTCCTGCCCACTCTCAACACCATCAGGACATATCCTCAAAGCTATCAGCCCAAAGAAAAAAAGCACCGCACCACCACCGGGTGGGCTCGAATCTCCAACCTTTCGGTTAACAGCCGATCACGCTAGCCATTTGCACCACGGAGACAGTTGTGCTCCACTCTCACCACAGTCAGAACATTTCTTCAGAGCTATCAGGCCAAAGAAAAAACAGCGCCACACCAACACCGGGTGGGCTCGAAACTCTAACCTTTCGGTTAACAGCCGATCACGCTAGCCAATTGCGCCACGGAGACAGTCCTGCTCCACTCTCACCACCATCAGAACATATCTTCAAAGCTATCAGCCCAAAGAAAAAAAAAGCGCCGCACCACCACCGAGTGGGCTCGAACCTCCAACCTTTCGGTTAACAGCTGATCGCGCTAGCCAATTACGCCACGGAGACAGCCATGCTCCACACTCACTACCATAAGAACATATCTTCAAAGCTATCAGCGCAAACAAAAAAGCAACACACCACTCTTGGGAGGGCTCGAAACTCCAACCTTTCGGTTAACAGCCGAATCAGCTTGTCAATTGCGCCACGGAGACAGTCTTGCTTCACTCTCACCACCATTAGAACATATCTTCAAAGCTATCAGCCCAAAGAAAAAAAGCGCCGCACCACCACCTGGTGGGCTCGAACCTCCAACCTTTCGGTTACCTTCCGATCGCGCTAGCCAATTGCGCCAAGAAGACAGTCGTGCTCCAATCTCACCACCATCAGAACATATCTTCAAAGCTATCAGCGCAAAGGAAAAAACAACACGCTACTCCCGGGAGGGCTCGAACCTCCAACTGTTCAGCCAATTGCGCCACGGAGACAGTCCTGCTCCACTCTCAACACCATCAGAACATATCTTCAAAGCTATCAACCCAAAGGCAAAAAAGCGCCGCACCACCACCGGGTGGGCTAGAAACTCCAACCTTTCGGTTAACAGCCGATCGCGCTAGCCAATTGCGCCATGGAGACAGTCCTGCTCCACTCTCACCACCATCAGAACATATCTTCAAAGCTATCAGCCCAAAGAAAAAAAAAAGCGCCGCACCACCACCAGGTGGGCTCGAACCTCCGCACTTTCGGTTAACAGCCGATCGCGCTAGCCAATTGCGCCACGGAGACAGTCGTTCTCCGCTATCACCATCATCAGAACATATCTTCAAAGCTATCGGCGCAAAGAAAAAAGCAACACGCCACTCCCGGGAGGGCTCGAACCTCCAAATTTTCGGTTAACAGCCGATCGCGCTAGCCAATTGCGCCACGGAGACAGTCCTGCTCCACTCTCACCACCATTAGAACATATCTTCACTGCTATCAGCCCAAAGAAAAAAAGCGCCGCACCACCAACGGGTGGGCTCGAACCTCCAACTTTTCGGTTAACAGCCGATCACGCTAGCCAATTGCGCCACGGAGACAGTCCTGCTCCACTCTCACCACCGTCAGAACATTTCTTCAGAGCTATCAGCCCAAAGAAAAAAAGCGCCGCACCACCACCGGGTGGGCTCGAACCTCCAACCTTTCAGTTAACAGCCGATGGAACAGCCAATTGCCACACGGAGACAGTCGTGCTCCACTCTGACCACCGTCAGAACATTTCTTCAGAGCTATCACCCCAAAGAAAAAAAAGCGCCGCCCCACCACCGGGTTGGCTCGAACCTCCAACCTTTCGGTTAACAGCCGATCGCGCTAGCCAATTGCGCCGCGAAGACAGCCGCGCTCCACACTAACAACCATCAGAACATATCTTCAAAGCTATCAGCGCAAAAAAAAGCAATACACTACTCCCGGGAGGGCTCGAACCTCCAACTGTTCAGCCAATTGTGCCACGGGGACAGTCCTGCTCCACTTTCACTACCGTCAGAACATTGCTTCAGAGCTATCAGCCCAAAGAAAAAAAAGCGCCGCACCACCACTGGGTGGGCTCAAACCTCCAACCTTTTGGTTAACAGCCGATCGCGCTAGCCAGTTGCGCCACGGAGACAGTCCTGCTCCACTCTCACCACCATCAGAACATATCTTCAAAGCTATCAGCGCAAAGAAAAAAGCAACAAGCCACTCCCGGGAGGGCTCGAAGTTCTAACCATTCAGTTAACAGCCGATCGCGCTAGCCAATTGCGCCACGGAGACAGTCCTGCTCCACTCTCACCACCATCAGAACATATCTTCAAAGCTATCAGCCCAAAGAAAAAAAAGCCTCGCACCACCACCGGGTGGGCTCGAAACTCCAAGCTTTCGGTTAACAGCCGATCGCGCAAGCCAATCGCGCCACGGAGACAGTCCTGCTTTACTCTCACCACCATCAGAATATATCTTCAAAGCTATCAGCCCAAAGAAAAAAAAGCGCCGCACCACCACCGGGTGGGCTCGAACCTCCTACCTTTCGGTTAACAGCCTATCGCGCTAGCCAATTGCGCCATGGAGACAGTCGTGCTCCACTCTCACCACCATCAGAACATATCTTCAAAGCTATCAGCCCAAAGAAAAAAAAGCGCCGCACCACCACCGAGTGGGCTCGAACCTCCAACCTTTTGGTTAACAGCCGATCGCGCTAGCCAATTACGCCACGGAGACAGCCGCGCTCCACACTAACCACCATCAGAACATATCTTCAAAGCTATCAGCGCAAAGAAAAAAGCAACACACCACTCCCGGGAGGGCTCGAAACTCCAACCTTTCGGTTAACGGCCGATTCAGCTTGTCAATTGCGCCACGGAGACAGTCTTGCTCCACACTCACCACCATCAGAACATATCTTCAAAGCTATCAGCCCAAAGAAAAAAAAAGCGCCGCACCACCACCGGGTGGGCTCGAACCTCCAACCTTTCAGTTAACACCCGATCGCGCTAGCCAATTGCGCCACGGAGACAGCCGTGCTCCACTCTCACCACCATCAGAACATATCTTCAAAGCTATGAGCGCAAAAAAAGCAATACACTACTCCCGGGAGGGCTCGAACCTCCAACTGTTCAGCCAATTGTGCCACGGGGACAGTCCTGCTCCACTTTCACTACCGTCAGAACATTTCTTCAGAGCTATCAGCCCAAAGAAAAAAAAGCGCCGCACCACCACCGGGTGGGCTCAAACTTCCAACCTTTTGGTTAACAGCCGATCGCGCTAGCCAGTTGCGCCACGGAGACAGTCGTGCTCCACTCTCACCACCATCAGAACATATCTTCAAAGCTATCAGCGCACAAAAAAGCAACACACCACCCCCGGGAGGGCTCGAACCTCCAACTGTTCGGTTAACAGCGAATCGCGCTAGCCAATTGCGCCAAGGAGACAGTCCTGCTCCACTCTCAACACCATCAGAACATATCCTCAAAGCTATCAGCCCAAAGAAAAAAAAGCACCGCACCACCACCGGGTGGGCTCGAATCTCCAACCTTTCGGTTAACAGCCGATCACGCTAGCCATTTGCGCCACGGAGACAGTCGTGCTCCACTCTCACCACAGTCAGAACATTTCTTCAGAGCTATCAGGCCAAAGAAAAAAAAGCGCCACAAGAACACCGGGTGGGCTCGAAACTCCAACCTTTCGGTTAACAGATTGCGCAGGCAATTAATCGACGGGAACAGATTGATCTAATATTCTTAGATTTCGCCAAAGCCTTCGATAAGGTCTCGCATCCCAAACTCTTACTAAAAGTAAATGAAATATTCAGAAACTCAAATATTACTCAGTGGTTCATTTCTTACCTCCATTCTCGTACACAGTACGTAGAAATAAATAAAATTAAATCGAAGTCCAGACCCGTTATATCCGGTGTGCCTCAAGGCAGTGTTCTGGGGCCTCTTTTATTTCTTATTTTTATAAATGACCTGCCCTCAGATTTGTCTGTTCCCGTGAGATTGTTTGCAGATGACTGCGTTATATATAACAAGATCACATCCCTGAGAGACCAGGTAGACCTGAACAACAACTTAAACAAAATTTTACTATGGTGTAATGAATGGCAGATGGTTCTAAACCCCGTAAAATCAGTTTGCATGAGCATAACAAGAAAAAAGGTACCTCTCAAATATAATTACAATATTGGTTCCCACGATCTAAAAAGGGTAACAGAATATAAATATTTAGGGCTAATATTCACTCCAGATTTGAGGTGGAATACTCACGTAGACGTCACCTGTAGAAAGGCAAACAAAACTCTATGGGGTCTGAGGCGAAGGTTACATGACGCAACACCCGAAGTAAAAAGTCTTGCGTACAAAATGCTAGTACGCCCAATAATTGAATATTGTAAAATAGTATGGGACCCTCATACCACCACTAACCTACATAAACTGGAGAAAGTTCAAAGAATGGCTGCCAGGTTTATATTCAATAAATATCAACGCATGCACTCTGCTTCCGATCTTTGCAACCGTGCAAACCTACAAGCCTTAGAACTTAGAACTAAGTATGACCGTTTGAAATTCCTATTCCTCATTATTCGTAGTCAGGTTAAAATCAACTCATTAGATTTCTTTGAAATTTCTCCAGATCCGCGCTCTAGACACAAACACACTTTATATATACAGCCACCAGCCACCCGAAACGACGCATTTAAATACAGCTTCTTTCCGAGGGCAATTAAAGAATGGAATGAACTACCAAACAAAGTCGCGATGTCTTCCTCTATCACGGCGTTTTCTGCAGCTTTAGAATCGCTTATTTTCTCCGAAATAGATGCGTCATAATTCACGATGTCAATGTATATTGCCTCTCGCTTTGTTAATTGTTGTTTTCTATGCGCAGAATGCAAGTGCACATGCCTGTGTTTAACTTTGTCTTTTAGTGTAAATACCTGTGTTCGCTGTATGTCTCTATTTTGTAACGTATTTCATGACCATTTCTTTCATTTGTTTTCCACTCCTGTAAAAACCCCAGCTGGGGTTGACAGTATTAATAAACAAACAAACAAACAAAACAGCCGATCACGCTAGCCAATTGCGCCACGGAGACAGTCCTGCTCCACTCTCACCACCATCAGAACATATCTTCAAATCTATCAGCCCAAAGAAAAAAAAGCGCCGCACCACCACCGAGTGGGCTCGAACCTCCAACCTTTCGGTTAACAGCTGATCGCGCTAGCCAATTACGCCACGGAGACAGCCATGCTCCACACTCACTACCATCAGAACATATCTTCAAAGCTTACAGCGCAAAGGAAAAAGCAACACACCACTCTCGGGAGGGCTCGAAACTCCAACCTTTCGGTTAACAGCCGTTTCAGCTTGTCAATTGCGCCACGGAGGCAGTCTTGCTTCACTCTCACCACCATTAGAACATATCTTCAAAGCTATCAGCCCAAAGAAAAAAAAGCGCCGCACCACCACCGGGTGGGCTCGAACCTCCAATCTTTCGGTTAACTTCCGATCGCGCTAGCCAATTGCGCCAAGGAGACAGTCGTGCTCCAATCTCACCACCATCAGAACATAACTTCAAAGCTATCAGCGCACAGAAAAAAAACAACACGCTACTCCCGGGAGGGCTCAAACCTCCAACTGTTCAGCCAATTGCGCCGCGGGGACAGTCCTGCTCCACTCTCACCACCGTCAGAACATTTTTCCAGAGCTATCAGCCCAAAGAAAAAAAAGGGCCGCACCACCACCGGGTGGGCTCGAAGCTCCAACCTTTCGGTTAACAGCCGCTCGCGCTAGCCAATTGCGCCACGGAGACAGTCCTGCTCCGCTCTCACCATCATCAGAACATATCTTCAAAGCTATCGGCGCAAAGAAAAAAGCAACACGCCACTCCCGGGAGGGCTTCTACCTCCAACTGTTCGGTTAACAGCGAATCGCGCTAGCCAATTGCGCCAAGGAGACAGTCCTGCTCCACTCTCAACACCATCAGAACATATCCTCAAAGCTATCAGCCCAAAGAAAAAAAAGCACCGCACCACCACCGGGTGGGCTCGAATCTCCAACCTTTCGGTTAACAGCCGATCACGCTAGCCATTTGCGCCACGGAGACAGTCGTGCTCCACTCTCACCACAGTCAGAACATTTCTTCAGAGCTATCAGGCCAAAGAAAAAAAAGCGCCACAAGAACACCGGGTGGGCTCGAAACTCCAACCTTTCGGTTAACAGCCGATCACGCTAGCCAATTGCGCCACGGAGACAGTCCTGCTCCACTCTCACCACCATCAGAACATATCTTCAAATCTATCAGCCCAAAGAAAAAAAAAGCGCCGCACCACCACCGAGTGGGCTCGAACCTCCAACCTTTCGGTTAACAGCTGATCGCGCTAGCCAATTACGCCACGGAGAGAGCCATGCTCCACACTCACTACCATCAGAACATATCTTTAAAGCTTACAGCGCAAAGGAAAAAGCAACACACCACTCTCGGGAGGGCTCGAAACTCCAACCTTTCGGTTAACAGCCGTTTCAGCTTGTCAATTGCGCCACGGAGGCAGTCTTGCTTCACTCTCACCACCATTAGAACATATCTTCAAAGCTATCAGCCCAAAGAAAAAAAAGCGCCGCACCACCACCGGGTGGGCTCGAACCTCCAATCTTTCGGTTAACTTCCGATCGCGCTAGCCAATTGCGCCAAGGAGACAGTCGTGCTCCAATCTCACCACCATCAGAACATAACTTCAAAGCTATCAGCGCACAGAAAAAAAACAACACGCTACTCCCGGGAGGGCTCAAACCTCCAACTGTTCAGCCAATTGCGCCGCGGGGACAGTCCTGCTCCACTCTCACCACCGTCAGAACATTTTTCCAGAGCTATCAGCCCAAAGAAAAAAAAAGGGCCGCACCACCACCGGGTGGGCTCGAAACTCCAACCTTTCGGTTAACAGCCGCTCGCGCTAGCCAATTGCGCCACGGAGACAGTCCTGCTCCGCTCTCACCATCATCAGAACATATCTTCAAAGCTATCGGCGCAAAGAAAAAAGCAACACGCCACTCCCGGGAGGGCTCGAACCTCCAAATTTTCGGTTAACAGCCGATCGCGCTAGCCAATTGCGCCACGGAGACAGTCCTGCTCCACTCTCACCACTATTAGAACATATCTTCAAAGCTATCAGCCCAAAGAAAAAAAGCGCCGCACCACCAACGGGTGGGCTCGAACCTCGAACTTTTCGGTTAACAGCCGATCACGCTAGCCAATTGCGCCACGGAGACAGTCCTGCTCCACTCTCACCACCATCAGAACATATCTTCAAAGCTATCAGCCCAAAGAAAAAAAAGCGCCGCACCACCACCGAGTGGGCTCGAACCTCCAACCTTTCGGTTAACAGCCGATCGCGCTAGCCAATTACGCCATGGAGACAGCCGTGCTCCACAGTAACCACCCTCAGAACATATCTTCAAAGCTATCAGCGCAAAGAAAAAAGCAACACACCACTCCCGGGAGGGCTCGAAACCCCAACCTTTCGGTTAATGGCCGATTCAGCTTGTCAATTGCGCCAAGGAGACAGTCTTGCTCCACTCTGACCACCATTAGAACATATCTTCAAAGCTATCAGCCCAAAGAAAAAAAGCGCCGCACCACCAACGGGTGGGCTCGAAACTCCAAGCTTTCGGTTAACAGCCGATCGCGCAAGCCAATCGCGCCACGGAGACAGTCCTGCTCCACTCTCACCGCCATCAGAACATATCTTCAAAGCTATCAACCCAAAAAAAAGCGCCGCACCACCCCTGGGTGGGCTCGAAACTCCAACCTTTCGGCTAACAGCCGATCGCACTAGCCAATTGCGCCATGGAGACAGTCCTGCTCCACTCTCACCACCATCAGAACATATCTTCAAAGCTATCAGCCCACAGAAAAAAAAAGTGCCGCACCACCACCAGGTGGGCTCGAACCTCCGACCTTTCGGTTGACAGCCAATCGCGCTAGCCAATTGCGCCACGGAGACAGTCGCGCTCCGCTCTCACCATCATCAGAACATATCTTCAAAGCTATCGGCGCAAAGAAAAAAGCAACACGCCACTCCCGGGAGGGCTCGAACCTCCAAATTTTCGGTTAACAGCCGATCGCGCTAGCCAATTGCGCCACGGAGACAGTCCTGCTCCACTCTCACCACCATTAGAACATATCTTCAAAGCTATCAGCCCAAAGAAAAAAAGCGCCACACCACCAACGGGTGGGCTCGAACCTCCAACTTTTCGGGTAACAGCCGATCACGCTAGCCAATTGCGCAACGGAGACAGTCCTACTCCACTCTCACCACCGTCAGAACATTTCTTCAGAGCTATCAGCCCAAAGAAAAAAAGCGCCGCACCACCACCGGGTGGGCTCGAACCTCCAACCTTTCAGTTAACAGCCGATCGAACAGCCAATTGCCCACGGAGACAGTCGTGCTCCACTCTGACCACCGTCAGAACATTTCTTCAGAGCTATCACCCCAAAGAAAAAAAAGCGCCGCCCCACCACCGGGTTGGCTCGAACCTCCAACCTTTCGGTTAACAGCCGATCGCGCTAGCCAATTGCGCCACGAAGACAGCCGCGCTCCACACTAACCACCATCAGAACATATCTTCAAAGCTATCAGCGCAAAAAAAAGCAATACACTACTCCCGGGAGGGCTCGAACCTCCAACTGTTCAGCCAATTGTGCCACGGGGACGGTCCTGCTCCACTTTCACTACCGTCAGAACATTGCTTCAGAGCTATCAGCCCAAAGAAAACAAAGCGCCGCACCACCACCGGGTGGGCTCAAACCTCCAACCTTTTGGTTAACAGCCGATCGCGCTAGCCAGTTGCACCACGGAGACAGTCCTGCTCCACTCTCACCACCATCAGAACATATCTTCAAAGCTATCAGCGCAAAGAAAAAAGCAACAAGCCACTCCCGGGAGGGCTCGAAACTCTAACCTTTCAGTTAACAGCCGATCGCGCTAGCCAATTGCGCCACGGAGACAGTCCTGCTCCACTCTCACCACCATCAGAACATATCTTCAAAGCTATCAGCCCAAAGAAAAAAAAGCCTAGCACCACCACCGGGTGGGCTCGAAACTCCAAGCTTTCGGTTAACAGCCGATCGCGCAAGCCAATCGCGCCACGGAGACAGTCCTGCTTTACTCTCACCACCATAAGAATATATCTTCAAAGCTATCAGCCCAAAGAAAAAAAAGCGCCGCACCACCACCGGGTGGGCTCGAACCTCCTACCTTTCGGTTAACAGCCTATCGCGCTAGCCAATTGCGCCATGGAGACAGTCGTGCTCCACTCTCACCACCATCAGAACATATCTTCAAAGCTATCAGCGCAAAGAAAAAAGCAACACACCACTCCCGGGAGGGCTCGAAACTCCAACCTTTCGGTTAACGGCCGATTCAGCTTGTCAATTGCGCCACGGAGACAGTCTTGCTCCACTCTCACCACCATCAGAACATATCTTCAAAGCTATCAGCCCAAAGAAAAAAAAAGCGCCGCACCACCACCGGGTGGGCTCGAACCTCCAACCTTTCAGTTAACACCCGATCGCGCTAGCCAATTGCGCCATGGAGACAGCCGTGCTCCACTCTCACCACCATCAGAACATATCTTCAAAGCTATCAGCGCAAAAAAAAGCAATACACTACTCCCGGGAGGGCTCGAACCTCCAACTGTTCAGCCAATTGTGCCACGGGGACAGTCCTGCTCCACTTTCACTACCGTCAGAACATTTCTTCAGAGCTATCAGCCCAAAGAAAAAAAAGCGCCGCACCACCACCGGGTGGGCTCAAACCTCCAACCTGTTGGTTAACAGCCGAACGCGCTAGCCAGTTGCGCCACGGAGACAGTCGTGCTCCACTCTCACCACCATCAGAACATATCTTCAAAGCTATCAGCGCACAAAAAAGCAACACACCACCCCCGGGAGGGCTCGAACCTCCAACTGTTCGGTTAACAGCGAATCGCGCTAGCCAATTGCGCCAAGGAGACAGTCCTGCTCCACTCTCAACACCATCAGAACATATCCTCAAAGCTATCAGCCCAAAGAAAAAAAAGCACCGCACCACCACCGGGTGGGCTCGAATCTCCAACCTTTCGGTTAACAGCCGATCACGCTAGCCATTTGCGCCACGGAGACAGTCGTGCTCCACTCTCACCACAGTCAGAACATTTCTTCAGAGCTATCAGGCCAAAGAAAAAAAAGCGCCACAAGAACACCGGGTGGGCTCGAAACTCCAACCTTTCGGTTAACAGCCTATCACGCTAGCCAATTGCGCCACGGAGTCAGTCCTGCTCCACTCTCACCACCATCAGAACATATCTTCAAATCTATCAGCCCAAAGAAAAAAAAAGCGCCGCACCACCACCGAGTGGGCTCGAACCTCCAACCTTTCGGTTAACAGCTGATCGCGCTAGCCAATTACGCCACGGAGACAGCCATGCTCCACACTCACTACCATCAGAACATATCTTCAAAGCTATCAGCGCAAAGAAAAAAGCAACACACCACTCTCGGGAGGGCTCAAACCTCCAACTGTTCAGCCAATTGCGCCGCGGGGACAGTCCTGCTCCACTCTCACCACCGTCAGAACATTTCTCCAGAGCTATCAGCCCAAAGAAAAAAAAGCGCCGCACCACCACCGGGTGGGCTCGAAACTCCAACCTTTCGGCTAACAGCCGCTCGCGCTAGCCAATTGCGCCACGGAGACAGTCCTGCTCCGCTCTCACCATCATCAGAACATATCTTCAAAGCTATCGGCGCAAAGAAAAAAGCAACACGCCACTCCCGGGAGGGCTCGAACCTCCAAATTTTCGGTTAACAGCCGATCGCGCTAGCCAATTGCGCCACGGAGACAGTCCTGCTCCACTCTCACCACTATTAGAACATATCTTCAAAGCTATCAGCCCAAAGAAAAAAAGCGCCGCACCACCAACTGTGGGCTCGAACCTCCAACTTTTCGGTTAACAGCCGATCACGCTAGCCAATTGCGCCACGGAGACAGTCCTGCTCCACTCTCACCACCGTCAGAACATTTCTTCAGAGCTATCAGCCCAAAGAAAAAAAGCGCCGCACCACCACCGGGTGGGCTCAAACCTCCAACCTTTCGGTTAACAGCCAATCGCGCTAGCCAATTGCCCCACGGAGACAGTCGTGCTCTACTCTCACCACCGTCAGAACATTTCTTCAGAGCTATCACCCCAAAGAAAAAAAAGCGCCGCCCCACCACCGTGTTGGCTCGAACCTCCAACCTTTCGGTTAACAGCCGATCGCGCTAGCCAATGGCGCCACGAAGACAGACCTGCTCCACTCTCACCACCATCAGAACATATCTTCAAAGCTATTACCGCAAAGAAAAAAGCAACACACCACTTCCGGGAGGGCTCGAAACTCCAACCTTTCGGTTAACAGCCGATCGCGCTAGCGCATTGCGCCACGGAGACAGTCTTGCTCCACTCTCACCACCATCAGAACATATCTTCAAAGCTATCAGCACAAAAAAAGCGCCACACCACCACCAAGTGGGCTCGAACCTCCTACATTTCGGTTAACAGCCGATCGCGCTAGCCAATTGCGCCACGGAGACAGTCGTGCTCCACTCTCATCACCATGAGAACATATCTTCAAAGCTATCAGCGCAAAGACAAAAACAACACATTACTCCCGGGTGGGCTCGAACCTCCAAACTTTTGGTTAACAGCCAATCGCGCCAGCCAATTGCGCCACGGAGACAGTCCTGCCCCACTCTCACCACCATCACAACATATCTTCAAAGCTATCAGCACAAAGAAAAAAAAGCGCCGCACCACCACTGGGTGGGCTCGAACCTCCAACCTTTCGGTTAACACCCGATCGCGCTAGCCAATTGCGCCACGGAGACAGTCGTGCTCCACTCTCATAACCATCAGAACTTATCTTCAAAGCTATCAGCGCAAAGAAAAAAGCAACACACTACTCCCGGGAGGGCTCGAACCTCCAACTGTTCAGCCAATTGCGCCACGGGGAAAGTCCTGCACCACTCTCACCACCGTCAGAACATTTCTTCAGAGCTATCAGCCCAAAGAAAAAAAAGCGCCGGACCACCACCGGGTGGGCTCGAACCTCCAGCCTTTCGGTTAACAGCCGATCGCGCTAGCCAATTACGCCACGGAGACAGTCGTGCTTCACTCTCACCACCATCAGAACATGTCTTCAAAGCTATCGGCGCAAAGAAAAAAGCAACACGCCACTCCCGGGAGGGCTCGAACCTCCAAATTTTCGGTTAACAGCCGATCGCGCTAGCCAATTGCGCCATGGAGACAGTCCTGCTCCACTCTCACCACCATCAGAACATATCTTCAAAGCTATCAGCCCAAAGAAAAAAAAAGCGCCGCACCACCACCAGGTGGGCTCGAACCTCCGCCCTTTCGGTTAACAGCCGATCGCGCTAGCCAATTGCGCCACGGAGACAGTCGTTCTCCGCTCTCACCATCATCAGAACATATCTTCAAAGCTATCGGCGCAAAGAAAAAAGCAACACGCCACTCCCGGGAGGGCTCGAAACTCCAAATTTTCGGTTAACAGCCGATCGCGCTAGCCAATTGCGCCACGGAGACAGTCCTGCTCCACTCTCACCACCATTAGAACATATCTTCAAAGCTATCAGCCCAAAGAAAAAAAGCGCCGCACCACCAACGGGTGGGCTCGAACCTCCAACTTTTCGGTTAACAGCTGATCACGCTAGCCAATTGCGCCACGGAGACAGTCCTGCTCCACTCTCACCACCGTCAGAACATTTCTTCAGAGCTATCAGCCCAAAGAAAAAAAGCGCCGCACCACCACCAGGTGGGCTCGAACCTCCAACCTTTCGGTTAACAGCCGATCGCGCTAGCCAATTGCCCCACGGAGACAGTCGTGCTCCACACTCACCACCGTCAGAACATTTCTTCAGAGCTATCACCCCAAAGAAAAAAAATCGCCGCCCCACCACCGGGTTGGCTCGAACCTCCAACCTTTCGGTTAACAGCCGATCGCGCTAGCCAATTGCGCCACGAAGACAGTCCTGCTCCACTCTCACCACCATCAGAACATATCTTCAAAGCTATCAGCGCAAAGAAAAAAGCAACAAGCCACTCCTGGGAGGGCTCGAAACTCTAACCTTTCAGTTAACAGCCGTTCGCGCTAGCCAATTGCGCCACGGAGACAGTCCTGCTCCACTCTCACCACCATCAGAACATATCTTCAAAGCTATCAGCCCAAAGAAAAAAAAGCCCCGCACCACCACCGGGTGGGCTCGAAACTCCAAGCTTTCGATTAACAGCCCATCGCGCAAGCCAATCGCGCCACGGAGAGAGTCCTGCTTTACTCTCACCACCATCAGAATATATCTTCAAAGCTATCAGCCCAAAGAAAAGAAAGCGCCGCACCACCACCGGGTGGGCTCGAACCTCCTACCTTTCGGTTAACAGCCTATCGCGCTAGCCAATTGCGCCATAGAGACAGTCGTGCTCCACTCTCACCACCATCAGAACATATCTTCAAAGCTATCAGCCCAAAGAAAAAAAAGCGCCGCAACACCACCGAGTGGGCTCGAACCTCCAACCTTTAGGTTAACAGCCGATCGCGCTAGCCAATTACGCCACGGAGACAGCCGTGCTCCACACTAACCACCATCAGAACATATCTTCAAAGCTATCAGCGCAAAGAAAAAAGCAACACACCACTCCCGGGAGGGCTCGAAACTCCAACCTTTCGGTTAACGGCCGATTCAGCTTGTCGATTGCGGATCGGAGACAGTCTTGCTCCACTCTCACCACCATTAGAACATATCTTCAAAGCTATCAGCCCAAAGAAAAAAAGCGCCGCACCACCAACGGGTGGGCTCGAAACTCCAAGCTTTCGGTTAACAGCCGATCGCGCAAGCCAATCGCGCCACGGAGACAGTCCTGCTCCACTCTCACCGCCATCAGAACATATCTTCAAAGCTATCAACCCAAAGAAAAAAAAGCGCCGCACCACCACTGGGTGGGCTCGAAACTCCAACCTTTCGGTAAACAGCCGATCGCGCTAGCCAATTGCGCCACGGAGACAGTCTTGCTCCACTCTCACCACCATCAGAACATATCTTCAAAGCTATCAGGGCAAAGAAAAAAGCAACACGCCACTCCCGGGAGGGCTCGAAACTCCAACCTTTCGGTTAACAGCTGATCGCGCTAGCCCATTGCGCCAAGGAGACAGTCCTGCTCCACTCTCACCACCATCAGAACATATCTTCAAAGCTATCAGCCCAAAGAAAAAAAAGCGCCGCACCACCACCACCGGGTGGGCTCGAACCTCCGACTTTTCGTTAAACAGCCGATCGCGCTAGCCAATGGCGCCACGAAGACAGTCCTGCTCCACTCTCACCACCATCAGAACATATCTTCAAAGCTATTACCGCAAAGAAAAAAGCAACACACCACTTCCGGGAGGGCTCGAAACTCCAACCTTTCGGTTAACAGCCGATCGCGCTAGCCCATTGCGCCACGGAGACAGTCTTGCTCCACTCTCACCACCATCAGAACATATCTTCAAAGCTATCAGCACAAAAAAAGCGCCACACCACCACCAAGTGGGCTCGAACCTTTTACATTTCGGTTAACAGCCGATCGCGCTAGCCAATTGCGCCACGGAGACAGTCGTGCTCCACTCTCATCACCATGAGAACATATCTTCAAAGGTATCAGCGCAAAGACAAAAACAACACATTACTCCCGGGTGGGCTCGAACCTCCAAACTTTTGGTTAACAGCCAATCGCGCCAGCCAATTGCGCCACGGAGACAGTCCTGCCCCACTCTCACCACCATCAGAACATTTCTTCAGAGCTATCAGCCCAAAGAAAAAAAAAGCGCCGGACCACCACCGGGTGGGCTCGAACCTCCAACCTTTCGGTTAACAGCCGATCGCGCTAGCCAATTACGCCACGGAGACAGTCGTTCTCCGCTCTCACCATCATCAGAACATATCTTCAAAGCTATCGGCGCAAAGAAAAAAGCAACACGCCACTCCCGGGAGGGCTCGAAACTCCAAATTTTCGGTTAACAGCCGATCGCGCTAGCCAATTGCGCCACGGAGACAGTCCTGCTCCACTCTCACCACCATTAGAACATATCTTCAAAGCTATCACCCCAAAGAAAAAAAATCGCCGCCCCACCACCGGGTTGGCTCGAACCTCCAACCTTTGGTTAACAGCCGATCGCGCTAGCCAATTGCGCCACGAAGACAGTCCTGCTCCACTCTCACCACCATCAGAACATATCTTCAAAGCTATCAGCGCAAAGAAAAAAGCAACAAGCCACTCCTGGGAGGGCTCGAAACTCTAACCTTTCAGTTAACAGCCGTTCGCGCTAGCCAATTGCGCCACGGAGACAGTCCCGCTCCACTCTCACCACCATCAGAACAAATCTTCAAAGCTATCAGCCCAAAGAAAAAAAAGCCCCGCACCACCACCGGGTGGGCTCGAAACTCCAAGCTTTCGATTAACAGCCGATCGCGCAAGCCAATCGCGCCACGGAGAGATTCCTGCTTTACTCTCACCACCATCAGAATATATCTTCAAAGCTATCAGCCCAAAGAAAAAAAAGCGCCCCACCACCACCGGGTGGGCTCGAACCTCCTACCTTTCGGTTAACAGCCTATCGCGCTAGCCAATTGCGCCATAGAGACAGTCGTGCTCCACTCTCACCACCATCAGAACATATCTTCAAAGCTATCAGCCCAAAGAAAAAAAAGCGCCGCACCACCACCGAGTGGGCTCGAACCTCCAACCTTTCGGTTAACAGCCGATCGCGCTAGCCAATTACGCCACGGAGACAGCCGTGCTCCACACTAACCACCATCAGAACATATCTTCAAAGCTATCAGCGCAAAGAAAAAAGCAACACACCACTCCCGGGAGGGCTCGAAACTCCAACCTTTCGGTTAACGGCAGATTCAGCTTGTCAATTGCGGAACGGAGACAGTCTTGGTTCACTCTCACCACCATTAGAACATATCTTCAAAGCTATCAGCCCAAAGAAAAAAAGTGCCGCACCACCAACGGGTGGGCTCGAAACTCCAAGCTTTCGGTTAACAGCCGATCGCGCAAGCCAATCGCGCCACGGAGACAGTCCTGCTCCACTCTCATCGCCATCAGAACATATCTTCAAAGCTATCAACCCAAAGAAAAAAAAGCGCCGCACCACCACTGGGTGGGCTCGAAACTCCAACCTTTCGGTAAACAGCCGATCGCGCTAGCCAATTGCGCCACGGAGACAGTCTTGCTCCACTCTGACCACCATCAGAACATATCTTCAAAGCTATCAGGGCAAAGAAAAAAGCAACACGCCACTCCCGGGAGGGCTCGAAACTCCAACCTTTCGGTTAACAGCCGATCGCGCTAGCCCATTGCGCCACGGAGACAGTCCTGCTCCACTCTCACCACCATCAGAACATATCTTCAAAGCTATCAGCCCAAAGAAAACAAAGCGCCACACCACCACCACCGGGTGGGCTCGAACCTCCGACTTTTCGTTAAACAGCCGATCGCGCTAGCCAATGGCGCCACGAAGACAGTCCTACTCCACTCTCACCACCATCAGAACATATCTTCAAAGCTATTACCGCAAAGAAAAAAGCAACACACCACTTCCGGGAGGGCTCGAAACTCCAACCTTTCGGTTAACAGCCGATCGCGCAAGCCAATTGCGCCACGGAGACAGTCGTGCTCCACTCTCATCACCATGAGAACATATCTTCAAAGCTATCAGCGCAAAGACAAAAACAACACATTACTCGCGGGTGGGCTCGAACCTCCAAACTTTTGGTTAACAGCCAATCGCGCCAGCCAATTGCGCCACGGAGACAGTCCTGCCCCACTCTCACCACCATCAGAACATATCTTCAAAGCTATCAGCACAAAGAAAAAAAAGCGCCGCACCACCACTGGGTGGGCTCGAACCTCCAACCTTTCGGTTAACACCCGATCGCGCTAGCCAATTGCGCCACGGAGACAGTCGTGCTCCACTCTCATAACCATCAGAACTTATCTTCAAAGCTATCAGCGCAAAGAAAAAAGCAACACACTACTCCCGGGAGGGCTCGAACCTCCAACTGTTCAGCCAATTGCGCCACGGGGAAAGTCCTGCTGCACTCTCACCACCGTCAGAACATTTCTTCAGAGCTATCAGCCCAAAGAAAAAAAAGCGCCGGACCACCACCGGGTGGGCTCGAACCTCCAACCTTTCGGTTAACAGCCGATCGCGCTAGCCAATTACGCCACGGAGACAGTCGTGCTCCACTCTCACCACCATCAGAACATGTCTTCAAAGCTATCGGCGCAAAGAAAAAAGCAACACGCCACTCCCGGGAGGGCTCGAACCTCCAAATTTTCGGTTAACAGCCGATCGCGCTAGCCAATTGCGCCATGGAGACAGTCCTGCTCCACTCTCACCACCATCAGAACATATCTTCAAAGCTATCAGCCCAAAGAAAAAAAAAGCGCCGCACCACCACCAGGTGGGCTCGAACCTCCGCCCTTTCGGTTAACAGCCGATCGCGCTAGCCAATTGCGCCACGGAGACAGTCGTTCTCCGCTCTCACCATCATCAGAACATATCTTCAAAGCTATCAGCGCAAAGACAAAAACAACACATTACTCCCGGGTGGGCTCGAACCTCCAAACTTTTGGTTAACAGCCAATCGCGCCAGCCAATTGCGCCACGGAGACAGTCCTGCCCCACTCTCACCACCATCAGAACATATCTTCGAAGCTATCAGCACAAAGAAAAAAAAGCGCCGCACCACCACTGGGTGGGCTCGAACCTCCAACCTTTCGGTTAACACCCGATCGCGCTAGCCAATTGCGCCACGGAGACAGTCGTGCTCCACTCTCATAACCATCAGAACTTATCTTCAAAGCTATCAGCGCAAAGAAAAAAGCAACACACTACTCCCGGGAGGGCTCGAACCTCCAACTGTTCAGCCAATTGCGCCACGGGGAAAGTCCTGCTCCACTCTCACCACCGTCAGAACATTTCTTCAGAGCTATCAGCCCAAAGAAAAAAAAGCGCCGGACCACCACCGGGTGGGCTCGAACCTCCAACCTTTCGGTTAACAGCCTATCGCGCTAGCCAATTACGCCACGGAGACAGTCGTGCTTCACTCTCACCACCATCAGAACATGTCTTCAAAGCTATCGGCGCAAAGAAAAAAGCAACACGCCACTCCCGGGAGGGCTCGAACCTCCAAATTTTCGGTTAACAGCCGATCGCGCTAGCCAATTGCGCCACGGAGACAGTCCTGCTCCACTCTCACCACCATCAGAACATATCTTCAAAGCTATCAGCCCAAAGAAAAAAAAAGCGCCGCACCACCACCAGGTGGGCTCGAACCTCCGCCCTTTCGGTTAACAGCCGATCGCGCTAGCCAATTGCGCCACGGAGACAGTCGTTCTCCGCTCTCACCATCATCAGAACATATCTTCAAAGCTATCGGCGCAAAGAAAAAAGCAACACGCCACTCCCGGGAGGGCTCGAAACTCCAAATTTTAGGTTAACAGCCGATCGCGCTAGCCAATTGCGCCACGGAGACAGTCCTGCTCCACTCTCACCACCATTAGAACATATTTTGAAAGCTATCAGCCCAAAGAAAAAAAGCGCCGCACCACCAACGGGTGGGCTCGAACCTCCAACTTTTCGGTTAACAGCTGATCACGCTAGCCAATTGCGCCACGGAGACAGTCCTACTCCACTCTCACCACCGTCAGAACATTTCTTCAGAGCTATCAGCCCAAAGAAGAAAAGCGCCGCACCACCACCGGGTGGGCTCGAACCTCCAACCTTTCGGTTAACAGCCGATCGCGCTAGCCAATTGCCCCACGGAGACAGTCGTGCTCCACACTCACCACCGTCAGAACATTTCTTCAGAGCTATCACCCCAAAGAAAAAAAATCGCCGCCCCACCACCGGGTTGGCTCGAACCTCCAACCTTTCGGTTAACAGCCGATCGCGCTAGCCAATTGCGCCACGAAGACAGTCCTGCTCCACTCTCACCACCATCAGAACATATCTTCAAAGCTATCAGCGCAAAGAAAAAAGCAACAAGCCACTCCTGGGAGGGCTCGAAACTCTAACCTTTCAGTTAACAGCCGTTCGCGCTAGCCAATTGCGCCACGGAGACAGTCCTGCTCCACTCTAACCACCATCAGAACATATCTTCAAAGCTATCAGCCCAAAGAAAAAAAAGCCCCGCACCACCACCGGGTGGGCTCGAAACTCCAAGCTTTCGATTAACAGCCGATCGCGCAAGCCAATCGCGCCACGGAGAGAGTCCTGTTTTACTCTCACCACCATCAGAATATATCTTCAAAGCTATCAGCCCAAAGAAAAAAAAGCGCCGCACCACCACCGGGTGGGCTCGAACCTCCTACCTTTCGGTTAACAGCCTATCGCGCTAGCCAATTGCGCCATAGAGACAGTCGTGCTCCACTCTCACCACCATCAGAACATATCTTCAAAGCTATCAGCCCAAAGAAAAAAAAGCGCCGCACCACCACCGAGTGGGCTCGAACCTCCAACCTTTCGGTTAACAGCCGATCGCGCTAGCCAATTACGCCACGGAGACAGCCGTGCTCCACACTAACCACCATCAGAACATATCTTCAAAGCTATCAGCGCAAAGAAAAAAGCAACACACCACTCCCGGGAGGGCTCGAAACTCCAACCTTTCGGTTAACGGCCGATTCAGCTTGTCAATTGCGGAACGGAGACAGTCTTGCTCCACTCTAACCACCATTAGAACATATCTTCAAAGCTATCAGCCCAAAGAAAAAAAGTGCCGCACCACCAAGGGGTGGGCTCGAAACTCCAAGCTTTCGGTTAACAGCCGATCGCGCAAGCCAATCGCGCCACGGAGACAGTCCTGCTCCACTGTCACCGCCATCAGAACATATCTTCAAAGCTATCAACCCAAAGAAAAAAAAGCGCCGCACCACCACTGGGTGGGCTCGAAACTCCAACCTTTCGGTAAACAGCCGATCGCGCTAGCCAATTGCGCCACGGAGACAGTCTTGCTCCACTCTCACCACCATCAGAACATATCTTCAAAGCTATCAGGGCAAAGAAAAAAGCAACACGCCACTCCCGGGAGGGCTCGAAACTCCAACCTTTCGGTTAACAGCCGATCGCGCTAGCCCATTGCGCCACGGAGACAGTCCTGCTCCACTCTCACCACCATCAGAACATAACTTCAAAGCTATCAGCCCAAAGAAAAAAAAGCGCCGCACCACCACCACCGGGAGGGCTCGAACCTCCGACTTTTCGTTAAACAGCCGATCGCGCTAGCCAATGGCGCCACGAAGACAGTCCTGCTCCACTCTCACCACCATCAGAACATATCTTCAAAGCTATTACCGCAAAGAAAAAAGCAACACACCACTTCCGGGAGGGCTCGAAACTCCAACCTTTCGGTTAACAGCCGATCGCGCTAGCCCATTGCGCCACGGAGACAGTCTTGCTCCACTCTCACCACCATCAGAACATATCTTCAAAGCTATCAGCACAAAAAAAGCGCCACACCACCACCAAGTGGGCTCGAACCTCCTACATTTCGGTTAACAGCCAGTCGCGCAAGCCAATTGCGCCACGGAGACAGTCGTGCTCCACTCTCATCACCATGAGAACATATCTTCAAAGCTATCAGCGCAAAGACAAAAACAACACATTACTCCCGGGTGGGCTCGAACCTCCAAACTTTTGGTTAACAGCCAATCGCGCCAGCCAATTGCGCCACGGAGACAGTCCTGCCCCACTCTCAGCACCATCAGAACATATCTTCAAAGCTATCAGCACAAAGAAAAGAAAGCGCCGCACCACCACTGGGTGGGCTCGAACCTCCAACCTTTCGATTAACACCCGATCGCGCTAGCCAATTGCGCCACGGAGACAGTCGTGCTCCACTCTCATAACCATCAGAACTTATCTTCAAAGCTATCAGCGCAAAGAAAAAAGCAACACACTACTCCCGGGAGGGCTCGAACCTCCAACTGTTCAGCCAATTGTGCCACGGGGAAAGTCCTGCTCCACTCTCACCACCGTCAGAACATTTCTTCAGAGCTATCAGCCCAAAGAAAAAAAAGCGCCGGACCACCACCGGGTGGGCTCGAACCTCCAACCTTTCGGTTAACAGCCGATCGCGCTAGCCAATTACGCCACGGAGACAGTCGTGCTCCACTCTCACCACCTTCAGAACATGTCTTCAAAGCTATCGGCGCAAAGAAAAAAGCAACACGCCACTCCCGGGAGGGCTCGAACCTCCAAATTTTCGGTTAACAGCCGATCGCGCTAGCCAATTGCGCCATGGAGACAGTCCTGCTCCACTCTCACCACCATCAGAACATATCTTCACAGCTATCAGCCCAAAGAAAAAAAAAGCGCCGCACCACCACCAGGTGGGCTCGAACCTCCGCCCTTTCGGTTAACAGCCGATCGTGCTAGCCAATTGCGCCACGGAGACAGTCGTTCTCCGCTCTCACCATCATCAGAACATATCTTCAAAGCTATCGGCGCAAAAAAAAGCAACACGCCACTCCCGGGAGGGCTCGAACCTCCAAATTTTCGGTTAACAGCCGATCGCGCTAGCCAATTGCGCCACGGAGACAGTCCTGCTCCACTCTCACCACCATTAGAACATATCTTCAAAGCTATCAGCCCAAAGAAAAAAAGCGCCGCACCACCAACGGGTGGGCTCGAACCTCCAACTTTTCGGTTAACAGCCGATTACGCTAGCCAATTGCGCCACGGAGACAGTCCTGCTCCACTCTCACCACCGTCAGAACATTTCTTCAGAGCTATCAGCCCAAAGAAAAAAAGCGCCGCACCACCACCGGGTGGGCTCCAACCTCCAACCTTTCGGTTAACAGCCGATCGCGCTAGCCAATTGCCCCACGGAGACAGTCGTGCTCCACACTCACCACCGTCAGAAAATTTCTTCAGAGCTATCACCCCCCAAAAAAAAAATCGCCGCCCCACCACCGGGTTGGCTCGAACCTCCAACCTTTCGGTTAACAGCCGCTCGCGCTAGCCAATTACGCCACGGAGACAGCCGTGCTCCACACTAACCACCATCAGAACATATCTTTAAAGCTATCAGCGCAAAGAAAAAAGCAACACACCACTCCCGGGAGGGCTCGAAACTCCAACCTTTCGGTTAACGGCCGATTCAGCTTGTCAATTGCGCCACAGAGACAGTCTTGCTCCACTCTCACCACCATTAGAACATATCTTCAAAGCTATCAGCCCAAAGAAAAAAAGCGCCGCACCACCAGCGGGTGGGCTCGAAACTCCAAGCTTTCGGTTAACAGCCGATCGCGCAAGCCAATCGCGCCACGGAGATAGTCCTGCTCCACTCTCACCACCATCAGAACATTTTTTCAAAGCTATCAACCCAAAGAAAAAAAAACGCCGCACCACCACTGGGTGGGCTCGAAACTCTAACCTTTCGGTTAACAGCCGATCGCGCTAGCCAATGGCGCCATGGAGACAGTCCTGCTCCACTCTCACCACCATCAGAACATATCTTCAAAGCTATCAGCCCAAAGAAAAAAAAAGTGCCGCACCACCACCAGGTGGGCTCGAACCTCCGACCTTTCGGTTGACAGCCGATCGCGCTAGCCAATTGCGCCACGGAGACAGTCGTGCTCCGCTCTCACCATCATCAGAACATATCTTCAAAGCTATCGGCGCAAAGAAAAAAGCAACACGCCACTCCCGGGAGGGCTCGAACCTCCAAATTATCGGTTAACAGCCGATCGCGCTAGCCAATTGCGCCACGGAGACAGTCCTGCTCCACTCTCACCACCATCAGAACATATCTTCAAAGCTATAAGCCCAAAGAAAAAAAGCGCCGCACCACCAATGGGTGGGCTCGAACCTCCAACTTTTCGGTTAACAGCCGATCACGCTAGCCAATTGCGCCACGGAGACAGTCCTGCTCCACTCTCACCACCGTCAGAACATTTCTTCAGAGCTATCAGACAAAAGAAAAAAGCGCCGCACCACCACCGGGTGGGCTCGAACCTCCAACCTTTCGGTTAACAGCCGATCAAACAGCCAATTGCCCCACGGAGACAGTCGTGCTCCACTCTGACCACCGTCAGAACATTTCTTCAGAGCTATCACCCCAAAGAAAAAAAAGCGCCGCCCCACCACCGGGTTGGCTCGAACCTCCAACCTTTCGGTTAACAGCCAATCGCGCTAGCCAATTGCGCCACGAAGACAGTCCTGCTCCACTCTCACCACCATCAGAACATATCTTCAAAGCTATCAGCGCAAAAAAAAAAGCAACAAGCCACTCCCGGGAGGGCTCGAAACTCTAACCTTTCAGTTAACAGCCGATCGCGCTAGCCAATTGCGCCACGGAGACAGTCCTGCTCCACTCTCACCACCATCAGAACATATCTTCAAAGCTATCAGCCCAAAGAAAAAAAAGTCCCGCACCACCACCGGGTGGGCTCGAAACTCCAAGCTTTCGGTTAACAGCCGATCGCGCAAGCCAATCGCGCCACGGAGACAGTCTTGCTTTACTCTCACCACCATCAGAATATATCTTCAAAGCTATCAGCCCAAAGAAAAAAATGCGCCGCACCACCACCGGGTGGGCTCGAACCTCCTACCTTTCGGTTAACAGCCTATCGCGCTAGCCAATTGCGCCATGGAGACAGTCGTGCTCCACTCTCACCACCATCAGAACATATCTTCAAAGCTATCAGCCCAAAGAAAAAAAAGCGCCGCACCACCACCGAGTGGGCTCGAACCTCCAACCTTTCGGTTAACAGCCGATCGCGCTAGCCAATTACGCCACGGAGACAGCCGTGCTCCACACTAACCACCATCAGAACATATCTTCAAAGCTATCAGCGCAAACAAAAAAGCAACACACCACTCCCGGGAGGGCTCGAAACTCCAACCTTTCGGTTAACGGCCGATTCAGCTTGTCAATTGCGCCACGGAGACAGTCTTGCTCCACTCTCACCACCATCAGAACATATCTTCAAAGCTATCAGCCCAAAGAAAAAAAAAGCGCCGCACCACCACCGGGTGGGCTCGAACCTCCAACCTTTCAGTTAACACCCGATCACGCTAGCCAATTGCGCCACGGAGACAGCCGTGCTCCACTCTCACCACCATCAGAACATATCTTCAAAGCTATCAGCGCAAAAAAAAGCAATACACTACTCCCGGGAGGGCTCGAACCTCCAACTGTTCAGCCAATTGTGCCTCGGGGACAGTCCTGCTCCACTTTCACTACCGTGAGAACATTTCTTCATAGCTATCAGCCCAAAGAAAAAAAAGCGCCGCACCACCACCGGTTGGGCTCAAACCTCCAACCTTTTGGTTAACAGCCGATCGCGCTAGCCAGTTGCGCCACGGAGAGAGTCGTGCTCCACTCTCACCACCATCAGAACATATCTTCAAAGCTATCAGCGCACAAAAAAGCAACACACCACCACCGGGAGGGCTCGAACCTCCAACTGTTCGGTTAACAGCAAATCGCGCTAGCCAATTGCGCCAAGGAGACAGTCCTGCTCCACTCTCAACACCATCAGAACATATCCTCAAAGCTATCAGCCCAAAGAAAAAAAAGCACCGCACCACCACCGGGTGGGCTCGAATCTCCAACCTTTCGGTTAACAGCCGATCACGCTAGCCATTTGCGCCACGGAGACAGTCGTGCTCCACTCTCACCACAGTCAGAACATTTCTTCAGAGCTATCAGGCCAAAGAAAAAAATGCGCCACAAGAACACCGGGTGGGCTCGAAACTCCAACCTTTCGGTTAACAGCCGATCACGCTAGCCAATTGCGCCACGGAGACAGTCCTGCTCCACTCTCACCACCATCAGAACATATCTTCAAAGCTATCAGCCCAAAGAAAAAAAAAGCGCCGCACCACCACCGAGTGGGCTCGAACCTCCAACCTTTCGGTTAACAGCTGATCGCGCTAGCCAATTACGCCACGGAGACAGCCATGCTCCACACTCACTACCATCAGAACATATCTTCAAAGCTATCAGCGCAAAGAAAAAAGCAACACACCACTCTCGGGAGGGCTGGAAACTCCAACCTTTCGGTTAACAGCCGTTTCAGCTTGTCAATTGCGCCACGGAGACAGTCTTGCTTCAATCTCACCACCATTAGAACATATCTCCAAAGCTATCAGCCCAAAGAAAAAAAAGCGCCGCACCACCACCGGGTGGGCTCGAACCTCCGCCCTTTCGGTTAACAGCCGATCGCGCTAGCCAATTGCGCCACGGAGACAGTCGTTCTCCGCTCTCACCATCATCAGAACATATCTTCAAAGCTATCGGCGCAAAGAAAAAAGCAACACATCACTCCCGGGAGGGCTCGAACCTCCAAATTTTCGGTTAACAGCCGATCGCGCTAGCCAATTGCGCCACGGAGACAGTCCTGCTCCACTCTCACCACCATTAGAACATATCTTCAGAGCTATCAGCCCAAAGAAAAAAAGCGCCGCACCACCAACGGGTGGGCTCGAACCTCCAACTTTTCGGTTAACAGCCGATCACGCTAGCCAATTGCGCCACGGAGACAGTCCTGCTCCACTCTCACCACCGTCAGAACATTTCTTCAGAGCTATCAGCCCAAAAAAAAGCGCCGCACCACCACCGGGTGGGCTCGAACCTCCAACCTTTCGGTTAACAGCCGATCGCGCTAGCCAATTGCCCCACGGAGACAGTCGTGCTCCACACTCACCACCGTCAGAACAGTTCTTCAGAGCTATCACCCCAAAGAAAAAAAATCGCCGCCCCACCACCGGGTTGGCTCGAACCTCCAACCTTTCGGTTAACAGCCGATCGCGCTAGCCAATTGCGCCATGGAGACAGTCGTGCTCCACTCTCACCACCATCAGAACATATCTTCAAAGCTATCAGCCCAAAGAAAAAAAGCGCCGCACCACCACCAAGTGGGCTCGAACCTGCAACCTTTCGGTTAACAGCCGATCGCGCTAGCCAATTACGCCACGGAGACAGCCGTGCTCCACATTAACCACCATCAGAACATATCTTCAAAGCTATCAGCGCAAAGAAAAAAGCAACACATTACTCCCGGGAGGGCTCGAAACTCCAACCTTTCGGTTACCAGCCGATCGCGCTAGCCAATTGCGCCATGGAGACAGTCCTGCTCCACTCTCACCACCATCAGAACATATCTTCAAAGCTATCAGCGCAAAGAAAAAAGCAACAAGCCACTCCTGGGAGGGCTCGAAACTCTAACCTTTCAGTTAACAGCCGATCGCGCTAGCCAATTGCGCCACGGAGACAGTCCTGCTCCACTCTCACCACCGTCAGAACATTTCTTCAGAGCTATCAGCCCAAAAAAAAGCGCCGCACCACCACCGGGTGTGCTCGAACCTCCAACCTTTCGGTTAACAGCCGATCGCGCTAGCCAATTGCCCCACGGAGACAGTCGTGCTCCACACTCACCACCGTCAGAACATTTCTTCAGAGCTATCACCCCAAAGAAAAAAAATCGCCGCCCCACCACCGGGTTGGCTCGAACCTCCAACCTTTCGGTTAACAGCCAATCGCGCTAGCCAATTGCGCCACGAAGACAGTCCTGCTCCACTCTCACCACCATCAGAACATATCTTCAAAGCTATCAGCGCAAAGAAAAAAGCAACAAGCCACTCCCGGGAGGGCTCGAAACTCTAACCTTTCAGTTAACAGCCGATCGCGCTAGCCAATTGCGCCACGGAGACAGTCCTGCTCTACTCTCACCACCATCAGAACATATCTTCAAAGCTATCAGCCCAAAGAAAAAAAAGCGCCGCACCACCACCGGGTGGGCTCGAACCTCCAACCTTTCGGTTAAAAGCCGATCGCGCTAGCCAATTGCGCCATGGAGACAGTCCTGCTCCACTCTCACCACCATCAGAACATATCTTCAAAGCTATCAGCGCAAAGAAAAAAGCAACAAGCCACTCCTGGGAGGGCTCGAAACTCTAACCTTTCAGTTAACAGCCGATCGCGCTAGCCAATTGCGCCACGGAAACAGTCCTGCTCCACTCTCACCACCATCAGAACATCACTTCAAAGCTATCAGCCCAAAGAAAAAAAAAGCCCCGCACCACCACCGGGTGGGCTCGAAACTCCAAGCTTTCGATTAACAGCCGATCGCGCAAGCCAATCGCGCCACGGAGACAGGCCTGCTTTACTCTCACCACCATCAGAATATATCTTCAAAGCTATCAGCCCAAAGAAAAAAAAAGCGCCGCACCACAACCGGGTGGGCTCGAACCTCCTACCTTTCGGTTAACAGCCTATCGCGCTAGCCAATTGCGCCATGGAGACAGTCGTGCTCCACTCTCACCACAATCAGAACATATCTTCAAAGCTATCAGCCCAAAGAAAAAAAAGCGCCGCACCACCACCGAGTGGGCTCGAACCTGCAACCTTTCGGTTAACAGCCGATCGCGCTAGCCAATTACGCCACGGAGACAGCCGTGCTCCACATTAACCACCATCAGAACATATCTTCAAAGCTATCAGCGCAAAGAAAAAAGCAACACACCACTCCCGGGAGGGCTCGAAACTCCAACCTTTCGGTTACCAGCCGATCGCGCTAGCCAATTGCGCCATGGAGACAGTCCTGCTCCACTCTCACCACCATCAGAACATATCTTCAAAGCTATCAGCCCAAAGAAAAAAAAAGTGCCGCACCACCACCAGGTGGGCTCGAACCTCCGACCTTTCGGTTGACAGCCGATCGCGCTGGCCAATTGCGCCACGGAGACAGTCGTGCTCCGCTCTCACCATCATCAGAACATATCTTCAAAGCTATCAGCGCAAAGAAAAATGCAACAAGCCACTCCCGGGAGGGCTCGAAACTCTAACCTTTCAGTTAACAGCCGATCGCGCTAGCCAATTGCGCCACGGAGACAGTCCTGCTCCACTCTCACCACCATCAGAACATATCTTCAAAGCTATCAGCCCAAAGAAAAAAAAGCCCCGCACCACCAACGGGTGGGCTCGAACCTCCAACTTTTCGGTTAACAGCCGATCACGCTAGCCAATCGCACCACGGAGACAGTCCTGCTCCACTCTCACCACCGTCAGAACATTTCTTCAGAGCTATCAGACAAAAGAAAAAAAGCGCCGCACCACCACCGGGTGGGCTCGAACCTCCAACCTTTCGGTTAACAGCCGATCGAACAGCCAATTGCCCCACGGAGACAGTCGTGCTCCACTCTGACCACCGTCAGAACATTTCTTCAGAGCTATCACCCCAAAGAAGAAAAAGCGCCACACCACCACCGGGTTGGCTCGAACCTCCGACCTTTCAGTTGACAGCCGATCGCGCTAGCCAATTGCGCCACGGAGACAGTCGTGCTCCGCTCTCACCATCATCAGAACATATCTTCAAAGCTATCGGCGCAAAGAAAAAAGCAACACGCCACTCCCGGGAGGGCTCGAACCTCCAAATTATCGGTTAACAGCCGATCGCGCTAGCCAATTGCGCCACGGAGACAGTCCTGCTCCACTCTCACCACCATCAGAACATATCTTCAAAGCTATCAGCCCAAAGAAAGAAAAGCCCCGCACCACCACCGGGTGGGCTCGAAACTCCAAGCTTTCGATTAACAGCCGATCGCGCAAGCCAATCGCGCCACGGAGACAGTCCTGCTTTACTCTCACCACCATCAGAATATATCTTCAAAGCTATCAGCCCAAAGAAAAAAAAGCGCCGCACCACCACCGGGTGGGCTCGAACCTCCTACCTTTCGGTTAACAGCCTATCGCGCTAGCCAATTGCGCCATGGAGACAGCCGTGCTCCACTCTCACCACCATCAGAACATATCTTCAAAGCTATCAGCCCAAAGAAACAAAAGCGCCGCACCACCACCGAGTGGGCTCGAACCTCCAACCTTTCGGTTAACAGCCGATCGCGCTAGCCAATTACGCCACGGAGACAGCCGTGCTCCACACTAACCACCATCAGAACATATCTTCAAAGCTATCAGCGCAAAGAAAAAAGCAACACACCACTCCCGGGAGGGCTCGAAACTCCAACCTTTCGGTTAACGTCCGATTCAGCTTGTCAATTGCGCCACAGAGACAGTCTTGCTCCACTCTCACCACCATTAGAACATATCTTCAAAGCTATCAGCCCAAAGAAAAAAAGCGCCGCACCACCAACGGGTGGGCTCGAAACTCCAAGCTTTCGGTTAACAGCCGATCGCGCAAGCCAATCGCGCCACGGAGATAGTCCTGCTCCACTCTCACCGCCATCAGAACATTTTTTCAAAGTTATCAACCCAAAGAAAAAAAAGCGCCGCACCACCACTGGGCGGGCTCGAAACTCTAACCTTTCGGTTAACAGCCGATCGCGCTAGCCAATGGCGCCATGGAGACAGTCCTGCTCCACTCTCACCACCATCAGAACATATCTTCAAAGCTATCAGCCCAAAGAAAAAAAAAGTGCCGCACCACCACCATGTGGGCTCGAACCTCCGACCTTTCGGTTGACAGCCGATCGCGCTAGCCAATTGCGCCACGGAGACAGTCGTGCTCCGCTCTCACCATCATCAGAACATATCTTCAAAGCTATCGGCGCAAAGAAAAAAGCAACACGCCACTCCCGGGAGGGCTCGAACCTCCAAATTATCGGTTAACAGCCGATCGCGCTAGCCAATTGCGCCACGGAGACAGTCCTGCTCCACTCTCACCACCATCAGAACATATCTTCAAAGCTATAAGCCCAAAGAAAAAAAGCGCCGCACCACCACCGGGTGGGCTCGAACCTCCAACCTTTCGGTTAACAGCCGATCGAACAGCCAATTGCCCCACGGAGACAGTCGTGCTCCACTCTGACCACCGTCAGAACATTTCTTCAGAGCTATCACCCCAAAGAAAAAAAAGCGCCGCCCCACCACCGGGTTGGCTCGAACCTCCAACCTTTCGGTTAACAGCCAATCGCGCTAGCCAATTGCGCCACGAAGACAGTCCTGCTCCACTCTCACCACCATCAGAACATATCTTCAAAGCTATCAGCGCAAAGAAAAAAGCAACAAGCCACTCCCGGGAGGGCTCGAAACTCTAACCTTTCAGTTAACAGCCGATCGCGCTAGCCAATTGCGCCACGGAGACAGTCCTGCTCCACTCTCACCACCATGAGAACATATCTTCAAAGCTATCAGCCCAAAGAAAAAAAAGCCCCGCACCACCACCGGGTGGGCTCGAAACTCCAAGCTTTCGGTAAACAGCCGATCACGCAAGCCAATCGCGCCACGGAGACAGTCCTGCTTTACTCTCACCACCATCAGAATATATCTTCAAAGCTATCAGCCCAAAGAAATAAAAGCGCCGCACCACCACCGGGTGGGCTCGAACCTCCTACCTTTCGGTTAACAGCCTATCGCGCTAGCCAATTGCGCCATGGAGACAGTCGTGCTCCACTCTCACCACCATCAGAACATATCTTCAAAGCTATCAGCCCAAAGAAAAAAAAGCGCCGCACCACCACCGAGTGGGCTCGAACCTCCAACCTTTCGGTTAACAGCCGATCGCGCTAGCCAGTTGCGCCACGGAGACAGTCGTGCTCCACTCTCACCACCATCAGAACATATCTTCAAAGCTATCAGCGCACAAAAAAGCAACACACCACCCCCGGGAGGGCTCGAACCTCCAACTGTTCGGTTAACAGCAAATCGCGCTAGCCAATTGCGCCACGGAGACAGTCCTGCTCCACTCTCACCACCATTAGAACATAACTTCAGATCTATCAGCCCAAAGAAAAAAAGCGCCGCACCACCAACGGGTGGGCTCGAACCTCCAACTTTTCGGTTAACAGCCGATCACGCTAGCCAATTGCGCCACGGAGACAGTCCTGCTCCACTCTCACCACCGTCAGAACATTTCTTCAGAGCTATCAGCCCAAAAAAAAAGCGCCGCACCACCACCGGGTGGGCTCGAACCTCCAACCTTTCGGTTAACAGCCGATCGCGCTAGCCAATTGCCCCACGGAGACAGTCGTGCTCCACACTCACCACCGTCAGAACATTTCTTCAGAGCTATCACCCCAAAGAAAAGAAATCGCCGCCCCACCACCGGGTTGGCTCGAACCTCCAACCTTTCGGTTAACAGCCGATCGCGCTAGCCAATTGCGCCACGAAGACAGTCCTGCTCCACTCTCACCACCATCAGAACATATCTTCAAAGCTATCAGCGCAAAGAAAAAAGCAACAAGCCACTCCTGGGAGGGCTCGAAACTCTAACCTTTCAATTAACAGCCGATCGCGCTAGCCAATTGCGCCACGGAGACAGTCCTGCTCCACTCTCACCACCATCAGAACATCACTTCAAAGCTATCAGCCCAAAGAAAAAAAAGCCCCGCACCACCACCGGGTAGGCTCGAAACTCCAAGCTTTCGATTAACAGCCTATCGCGCTAGCCAATTGCGCCATGGAGACAGTCGTGCTCCACTCTCACCACCATCAGAACATATCTTCAAAGCTATCAGCGCAAAGAAAAAAGCAACACACCACTCCCGGGAGGGCTCGAAACTCCAACCTTTCGGTTACCAGCCGATCGCGCTAGCCAATTGCGCCATTGAGACAGTCCTGCTCCACTCTCACCACCATCAGAACATATCTTCAAAGCTATCAGCCCAAAGAAAAAAAAAGTGCCGCACCACCACCAGGTGGGCTCGAACCTCCGACCTTTCGGTTGACAGCCGATCGCGCTGGCCAATTGCGCCACGGAGACAGTCGTGCTCCGCTCTCACCATCATCAGAACATATCTTCAAAGCTATCAGCGCAAAGAAAAATGCAACAAGCCACTCCCGGGAGGGCTCGAAACTCTAACCTTTCAGTTAACAGCCGATCGCGCTAGCCAATTGCGCCACGGAGACAGTCCTGCTCCACTCTCACCACCATCAGAACATATCTTCAAAGCTATCAGCCCAAAGAAAAAAAAGCCCCGCACCACCAACGGGTGGGCTCGAACCTCCAACTTTTCGGTTAACAGCCGATCACGCTAGCCAATCGCACCACGGAGACAGTCCTGCTCCACTGTCACCACCGTCAGAACATTTCTTCAGAGCTATCAGACAAAAGAAAAAAAGCGCCGTACCACCACCGGGTGGGCTCGAACCTCCAACCTTTCGGTTAACAGCCGATCGAACAGCCAATTGCCCCACGGAGACAGTCGTGCTCCACTCTGACCACCATCAGAACATTTCTTCAGAGCTATCACCCCAAAGAAAAAAAAGCGCCACCCCACCACCGGGTTGGCTCGAACCTCCATCCTTTCGGTTAACAGCCGATCGCGCTAGCCAATTACGCCACGGAGACAGCCGTGCTCCACACTAACCACCATCAGAACATATCTTCAAAGCTATCAGCGCAAAGAAAAAGCAACACACCACTCCCGGGAGGGCTCGAAACTCCAACCTTTCGGTTAACGGCCGATTCAGCTTGTCAATTGCGCCACGGAGACAGTCTTGCTCCACTCTCACCACCATCAGAACATATGTTCAAAGCTATCAGCCCAAAGAAAAAAAAGCGCCGCACCACCACCGGGTGGGCTCGAACCTCCAACCTTTCAGTTAACACCCGATCGCGCTAGCCAATTGCGCCACGGAGACAGCCGTGCTCCACTCTCACCACCATCAGAACATATCTTCAAAGCTATCAGCGCAAAAAAAGCAATACACTACTCCCGGGAGGGCTCGAACCTCCAACTGTTCAGCCAATTGTGCCACGGGGACAGTCCTGCTCCACTTTCACTACCGTCAGAACATTTCTTCAGAGCTATCAGCCCAAAGAAAAAAAAGCGCCGCACCACCACCGGGTGGGCTCAAACCTCCAACCTTTTGGTTAACAGCCGATCGCGCTAGCCAGTTGCGCCACGGAGACAGTCGTGCTCCACTCTCACCACCATCAGAACATATCTTCAAAGCTATCAGCGCACAAAAAAGCAACACACCACCCCCGGAAGGGCTCGAACCTCCAACTGTTCGGTTAACAGCGGATCGCGCTAGCCAAGTGCGCCAAGGAGACAGTCCTGCTCCACTCTCAACACCATCAGAACATATCCTCAAAGCTATCAGCCCAAAGAAAAAAAAGCACCGCACCACCACCGGGTGGGCTCGAATCTCCAACCTTTCGGTTAACAGCCGATCACGCTAGCCATTTGCGCCACGGAGACAGTCGTGCTCCACTCTCACCACAGTCAGAACATATCTTCAAAGCTATCAGCCCAAAGAAAAAAAAAGCGCCGCACCACCACCGAGTGGGCTCGAACCTCCAACCTTTCGGTTAACAGCTGATCGCGCTAGCCAATTACGCCACGGAGACAGCCATGCTCCAGACTCACTACCATCAGAACATATCTTCAAAGCTATCAGCGCAAAGAAAAAAGCAACACACCACTCTCGGGAGGGCTGGAAACTCCAACCTTTCGGTTAACAGCCGATCGCGCTAGCCAATGGCGCCATGGAGACAGTGATGCTCCACTCTCACCACCATCAGAACATATCTTCAAAGCTATCAGCCCAAAGAAAAAAAAAGTGCCGCACCACCACCAGGTGGGCTCGAACCTCCGACCTTTCGGTTGACAGCCGATCGCGCTAGCCAATTGCGCCACGTAGACAGTCGTGCTCCGCTCTCACCATCATCAGAACATATCTTCAAAGCTATCGGCGCAAAGAAAAAAGCAACACGCCACTCCCGGGAGGGCTCGAACCTCCAAATTATCGGTTAACAGCCGATCGCGCTAGCCAATTGCGCCACGGAGACAGTCCTGCTCCACTCTCACCACCATCAGAACATATCTTCAAAGCTATAAGCCCAAAGAAAAAAAGCGCCGCACCACCAACGGGTGGGCTCGAACCTCCAACTTTTCGGTTAACAGCCGATCACGCTAGCCAATTGCGCCACGGAGACAGTCCTGCTCCACTCTCAGCACCGTCAGAACATTTCTTCAGAGCTATCAGACAAAAGAAAAAAAGCGCCGCACCACCACCGGGTGGGCTCGAACCTCCAACCTTTCGGTTAACAGCCGATCGAACAGCCAATTGCCCCACGGAGACAGTCGTGCTCCACTCTGACCACCGTCAGAACATTTCTTCAGAGCTATCACCCCAAAGAAAAAAAAGCGCCGCCCCACCACCGGGTTGGCTCGAACCTCCAACCTTTCGGTTAACAGCCAATCGCGCTAGCCAATTGCGCCACGAAGACAGTCCTGCTCCACTCTCACCACCATCAGAACATATCTTCAAAGCTATCAGCGCAAAGAAAAAAGCAACAAGCCACTCCCGGGAGGGCTCGAAACTCTAACCTTTCAGTTAACAGCCGATCGCGCTAGCCAATTGCGCCACGGAGACAGTCCTGCTCCACTCTCACCACCATCAGAACATATCTTCAAAGCTATCAGCCCAAAGAAAAAAAAGCCCCGCACCACCACCGGGTGGGCTCGAAACTCCAAGCTTTCGGTTAACAGCCGATCACGCAAGCCAATCGCGCCACGGAGACAGTCCTGCTTTACTCTCACCACCATCAGAATATATCTTCAAAGCTATCAGCCCAAAGAAAAAAAAGCGCCGCACCACCACCGGGTGGGCTCGAACCTCCTACCTTTCGGTTAACAGCCTATCGCGCTAGCCAATTGCGCCATGGAGACAGTCGTGCTCCACTCTCACCACCATCAGAACATATCTTCAAAGCTATCAGCCCAAAGAAAAAAAAGCGCCGCACCACCACCGAGTGGGCTCGAACCTCCAACCTTTCGGTTAACAGCCGATCGCGCTAGCCAATTGCGCCACGAAGACAGTCCTGCTCCACTCTCACCACCATCAGAACATATCTTCAAAGCTATCAGCGCAAAGAAAAAAGCAACAAGCCACTCCTGGGAGGACTCGAAACTCTAACCTTTCAATTAACAGCCGATCGCGCTAGCCAATTGCGCCACGGAGACAGTCCTGCTCCACTCTCACCACCATCAGAACATCACTTCAAAGCTATCAGCCCAAAGAAAAAAAAGCCCCGCACCACCACCGGGTGGGCTCGAAACTCCAAGCTTTCGATTAACAGCCTATCGCGCTAGCCAATTGCGCCATGGAGACAGTCGTGCTCCACTCTCACCACCATCAGAACATATCTTCAAAGCTATCAGCCCAAAGAAAAAAAAAGCGCCGCACCACCACCGAGTGGGATCAAACCTCCAACCTTTCGGTTAACAGCCGATCGCGCTAGCCAATTACGCCACGGAGACAGCCGTGCTCCACATTAACCACCATCAGAACATATCTTCAAAGCTATCAGCGCAAAGAAAAAAGCAACACACCACTCCCGGGAGGGCTCGAAACTCCAACCTTTCGGTTACCAGCCGATCGCGCTAGCCAATTGCGCCATGGAGACAGTCCTGCTCCACTCTCACCACCATCAGAACATATCTTCAAAGCTATCAGCCCAAAGAAAAAAAAAGATCCGCACCACCACCAGGTGGGCTCGAACCTCCGACCTTTCGGTTGACAGCCGATCGCGCTGGCCAATTGCGCCACGGAGACAGTCGTGCTCCGCTCTCACCATCATCAGAACATATCTTCAAAGCTATCAGCGCAAAGAAAAATGCAACAAGCCACTCCCGGGAGGGCTCGAAACTCTAACCTTTCAGTTAACAGCCGATCGCGCTAGCCAATTGCGCCACGGAGACAGTCCTGCTCCACTCTCACCACCATCAGAACATATCTTCAAAGCTATCAGCCCAAAGAAAAAAAAGAGCCGCACCACCACCAGGTGGGCTCGAACCTCCGACCTTTCGGTTGACAGCCGATCGCGCTAGCCAATTGCGCCACGGAGACAGTCGTGCTCCGCTCTCACCATCATCAGAGCATATCTTCAAAGCTATCGGCGCAAAGAAAAAAGCAACACGCCACTCCCGGGAGGGCTCGAACCTCCAAATTATCGGTTAACAGCCGATCGCGCTAGCCAATTGCGCCACGGAGACAGTCCTGCTCCACTCTCACCACCATCAGAACATATCTTCAAAGCTATAAGCCCAAAGAAAAAAAGCGCCGCACCACCAACGGGTGGGCTCGAACCTCCAACTTTTCGGTTAACAGCCGATCACGCTAGCCAATTGCGCCACGGAGACAGTCCTGCTCCACTCTCAGCACCGTCAGAACATTTCTTCAGAGCTATCAGACAAAAGAAAAAAAGCGCTGCACCACCACCGGGTGCGCTCGAACCTCCAACCTTTCGGTTAACAGCCGATCGAACAGCCAATTGCCCCACGGAGACAGTCGTGCTCCACTCTGACCACCGTCAGAACATTTCTTCAGAGCTATCACCCCAAAGAAAAAAAAGCGCCGCCCCACCACCGGGTTGGCTCGAACCTCCAACTTTTCGGTTGACAGCCGATCGCGCTGGCCAATTGCGCCACGGAGACAGTCGTGCTCCGCTCTCACCATCATCAGAACATATCTTCAAAGCTATCAGCGCAAAGAAAAATGCAACAAGCCACTCCCGGGAGGGCTCGAAACTCTAACCTTTCAGTTAACAGCCGATCGCGCTAGCCAATTGCGCCACGGAGACAGTCCTGCTCCACTCTCACCACCATCAGAACATATCTTCAAAGCTATCAGCCCAAAGAAAAAAAAGCCCCGCACCACCAACGGGTGGGCTCGAACCTCCAACTTTTCGGTTAACAGCCGATCACGCTAGCCAATCGCACCACGGAGACAGTCCTGCTCCACTGTCACCACCGTCAGAACATTTCTTCAGAGCTATCAGACAAAAGAAAAAAAGCGCCGTACCACCACCGGGTGGGCTCGAACCTCCAACCTTTCGGTTAACAGCCGATCGAACAGCCAATTGCCCCACGGAGACAGTCGTGCTCCACTCTGACCACCGTCAGAACATTTCTTCAGAGCTATCACCCCAAAGAAAAAAAGCGCCACCCCACCACCGGGTTGGCTCGAACCTCCAACCTTTCGGTTAACAGCCGATCGCGCTAGCCAATTACGCCACGGAGACAGCCGTGCTCCACACTAACCACCATCAGAACATATCTTCAAAGCTATCAGCGCAAAGAAAAAGCAACACACCACTCCCGGGAGGGCTCGAAACTCCAACCTTTCGGTTAACGGCCGATTCAGCTTGTCAATTGCGCCACGGAGACAGTCTTGCTCCACTCTCACCACCATCAGAACATATGTTCAAAGCTATCAGCCCAAAGAAAAAAAAGCGCCGCACCACCACCGGGTGGGCTCGAACCTCCAACCTTTCAGTTAACACCCGATCGCGCTAGCCAATTGCGCCACGGAGACAGCCGTGCTCCACTCTCACCACCATCAGAACATATCTTCAAAGCTATCAGCGCAAAAAAAAGCAATACACTACTCCCGGGAGGGCTCGAACCTCCAACTGTTCAGCCAATTGTGCCACGGGGACAGTCCTGCTCCACTTTCACTACCGTCAGAACATTTCTTCAGAGCTATCAGCCCAAAGAAAAAAAGCGCCGCACCACCACCGGGTGGGCTCAAACCTCCAACCTTTTGGTTAACAGCCGATCGCGCTAGCCAGTTGCGCCACGGAGACAGTCGTGCTCCACTCTCACCACCATCAGAACATATCTTCAAAGCTATCAGCGCACAAAAAAGCAACACACCACCCCCGGGAGGGCTCGAACCTCCAACTGTTCGGTTAACAGCGGATCGCGCTAGCCAAGTGCGCCAAGGAGACAGTCCTGCTCCACTCTCAACACCATCAGAACATATCCTCAAAGCTATCAGCCCAAAGAAAAAAAAGCACCGCACCACCACCGGGTGGGCTCGAATCTCCAACCTTTCGGTTAACAGCCGATCACGCTAGCCATTTGCGCCACGGAGACAGTCGTGCTCCACTCTCACCACAGTCAGAACATATCTTCAAAGCTATCAGCCCAAAGAAAAAAAAAGCGCCGCACCACCACCGAGTGGGCTCGAACCTCCAACCTTTCGGTTAACAGCTGATCGCGCTAGCCAATTACGCCACGGAGACAGCCATGCTCCAGACTCACTACCATCAGGACATATCTTCAAAGCTATCAGCGCAAAGAAAAAAGCAACACACCACTCTCGGGAGGGCTGGAAACTCCAACCTTTCGGTTAACAGCCGATCGCGCTAGCCAATGGCGCCATGGAGACAGTGATGCTCCACTCTCACCACCATCAGAACATATCTTCAAAGATATCAGCCCAAAGAAAAAAAAAGTGCCGCACACCCACCAGGTGGGCTCGAACCTCCGACCTTTCGGTTGACAGCCGATCGCGCTAGCCAATTGCGCCACGGAGACAGTCGTGCTCCGCTCTCACCATCATCAGAACATATCTTCAAAGCTATCGGCGCAAAGAAAAAAGCAACACGCCACTCCCGGGAGGGCTCGAACCTCCAAATTATCGGTTAACAGCCGATCGCGCTAGCCAATTGCGCCACGGAGACAGTCCTGCTCCACTCTCACCACCATCAGAACATATCTTCAAAGCTATAAGCCCAAAGAAAAAAAGCGCCGCACCACCAACGGGTGGGCTCGAACCTCCAACTTTTCGGTTAACAGCCGATCACGCTAGCCAATTGCGCCACGGAGACAGTCCTGCTCCACTCTCAGCACCGTCAGAACATTTCTTCAGAGCTATCAGACAAAAGAAAAAAAGCGCCGCACCACCACCGGGTGGGCTCGAACCTCCAACCTTTCGGTTAACAGCCGATCGAACAGCCAATTGCCCCACGGAGACAGTCGTGCTCCACTCTGACCACCGTCAGAACATTTCTTCAGAGCTATCACACCAAAGAAAAAAAAGCGCCGCCCCACCACCGGGTTGGCTCGAACCTCCAACCTTTCGGTTAACAGCCAATCGCGCTAGCCAATTGCGCCACGAAGACAGTCCTGCTCCACTCTCACCACCATCAGAACATATCTTCAAAGCTATCAGCGCAAAGAAAAAAGCAACAAGCCACTCCCGGGAGGGCTCGAAACTCTAACCTTTCAGTTAACAGCCGATCGCGCTAGCCAATTGCGCCACGGAGACAGTCCTGCTCCACTCTCACCACCATCAGAACATATCTTCAAAGCTATCAGCCCAAAGAAAAAAAAGCCCCGCACCACTCCCGGGAGGGCTCGAAACTCCAACCTTTCGGTTAACGGCCGATTCAGCTTGTCAATTGCGCCACGGAGACAGTCTTGCTCCACTCTCACCACCATCAGAACATATGTTCAAAGCTATCAGCCCAAAGAAAAAAAGCGCCGCACCAACACCGGGTGGGCTCGAACCTCCAACCTTTCAGTTAACACCCGATCGCGCTAGCCAATTGCGCCACGGAGACAGCCGTGCTCCACTCTCACCACCATCAGAACATATCTTCAAAGCTATCAGCGCAAAAAAAAGCAATACACTACTCCCGGGAGGGCTCGAACCTCCAACTGTTCAGCCAATTGTGCCACGGGGACAGTCCTGCTCCACTTTCACTACCGTCAGAACATTTCTTCAGAGCTATCAGCCCAAAGAAAAAAAAGCGCCGCACCACCACCGGGTGGGCTCAAACCTCCAACCTTTTGGTTAACAGCCGATCGCGCTAGCCAGTTGCGCCACGGAGACAGTCGTGCTCCACTCTCACCACCATCAGAACATATCTTCAAAGCTATCAGCGCACAAAAAAGCAACACACCACCCCCGGGAGGGCTCGAACCTCCAACTGTTCGGTTAACAGCGGATCGCGCTAGCCAAGTGCGCCAAGGAGACAGTCCTGCTCCACTCTCAACACCATCAGAACATATCCTCAAAGCTATCAGCCCAAAGAAAAAAAAGCACCGCACCACCACCGGGTGGGCTCGAATCTCCAACCTTTCGGTTAACAGCCGATCACGCTAGCCATTTGCGCCACGGAGACAGTCGTGCTCCACTCTCACCACAGTCAGAACATATCTTCAAAGCTATCAGCCCAAAGAAAAAAAAAGCGCCGCACCACCACCGAGTGGGCCCGAACCTCCAACCTTTCGGTTAACAGCTGATCGCGCTAGCCAATTACGCCACGGAGACAGCCATGCTCCAGACTCACTACCATCAGAACATATCTTCAAAGCTATCAGCGCAAAGAAAAAAGCAACACACCACTCTCGGGAGGGCTGGAAACTCCAACCTTTCGGTTAACAGCCGATCGCGCTAGCCAATGGCGCCATGGAGACAGTGATGCTCCACTCTCACCACCATCAGAACATATCTTCAAAGCTATCAGCCCAAAGAAAAAAAAAGTGCCGCACCACCACCAGGTGGGCTCGAACCTCCGACCTTTCGGTTGACAGCCGATCGCGCTAGCCAATTGCGCCACGGAGACAGTCGTGCTCCGCTCTCACCATCATCAGAACATATCTTCAAAGCTATCGGCGCAAAGAAAAAAGCAACACGCCACTCCCGGGAGGGCTCGAACCTCCAAATTATCGGTTAACAGCCGATCGCGCTAGCCAATTGCGCCACGGAGACAGTCCTGCTCCACTCTCACCACCATCAGAACATATCTTCAAAGCTATAAGCCCAAAGAAAAAAAGCGCCGCACCACCAACGGGTGGGCTCGAACCTCCAACTTTTCGGTTAACAGCCGATCACGCTAGCCAATTGCGCCACGGAGACAGTCCTGCTCCACTCTCAGCACCGTCAGAACATTTCTTCAGAGCTATCAGACAAAAGAAAAAAAGCGCCGCACCACCACCGGGTGGGCTCGAACCTCCAACCTTTCGGTTAACAGCCGATCGAACAGCCAATTGCCCCACGGAGACAGTCGTGCTCCACTCTGACCACCGTCAGAACATTTCTTCAGAGCTATCACACCAAAGAAAAAAAAGCGCCGCCCCACCACCGGGTTGGCTCGAACCTCCAACCTTTCGGTTAACAGCCAATCGCGCTAGCCAATTGCGCCACGAAGACAGTCCTGCTCCACTCTCACCACCATCAGAACATATCTTCAAAGCTATCAGCGCAAAGAAAAAAGCAACAAGCCACTCCCGGGAGGGCTCGAAACTCTAACCTTTCAGTTAACAGCCGATCGCGCTAGCCAATTGCGCCACGGAGACAGTCCTGCTCCACTCTCACCACCATCAGAACATATCTTCAAAGCTATCAGCCCAAAGAAAAAAAAGCCCCGCACCACCACCGGGTGGGCTCGAAACTCCAAGCTTTCGGTTAACAGCCGATCACGCAAGCCAATCGCGCCACGGAGACAGTCCTGCTTTACTCTCACCACCATCAGAATATATCTTCAAAGCTATCAGCCCAAAGAAAAAAAAGCGCCGCACCACCACCGGGTGGGCTCGAACCTCCTACCTTTCGGTTAACAGCCTATCGCGCTAGCCAATTGCGCCATGGAGACAGTCGTGCTCCACTCTCACCACCATCAGAACATATCTTCAAAGCTATCAGCCCAAAGAAAAAAAAGCGCCGCACCACCACCGAGTGGGCTCGAACCTCCAACCTTTCGGTTAACAGCCGATCGCGCTAGCCAATTGCGCCACGAAGACAGTCCTGCTCCACTCTCACCACCATCAGAACATATCTTCAAAGCTATCAGCGCAAAGAAAAAAGCAACAAGCCACTCCTGGGAGGACTCGAAACTCTAACCTTTCAATTAACAGCCGATCGCGCTAGCCAATTGCGCCACGGAGACAGTCCTGCTCCACTCTCACCACCATCAGAACATCACTTCAAAGCTATCAGCCCAAAGAAAAAAAAGCCCCGCACCACCACCGGGTGGGCTCGAAACTCCAAGCTTTCGATTAACAGCCTATCGCGCTAGCCAATTGCGCCATGGAGACAGTCGTGCTCCACTCTCACCACCATCAGAACATATCTTCAAAGCTATCAGCCCAAAGAAAAAAAAGCGCCGCACCACCACCGAGTGGGATCGAACCTCCAACCTTTCGGTTAACAGCCGATCGCGCTAGCCAATTACGCCACGGAGACAGCCGTGCTCCACATTAACCACCATCAGAACATATCTTCAAAGCTATCAGCGCAAAGAAAAAAGCAACACACCACTCCCGGGAGGGCTCGAAACTCCAACCTTTCGGTTACCAGCCGATCGCGCTAGCCAATTGCGCCATGGAGACAGTCCTGCTCCACTCTCACCACCATCAGAACATATCTTCAAAGCTATCAGCCCAAAGAAAAAAAAAGATCCGCACCACCACCAGGTGGGCTCGAACCTCCGACCTTTCGGTTGACAGCCGATCGCGCTGGCCAATTGCGCCACGGAGACAGTCGTGCTCCGCTCTCACCATCATCAGAACATATCTTCAAAGCTATCAGCGCAAAGAAAAATGCAACAAGCCACTCCCGGGAGGGCTCGAAACTCTAACCTTTCAGTTAACAGCCGATCGCGCTAGCCAATTGCGCCACGGAGACAGTCCTGCTCCACTCTCACCACCATCAGAACATATCTTCAAAGCTATCAGCCCAAAGAAAAAAAAAGTGCCGCACCACCACCAGGTGGGCTCGAACCTCCGACCTTTCGGTTGACAGCCGATCGCGCTAGCCAATTGCGCCACGGAGACAGTCGTGCTCCGCTCTCACCATCATCAGAACATATCTTCAAAGCTATCGGCGCAAAGAAAAAAGCAACACGCCACTCCCGGGAGGGCTCGAACCTCCAAATTATCGGTTAACAGCCGATCGCGCTAGCCAATTGCGCCACGGAGACAGTCCTGCTCCACTCTCACCACCATCAGAACATATCTTCAAAGCTATAAGCCCAAAGAAAAAAAGCGCCGCACCACCAACGGGTGGGCTCGAACCTCCAACTTTTCGGTTAACAGCCGATCACGCTAGCCAATTGCGCCACGGAGACAGTCCTGCTCCACTCTCAGCACCGTCAGAACATTTCTTCAGAGCTATCAGACAAAAGAAAAAAAGCGCTGCACCACCACCGGGTGGGCTCGAACCTCCAACCTTTCGGTTAACAGCCGATCGAACAGCCAATTGCCCCACGGAGACAGTCGTGCTCCACTCTGACCACCGTCAGAACATTTCTTCAGAGCTATCACCCCAAAGAAAAAAAAGCGCCGCCCCACCACCGGGTTGGCTCGAACCTCCAACCTTTCGGTTAACAGCCAATCGCGCTAGCCAATTGCGCCACGAAGACAGTCCTGCTCCACTCTCACCACCATCAGAACATATCTTCAAAGGTATCAGCGCAAAGAAAAAAGCAACAAGCCACTCCCGGGAGGGCTCGAAACTCTAACCTTTCAGTTAACAGCCGATCGCGCTAGCCAATTGCGCCACGGAGACAGTCCTGCTCCACTCTCACCACCATCAGAACATATCTTCAAAGCTATCAGCCCAAAGAAAAAAAAGCCCCGCACCACCACCGGGTGGGCTCGAAACTCCAAGCTTTCGGTTAACAGCCGATCACGCAAGCCAATCGCGCCACGGAGACAGTCCTGCTTTACTCTCACCACCATCAGAATATATCTTCAAAGCTATCAGCCCAAAGAAAAAAAAGCGCCGCACCACCACCGGGTGGGATCGAACCTCCTACCTTTCGGTTAACAGCCTATCGCGCTAGCCAATTGCGCCATGGAGACAGTCGTGCTCCACTCTCACCACCATCAGAACATATCTTCAAAGCTATCAGCCCAAAGAAAAAAAAGCGCCGCACCACCACCGAGTGGGCTCGAACCTCCAACCTTTCGGTTAACAGCCGATCGCGCTAGCCAATTACGCCACGGAGACAGCCGTGCTCCACACTAACCACCATCAGAACATATCTTCAAAGCTATCAGCGCAAAGAAAAAAGCAACACACCACTCCCGGGAGGGCTCGAAACTCCAACCTTTCAGTTAACGGCCGATTCAGCTTGTCAATTGCGCCACGGAGACAGTCTTGCTCCACTCTCACCACCATCAGAACATATCTTCAAAGCTATCAGCCCAAAGAAAAAAAAAGCGCCGCACCACCACCGGGTGGGCTCGAACCTCCAACCTTTCAGTTAACACCCGATCACGCTAGCCAATTGCGCCACGGAGACAGCCGTGCTCCACTCTCACCACCATCAGAACATATCTTCAAAGCTATCAGCGCAAAAAAAAGCAATACACTACTCCCGGGAGGGCTCGAACCTCCAACTGTTCAGCCAATTGTGCCACGGGGACAGTCCTGCTCCACTTTCACTACCGTGAGAACATTTCTTCATAGCTATCAGCCCAAAGAAAAAAAAGCGCCGCACCACCACCGGGTGGGCTCAAACCTCCAACCTTTTGGTTAACAGCCGATCGCGCTAGCCAGTTGCGCCACGGAGACAGTCGTGCTCCACTCTCACCACCATCAGAACATATCTTCAAAGCTATCAGCGCACAAAAAAGCAACACACCACCCCCGGGAGGGCTCGAACCTCCAACTGTTCGGTTAACAGCAAATCGCGCTAGCCAATTGCGCCACGGAGACAGTCCTGCTCCACTCTCACCACCATTAGAACATATCTTCAGATCTATCAGCCCAAAGAAAAAAAGCGCCGCACCACCAACGGGTGGGCTCGAACCTCCAACTTTTCGGTTAACAGCCGATCACGCTAGCCAATTGCGCCACGGAGACAGTCCTGCTCCACTCTCACCACCGTCAGAACATTTCTTCAGAGCTATCAGCCCAAAAAAAAGCGCCGCACCACCACCGGGTGGGCTCGAACCTCCAACCTTTCGGTTAACAGCCGATCGCGCTAGCCAATTGCCCCACGGAGACAGTCGTGCTCCACACTCACCACCGTCAGAACATTTCTTCAGAGCTATCACCCCAAAGAAAAGAAATCGCCGCCCCACCACCGGGTTGGCTCGAACCTCCAACCTTTCGGTTAACAGCCGATCGCGCTAGCCAATTGCGCCACGAAGACAGTCCTGCTCCACTCTCACCACCATCAGAACATATCTTCAAAGCTATCAGCGCAAAGAAAAAAGCAACAAGCCACTCCTGGGAGGGCTCGAAACTCTAACCTTTCAATTAACAGCCGATCGCGCTAGCCAATCGCGCCACGGAGACAGTCCTGCTCCACTCTCACCACCATCAGAACATCACTTCAAAGCTATCAGCCCAAAGAAAAAAAAGCGCCGCACCACCACCGGGTGGGCTCGAAACTCCAAGCTTTCGATTAACAGCCTATCGCGCTAGCCAATTGCGCCATGGAGACAGTCGTGCTCCACTCTCACCACCATCAGAACATATCTTCAAAGCTATCAGCCCAAAGAAAAAAAAGCGCCGCACCACCACCGAGTGGGATCGAACCTCCAACCTTTCGGTTAACAGCCGATCGCGCTAGCCAATTACGCCACGGAGACAGCCGTGCTCCACTCTCACCACCATCAGAACATATCTTCAAAGCTATCAGCGCAAAAAAAAGCAATACACTACTCCCGGGAGGGCTCGAACCTCCAACTGTTCAGCCAATTGTGCCACGGGGACAGTCCTGCTCCACTTTCACTACCGTGAGAACATGTCTTCATAGCTATCAGCCCAAAGAAAAAAAAGCGCCGCACCACCACCGGGTGGGCTCAAACCTCCAACCTTTTGGTTAACAGCCGATCGCGCTAGCCAGTTGCGCCACGGAGACAGTCGTGCTCCACTCTCACCACCATCAGAACATATCTTCAAAGCTATCAGCGCACAAAAAAGCAACACACCACCCCCGGGAGGGCTCGAACCTCCAACTGTTCGGTTAACAGCAAATCGCGCTAGCCAATTGCGCCACGGAGACAGTCCTGCTCCACTCTCACCACCATTAGAACATATCTTCAGATCTATCAGCCCAAAGAAAAAAAGCGCCGCACCACCAACGGGTGGGCTCGAACCTCCAACTTTTCGGTTAACAGCCGATCACGCTAGCCAATTGCGCCACGGAGACAGTCCTGCTCCACTCTCACCACCGTCAGAACATTTCTTCAGAGCTATCAGCCCAAAAAAAAAAGCGCCGCACCACCACCGGGTGGGCTCGAACCTCCAACCTTTCGGTTAACAGCCGATCGCGCTAGCCAATTGCCCCACGGAGACAGTCGTGCTCCACACTCACCACCGTCAGAACATTTCTTCAGAGCTATCACCCCAAAGAAAAGAAATCGCCGCCCCACCACCGGGTTGGCTCGAACCTCCAACCTTTCGGTTAACAGCCGATCGCGCTAGCCAATTGCGCCACGAAGACAGTCCTGCTCCACTCTCACCACCATCAGAACATATCTTCAAAGCTATCAGCGCAAAGAAAAAAGCAACAAGCCACTCCTGGGAGGGCTCGAAACTCTAACCTTTCAATTAACAGCCGATCGCGCTAGCCAATCGCGCCACGGATACAGTCCTGCTCCACTCTCACCACCATCAGAACATCACTTCAAAGCTATCAGCCCAAAGAAAAAAAAGCCCCGCACCACCACCGGGTGGGCTCGAAACTCCAAGCTTTCGATTAACAGCCTATCGCGCTAGCCAATTGCGCCATGGAGACAGTCGTGCTCCACTCTCACCACCATCAGAACATATCTTCAAAGCTATCAGCCCAAAGAAAAAAAAGCGCCGCACCACCACCGAGTGGGATCGAACCTCCAACCTTTCGGTTAACAGCCGATCGCGCTAGCCAATTACGCCACGGAGACAGCCGTGCTCCACATTAACCACCATCAGAACATATCTTCAAAGCTATCAGCGCAAAGAAAAAAGCAACACACCACTCCCGGGAGGGCTCGAAACTCCAACCTTTCGGTTACCAGCCGATCGCGCTAGCCAATTGCGCCATGGAGACAGTCCTGCTCCACTCTCACCACCATCAGAACATATCTTCAAAGCTATCAGCCCAAAGAAAAAAAAAGTGCCGCACCACCACCAGGTGGGCTCGAACCTCCGACCTTTCGGTTGACAGCCGATCGCGCTGGCCAATTGCGCCACGGAGACAGTCGTGCTCCGCTCTCACCATCATCAGAACATATCTTCAAAGCTATCAGCGCAAAGAAAAATGCAACAAGCCACTCCCGGGAGGGCTCGAAACTCTAACCTTTCAGTTAACAGCCGATCGCGCTAGCCAATTGCGCCACGGAGACAGTCCTGCTCCACTCTCACCACCATCAGAACATATCTTCAAAGCTATCAGCCCAAAGAAAAAAAAGCCCCGCACCACCAACGGGTGGGCTCGAACCTCCAACTTTTCGGTTAACAGCCGATCACGCTAGCCAATCGCACCACGGAGACAGTCCTGCTCCACTCTCACCACCGTCAGAACATTTCTTCAGAGCTATCAGACAAAAGAAAAAAAGCGCCGTACCACCACCGGGTGGGCTCGAACCTCCAACCTTTCGGTTAACAGCCGATCGAACAGCCAATTGCCCCACGGAGACAGTCGTGCTCCACTCTGACCACCGTCAGAACATTTCTTCAGAGCTATCACCCCAAAGAAAAAAAAGCGCCACCCCACTACCGGGTTGGCTCGAACCTCCAACCTTTCGGTTAACAGCCGATCGCGCTAGCCAATTACGCCACGGAGACAGCCGTGCTCCACACTAACCACCATCAGAACATATCTTCAAAGCTATCAGCGCAAAGAAAAAGCAACACACCACTCCCGGGAGGGCTCGAAACTCCAACCTTTCGGTTAACGGCCGATTCAGCTTGTCAATTGCGCCACGGAGACAGTCTTGCTCCACTCTCACCACCATCAGAACATATGTTCAAAGCTATCAGCCCAAAGAAAAAAAAGCGCCGCACCACCACCGGGTGGGCTCGAACCTCCAACCTTTCAGTTAACACCCGATCGCGCTAGCCAATTGCGCCACGGAGACAGCCGTGCTCCACTCTCACCACCATCAGAACATATCTTCAAAGCTATCAGCGCAAAAAAAGCAATACACTACTCCCGGGAGGGCTCGAACCTCCAACTGTTCAGCCAATTGTGCCACGGGGACAGTCCTGCTCCACTTTCACTACCGTCAGAACATTTCTTCAGAGCTATCAGCCCAAAGAAAAAAAAGCGCCGCACCACCACCGGGTGGGCTCAAACCTCCAACCTTTTGGTTAACAGCTGATCGCGCTAGCCAGTTGCGCCACGGAGACAGTCGTGCTCCACTCTCACCACCATCAGAAGATATCTTCAAAGCTATCAGCGCACAAAAAAGCAACACACCACCCCCGGGAGGGCTCGAACCTCCAACTGTTCGGTTAACAGCGGATCGCGCTAGCCAATTGCGCCAAGGAGACAGTCCTGCTCCACTCTCAACACCATCAGAACATATCCTCAAAGCTATCAGCCCAAAGAAAAAAAAGCACCGCACCACCACCGGGTGGGCTCGAATCTCCAACCTTTCGGTTAACAGCCGATCACGCTAGCCATTTGCGCCACGGAGACAGTCGCGCTCCACTCTCACCACAGTCAGAACATTTCTTCAGAGCTATCAGGCCAAAGAAAAAAAAGCGCCACAAGAACACCGGGTGGGCTCGAAACTCCAACCTTTCGGTTAACAGCCGATCACGCTAGCCAATTGCGCCACGGAGACAGTCCTGCTCCACTCTCACCACCATCAGAACATATCTTCAAAGCTATCAGCCCAAAGAAAAAAAAAGCGCCGCACCACCACCGAGTGGGCTCGAACCTCCAACCTTTCGGTTAACAGCTGATCGCGCTAGCCAATTACGCCACGGAGACAGCCATGCTCCAGACTCACTACCATCAGAACATATCTTCAAAGCTATCAGCGCAAAGAAAAAAGCAACACACCACTCTCGGGAGGGCTGGAAACTCCAACCTTTCGGTTAACAGCCGTTTCAGCTTGTCAATTGCGCCACGGAGACAGTCTTGCTTCACTCTCACCACCATTAGAACATATCTTCAAAGCTATCAGCCCAAAGAAAAAAAAGCGCCGCACCACCACCGGGTGGGCTCGAACCTCCAATCTTTCGGTTAACTTCCGATCGCGCTAGCCAATTGCGCCAAGGAGACAGTCGTGCTCCAATCTCACCACCATCAGAACATAACTTCAAAGCTATCAGCGCAAAGAAAAAAAACAACACGCTACTCCCGGGAGGGCTCAAACCTCCAACTGTTCAGCCAATTGCGCCGCGGGGACAGTCCTGCTCCACTCTCACCACCGTCAGAACATTTCTCCAGAGCTATCAGCCCAAAGAAAAAAAAAGCGCCGCACCACCACCGGGTGGGCTCGAAACTCCAACCTTTCGGTTAACAGCCGCTCGCGCTAGCCAATTGCGCCACGGAGACAGTCCTGCTCCGCTCTCACCATCATCAGAACATATCTTCAAAGCTATCGGCGCAAAGAAAAAAGCAACACGCCACTCCCGGGAGGGCTCGAACCTCCAAATTTTCGGTTAACAGCCGATCGCGCTAGCCAATTGCGCCACGGAGACAGTCCTGCTCCACTCTCACCACCATTAGAACATATCTTCAAAGCTATCAGCCCAAAGAAAAAAAGCGCCGCACCACCAACGGGTGGGCTCGAACCTCCAACTTTTCGGTTAACAGCCGATCACGCTAGCCAATTGTGCCACGGAGACAGTCCTGCTCCACTCTCACCACCGTCAGAACATTTCTTCAGAGCTATCAGCCCAAAGAAAAAAAGCGCCGCACCACCACCGGGTGGGCTCAAACCTCCATCCTTTCGGTTAACAGCCAATCGCGCTTGCCAATTGCCCCACGGAGACAGTCGTGCTCTACTCTCACCACCGTCAGAACATTTCTTCAGAGCTATCACCCCAAAGAAAAAAAAGCGCCGCCCCACCACCGGGTTGGCTCGAACCTCCAACCTTTCGGTTAACAGCCGATCGCGCTAGCCAATGGCGCCACGAAGACAGTCCTGCTCCACTCTCACCACCATCAGAACATATCTTCAAAGCTATTACCGCAAAGAAAAAAGCAACACACCACTTCCGGGAGGGCTCGACACTCCAACCTTTCGGTTAACAGCCGATCGCGCTAGCCCATTGCGCCACGGAGACAGTTTTGCTCCACTCTCACCATTATCAGAACATATCTTCAAAGCTATCAGCACAAAAAAAGCGCCACACCACCACCAAGTGGGCTCGAACCTCCTACATTTCGGTTAACAGCCGATCGCGCTAGCCAATTGCGCCACGGAGACAGTCGTGCTCAACTCTCATCACCATGAGAACATATCTTCAAAGCTATCAGCGCAAAGACAAAAACAACACATTACTCCCGGGTGGGCTCGAACCTCCAAACTTTTGGTTAACAGCCGATCGCGCCAGCCAATTGCGCCACGGAGACAGTCCTGCCCCACTCTCACCACCATCAGAACATATCTTCAAAGCTATCAGCACAAAGAAAAAAAAGTGCCGCACCACCACTGGGTGGGCTCGAACCTCCAACCTTTCGGTTAACACCCGATCGCGCTAGCCAATTGCGCCAAGGAGACAGTCCTGCTCAACTCTCAACACCATCAGAACATATCCTCAAAGCTATCAGCCCAAAGAAAAAAGAGCACCGCACCACCACCGGGTGGGCTCGAATCTCCAACCTTTCGGTTAACAGCCGATCACGCTAGCCATTTGCGCCACGGAGACAGTCGTGCTGCACTCTCACCACAGTCAGAACATTTCTTCAGAGCTATCAGGCCAAAGAAAAAATAGCGCCACAAGAACACCGGGTGGGCTCGAAACTCCAACCTTTCGGTTAACAGCCGATCACGCTAGCCAATTGCGCCACGGAGACAGTCCTGCTCCACTCTCACCACCATCAGAACATATCTTCAAAGCTATCAGCCCAAAGAAAAAAAAAGCGCCGCACCACCACCGAGTGGGCTCGAACCTCCAACCTTTCGGTTAACAGCTGATCGCGCTAGCCAATTACGCCACGGAGACAGCCATGCTCCAGACTCACTACCATCAGAACATATCTTCAAAGCTATCAGCGCAAAGAAAAAAGCAACACACCACTCTCGGGAGGGCTGGAAACTCCAACCTTTCGGTTAACAGCCGTTTCAGCTTGTCAATTGTGCCACGGAGACAGTCTTGCTTCACTCTCACCACCATTAGAACATATCTTCAAAGCTATCAGCCCAAAGAAAAAAAAGCGCCGCACCACCACCGGGTGGGCTCGAACCTCCAATCTTTCGGTTAACTTCCGATCGCGCTAGCCAATTGCGCCAAGGAGACAGTCGTGCTCCAATCTCACCACCATCAGAACATAACTTCAAAGCTATCAGCGCAAAGAAAAAAAACAACACGCTACTCCCGGGAGGGCTCAAACCTCCAACTGTTCAGCCAATTGCGCCGCGGGGACAGTCCTGCTCCACTCTCACCACCGTCAGAACATTTCTCCAGAGCTATCAGCCCAAAGAAAAAAAAAAGCGCCGCACCACCACCGGGTGGGCTCGAAACTCCAACCTTTCGGTTAACAGCCGCTCGCGCTAGCCAATTGCGCCACGGAGACAGTCCTGCTCCGCTCTCACCATCATCAGAACATATCTTCAAAGCTATCGGCGCAAAGAAAAAAGCAACACGCCACTCCCGGGAGGGCTCGAACCTCCAAATTTTCGGTTAACAACCGATCGCGCTAGCCAATTGCGCCACGGAGACAGTCCTGCTCCACTCTCACCACCATTAGAACATATCTTCAAAGCTATCAGCCCAAAGAAAAAAAGCGCCGCACCACCAACGGGTGGGCTCGAACCTCCAACTTTTCGGTTAACAGCCGATCACGCTAGCCAATTGCGCCACGGAGACAGTCCTGCTCCACTCTCACCACCGTCAGAACATTTCTTCAGAGCTATCAGCCCAAAGAAAAAAAGCGCCGCACCACCACCGGGTGGGCTCAAACCTCCATCCTTTCGGTTAACAGCCAATCGCGCTAGCCAATTGCCCCACGGAGACAGTCGTGCTCTACTCTCACCACCGTCAGAACATTTCTTCAGAGCTATCACCCCAAAGAAAAAAAAGCGCCGCCCCACCACCGGGTTGGCTCGAACCTCCAACCTTTCGGTTAACAGCCGATCGCGCTAGCCAATGGCGCCACGAAGACAGTCCTGCTCCACTCTCACCACCATCAGAACATATCTTCAAAGCTATTACCGCAAAGAAAAAAGCAACACACCACTTCCGGGAGGGCTCGACACTCCTACCTTTCGGTTAACAGCCGATCGCGCTAGCCCATTGCGCCACGGAGACAGTTTTGCTCCACTCTCACCATTATCAGAACCTATCTTCAAAGCTATCAGCACAAAAAAGCGCCACACCACCACCAAGTGGGCTCGAACCTCCTACATTTCGGTTAACAGCCGATCGCGCTAGCCAATTGCGCCACGGAGACAGTCGTGCTCAACTCTCATCACCATGAGAACATATCTTCAAAGCTATCAGCGCAAAGACAAAAACAACACATTACTCCCGGGTGGGCTCGAACCTCCAAACTTTCGGTTAACAGCCAATCGCGCCAGCCAATTGCGCCACGGAGACAGTCCTGCCCCACTCTCACCACCATCAGAACATATCTTCAAAGCTATCAGCACAAAGAAAAAAAAGTGCCGCACCACCACTGGGTGGGCTCGAACCTCCAACCGTTCGGTTAACACCCGATCGCGCTAGCCAATTGCGCCAAGGAGACAGTCCTGCTCCACTCTCAACACCATCAGAACATATCCTCAAAGCTATCAGCCCAAAGAAAAAAAAGCACCGCACCACCACCGGGTGGGCTCGAATCTCCAACCTTTCGGTTAACAGCCGATCACGCTAGCCATTTGCGCCACGGAGACAGTCGTGCTCCACTCTCGCCACAGTCAGAACATTTCTTCAGAGCTATCAGGCCAAAGAAAAAAAAGCGCGACAAGAACACCGGGTGGGCTCGAAACTCCAACCTTTCGGTTAACAGCCGATCACGCTAGCCAATTGCGCCACGGAGACAGTCCTGCTCCACTCTCACCACCATCAGAACATATCTTCAAAGCTATCAGCCCAAAGAAAAAAAAAAGCGCCGCACCACCACCGAGTGGGCTCGAACCTCCAACCTTTCGGTTAACAGCTGATCGCGCTAGCCAATTACGCCACGGAGACAGCCATGCTCCACACTCACTACCATCAGAACATATCTTCAAAGCTATCAGCGCAAAGAAAAAAGCAACACACCACTCTCGGGAGGGCTGGAAACTCCAACCTTTCGGTTAACAGCCGTTTCAGCTTGTCAATTGCGCCACGGAGACAGTCTTGCTTCACTCTCACCACCATTAGAACATATCTTCAAAGCTATCAGCCCAAAGAAAAAAAAGCGCCGCACCACCACCGGGTGGGCTCGAACCTCCAATCTTTCGGTTAACTTCCGATCGCGCTAGCCAATTGCGCCAAGGAGACAGTCGTGCTCCAATCTCACCACCATCAGAACATAACTTCAAAGCTATCAGCGCAAAGAAAAAAAACAACACGCTACTCCCGGGAGGGCTCAAACCTCCAACTGTTCAGCCAATTGCGCCGCGGGGACAGTCCTGCTCCACTCTCACCACCGTCAGAACATTTCTCCAGAGCTATCAGCCCAAAGAAAAAAAAAGCGCCGCACCACCACCGGGTGGGCTCGAAACTCCAACCTTTCGGTTAACAACCGCTCGCGCTAGCCAATTGCGCCACGGAGACAGTCCTGCTCCGCTCTCACCATCATCACAACATATCTTCAAAGCTATCGGCGCAAAGAAAAAAGCAACACGCCACTCCCGGGAGGGCTCGAACCTCCAAATTTTCGGTTAACAGCCGATCGCGCTAGCCAATTGCGCCACGGAGACAGTCCTGCTCCACTCTCACCACCATTAGAACATATCTTCAAAGCTATCAGCCCAAAGAAAAAAAGCGCCGCACCACCAACGGGTGGGCTCGAACCTCCAACTTTTCGGTTAACAGCCGATCACGCTAGCCAATTGCGCCACGGAGACAGTCCTGCTCCACTCTCACCACCGTCAGAACATTTCTTCAGAGCTATCAGCCCAAAGAAAAAAAGCGCCGCACCACCACCGGGTGGGCTCAAACCTCCATCCTTTCGGTTAACAGCCAATCGCGCTAGCCAATTGCCCCACGGAGACAGTCGTGCTCTACTCTCACCACCGTCAGAACATTTCTTCAGAGCTATCACCCCAAAGAAAAAAAAGCGCCGCCCCACCACCGGGTTGGCTCGAACCTCCAACCTTTCGGTTAACAGCCGATCGCGCTAGCCAATGGCGCCACGAAGACAGTCCTGCTCCACTCTCACCACCATCAGAACATATCTTCAAAGCTATTACCGCAAAGAAAAAAGCAACACACCACTTCCGGGAGGGCTCGACACTCCAACCTTTCGGTTAACAGCCGATCGCGCTAGCCCATTGCGCCACGGAGACAGTTTTGCTCCACTCTCACCATTATCAGAACATATCTTCAAAGCTATCAGCACAAAAAAAGCGCCACACCACCACCAAGTGGGCTCGAACCTCCTACATTTCGGTTAACAGCCGATCGCGCTAGCCAATTGCGCCACGGAGACAGTCGTGCTCAACTCTCATCACCATGAGAACATATCTTCAAAGCTATCAGCGCAAAGACAAAAACAACACATTACTCCCGGGTGGGCTCGAACCTCCAAACTTTTGGTTAACAGCCAATCGCGCCAGCCAATTGCGCCACGGAGACAGTCCTGCCCCACTCTCACCACCATCAGAACATATCTTCAAAGCTATCAGCACAAAGAAAAAAAAGTGCCGCACCACCACTGGGTGGGCTCGAACCTCCAACCTTTCGGTTAACACCCGATCGTCCTAGCCAATTGCGCCACGGAGACAGTCGTGCTCCACTCTCACCACCGTCAGAACATTTCTTCAGAACTATCAGCCCAAAGAAAAAAAAGCGCCGCACCACCACCGGGTGGGCTCGAACCTCCAACCTTTCGGTTAACAGCCGATCGCGCTAGCCAATTACGCCACGGAGACAGTCGTGCTCCACTCTCACCACCATCAAACATATCTTCAAAGCTATCAGCGCAAAGAAAAAAGCAACACACCTGTCCCGGGAGGGCTCGAAACTCCAACCTTTCGGTTAACAGCCGATCGTCCTAGCCAATTGCGCCACGGAGACAGTCGTGCTCCACTCTCACCACCGTCAGAACATTTCTTCAGAACTATCAGCCCAAAGAAAAAAAAGCGCCGCACCACCACCGGGTGGGCTCGAACCTCCAACCTTTCGGTTAACAGCCGATCGCGCTAGCCAATTGCCCCACGGAGACAGTCGTGCTCCACTCTCACCACCGTCAGAACATTTCTTCAGAGCGATCAGCCCAAAGAAAAAAAAGGGCCGCACCACAACCGGGTGGGCTCGAACCTCCAACCTTTCGGTTAACAGCCTTTAGCGCTAGCGAATTGCGCCACGAAGATAGTCCGGTTCCACTCTCACCACCATCAGAACATATCTTCAAAGCTATTACCGCAAAGAAAAAAGCAACACACCACTCCCGCGAGGGCTCGAACCTCCAACCTTTCGGGCAACAGCCGATCGCGCTAGCCAATATCGCCACGGAGACATTCCTGCTCCACTCTCACCACCATCAGAAAATATCTTCAAAGCTATCAGCCCAAAGGAAAAAAGCGCCGCACCACCACCGGGTGGGCTCGAAGCTCCGACCTTTCGGTTAACAGCCGATCGCGCTAGCCAATCGCGCCACGGAGACAGTCCTGCTCCACTCTCACTACCATCAGAACATATCTTCAAAGCTATCAGCCCAAAGAAAAAAAAGCGCCGCACCACCACCGGGTGGGCTCGAACCTCCGACTTTTCGGTTAACAGCCGATCGCGCTAGCCACTTGCTCCACGGAGACAATCCTGCTCCACTCTCACCACCATCAGAACTTGTCTTCAAAGCTATCAGCCCAAAGAAAAAACAGCACCACACCACCACCAGGTGGGCTCGAACCTCCAACCTTTCGATTAACAGCCGATCGCGCAAGCCAACCGCGCCACGGAGACAGTCCTGCTTTACTCTCACCACCATCAGAATATATCTTCAAAGCTATCAGCGCAAAGAAAAAAGCAACAAGCCACTCCCGGGAGGGCTCGAAACTCTAACCTTTCAGTTAACAGCCGATCGCGCTAGCCAATTGCGCCACGGAGACAGTCCTGCTCCACTCTCACCACCATCAGAACATATCTTCAAAGCTATCAGCCCAAAGAAAAAAAAGCCCCGCACCACCACCGGGTGGGCTCGAAACTCCAAGCTTTCGGTTAACAGCCGATCGCGCAAGCCAATCGCGCCACGGAGACAGTCCTGCTTTCCTCTCACCACCATCAGAATATATCTTCAAAGCTATCAGCCCAAAGAAAAAAAAGCGCCGCACCACCACCGGGTGGGCTCGAACCTCCTACCTTTCGGTTAACAGCCTATCGCGCTAGCCAATCGCGCCATGGAGACAGTCGTGCTCCACTCTCACCACCATCAGAACATATCTTCAAAGCTATCAGCCCAAAGAAAAAAAAGCGCCGCACCACCACCGAGTGGGCTCGAACCTCCAACCTTTCGGTTAACAGCCGATCGCGCTAGCCAATTACGCCACGGAGACAGCCGTGCTCCACACTAACCACCATCAGAACATATCTTCAAAGCTATCAGCGCAAAGAAAAAAGCAACACACCACTCCCGGGAGGGCTCGAAACTCCAACCTTTCGGTTAACGGCCGATTCAGCTAGCCAATGGCGCCACGAAGACAGTCCTGCTCCACTCTCACCACCATCAGAACATATCTTCAAAGCTATTACCGCAAAGAAAAAAGCAACACACCACTTCCGGGAGGGCTCGACACTCCAACCTTTCGGTTAACAGCCGATCGCGCTAGCCCATTGCGCCACGGAGACAGTTTTGCTCCACTCTCACCATTATCAGAACATATCTTCAAAGCTATCAGCACAAAAAAAGCGCCACACCACCACCAAGTGGGCTCGAACCTCCTACATTTCGGTTAACAGCCGATCGCGCTAGCCAATTGCGCCACGGAGACAGTCGTGCTCAACTCTCATCACCATGAGAACATATCTTCAAAGCTATCAGCGCAAAGACAAAAACAACACATTACTCCCGGGTGGGCTCGAACCTCCAAACTTTTGGTTAACAGCCAATCGCGCCAGCCAATTGCGCCACGGAGACAGTCCTGCCCCACTCTCACCACCATCAGAACATATCTTCAAAGCTATCAGCACAAAGAAAAAAAAGTGCCGCACCACCACTGGGTGGGCTCGAACCTCCAACCTTTCGGTTAACACCCGATCGTCCTAGCCAATTGCGCCACGGAGACAGTCGTGCTCCACTCTCACCACCGTCAGAACATTTCTTCAGAACTATCAGCCCAAAGAAAAAAAAGCGCCGCACCACCACCGGGTGGGCTCGAACCTCCAACCTTTCGGTTAACAGCCGATCGCGCTAGCCAATTACGCCACGGAGACAGTCGTGCTCCACTCTCACCACCATCAAACATATCTTCAAAGCTATCAGCGCAAAGAAAAAAGCAACACACCTGTCCCGGGAGGGCTCGAAACTCCAACCTTTCGGTTAACAGCCGATCGTCCTAGCCAATTGCGCCACGGAGACAGTCGTGCTCCACTCTCACCACCGTCAGAACATTTCTTCAGAACTATCAGCCCAAAGAAAAAAAAGCGCCGCACCACCACCGGGTGGGCTCGAACCTCCAACCTTTCGGTTAACAGCCGATCGCGCTAGCCAATTGCCCCACGGAGACAGTCGTGCTCCACTCTCACCACCGTCAGAACATTTCTTCAGAGCGATCAGCCCAAAGAAAAAAAAGGGCCGCACCACAACCGGGTGGGCTCGAACCTCCAACCTTTCGGTTAACAGCCTTTAGCGCTAGCGAATTGCGCCACGAAGATAGTCCGGTTCCACTCTCACCACCATCAGAACATATCTTCAAAGCTATTACCGCAAAGAAAAAAGCAACACACCACTCCCGCGAGGGCTCGAACCTCCAACCTTTCGGGCAACAGCCGATCGCGCTAGCCAATATCGCCACGGAGACATTCCTGCTCCACTCTCACCACCATCAGAAAATATCTTCAAAGCTATCAGCCCAAAGGAAAAAAGCGCCGCACCACCACCGGGTGGGCTCGAAGCTCCGACCTTTCGGTTAACAGCCGATCGCGCTAGCCAATCGCGCCACGGAGACAGTCCTGCTCCACTCTCACTACCATCAGAACATATCTTCAAAGCTATCAGCCCAAAGAAAAAAAAGCGCCGCACCACCACCGGGTGGGCTCGAACCTCCGAATTTTCGGTTAACAGCCGATCGCGCTAGCCACTTGCTCCACGGAGACAATCCTGCTCCACTCTCACCACCATCAGAACTTGTCTTCAAAGCTATCAGCCCAAAGAAAAAACAGCACCACACCACCACCAGGTGGGCTCGAACCTCCAACCTTTCGATTAACAGCCGATCGCGCAAGCCAACCGCGCCACGGAGACAGTCCTGCTTTACTCTCACCACCATCAGAATATATCTTCAAAGCTATCAGCGCAAAGAAAAAAGCAACAAGCCACTCCCGGGAGGGCTCGAAACTCTAACCTTTCAGTTAACAGCCGATCGCGCTAGCCAATTGCGCCACGGAGACAGTCCTGCTCCACTCTCACCACCATCAGAACATATCTTCAAAGCTATCAGCCCAAAGAAAAAAAAGCCCCGCACCACCACCGGGTGGGCTCGAAACTCCAAGCTTTCGGTTAACAGCCGATCGCGCAAGCCAATCGCGCCACGGAGACAGTCCTGCTTTCCTCTCACCACCATCAGAATATATCTTCAAAGCTATCAGCCCAAAGAAAAAAAAGCGCCGCACCACCACCGGGTGGGCTCGAACCTCCTACCTTTCGGTTAACAGCCTATCGCGCTAGCCAATCGCGCCATGGAGACAGTCGTGCTCCACTCTCACCACCATCAGAACATATCTTCAAAGCTATCAGCCCAAAGAAAAAAAAGCGCCGCACCACCACCGAGTGGGCTCGAACCTCCAACCTTTCGGTTAACAGCCGATCGCGCTAGCCAATTACGCCACGGAGACAGCCGTGCTCCACACTAACCACCATCAGAACATATCTTCAAAGCTATCAGCGCAAAGAAAAAAGCAACACACCACTCCCGGGAGGGCTCGAAACTCCAACCTTTCGGTTAACGGCCGATTCAGCTTGTCAATTGCGCCACGGAGACAGTCTTGCTCCATTCTCACCACCATCAGAACATATCTTCAAAGCTATCAGCCCAAAGAAAAAAAAAGCGCCGCACCACCACCGGGTGGGCTCGAACCTCCAACCTTTCAGTTAACACCCGATCGCGCTAGCCAATTGCGCCACGGAGACAGCCGTGCTCCACTCTCACCACCATCAGAACATATCTTCAAAGCTATCAGCGCAAAAAAAAGCAATACACTACTCCCGGGAGGGCTCGAACCTCCAACTGTTCGGTTAACAGCGAATCGCGCTAGCCAATTGCGCCAAGAAGACAGTCCTGCTCCACTCTCAACACCATCAGAACATATCCTCAAAGCTATCAGCCCAAAGAAAAAAAAGCACCGCACCACCACCGGGTGGGCTCGAATCTCCAACCTTTCGGTTAACAGCCGATCACGCTAGCCATTTGCGCCACGGAGACAGTCGTGCTCCACTCTCACCACAGTCAGAACATTTCTTCAGAGCTATCAGGCCAAAGAAAAAAAAGCGCCACAAGAACACCGGGTGGGCTCGAAACTCCAACCTTTCGGTTAACAGCCGATCACGCTAGCCAATTGCGCCACGGAGACAGTCCTGCTCCACTCTCACCACCATCAGAACATATCTTCAAAGCTATCAGCCCAAAGAAAAAAAAAGCGCCGCACCACCACCGAGTGGGCTCGAACCTCCAACCTTTCGGTTAACAGCTGATCGCGCTATCCAATTACGCCACGGAGACAGCCATGCTCCACACTCACTACCATCAGAACATATCTTCAAAGCTATCAGCGCAAAGAAAAAAGCAACACACCACTCTCGGGAGGGCTGGAAACTCCAACCTTTCGGTTAACAGCCGTTTCAGCTTGTAATTGCGCCACGGAGACAGTCTTGCTTCACTCTCACCACCATTAGAACATATCTTCAAAGCTATCAGCCCAAAGAAAAAAAAGCGCCGCACCACCACCGGGTGGGCTCGAACCTCCAATCTTTCGGTTAACTTCCGATCGCGCTAGCCAATTGCGCCAAGGAGACAGTCGTGCTCCAATCTCACCACCATCAGAACATATCTTCAAAGCTATCATCGCAAAGAAAAAAAACAACACGCTACTCCCGGGAGGGCTCAAACCTCCAACTGTTAAGCCAATTGCGCCGCGGGGACAGTCCTGCTCCACTCTCACCACCGTCAGAACATTTCTCCAGAGCTATCAGCCCAAAGAAAAAAAAAGCGCCGCACCACCACCGGGTGGGCTCGAAACTCCAACCTTTCGGTTAACAGCCGCTCGCGCTAGCCAATTGGCCACGGAGACAGTCCTGCTCCGCTCTCACCATCATCAGAACATATCTTCAAAGCTATCGGCGCAAAGAAAAAAGCAACACGCCACTCCCGGGAGGGCTCGAACCTCCAAATTTTCGGTTAACAGCTGATCGCGCTAGCCAATTGCGCCACAGAGACAGTCCTGCTCCACTCTCACCACCATTAGAACATAACTTCAAAGCTATCAGCCCAAAGAAAAAAAGCGCCGCACCACCAACGGGTGGGCTCGAACCTCCAACTTTTCGGTTAACAGCCGATCACGCTAGCCAATTGCGCCACGGAGACAGTCCTGCTCCACTCTCACCACCGTCAGAACATTTCTTCAGAGCTATCAGCCCAAAGAAAAAATGCGCCGCACCACCACCGGGTGGGCTCAAACCTCCAACCTTTCGGTTAACAGCCAATCGCGCTAGCCAATTGCCCCACGGAGACAGTCGTGCTCTACTCTCACCACCGTCAGAACATTTCTTCAGAGCTATCACCCCAAAGAAAAAAAAGCGCCGCCCCACCACCGGGTTGGCTCGAACCTCCAACCTTTCGGTTAACAGCCGATCGCGCTAGCCAATGGCGCCACGAAGACAGTCCTGCTCCACTCTCACCACCATCAGAACATAACTTCAAAGCTATTACCGCAAAGAAAAAAGCAACACACCACTTCCGGGAGGGCTCGACACTCCAACCTTTCGGTTAACAGCCGATCGCGCTAGCCCATTGCGCCACGGAGACAGTCTTGCTCCACTCTCACCATTATCAGAACATATCTTCAAAGCTATCAGCACAAAAAAAGCGCCACACCACCACCAAGTGGGCTCGAACCTCCTACATTTCGGTTAACAGCCGATCGCGCTAGCCAATTGCGCCACGGAGACAGTCGTGCTCAACTCTCATCACCATGAGAACATATCTTCAAAGCTATCAGCGCAAAGACAACAACAACACATTACTCCCGGGTGGGCTCGAACCTCCAAACTTTTGGTTAACAGCCAATCGCGCCAGCCAATTGCGCCACGGAGACAGTCCTGCCCCACTCTCACCACCATCAGAACATATCTTCAAAGCTATCAGCACAAAGAAAAAAAAGTGCCGCACCACCACTGGGTGGGCTCGAACCTCCAACATTTCGGTTAACACCCGATCGCGCTAGCCAATTGCACCACGGAGACAGTCGTGCTCCACTCTCATATCCATCAGAACTTATCTTCAAAGCTATCAGCGCAAAGAAAAAAGCAACACACTACTCCCGGGAGGGCTCGAACCTCCAAATGTTCAGCCAATTGCGCCACGGGGAAAGTCCTGCTCCACTCTCACCACCGTCAGAACATATCTTCAGAGCTATCAGCGCAAAGAAAAAAGCAACACACCTGTCCCGGGAGGGCTCGAAACTCCAACCTTTCGGTTAACAGCCGATCGTCCTAGCCAATTGCGCCACGGAGACAGTCGTGCTCCACTCTCACCACCGTCAGAACATTTCTTCAGAACTATCAGCCCAAAGAAAAAAAAGCGCCGCACCACCACCGGGTGGGCTCGAACCTCCAACCTTTTGGTTAACAGCCGATCGCGCTAGCCAATTGCCCCACGGAGACAGTCGTGCTCCACTCTCACCACCGTCAGAACATTTCTTCAGAGCTATCACCCCAAAGAAAAAAAAAGGGCCGCACCACAACCGGGTGGGCTCGAACCTCCAACCTTTCGGTTAACAGCCTTTAGCGCTAGCGAATTGCGCCACGAAGATAGTCCTGTTCCACTCTCACCACCATCAGAACATATCTTCAAAGCTATTACAGCAAAGAAAAAAGCAACACACCACTCCCGCGAGGGCTCGAACCTCCAACCTTTCGGGCAACAGCCGATCGCGCTAGCCAATTGCGGCACGGAGACATTCCTGCTACACTCTCACCACCATCAGATCATATCTTCAAAGCTATCAGCCCAAAGGAAAAAAGCGCCGCACCACCACCGGGTGGGCTCGAAGCTCCGCCCTTTCGGTTAACAGCCGATCGCGCTAGCCAATCGCGCCACGGAGACAGTCCTGCTCCACTCTCACTACCATTAGAACATATCTTCAAAGCTATCAGCCCAAAGAAAAAAAAGCGCCGCACCACCACCGGGTGGGCTCGAACCTCCGACTTTTCGGTTAACAGCCGATCGCGCTAGCCACTTGCTCCACGGAGACAATCCTGCTCCACTCTCACCACCATCAGAACTTATCTTCAAAGCTATCAGCCCAAAGAAAAAACAGCACCACACCACCACCAGGTGGGCTCGAACCTCCAACCTTTCTGTTAACAGCCAATCGCGCTAGCCAATTGCGCCACGGAGATAGTCCTGCTCCACTTTCACCACCATCAGAACATATCTTCAAAGCTATCAGCACAAAGAAAAAAAAGCGCCGAACCACCACCGGGTGGGCTCGAACCTCCAACCTTTCGGTTAACAGCCGATCGCGTTAGCAAACTGCGCCACGGAGACAGTCGTGCTCCACCCTCACCACCATCAGAACATATCTTCAAAGCTATCAGCGCAAAGAAAAAAGCAACACACCACTCCCGGGAGGGCTCGAAACTCCAAGCTTTCGGTTAACAGCCGATCGCGCTAGCCAATTGCGCCACATAGACAGTCCTGCTCTACTCTCACCACTATCAAAACATATCTTCAAAGCTATCAGCCCAAAGAAAAAAAAAGCGCCGCACCACCACCGGGTGGGCTCGAACCTCCAACGTTTCGGTTAACAGCCGATCACGTTATCCAATGGCGCCACGGAGACAGTCCTACTCTCACCACCATCAGAACATTTCTTCAGAGCTATCAGCCTAAAGAAAAAAAAGCGCCGCACCACCACCGGGTGGGCTCGAACCTCCAACCTTTCGGTTAACAGCCGATCGCGCTAGCGTATTGCGCCCCGGAGACAGTCTTGCTCCACTCTCACCACCATCAGAACATATCTTCAAAGCTATCAGCGCAAAGAAAAAAAGCGCCGCACCACCACCGGGTGGGCTCGAAACTCCAACCTTTCGGTTAACAGCCGATCGCGCTAGCCAATGGCGCCACAAAGACAGTCGTGCTCCGCTCTCACCATCATCAGAACATATCTTCAAAGCTATCGGCGCAAAGAAAAAAGCAACACGCCACTCCCGGGAGGGCTCGAACCACCAAATTTTCGGTTAACAGCCGATCGCGCTAGCCAATTGCGCCACGGAGACAGTCCTGCTCCACTCTCACCACCATTAGAACATATCTTCAAAGCTATCAGCCCATTGAAAAAAAGCGCCGCACCACCAACGGGTGGGCTCGAACCTCCAACTTTTCGGTTAACAGCCGATCACGCTAGCCAATTGCGCCACGGAGACAGTCCTGCTCCACTCTCATCACCATGAGAACATATCTTCAAAGCTATCAGCGCAAAGAAAAAAACAACACATTACTCCCGGGTGGGCTCGAACCTCCAACCTTTCGGTTAACAGCCGATCGCGCTAGCCAATTGCGCCACGAAGACAGTCCTGCTACGCTCTCACCATCATCAGAACATATCTTCAAAGCTATCGGCGCAAAGAAAAAAGCAACACGCCACTCCCGGGAGGGCTCGAACCTCCAAATTTTCGGTTAACAGCCGATCGCGCTAGCCAATTGCGCCACGGAGACAGTCCTGCTCCACTCTCACCACCATTAGAACATATCTTCAAAGATATCAGCCCAAAGAAAAAAAGCGCCGCACCACCAACGGGTGGGCTCGAACCTCCAACTTTTCGGTTAACAGCCGATCACGCTAGCCAACTGCGCCACGGAGACAGTCCTGCTCCACTCTCATCACCATGAGAACATATCTTCAAAGCTATCAGCGCAAAGAAAAAAGCAACACACCACTCCCGGGAGGGCTCGAAACTCCAACCTTTCGGTTAACAGCCGATCGCGCTAGCCAATTGCGCCACGGAGACAGTCCTGCTCTACTCTCACCACTATCAAAACATATCTTCAAAGCTATCAGCCCAAAGAAAAAAAAGCGCCGCACCACCACCGGGTGGGCTCGAACCTCCAACGTTTCGGTTAACAGCCGATCACGCTATCCAATGGCGCCACGGAGACAGTCCTACTCTCACCACCGTCAGAACATTTCTTCAGAGCTATCAGCCCAAAGAAAAAAAAGCGCCGCACCACCACCGGGTGGGCTCGAACCTCCAACCTTTCGGTTAACAGCCGATCGCGCTAGCCAATTGCCCCACGGAGACATTCCTGCTACACTCTCACCACCATCAGAACATATCTTCAAAGCTATCAGCCCAAAGAAAAAAAGCGCCGCACCACCACCAGGTGGGCTCCAACCTCCAACCTTTCTGTTAACAGCCAATCGCGCTAGCCAATTGCGCCACGGAGACAGTCCTGCTCCACTTTCACCACCATCAGAACATATCTTCAAAGCTATCAGCACAAAGAAAAAAAAGCGCCGAACCACCGCCGGGTGGGCTCGAACCTCCGACTTTTCGGTTAACAGCCGATCGCGCTAGCCACTTGCTCCACGGAGACAATCCTGCTCCACTCTCACCACCATCAGAACTTATCTTCAAAGCTATCAGCCCAAAGAAAAAACAGCACCACACCACCACCAGGTGGGCTCGAACCTCCAACCTTTCTGTTAACAGCCAATCGCGCTAGCCAATTGCGCCACGGAGATAGTCCTGCTCCACTTTCACCACCATCAGAACATATATTCAAAGCTATCAGCACAAAGAAAAAAAAGCGCCGAACCACCACCGGGTGGGCTTGAACCTCCAACCTTTCGGTTAACAGCCGATCGCGCTAGCAAACTGCGCCACGGAGACAGTCGTGCTCCACCCTCACCACCATCAGAACATATCTTCAAAGCTATCAGCGCAAAGAAAAAAGCAACACACCACTCCCGGGAGGGCTCGAAACTCCAAGCTTTCGGTTAACAGCCGATCGCGCTAGCCAATTGCGCCACATAGACAGTCCTGCTCTACTCTCACCACTATCAAAACATATCTTCAAAGCTATCAGCCCAAAGAAAAAAAAAGCGCCGCACCACCACCGGGTGGGCTCGAACCTCCAACGTTTCGGTTAACAGCCGATCACGCTATCCAATGGCGCCACGGAGACAGTCCTACTCTCACCACCGTCAGAACATTTCTTCAGAGCTATCAGCCCAAAGAAAAAAAAGCGCCGCACCACCACCGGGTGGGCTCGAACCTCCAACCTTTCGGTTAACAGCCGATCGCGCTAGCGTATTGCGCCACGGAGACAGTCTTGCTCCACTCTCACCACCATCAGAACATATCTTCAAAGCTATCAGCGCAAAGAAAAAAAGCGCCGCACCACCACCGGGTGGGCTCGAAACTCCAACCTTTCGGTTAACAGCCGATCGCGCTAGCCAATGGCGCCACAAAGACAGTCGTGCTCCACTCTCACCACCATCAGAACATATCTTCAAAGCTATCAGCGCACAAAAAAGCAACACACCACTCCCGGGAGGGCTCGAACCTCCAACTGTTCGGTTAACAGCGAATCGCGCTAGCCAATTGCGCCACGTAAACAGTCCTGCTCCACTCTCAGCACCATCAGAACATATCTTCAAAGCTATCAGCCCAAAGAAAAAAAAAGCGCCGCACCACCACCGAGTGGGCTCGAACCTCCAACCTTTCGGTTAACAGCTGATCGCGCTAGCCAATTCGCCACGGAGACAGCCGTGCTCCACACTCACTACCATCAGAACATGTCTTCAAAGCTATCAGCGCAAAGAAGAAAGCAACACACCGATCTCGGGAGGGCTCGAAACTCCGACCTTTCGGTTAACAGCCGATTCAGCTTGTCAATTGCGCCACGGAGACAGTCTTGCTTCACTCTCACCACCATTAAAGCATATCTTCAAAGTTATCAGCGCAAAGAAAAAAAAGCGCCGCACCACCACCAGGTGGGCTCGAACCTCCAACCTTTCGGTTAACTTCCGATCGCGCTAGCCAATTGCGCCAAGGAGACAGTCGTGCTCCAATCTCACCACCATCAGAACATATCTTCAAAGCTATCAGCGCAAAGAAAAAAACAACATGCTACTCCCGGGAGGGCTCGAACCTCCAACTGTTCAGCCAATTGCGCCACGGGGACAGTCCTGCTCCACTCTCACCACCGTCAGAACATTTCTCCAGAGCTATCAGCCCAAAGAAAAATAAAGCGCCGCACCAGCACCGGGTGGGCTCGAAACTCCAACCTTTCGGTTAACAGCCGCTCGCGCTAGCCAATTGCGCCACGGAGACAGTCCTGCTCCACTCTCACCGTCATCAGAACATATCTTCAAAGCTATCAACTCAAAGAAAAAAAGCGCCGCACCACCACCAGGTGGGCTCGAACCTCCGACCTTTCGGTTAACAGCCGATCGCGCTAGCCAATTGCACCACGGAGACAGTCGTGATCCGCTCTCACCATCATCAGAACATATCTTCAAAGCTATCGGCGCAAAGAAAAAAGCTACACGCCACTCCCGGGAGGGCTCGAACCTCCAAATTTTCGGTTTACAGCCGATCGCGCTAGCCAATTGCGCCACGAAGACAGTCCTGCTCCACTCTCACCACCATTAGAAGATATCTTCAAAGCTATCAGCCCAAAGAAAAAAAGCGCCGCACCACCAACGGGTGGGCTCGCACCTCCAACTATTCGGTTAACAGCCGATCACGCTATCCAAGGGCGCCACGGAGACAGTCCTACTCTCACCACCGTCAGAACATTTCTTCAGAGCTATCAGCCCAAAGAAAAAAAAGCGCCGCACCACCACCGGGTGGGCTCGAACCTCCAACCTTTCGGTTAACAGCCGATCGCGCTAGCCAATTGCACCACGGAGGCAGTCGTGCTCCACTCTCACCACTGTCAGAACCTTTCTTCAGAGCTATCACCCGAAAGAACAAAAAGCGCCGCACCACCACCGCGCGGGCTCGAACCCCCAACCTTTCGGTTAACAGCCGGTCGCGCTAGCCAATGGCGCCAAAAAGACAGTCCTGCTCCACTCTCACCACCAGCAGAACATATCTTCAAAGCTAGTACCGCAAAGAAAAATGCAACACACCACTCTCGGGAGGGCTCGAAACTCCAACCTTTCGGTTAACAGCCGATCGCGCTAGCGTATTGCGCCACGGAGACAGTCTTGCTCCACTCTCACCACCATCAGAAAATATCTTCAAAGCTATCAGCGCAAAGAAAAAAAGCGCCGCACCACCACCGGGTGGGCTCGAAACTCCAACCTTTCGGTTAACAGCCGATCGCGCTAGCCAATGGCATCACAAAGACAGTCGTGCTCCACTCTCACCACCATCAGAACATATCTTCAAAGCTATCAGCGCACAAAAAAGCAACGCACCACTCCCGGGAGGGCTCGAACCTCCAACTGTTCGGTAAACAGCGAATCGCGCTAGCCAATTGCGCCACGGAGTCAGTCCTGCTCCACTCTCACCACCATCAGAACATATCTTCAAAGCTATCAGCCCAAAGAAAAAAAAGCGCCGCACCACCACGGGTGGGCTCGAACCTCCAACCTTTCGGTTAACACCCGATCGCGCTAGCCAATTGCGCCACGGCGACAGTCGTGCTCCACTCTCATATCCATCAGAACTTATCTTCAAAGCTATCAGCGCAAAGAAAAAAGCAACACACTACTCCCGGGAGGGCTCGAACCTCAAACTGTTCAGCCAATTGCGCCACGGGGAAAGTCCTGCTCCACTCTCACCACCGTCAGAACATTTCTTCAGAACTATCAGCCCAAAGAAAAAAAAGCGCCGCACCGCCACCGGGTGGGCTCGAATCTCCAACCTTTCGATTAACAGCCGATCGCGCTAGCCAATTGCCCCACGGAGACAGTCGTGCTCCACTCTCACCACCATCAGAACATATCTTCAAAGCTGTCAGCCCAAAGGAAAAAAGCGCCGCACCACCACCGGGTGGGCTCGAAGCTCCGACCTTTCGGTTAACAGCCGATCGCGCTAGCCAATTGCGCCACGAAGAGAGTCCTGCTCCACTCTCACCACCATCAGAACTTATCTTCAAAGCTATCAGCCCAAAGAAAAAACAGCACCACACCACCACCAGGTGGGCTCGAACCTCCAACCTTTCTGTTAACAGCCAATCGCGCTAGCCAATTGCGCCACGGAGATAGTCCTGCTCCACTTTCACCACCATCAGAACATATCTTCAAAGCTATCAGCACAAAGAAAAAAAAGCGCCGAACCACCACCGGGTGGGCTCGAACCTCCAACCTTTCGGTTAACAGCCGATCGCGTTAGCAAACTGCGCCACGGAGACAGTCGTGCTCCACCCTCACCACCATCAGAACATATCTTCAAAGCTATCAGCGCAAAGAAAAAAGCAACACACCACTCCCGGGAGGGCTCGAAACTCCAAGCTTTCGGTTAACAGCCGATCGCGCTAGCCAATTGCGCCACATAGACAGTCCTGCTCTACTCTCACCACTATCAAAACATATCTTCAAAGCTATCAGCCCAAAGAAAAAAAAAGCGCCGCACCACCACCGGGTGGGCTCGAACCTCCAACGTTTCGGTTAACAGCCGATCACGCTATCCAATGGCGCCACGGAGACAGTCCTACTCTCACCACCATCAGAACATTTCTTCAGAGCTATCAGCCTAAAGAAAAAAAAGCGCCGCACCACCACCGGGTGGGCTCGAACCTCCAACCTTTCGGTTAACAGCCGATCGCGCTAGCGTATTGCGCCCCGGAGACAGTCTTGCTCCACTCTCACCACCATCAGAACATATCTTCAAAGCTATCAGCGCAAAGAAAAAAAGCGCCGCACCACCACCGGGTGGGCTCGAAACTCCAACCTTTCGGTTAACAGCCGATCGCGCTAGCCAATGGCGCCACAAAGACAGTCGTGCTCCGCTCTCACCATCATCAGAACATATCTTCAAAGCTATCGGCGCAAAGAAAAAAGCAACACGCCACTCCCGGGAGGGCTCGAACCACCAAATTTTCGGTTAACAGCCGATCGCGCTAGCCAATTGCGCCACGGAGACAGTCCTGCTCCACTCTCACCACCATTAGAACATATCTTCAAAGCTATCAGCCCATTGAAAAAAAGCGCCGCACCACCAACGGGTGGGCTCGAACCTCCAACTTTTCGGTTAACAGCCGATCACGCTAGCCAATTGCGCCACGGAGACAGTCCTGCTCCACTCTCATCACCATGAGAACATATCTTCAAAGCTATCAGCGCAAAGAAAAAAACAACACATTACTCCCGGGTGGGCTCGAACCTCCAACCTTTCGGTTAACAGCCGATCGCGCTAGCCAATTGCGCCACGAAGACAGTCCTGCTCCGCTCTCACCATCATCAGAACATATCTTCAAAGCTATCGGCGCAAAGAAAAAAGCAACACGCCACTCCCGGGAGGGCTCGAACCTCCAAATTTTCGGTTAACAGCCGATCGCGCTAGCCAATTGCGCCACGGAGACAGTCCTGCTCCACTCTCACCACCATTAGAACATATCTTCAAAGATATCAGCCCAAAGAAAAAAAGCGCCGCACCACCAACGGGTGGGCTCGAACCTCCAACTTTTCGGTTAACAGCCGATCACGCTAGCCAACTGCGCCACGGAGACAGTCCTGCTCCACTCTCATCACCATGAGAACATATCTTCAAAGCTATCAGCGCAAAGAAAAAAGCAACACACCACTCCCGGGAGGGCTCGAAACTCCAACCTTTCGGTTAACAGCCGATCGCGCTAGCCAATTGCGCCACGGAGACAGTCCTGCTCTACTCTCACCACTATCAAAACATATCTTCAAAGCTATCAGCCCAAAGAAAAAAAAGCGCCGCACCACCACCGGGTGGGCTCGAACCTCCAACGTTTCGGTTAACAGCCGATCACGCTATCCAATGGCGCCACGGAGACAGTCCTACTCTCACCACCGTCAGAACATTTCTTCAGAGCTATCAGCCCAAAGAAAAAAAAGCGCGGCACCACCACCGGGTGGGCTCGAACCTCCAACCTTTCGGTTAACAGCCGATCGCGCTAGCCAATTGCCCCACGGAGACATTCCTGCTACACTCTCACCACCATCAGAACATATCTTCAAAGCTATCAGCCCAAAGAAAAAAAGCGCCGCACCACCACCAGGTGGGCTCCAACCTCCAACCTTTCTGTTAACAGCCAATCGCGCTAGCCAATTGCGCCACGGAGACAGTCCTGCTCCACTTTCACCACCATCAGAACATATCTTCAAAGCTATCAGCACAAAGAAAAAAAAGCGCCGAACCACCGCCGGGTGGGCTCGAACCTCCGACTTTTCGGTTAACAGCCGATCGCGCTAGCCACTTGCTCCACGGAGACAATCCTGCTCCACTCTCACCACCATCAGAACTTATCTTCAAAGCTATCAGCCCAAAGAAAAAACAGCACCACACCACCACCAGGTGGGCTCGAACCTCCAACCTTTCTGTTAACAGCCAATCGCGCTAGCCAATTGCGCCACGGAGATAGTCCTGCTCCACTTTCACCACCATCAGAACATATATTCAAAGCTATCAGCACAAAGAAAAAAAAGCGCCGAACCACCACCGGGTGGGCTTGAACCTCCAACCTTTCGGTTAACAGCCGATCGCGCTAGCAAACTGCGCCACGGAGACAGTCGTGCTCCACCCTCACCACCATCAGAACATATCTTCAAAGCTATCAGCGCAAAGAAAAAAGCAACACACCACTCCCGGGAGGGCTCGAAACTCCAAGCTTTCGGTTAACAGCCGATCGCGCTAGCCAATTGCGCCACATAGACAGTCCTGCTCTACTCTCACCACTATCAAAACATATCTTCAAAGCTATCAGCCCAAAGAAAAAAAAAGCGCCGCACCACCACCGGGTGGGCTCGAACCTCCAACGTTTCGGTTAACAGCCGATCACGCTATCCAATGGCGCCACGGAGACAGTCCTACTCTCACCACCGTCAGAACATTTCTTCAGAGCTATCAGCCCAAAGAAAAAAAAGCGCCGCACCACCACCGGGTGGGCTCGAACCTCCAACCTTTCGGTTAACAGCCGATCGCGCTAGCGTATTGCGCCACGGAGACAGTCTTGCTCCACTCTCACCACCATCAGAACATATCTTCAAAGCTATCAGCGCAAAGAAAAAAAGCGCCGCACCACCACCGGGTGGGCTCGAAACTCCAACCTTTCGGTTAACAGCCGATCGCGCTAGCCAATGGCGCCACAAAGACAGTCGTGCTCCACTCTCACCACCATCAGAACATATCTTCAAAGCTATCAGCGCACAAAAAAGCAACACACCACTCCCGGGAGGGCTCGAACCTCCAACTGTTCGGTTAACAGCGAATCGCGCTAGCCAATTGCGCCACGTAAACAGTCCTGCTCCACTCTCAGCACCATCAGAACATATCTTCAAAGCTATCAGCCCAAAGAAAAAAAAAGCGCCGCACCACCACCGAGTGGGCTCGAACCTCCAACCTTTCGGTTAACAGCTGATCGCGCTAGCCAATTACGCCACGGAGACAGCCGTGCTCCACACTCACTACCATCAGAACATGTCTTCAAAGCTATCAGCGCAAAGAAGAAAGCAACACACCGATCTCGGGAGGGCTCGAAACTCCGACCTTTCGGTTAACAGCCGATTCAGCTTGTCAATTGCGCCACGGAGACAGTCTTGCTTCACTCTCACCACCATTAAAGCATATCTTCAAAGTTATCAGCGCAAAGAAAAAAAAGCGCCGCACCACCACCAGGTGGGCTCGAACCTCCAACCTTTCGGTTAACTTCCGATCGCGCTAGCCAATTGCGCCAAGGAGACAGTCGTGCTCCAATCTCACCACCATCAGAACATATCTTCAAAGCTATCAGCGCAAAGAAAAAAACAACACGCTACTCCCGGGAGGGCTCGAACCTCCAACTGTTCAGCCAATTGCGCCACGGGGACAGTCCTGCTCCACTCTCACCACCGTCAGAACATTTCTCCAGAGCTATCAGCCCAAAGAAAAATAAAGCGCCGCACCAGCACCGGGTGGGCTCGAAACTCCAACCTTTCGGTTAACAGCCGCTCGCGCTAGCCAATTGCGCCACGGAGACAGTCCTGCTCCACTCTCACCGCCATCAGAACATATCTTCAAAGCTATCAACTCAAAGAAAAAAAGCGCCGCACCACCACCAGGTGGGCTCGAACCTCCGACCTTTCGGTTAACAGCCGATCGCGCTAGCCAATTGCACCACGGAGACAGTCGTGATCCGCTCTCACCATCATCAGAACATATCTTCAAAGCTATCGGCGCAAAGAAAAAAGCTACACGCCACTCCCGGGAGGGCTCGAACCTCCAAATTTTCGGTTTACAGCCGATCGCGCTAGCCAATTGCGCCACGAAGACAGTCCTGCTCCACTCTCACCACCATTAGAAGATATCTTCAAAGCTATCAGCCCAAAGAAAAAAAGCGCCGCACCACCAACGGGTGGGCTCGCACCTCCAACTATTCGGTTAACAGCCGATCACGCTATCCAAGGGCGCCACGGAGACAGTCCTACTCTCACCACCGTCAGAACATTTCTTCAGAGCTATCAGCCCAAAGAAAAAAAAGCGCCGCACCACCACCGGGTGGGCTCGAACCTCCAACCTTTCGGTTAACAGCCGATCGCGCTAGCCAATTGCACCACGGAGGCAGTCGTGCTCCACTCTCACCACTGTCAGAACCTTTCTTCAGAGCTATCACCCGAAAGAACAAAAAGCGCCGCACCACCACCGCGCGGGCTCGAACCCCCAACCTTTCGGTTAACAGCCGGTCGCGCTAGCCAATGGCGCCAAAAAGACAGTCCTGCTCCACTCTCACCACCAGCAGAACATATCTTCAAAGCTAGTACCGCAAAGAAAAATGCAACACACCACTCTCGGGAGGGCTCGAAACTCCAACCTTTCGGTTAACAGCCGATCGCGCTAGCGTATTGCGCCACGGAGACAGTCTTGCTCCACTCTCACCACCATCAGAAAATATCTTCAAAGCTATCAGCGCAAAGAAAAAAAGCGCCGCACCACCACCGGGTGGGCTCGAAACTCCAACCTTTCGGTTAACAGCCGATCGCGCTAGCCAATGGCATCACAAAGACAGTCGTGCTCCACTCTCACCACCATCAGAACATATCTTCAAAGCTATCAGCGCACAAAAAAGCAACACACCACTCCCGGGAGGGCTCGAACCTCCAACTGTTCGGTAAACAGCGAATCGCGCTAGCCAATTGCGCCACGGAGTCAGTCCTGCTCCACTCTCACCACCATCAGAACATATCTTCAAAGCTATCAGCCCAAAGAAAAAAAAGCGCCGCACCACCACGGGTGGGCTCGAACCTCCAACCTTTCGGTTAACACCCGATCGCGCTAGCCAATTGCGCCACGGCGACAGTCGTGCTCCACTCTCATATCCATCAGAACTTATCTTCAAAGCTATCAGCGCAAAGAAAAAAGCAACACACTACTCCCGGGAGGGCTCGAACCTCAAACTGTTCAGCCAATTGCCCCACGGAGACAGTCGTGCTCCACTCTCACCACCATCAGAACATATCTTCAAAGCTGTCAGCCCAAAGGAAAAAAGCGCCGCACCACCACCGGGTGGGCTCGAAGCTCCGACCTTTCGGTTAACAGCCGATCGCGCTAGCCAATTGCGCCACGGAGAGAGTCCTGCTCCACTCTCACTACCATCAGAACATATCTTCAAAGCTATCAGCCCAAAGAAAAAAAAGCGCCGCACCACCACCGGGTGGGCTCGAACCTCCGACTTTTCGGTTAACAGCCGATCGCGCTAGCCAACTGCTCCACGGAGACAATCCTGCTCCACTCTCACCACCATCAGAACTTATCTTCAAAGCTATTAGCCCAAAGAAAAAACAGCACCACACCACCACCGGGTGGGCTCGAACCTCCAACCTTTCTGTTAACAGCCAATCGCGCTAGCCAATTGCGCCACAGAGGCAGTTCTGTTCCACTCTCACCACCATCAGAACATATCTTCAAAGCCATCAGCCCAAAGAAAAAAAAGCGCCGCACAACCACTGGGTGGGCTCGAACCTCCAACCTTTCGGTTAACAGCCGATCGCGCTAGCAAACTGCGCCACGGAGACAGTCGTGCTCCACCCTCACCACCATCAGAACATATCTTCAAAGCTATCAGCGCAAAGAAAAAAGCAACACACCACTCCCGGGAGGGCTCGAAACTCCAACCTTTCGGTTAACAGCCGATCGCGCTAGCCAATTGCGCCACGGAGACAGTCCTGCTCTACTCTCACCACTATCAAAACATATCTTCAAAGCTATCAGCCCAAAGAAAAAAAAGCGTCGCACCACCACCGGGTGGGCTCGAACCTCCAACCTTTCGGTTAACAGCCGATCGCGCTGGCCAATTGCGCCACGGAGACAGTCCTGCTCCACTCTCACCACCGTCAAAACATTTCTTCAGAGCTATCAGCTCAAAGAAAAAAAGCGCCGCACCACCACCGGGTGGGCTCGAACCTCCAACCTTTCGGTTAACAGCCGATCGCGCTAGCCAATTGCCCCACGGAGACAGTCTTGCTCCACTCTCACCACCTTCAGAACATATCTTCAAAGCTATTACCGCAAAGAAAAAAGCAACACACCGCTCCCGGGAGGGCTCGAAACTACAACCTTTCGGTTAACAGCCTATCGCGCTAGCCCATTGCGCCACGGAGACAGTCTTGCTTCACTCTCACCACCATTAGAACATATCTTCAAAGCTATCAGCCCAAAGAAAAAAAAGCGCCGCACCACCACCGGGTGGGCTCGAACCTCGAACCTTTCGGTTAACTTCCGATCGCGCTAGCCAATTGCGCCAAGGAGACAGTCGTGCTCCAATCTCACCACCATCAGAACATATCTTCAAAGCTATCAGCGCAAAGAAAAAAACAACACACTACTCCCGGGTGGGCTCGAACCTCCAACCTTTTGGTTAACAGACAATCGCGCCAGCCAATTGCGCCACGGAGACAGTCCTGCCCCACTCTCACCACCATCAGAACATATCTTCAAAGCTATCAGCACAAAGAAAAAAAAAGCGCCGCACCACCACTGGGTGGGCTCGAACCTCCAACCTTTCGGTTAACAACCGATCGCGCTAGCCAATTGCGCCACGGAGACAGTCGTGCTCTACTCTCATCACCATCAGAACTTATCTTCAAAGCTATCAGCGCAAAGAAAAACGCAACACACTACTCCCGGGAGAGCTCGAAACTCCAACTGTTCAGCAAATTGCGCCACGGGGACAGTCCTGCTCTACTCTCACCACCGTCAGAACATTTCTTCAGAGCTATCAGCCCAAAGAAAAAAAAGCGCCGCCCCACCACCGTGTTGGCTCGAACCTCCAACCTTTCGGTTAACAGCCGATCGCGCTAGCCAATTGCGCCAAGAAGACAGTCCTGCTCCACTCTCACCACCTTCAGAACATATATTCAAAGCTATTACCGCAAAGAAAAAAGCAACACACCGCTCCCGGGAGGGCTCGAAACTCCAACCTTTCGGTTAACAGCCAATCGCGCTAGCCCATTGCGCCACGGAGACAGTCTTGCTCTACTTTCACCACCATCAGAACTTATCTTCAAAGCTATCAGCCCAAAGAAAAAACAGCACCACACCACCACCAGGTGGGCTCGAACCTCCAACATTTCTGTTAACAGCCAATCGCGCTAGCCAATTGCGCCACGGAGATAGTCCTGCTCCACTTTCACCACCATCAGAACATATCTTCAAAGCTATCAGCACAAAGAAAAAAAAGCGCCGAACCACCACCGGGTGGGCTCGAACCTCCAACCTTTCGGTTAACAGCCGATCGCGCTAGCAAACTGCGCCACGGAGACAGTCGTGCTCCACCCTCACCACCATCAGAACATATCTTCAAAGCTATCAGCGCAAAGAAAAAAGCAACACACCACTCCCGGGAGGGCTCGAAACTCCAAGCTTTCGGTTAACAGCCGATCGCGCTAGCCAATTGTGCCACATAGACAGTCCTGCTCTACTCTCACCACTATCAAAACATATCTTCAAAGCTATCAGCCCAAAGAAAAAAAAGCGCCGCACCACCACTGGGTGGGCTCGAACCTCCAACGTTTCGGTTAACAGCCGATCACGCTATCCAATGGCGCCACGGAGACAGTCCTACTCTCACCACCATCAGAACATTTCTTCAGAGCTATCAGCCCAAAGAAAAAAAAGCGCCGCACCACCACCGGGTGGGCTCGAACCTCCAACCTTTCGGTTAACAGCCGATCGCGCTAGCGTATTGCGCCCCGGAGACAGTCTTGCTCCACTCTCACCACCATCAGAACATATCTTCAAAGTTATCAGGGCAAAGAAAAAAAGCGCCGCACCACCACTGGGTGGGCTCGAAACTCCAACCTTTCGGTTAACAGCCGATCGCGCTAGCCAATGGCGCCACAAAGACAGTCGTGCTCCGCTCTCACCATCATCAGAACATATCTTCAAAGCTATCGGCGCAATAAAAAAGCAACACGCCACTCCCGGGAGGGCTCGAACCACCAAATTTTCGGTTAACAGCCGATCGCGCTAGCCAATTGCGCCACGGAGACAGTCCTGCTCCACTCTCACCACCATTAGAACATATCTTCAAAGCTATCAGCCCAAAGAAAAAAAGCGCCGCACCACCAACGGGTGGGCTCGAACCTCCAACTTTTCGGTTAACAGCCGATCACGCTAGCCAATTGCGCCACGGAGACAGTCCTGCTCCACTCTCATCACCATGAGAACATATCTTCAAAGCTATCAGCGCAAAGAAAAAAAGAACACATTACTCCCGGGTGGGCTCGAACCTCCAACCTTTCGGTTAACAGCCGATCGCGCTAGCCAATTGCGCCACGAAGACAGTCCTGCTCCGCTCTCACCATCATCAGAACATATCTTCAAAGCTATCGGCGCAAAGAAAAAAGCAACACGCCACTCCCGGGAGGGCTCGAACCTCCAAATTTTCGGTTAACAGCCGATCGCGCTAGCCAATTGCGCCACGGAGACAGTCCTGCTCCACTCTCACCACCATTAGAACATATCTTCAAAGATATCAGCCCAAAGAAAAAAAGCGCCGCACCACCAACGGGTGGGCTCGAACCTCCAACTTTTCGGTTAACAGCCGATCACGCTAGCCAACTGCGCCACGGAGACAGTCCTGCTCCACTCTCATCACCATGAGAACATATCTTCAAAGCTATCAGCGCAAAGAAAAAAGCAACACACCACTCCCGGGAGGGCTCGAAACTCCAACCTTTCGGTTAACAGCCGATCGCGCTAGCCAATTGCGCCACGGAGACAGTCCTGCTCTACTCTCACCACTATCAAAACATATCTTCAAAGCTATCAGCCCAAAGAAAAAAAAGCGCCGCACCACCACCGGGTGGGCTCGAACCTCCAACGTTTCGGTTAACAGCCGATCACGCTATCCAATGGCGCCACGGAGACAGTCCTACTCTCACCACCGTCAGAACATTTCTTCAGAGCTATCAGCCCAAAGAAAAAAAAGCGCCGCACCACCACCAGGTGGGCTCCAACCTCCAACCTTTCTGTTAACAGCCAATCGCGCTAGCCAATTGCGCCACGGAGACAGTCCTGCTCCACTTTCACCACCATCAGAACATATCTTCAAAGCTATCAGCCCAAAGAAAAAACAGCACCACACCACCACCAGGTGGGCTCGAACCTCCAACCTTTCTGTTAACAGCCAATCGCGCTAGCCAATTGCGCCACGGAGATAGTCCTGCTCCACTTTCACCACCATCAGAACATATATTCAAAGCTATCAGCACAAAGAAAAAAAAGCGCCGAACCACCACCGGGTGGGCTTGAACCTCCAACCTTTCGGTTAACAGCCGATCGCGCTAGCAAACTGCGCCACGGAGACAGTCATGCTCCACCCTCACCACCATCAGAACATATCTTCAAAGCTATCAGCGCAAAGAAAAAAGCAACACACCACTCCCGGGAGGGCTCGAAACTCCAAGCTTTCGGTTAACAGCCGATCGCGCTAGCCAATTGCGCCACATAGACAGTCCTGCTCTACTCTCACCACTATCAAAACATATCTTCAAAGCTATCAGCCCAAAGAAAAAAAAAGCGCCGCACCACCACCGGGTGGGCTCGAACCTCCAACGTTTCGGTTAACAGCCGATCACGCTATCCAATGGCGCCACGGAGACAGTCCTACTCTCACCACCGTCAGAACATTTCTTCAGAGCTATCAGCCCAAAGAAAAAAAAGCGCCGCACCACCACCGGGTGGGCTCGAACCTCCAACCTTTCGGTTAACAGCCGATCGCGCTAGCGTATTGCGCCACGGAGACAGTCTTGCTCCACTCTCACCACCATCAGAACATATCTTCAAAGCTATCAGCGCAAAGAAAAAAAGCGCCGCACCACCACCGGGTGGGCTCGAAACTCCAACCTTTCGGTTAACAGCCGATCGCGCTAGCCAATGGCGCCACAAAGACAGTCGTGCTCCACTCTCACCACCATCAGAACATATCTTCAAAGCTATCAGCGCACAAAAAAGCAACACACCACTCCCGGGAGGGCTCGAACCTCCAACTGTTCGGTTAACAGCGAATCGCGCTAGCCAATTGCGCCACGTAAACAGTCCTGCTCCACTCTCAGCACCATCAGAACATATCTTCAAAGCTATCGGCCCAAAGAAAAAAAAAGCGCCGCACCACCACCGAGTGGGCTCGAACCTCCAACCTTTCGGTTAACAGCTGATCGCGCTAGCCAATTACGCCACGGAGACAGCCGTGCTCCACACTCACTACCATCAGAACATGTCTTCAAAGCTATCAGCGCAAAGAAGAAAGCAACACACCGATCTCGGGAGGGCTCGAAACTCCGACCTTTCGGTTAACAGCCGCTCGCGCTAGCCAATTGCGCCACGGAGACAGTCCTGCTCCACTCTCACCGCCATCAGAACATATCTTCAAAGCTATCAACTCAAAGAAAAAAAAGCGCCGCACCACCACCAGGTGGGCTCGAACCTCCGACCTTTCGGTTAACAGCCGATCGCGCTAGCCAATTGCACCACGGAGACAGTCGTGATCCGCTCTCACCATCATCAGAACATATCTTCAAAGCTATCGGCGCAAAGAAAAAAGCTACACGCCACTCCCGGGAGGGCTCGAACCTCCAAATTTTCGGTTTACAGCCGATCGCGCTAGCCAATTGCGCCACGAAGACAGTCCTGCTCCACTCTCACCACCATTAGAAGATATCTTCAAAGCTATCAGCCCAAAGAAAAAAAGCGCCGCACCACCAACGGGTGGGCTCGCACCTCCAACTTTTCGGTTAACAGCCGATCACGCTAGCCAATTGCGCCACGGAGACAGTCCTGCTCCACTCTCATCACCATGAGAACATATCTTCAAAGCTATCAGCGCAAAGAAAAAAACAACACATTACTCCCGGGTGGGCTCGAACCTCCAACCTTTCGGTTAACAGCCGATCGCGCTAGCCAATTGCGCCACGAAGACAGTCCTGCTCCGCTCTCACCATCATCAGAACATATCTTCAAAGCTATCGGCGCAAAGAAGAAAGCAACACGCCACTCCCGGGAGGGCTCGAACCTCCAAATTTTCGGTTAACAGCCGATCGCGCTAGCCAATTGCGCCACGGAGACAGTCCTGCTCCACTCTCACCACCATTAGAACATATCTTCAAAGATATCAGCCCAAAGAAAAAAAGCGCCGCACCACCAACGGGTGGGCTCGAACCTCCAACGTTTCGGTTAACAGCCGATCACGCTAGCCAACTGCGCCACGGAGACAGTCCTGCTCCACTCTCATCACCATCAGAACATATCTTCAAAGCTATCAGCGCAAAGAAAAAAGCAACACACCACTCCCGGGAGGGCTCGAAACTCCAACCTTTCGGTTAACAGCCGATCGCGCTAGCCAATTGCGCCACGGAGACAGTCCTGCTCTACTCTCACCACTATCAAAACATATCTTCAAAGCTATCAGCCCAAAGAAAAAAAAGCGCCGCACCACCACCGGGTGGGCTCGAACCTCCAACGTTTCGGTTAACAGCCGATCACGCTATCCAAGGGCGCCACGGAGACAGTCCTACTCTCACCACCGTCAGAACTTTTCTTCAGAGCTATCAGCCCAAAGAAAAAAAAGCGCCGCACCACCACCGGGTGGGCTCGAACCTCCAACCTTTCGGTTAACAGCCGATCGCGCTAGCCAATTGCACCACGGAGGCAGTCGTGCTCCACTCTCACCACTGTCAGAACCTTTCTTCAGAGCTATCACCCGAAAGAACAAAAAGTGCCGCACCACCACCGCGCGGGCTCGAACCCCCAACCTTTCGGTTAACAGCCGGTCGCGCTAGCCAATGGCGCCAAAAAGACAGTCCTGCTCCACTCTCACCACCAGCAGAACATATCTTCAAAGCTAGTACCGCAAAGAAAAATGCAACACACCACTCTCGGGAGGGCTCGAAACTCCAACCTTTCGGTTAACAGCCGATCGCGCTAGCGTATTGCGCCACGGAGACAGTCTTGCTCCACTCTCACCACCATCAGAAAATATCTTCAAAGCTATCAGCGCAAAGAAAAAAAGCGCCGCACCACCACCGGGTGGGCTCGAAACTCCAACCTTTCGGTTAACAGCCGATCGCGCTAGCCAATGGCATCACAAAGACAGTCGTGCTCCACTCTCACCACCATCAGAACATATCTTCAAAGCTATCAGCGCACAAAAAAGCAACACACCACTCCCGGGAGGGCTCGAACCTCCAACTGTTCGGTAAACAGCGAATCGCGCTAGCCAATTGCGCCACGGAGTCAGTCCTGCTCCACTCTCACCACCATCAGAACATATCTTCAAAGCTATCAGCCCAAAGAAAAAAAAGCGCCGCACCACCACCGGGTGGGCTCGAACCTCCAACCTTTCGGTTAACACCCGATCGCGCTAGCCAATTGCGCCACGGCGACAGTCGTGCTCCACTCTCATATCCATCAGAACTTATCTTCAAAGCTATCAGCGCAAAGAAAAAAGCAACACACTACTCCCGGGAGGGCTCGAACCTCAAACTGTTCAGCCAATTGCGCCACGGGGAAAGTCCTGCTCCACTCTCACCACCGTCAGAACATTTCTTCAGAACTATCAGCCCAAAGAAAAAAAAGCGCCGCACCACCACCGGGTGGGCTCGAATCTCCAACCTTTCGATTAACAGCCGATCGCGCTAGCCAATTGCCCCACGGAGACAGTCGTGCTCCACTCTCACCACCATCAGAACATATCTTCAAAGCTATCAGCCCAAAGGAAAAAAGCGCCGCACCACCACCGGGTGGGCTCGAAGCTCCGACCTTTCGGTTAACAGCCGATCGCGCTAGCCAATTGCGCCACGGAGAGAGTCCTGCTCCACTCTCACTACCATCAGAACATATCTTCAAAGCTATCAGCCCAAAGAAAAAAAAAGCGCCGCACCACCACTGGGTGGGCTCGAACCTCCAACCTTTCGGTTAACAGCCGATCGCGCTAGCAAACTGCGCCACGGAGACAGTCGTGCTCCACCCTCACCACCATCAGAACATATCTTCAAAGCTATCAGCGCAAAGAAAAAAGCAACACACCACTCCCGGGAGGGCTCGAAACTCCAACCTTTCGGTTAACAGCCGATCGCGCTAGCCAATTGCGCCACGGAGACAGTCCTGCTCTACTCTCACCACTATCAAAACATATCTTCAAAGCTATCAGCCCAAAGAAAAAAAAGCGTCGCACCACCACCGGGTGGGCTCGAACCTCCAACCTTTCGGTTAACAGCCGATCGCGCTGGCCAATTGCGCCACGGAGACAGCCGTGCTCCACACTCACTACCATCAGAACATGTCTTCAAAGCTATCAGCGCAAAAAAAAAGCAACACACCGATCTCGGGAGGGCTCGAAACTCCGACCTTTCGGTTAACAGCCGATTCAGCTTGTCCATTGCGCCACGGAGACAGTCTTGCTTCACTCTCACCACCATTAGAACATATCTTCAAAGCTATCAGCCCAAAGAAAAAAAAGCGCCGCACCACCACCGGGTGGGCTCGAACCTCCAAATTTTCGGTTAACAGCCGATCGCGCCAGCCAATTGCGCCACGGAGACAGTCCTGCCCCACTCTCACCACCATCAGAACATATCTTCAAAGCTATCAGCACAAAGAAAAAAAAGCGCCGCACCACCACTGGGTGGGCTCGAACCTCCGACTTTTCGGTTAACAGCCGATCGCGCTAGCCAACTGCTCCACGGAGACAATCCTGCTCCACTCTCACCACCATCAGAACTTATCTTCAAAGCTATCAGCCCAAAGAAAAAACAGCACCACACCACCACCGGGTGGGCTCGAACCTCCAACCTTTCTGTTAACAGCCAATCGCGCTAGCCAATTGCGCCACAGAGACCGTTCTGCTCCACTCTCACCACCATCAGAACATATCTTCAAAGCCATCAGCCCAAAGAAAAAAAAGCGCCGCTCAACCACTGGGTGGGCTCGAACCTCCAACCTTTCGGTTAACAGCCGATCGCGCTAGCAAACTGCGCCACGAGGACAGTCGTGCTCCACCCTCACCACCATCAGAACATATCTTCAAAGCTATCAGCGCAAAGAAAAAAGCAACACACCACTCCCGGCAGGGCTCGAAACTCCAACCTTTCGGTTAACAGCCGATCGCGCTAGCCAATTGCGCCACGGAGACAGTCCTGCTCTACTCTCACCACTATCAAAACATATCTTCAAAGCTATCAGCCCAAAGAAAAAAAAGCGTCGCACCACCACCGGGTGGGCTCGAACCTCCAACCTTTCGGTTAACAGCCGATCGCGCTAGCCAATTGCCCCACGGAGACAGTCGTGCTCCACTCTCACCACCGTCAGAACATTTCTTCAGAGCTATCACCCCAAAGAAAAAAAAAGCGCCGCACCACCACCGGGTGGGCTCGAACCTCCAACCTTTCGGTTAACAGCCTTTAGTGCTAGCCAATCGCGCGACGGGGACAGTCCTGCTCCACTCTCACCACCGTCAGAACATTTCTTCAGAGCTATCAGCCCAAAGAAAAAAAAGCGCCGCACCACCACTGGGTGGGCTCGAACCTCCAACTTTTCGGTTAACAGCCGATCACGCTAGCCAATTGCGCCACGGAGACAGTCCAGCTCCACTCTCACCACCGTCAGAACATTTCTTCAGAGCTATCAGCCCAAAGAAAAAAAGCGCCGCACCACCACCGGGTGGGCTCGAACCTCCAACCTTTCGGTCAACAGCCGATCGCGCTAGCCAATTACCCCACGAAGACAGTCTTGCTCCACTCTCACCACCTTCAGAACATATCTTCAAAGCTATCAGCGCAAAGAAAAAAACAACACACTACTTCCGGGTGGGCTCGAACCTCCAACCTTTCGGTTAAGAGCCAATCGCGCCAGCCAATTGCGCCACGGAGACAGTCCTGCCCCACTCCCACCACCATCAGAACATATCTTCAAAGCTATCAGCACAAAGAAAAAAAAAGCGCCGCACCACCACTGGGTGGGCTCGAACCTCCAACGTTTCGGTTAACAGCCGATCACGCTATCCAATCGCGCCACAGAGAGTCCTACTCTCACCACCGTCAGAACATTTCTTCAGAGCTATCAGCCCAAAGAAAAAAAAGCGCCGCACCACCACCGGGTGGGCTCGAACCTCCAACCTTTCGGTTAACAGCCGATCGCGCTAGCCGATTGCCCCACGGAGGCAGTCGTGCTCCACTCTCACCATTGTCAGAACATTTCTTCAGAGCTATCACCCCAAAGAATAAAAACCGCCGCACTACCACCGCGTGGGCTCGAACCCCCAAACTTTCGGTTAACAGCCGGTCACGCTAGCCAATGGCGCCACAAAGACAGTCCTGCTCCACTTTCACCACCAGCAGAACATATCTTCAAAGCTATTACCGCAAAGAAAAATGCAACACACCACTCTCGGGAGGGCTAGAAACTCCAACCTTTTGGTTAACAGCCGATCGCGCTAGCTTATTGCGCCACGGAGACAGTCTTGCTCCACTCTCACCACCATCAGAACATATCTTCAAAGCTATCAGCGCAAAAAAAAGCGCCACACCACCACCGGGTGGGCTCGAAACTCCAACCTTTCGGTTAACAGCCGATTGCGCTAGCCAATTGCGCCATGGAGACAGTCCTGCTCCACTCTCACCACCATCAGAACATATCTTCAAAGCTATCAGCCCAAAAAAAAAGCGCCGCACCACCACCGGGTGGGCTCGAACCTCCGACCTTTCGGTTAACAGCCGATCGCGCTAGCCAATTGCGCCGCGGAGACAGTCGTGCTCCGCTCTCACCATCATCAGAACATATCTTCAAAGCTATCGGCGCAAAGAAAAAAGCAACACGCCACTCCCGGGAGGGCTCGAACCTCCAAATTTTCGGTTAACAGCCGATCACGCTAGCCAATTGCGCCACGGAGACAGTCCTGCTCCACTCTCACCACCATCAGAACATATCGCCAAAGCTATCAGCCCAAAGAAAAAAAAGCGCCGCACCACCACCGGGTGGGCTCGAATCTCCAACCTTTCGATTAACAGCCGATCGCGCTAGCCAATTGCCCCACGGAGACAGTCGTGCTCCACTCTCACCACCATCAGAACATATCTTCAAAGCTATCAGCCCAAAGGAAAAAAGCGCCGCACCACCACCGGGTGGGCTCGAAGCTCCGACCTTTCGGTTAACAGCCGATCGCGCTAGCCAATTGCGCCACGGAGAGAGTCCTGCTCCACTCTCACTACCATCAGAACATATCTTCAAAGCTATCAGCCCAAAGAAAAAAAAGCGCCGCACCACCACTGGGTGGGCTCGAACCTCCAACCTTTCGGTTAACAGCCGATCGCGCTAGCAAACTGCGCCACGGAGACAGTCGTGCTCCACCCTCACCACCATCAGAACATATCTTCAAAGCTATCAGCGCAAAGAAAAAAGCAACACACCACTCCCGGGAGGGCTCGAAACTCCAACCTTTCAGTTAACAGCCGATCGCGCTAGCCAATTGCGCCACGGAGACAGTCCTGCTCTACTCTCACCACTATCAAAACATATCTTCAAAGCTATCAGCCCAAAGAAAAAAAAGCGTCGCACCACCACCGGGTGGGCTCGAACCTCCAACCTTTCGGTTAACAGCCGATCGCGCTGGCCAATTGCGCCACGGAGACAGCCGTGCTCCACACTCACTACCATCAGAACATGTCTTCAAAGCTATCAGCGCAAAAAAAAAGCAACACACCGATCTCGGGAGGGCTCGAAACTCCGACCTTTCGGTTAACAGCCGATTCAGCTTGTCCATTGCGCCACGGAGACAGTCTTGCTTCACTCTCACCACCATTAGAACATATCTTCAAAGCTATCAGCCCAAAGAAAAAAAAGCGCCGCACCACCACCGGGTGGGCTCGAACCTCCAAATTTTCGGTTAACAGCCGATCGCGCCAGCCAATTGCGCCACGGAGACAGTCCTGCCCCACTCTCACCACCATCAGAACATATCTTCAAAGCTATCAGCACAAAGAAAAAAAAGCGCCGCACCACCACTGGGTGGGCTCGAACCTCCGACTTTTCGGTTAACAGCCGATCGCGCTAGCCAACTGCTCCACGGAGACAATCCTGCTCCACTCTCACCACCATCAGAACTTATCTTCAAAGCTATCAGCCCAAAGAAAAAACAGCACCACACCACCACCGGGTGGGCTCGAACCTCCAACCTTTCTGTTAACAGCCAATCGCGCTAGCCAATTGCGCCACAGAGACCGTTCTGCTCCACTCTCACCACCATCAGAACATATCTTCAAAGCCATCAGCCCAAAGAAAAAAAAGCGCCGCTCAACCACTGGGTGGGCTCGAACCTCCAACCTTTCGGTTAACAGCCGATCGCGCTAGCAAACTGCGCCACGAGGACAGTCGTGCTCCACCCTCACCACCATCAGAACATATCTTCAAAGCTATCAGCGCAAAGAAAAAAGCAACACACCACTCCCGGCAGGGCTCGAAACTCCAACCTTTCGGTTAACAGCCGATCGCGCTAGCCAATTGCGCCACGGAGACAGTCCTGCTCTACTCTCACCACTATCAAAACATATCTTCAAAGCTATCAGCCCAAAGAAAAAAAAGCGTCGCACCACCACCGGGTGGGCTCGAACCTCCAACCTTTCGGTTAACAGCCGATCGCGCTAGCCAATTGCCCCACGGAGACAGTCGTGCTCCACTCTCACCACCGTCAGAACATTTCTTCAGAGCTATCACCCCAAAGAAAAAAAAAGCGCCGCACCACCACCGGGTGGGCTCGAACCTCCAACCTTTCGGTTAACAGCCTTTAGTGCTAGCCAATCGCGCGACGGGGACAGTCCTGCTCCACTCTCACCACCGTCAGAACATTTCTTCAGAGCTATCAGCCCAAAGAAAAAAAAGCGCCGCACCACCACTGGGTGGGCTCGAACCTCCAACTTTTCGGTTAACAGCCGATCACGCTAGCCAATTGCGCCACGGAGACAGTCCAGCTCCACTCTCACCACCGTCAGAACATTTCTTCAGAGCTATCAGCCCAAAGAAAAAAAGCGCCGCACCACCACCGGGTGGGCTCGAACCTCCAACCTTTCGGTTAACAGCCGATCGCGCTAGCCAATTACCCCACGAAGACAGTCTTGCTCCACTCTCACCACCTTCAGAACATATCTTCAAAGCTATCAGCGCAAAGAAAAAAACAACACACTACTTCCGGGTGGGCTCGAACCTCCAACCTTTCGGTTAAGAGCCAATCGCGCCAGCCAATTGCGCCACGGAGACAGTCCTGCCCCACTCCCACCACCATCAGAACATATCTTCAAAGCTATCAGCACAAAGAAAAAAAAAGCGCCGCACCACCACTGGGTGGGCTCGAACCTCCAACGTTTCGGTTAACAGCCGATCACGCTATCCAATCGCGCCACAGAGAGTCCTACTCTCACCACCGTCAGAACATTTCTTCAGAGCTATCAGCCCAAAGAAAAAAAAGCGCCGCACCACCACCGGGTGGGCTCGAACCTCCAACCTTTCGGTTAACAGCCGATCGCGCTAGCCGATTGCCCCACGGAGGCAGTCGTGCTCCACTCTCACCATTGTCAGAACATTTCTTCAGAGCTATCTTCCCAAAGAATAAAAACCGCCGCACTACCACCGCGTGGGCTCGAACCCCCAAACTTTCGGTTAACAGCCGGTCACGCTAGCCAATGGCGCCACAAAGACAGTCCTGCTCCACTTTCACCACCAGCAGAACATATCTTCAAAGCTATTACCGCAAAGAAAAATGCAACACACCACTCTCGGGAGGGCTAGAAACTCCAACCTTTTGGTTAACAGCCGATCGCGCTAGCTTATTGCGCCACGGAGACAGTCTTGCTCCACTCTCACCACCATCAGAACATATCTTCAAAGCTATCAGCGCAAAAAAAAGCGCCACACCACCACCGGGTGGGCTCGAAACTCCAACCTTTCGGTTAACAGCCGATTGCGCTAGCCAATTGCGCCATGGAGACAGTCCTGCTCCACTCTCACCACCATCAGAACATATCTTCAAAGCTATCAGCCCAAAAAAAAAGCGCCGCACCACCACCGGGTGGGCTCGAACCTCCGACCTTTCGGTTAACAGCCGATCGCGCTAGCCAATTGCGCCGCGGAGACAGTCGTGCTCCGCTCTCACCATCATCAGAACATATCTTCAAAGCTATCGGCGCAAAGAAAAAAGCAACACGCCACTCCCGGGAGGGCTCGAACCTCCAAATTTTCGGTTAACAGCCGATCACGCTAGCCAATTGCGCCACGGAGACAGTCCTGCTCCACTCTCACCACCATCAGAACATATCGCCAAAGCTATCAGCCCAAAGAAAAAAAGCGCCGCACCACCTCCGAGTGGACTCGAACCTCCAACCTTTCGGTTAACAGCTGATCGCGCTTGCCAAATACGCCACGGAGACAGCCGTGCTCCACACTCACTACCATCGGAACATATCTTCAAAGCTATCAGCGCAAAGAAAAAAGCAACACACCACTCTCGGGAGGGCTCGAAACTCCAACCTTTCGGTTAACAGCCGATTCAGCTTGTCAATTGCGCCACGGAGACAGTCTTGCTTCACTCTCACCACCATTAAAACATATCTTAAAGCTATCAGCCCAAAGAAAAAAAAGCGCCGCACCACCACCGGGTGGGCTCGAACCTCGAACCTTTCGGTTAACTTCCGATCGCGCTAGCCAATTGCGCCAAGGAGACAGTCGTGCTCCAATCTCACCACCATCAGAACATATCTTCAAAGTTATCAGCGCAAAGAAAAAAACAACACGCTACTCCCGGGAGGGCTCGAACCTCCAACTGTTCAGCCAATCGCGCCACGGGGACAGTCCTGCTCCACTCTCACCACCGTCAGAACATTTCTTCAGAGCTATCAGCCCACAGAAAAAAAAGCGCCGCACCACCACTGGGTGGGCTCGAACCTCCAACTTTTCGGTTAACAGCCGATCACGCTAGCCAATTGCGCCACGGAGACAGTCCTGCTCCACTCTCACCTCCGTCAGAACATTTCTTCAGAGCTATCAGCTCAAAGAAAAAAAGCGCCGCACCACCACCGGGTGGGCTCGAACCTCCAACCTTTCGGTTAACAGCCGATCGCGCTAGCCAATTGCCCCACGGAGACAGTCTTGCTCCACTCTCACCACCTTCAGAACATATCTTCAAAGCTATAACCGCAAAGAAAAAAGCAACACACCGCTCCCGGGAGGGCTCGAAACTACAACCTTTCGGTTAACAGCCTATCGCGCTAGCCCATTGCGCCACGGAGACAGTCTTGCTTCACTCTCACCACCATTAAAACATATCTTCAAAGCTATCAGCCCAAAGAAAAAAAAAGCGCCGTACCACCACCGGGTGGGCTCGAACCTCGAACCTTTCGGTTAACTTCCGATCGCGCTAGCCAATTGCGCCAAGGAGACAGTCGTGCTCCAATCTCACCACCATCAGAACATATCTTCAAAGCTATCAGCGCAAAGAAAAAACAACACACTACTCCCGGGTGGGCTCGAACCTCCAACCTTTTGGTTAACAGCCAATCGCGCCAGCCAATTGCGCCACGGAGACAGTCCTGCCCCACGCTCACCACCATCAGAACATATCTTCAAAGCTATCAGCACAAAGAAAAAAAAAGCGCCGCACCACCACTGGGTGGGCTCGAACCTCCAACCTTTCGGTTAACAACCGATCGCGCTAGCCAATTGCGCCACGGAGACAGTCGTGCTCTACTCTCATAACCATCAGAACTTATCTTCAAAGCTATCAGCGCAAAGAAAAAAGCAACACACTACTCCCGGGAGAGCTCGAACCTCCAACTGTTCAGCAAATTGCGCCACGGGGATAGTCCTGCTCTACTCTCACCACCGTCAGAACATTTCTTCAGAGCTATCAGCCCAAAGAAAAAAAAGCGCCGCCCCACCACCGTGTTGGCTCGAACCTCCAACCTTTCGGTTAACAGCCGATCGCGCTAGCCAATTGCGCCAAGAAGACAGTCCTGCTCCACTCTCACCACCTTCAGAACATATATTCAAAGCTATTACCGCAAAGAAAAAAGCAACACACCGCTCCCGGGAGGGCTCGAAACTCCAACCTTTCGGTTAACAGCCAATCGCGCTAGCCCATTGCGCCACGGAGACAGTCTTGCTCTACTTTCACCACCATCAGAACATATCTTCAAAGCTATCAGCGCAAAAAAGCGCCACACCACCACCAAGTGGGCTCGAACCTCCAACATTTCGGTTAACAGCCGATCGCGCTAGCCAATTGCGCCACGGAGACAGTCGTGCTCCACTCTCATCACCATAAGAACATATCTTCAAAGCTATCAGCGCAAAGAAAAAAACAACACACTACTCCCGGGTGGGCTCGAACCTCCAACCTTTCGGTTAACAGCCAATCGCGCCAGCCAATTGCGCCACGGAGACAGTCCTGCCCCACTCTCACCACCATCAGAACATATCTTCAAAGCTATCAGCACAAAGAAAAAAAAAGCGCCGCACCACCACTGGGTGGGCTCGAACCTCCAACCTTTCGGTTAACACCCGATCGCGCTAGCCAATTGTGCCACGGAGACAGTCGTGCTCTACTCTCATCACCATCAGAACTTATCTTCAAAGCTATCAGCGCAAAGAAAAAAGCAACACACTACTCCCGGGAGAGCTCGAACCTCCAACTGTTCAGCAAATTGCGCCACGGGGACAGTCCTGCTCTACTCTCACCACCGTCAGAACATTTCTTCAGAGCTATCAGCCCAAAGAAAAAAAAGCGCCGCACCACCACCGGGTGGGCTCGAACCTCCAACCTTTCGGTTAACAGCCGATCGCGCTAGCCAATTGCCCCACGGAGACAGCCGTGCTCCACACTCACTACCATCAGAACATGTCTTCAAAGCTATCAGCGCAAAAAAAAAGCAACACACCGATCTCGGGAGGGCTCGAAACTCCGACCTTTCGGTTAACAGCCGATTCAGCTTGTCCATTGCGCCACGGAGACAGTCTTGCTTCACTCTCACCACCATTAGAACATATCTTCAAAGCTATCAGCCCAAAGAAAAAAAAGCGCCGCACCACCACCGGGTGGGCTCGAACCTCCAAATTTTCGGTTAACAGCCGATCGCGCCAGCCAATTGCGCCACGGAGACAGTCCTGCCCCACTCTCACCACCATCAGAACATATCTTCAAAGCTATCAGCACAAAGAAAAAAAAGCGCCGCACCACCACTGGGTGGGCTCGAACCTCCGACTTTTCGGTTAACAGCCGATCGCGCTAGCCAACTGCTCCACGGAGACAATCCTGCTCCACTCTCACCACCATCAGAACTTATCTTCAAAGCTATCAGCCCAAAGAAAAAACAGCACCACACCACCACCGGGTGGGCTCGAACCTCCAACCTTTCTGTTAACAGCCAATCGCGCTAGCCAATTGCGCCACAGAGACCGTTCTGCTCCACTCTCACCACCATCAGAACATATCTTCAAAGCCATCAGCCCAAAGAAAAAAAAGCGCCGCTCAACCACTGGGTGGGCTCGAACCTCCAACCTTTCGGTTAACAGCCGATCGCGCTAGCAAACTGCGCCACGAGGACAGTCGTGCTCCACCCTCACCACCATCAGAACATATCTTCAAAGCTATCAGCGCAAAGAAAAAAGCAACACACCACTCCCGGCAGGGCTCGAAACTCCAACCTTTCGGTTAACAGCCGATCGCGCTAGCCAATTGCGCCACGGAGACAGTCCTGCTCTACTCTCACCACTATCAAAACATATCTTCAAAGCTATCAGCCCAAAGAAAAAAAAGCGTCGCACCACCACCGGGTGGGCTCGAACCTCCAACCTTTCGGTTAACAGCCGATCGCGCTAGCCAATTGCCCCACGGAGACAGTCGTGCTCCACTCTCACCACCGTCAGAACATTTCTTCAGAGCTATCACCCCAAAGAAAAAAAAAGCGCCGCACCACCACCGGGTGGGCTCGAACCTCCAACCTTTCGGTTAACAGCCTTTAGTGCTAGCCAATCGCGCGACGGGGACAGTCCTGCTCCACTCTCACCACCGTCAGAACATTTCTTCAGAGCTATCAGCCCAAAGAAAAAAAAGCGCCGCACCACCACTTGGTGGGCTCGAACCTCCAACTTTTCGGTTAACAGCCGATCACGCTAGCCAATTGCGCCACGGAGACAGTCCAGCTCCACTCTCACCACCGTCAGAACATTTCTTCAGAGCTATCAGCCCAAAGAAAAAAAGCGCCGCACCACCACCGGGTGGGCTCGAACCTCCAACCTTTCGGTTAACAGCCGATCGCGCTAGCCAATTACCCCACGAAGACAGTCTTGCTCCACTCTCACCACCTTCAGAACATATCTTCAAAGCTATCAGCGCAAAGAAAAAAACAACACACTACTTCCGGGTGGGCTCGAACCTCCAACCTTTCGGTTAAGAGCCAATCGCGCCAGCCAATTGCGCCACGGAGACAGTCCTGCCCCACTCCCACCACCATCAGAACATATCTTCAAAGCTATCAGCACAAAGAAAAAAAAAGCGCCGCACCACCACTGGGTGGGCTCGAACCTCCAACGTTTCGGTTAACAGCCGATCACGCTATCCAATCGCGCCACAGAGAGTCCTACTCTCACCACCGTCAGAACATTTCTTCAGAGCTATCAGCCCAAAGAAAAAAAAGCGCCGCACCACCACCGGGTGGGCTCGAACCTCCAACCTTTCGGTTAACAGCCGATCGCGCTAGCCGATTGCCCCACGGAGGCAGTCGTGCTCCACTCTCACCATTGTCAGAACATTTCTTCAGAGCTATCACCCCAAAGAATAAAAACCGCCGCACTACCACCGCGTGGGCTCGAACCCCCAAACTTTCGGTTAACAGCCGGTCACGCTAGCCAATGGCGCCACAAAGACAGTCCTGCTCCACTTTCACCACCAGCAGAACATATCTTCAAAGCTATTACCGCAAAGAAAAATGCAACACACCACTCTCGGGAGGGCTAGAAACTCCAACCTTTTGGTTAACAGCCGATCGCGCTAGCTTATTGCGCCACGGAGACAGTCTTGCTCCACTCTCACCACCATCAGAACATATCTTCAAAGCTATCAGCGCAAAAAAAAGCGCCACACCACCACCGGGTGGGCTCGAAACTCCAACCTTTCGGTTAACAGCCGATTGCGCTAGCCAATTGCGCCATGGAGACAGTCCTGCTCCACTCTCACCACCATCAGAACATATCTTCAAAGCTATCAGCCCAAAAAAAAAGCGCCGCACCACCACCGGGTGGGCTCGAACCTCCGACCTTTCGGTTAACAGCCGATCGCGCTAGCCAATTGCGCCGCGGAGACAGTCGTGCTCCGCTCTCACCATCATCAGAACATATCTTCAAAGCTATCGGCGCAAAGAAAAAAGCAACACGCCACTCCCGGGAGGGCTCGAACCTCCAAATTTTCGGTTAACAGCCGATCACGCTAGCCAATTGCGCCACGGAGACAGTCCTGCTCCACTCTCACCACCATCAGAACATATCGCCAAAGCTATCAGCCCAAAGAAAAAAAGCGCCGCACCACCTCCGAGTGGACTCGAACCTCCAACCTTTCGGTTAACAGCTGATCGCGCTTGCCAAATACGCCACGGAGACAGCCGTGCTCCACACTCACTACCATCGGAACATATCTTCAAAGCTATCAGCGCAAAGAAAAAAGCAACACACCACTCTCGGGAGGGCTCGAAACTCCAACCTTTCGGTTAACAGCCGATTCAGCTTGTCAATTGCGCCACGGAGACAGTCTTGCTTCACTCTCACCACCATTAAAACATATCTTAAAGCTATCAGCCCAAAGAAAAAAAAGCGCCGCACCACCACCGGGTGGGCTCGAACCTCGAACCTTTCTGTTAACTTCCGATCGCGCTAGCCAATTGCGCCAAGGAGACAGTCGTGCTCCAATCTCACCACCATCAGAACATATCTTCAAAGTTATCAGCGCAAAGAAAAAAACAACACGCTACTCCCGGGAGGGCTCGAACCTCCAACTGTTCAGCCAATCGCGCCACGGGGACAGTCCTGCTCCACTCTCACCACCGTCAGAACATTTCTTCAGAGCTATCAGCCCACAGAAAAAAAAGCGCCGCACCACCACTGGGTGGGCTCGAACCTCCAACTTTTCGGTTAACAGCCGATCACGCTAGCCAATTGCGCCACGGAGACAGTCCTGCTCCACTCTCACCTCCGTCAGAACATTTCTTCAGAGCTATCAGCTCAAAGAAAAAAAGCGCCGCACCACCACCGGGTGGGCTCGAACCTCCAACCTTTCGGTTAACAGCCGATCGCGCTAGCCAATTGCCCCACGGAGACAGTCTTGCTCCACTCTCACCACCTTCAGAACATATCTTCAAAGCTATTACCGCAAAGAAAAAAGCAACACACCGCTCCCGGGAGGGCTCGAAGCTACAACCTTTCGGTTAACAGCCTATCGCGCTAGCCCATTGCGCCACGGAGACAGTCTTGCTTCACTCTCACCACCATTAAAACATATCTTCAAAGCTATCAGCCCAAAGAAAAAAAAAGCGCCGTACCACCACCGGGTGGGCTCGAACCTCGAACCTTTCGGTTAACTTCCGATCGCGCTAGCCAATTGCGCCAAGGAGACAGTCGTGCTCCAATCTCACCACCATCAGAACATATCTTCAAAGCTATCAGCGCAAAGAAAAAACAACACACTACTCCCGGGTGGGCTCGAACCTCCAACCTTTTGGTTAACAGCCAATCGCGCCAGCCAATTGCGCCACGGAGACAGTCCTGCCCCACGCTCACCACCATCAGAACATATCTTCAAAGCTATCAGCACAAAGAAAAAAAAAGCGCCGCACCACCACTGGGTGGGCTCGAACCTCCAACCTTTCGGTTAACAACCGATCGCGCTAGCCAATTGCGCCACGGAGACAGTCGTGCTCTACTCTCATAACCATCAGAACTTATCTTCAAAGCTATCAGCGCAAAGAAAAAAGCAACACACTACTCCCGGGAGAGCTCGAACCTCCAACTGTTCAGCAAATTGCGCCACGGGGATAGTCCTGCTCTACTCTCACCACCGTCCGAACATTTCTTCAGAGCTATCAGCCCAAAGAAAAAAAAGCGCCGCCCCACCACCGTGTTGGCTCGAACCTCCAACCTTTCGGTTAACAGCCGATCGCGCTAGCCAATTGCGCCAAGAAGACAGTCCTGCTCCACTCTCACCACCTTCAGAACATATATTCAAAGCTATTACCGCAAAGAAAAAAGCAACACACCGCTCCCGGGAGGGCTCGAAACTCCAACCTTTCGGTTAACAGCCAATCGCGCTAGCCCATTGCGCCACGGAGACAGTCTTGCTCTACTTTCACCACCATCAGAACATATCTTCAAAGCTATCAGCGCAAAAAAGCGCCACACCACCACCAAGTGGGCTCGAACCTCCAACATTTCGGTTAACAGCCGATCGCGCTAGCCAATTGCGCCACGGAGACAGTCGTGCTCCACTCTCATCACCATAAGAACATATCTTCAAAGCTATCAGCGCAAAGAAAAAAACAACACACTACTCCCGGGTGGGCTCGAACCTCCAACCTTTCGGTTAACAGCCAATCGCGCCAGCCAATTGCGCCACGGAGACAGTCCTGCCCCACTCTCACCACCATCAGAACATATCTTCAAAGCTATCAGCACAAAGAAAAAAAAAGCGCCGCACCACCACTGGGTGGGCTCGAACCTCCAACCTTTCGGTTAACACCCGATCGCGCTAGCCAATTGTGCCACGGAGACAGTCGTGCTCTACTCTCATCACCATCAGAACTTATCTTCAAAGCTATCAGCGCAAAGAAAAAAGCAACACACTACTCCCGGGAGAGCTCGAACCTCCAACTGTTCAGCAAATTGCGCCACGGGGACAGTCCTGCTCTACTCTCACCACCGTCAGAACATTTCTTCAGAGCTATCAGCCCAAAGAAAAAAAAGCGCCGCACCACCACCGGGTGGGCTCGAACCTCCAACCTTTCGGTTAACAGCCGATCGCGCTAGCCAATTGCCCCACGGAGACAGTCGTGCTCCAATCTCACCACCGTCAGAACATTTCTTCAGAGCTATCACCCCAAAGAAAAAAAAAGCGCCGCACCACAACCGGGTGGGCTCGAACCTCCAACCTTTCGGTTAACAGCCTTTAGCGCTAGCCAATTGCGCCACGAAGATAGTCCTGCTCCACTCTCACCACCATCAGAACATATCTTCAAAGCTATTACCGCAAAGAAAAAAGCAACACACCACTCCCGGGAGGGCTCGAACCTCCAACCTTTCGGGTAACAGCCGATCGCGCTAGCCAATTGCGCCACGGAGACATTCCTGCTCCACTCTCACCACCATCAGAACATATCTTCAAAGCTATCAGCCCAAAGGAAAAAAAGCGCCGCACCACCACCAAGTGGGCTCGAAACTCCAACCTTTCGGTTAACAGCCGATCGCGCTAGCCAATTGCGCCACGGAGACAGTTCTGCTCCACTCTCACCACCATCAGAACATATCTTCAAAGCCATCAGCCCAAAGAAAAGAAGCGCCGCACCACCACTGGGTGGGCTCGAACCTCCAACTTTTCGGTTAACAGCCAATCGCGCTAGCCAATTGCGCCACGCCACAGTCCTGCTCCACTCTTACCACCATCAGAACATATCTTCAGAGCTATTACCCCAAAGAAAAAAAAGCGCCACACCACCACCGCGTGGGCTCAAACCTCCAACCTTTCGGTTAACAGCCGGTCGCGCTAGCCAATTGCGCCACAAAGACAGTCCTGCTCCACTCTCACCACCAGCAGAACATATCTTCAAAGCTATTACCGCAAAGAAAAATGCAACACACCACTCTCGGGAGGGCTCGAAACTCCAACCTTTCGGTTAACAGCCGATCGCGCTAGCGTATTGCGCCACGGAGACAGTCTTGCTCCACTCTCACCACCATCAGAACATATCTTCAAAGCTGTCAGCCCAAAAAAAAAGCGCCGCACCACCACCGGGTGGGCTCGAACCTCCGACTTTTCGGTTAACAGCCGATTGCGCTAGCCAATTGCGCCACGGAGACAGTCCTGCTCCACTCTCACCACCATCAGAACATATCTTCAAAGCTATCAGCGCAAAGAAAAAAGCAACACACCTGTCCCAGGAGGGCTCGAAACTCCAACCTTTCGGTTACCAGCCGATCGCGCTAGCCAATTGCGCCACGGAGACAGTTCTGCTCCACTCTCACCACCATCAGAACATATCTTCAAAGCCATCAGAACAGAGAAAAAAAAGCGCCGCACCACCACTGGGTGGGCTCGAACCTCCAACCTTTCGGTTAACAGCTGATCGCGCTAGCCAATTGCGCCACGGAGACAGTCGTTTTCCACTCTCACCATAATCAGAACATATCTTTAAAGCTATCAGCCCAAAGAAAAAAAAGCAACGCACCAGTCCCGGAGGGCTCGTACCTCCAACCTTTCGGTTAACAGCCGATCGCGCTAGCAAACTGCGCCACGGAGACAGTCGTGCTCCACCCTCACCACCATCAGAACATATCTTCAAAGCTATCAGCGCAAAGAAAAACGCAACACACCACTCCCGGGAGGGCTCGAAACTCCAAACTTTCGGTTAACAGCCGATCGCGCTAGCCAATTGCGCCACGGAGACAGTCCTGCTCTACTCTCACCACCATCAAAACATATCTTCAAAGCTATCAGCCCAAAGAAAAAAAAGCGCCGCACCACCACCGGGTGGGCTCGAACCTCCAACGTTTCGGTTAACAGCCGATCACGCTATCCAATCGCACCACGGAGACAGTTCTTTTCTCACCACCGTCAGAACATTTCTTCAGAGTTATCAGCCCAAAAAAAAAGCGCCGCACCTCCACCGGGTGGGCTCGAACCTCCAACCTTTCGGTTAACAGCCGATCGCGCTAGCCAATTGCCCCACGGAGGCAGTCGTGCTCCACTCTCACCACTGTCAGAACATTTCTTCAGAGCTATCACCCCAAAGAATAAAAAGCGCCGCACCACCACCGCGTGGGCTCGAACCCCCAACCTTTCGGTTAACAGCCGGTCGCGCTAGCCAATGGCGCCACAAAGACAGTCCTGCTCCACTCTCACCACCAGCAGAACATATCTTCAAAGCTATTACCGCAAAGAAAAATGCAACACACCACTCTCGGGAGGGCTCGAAACTCCAACCTTTCGCTTAACAGCCGATCGCGCTAGCGTATTGCTCCACGGAGACAGTCTTGCTCCACTCTCACCACCATCAGAACATATCTTCAAAGCTATCAGCGCAAAGAAAAAAAGCAACACACCACTCCCGGGAGGGCTCGAACCTCCAACCTTTCGGGTAACAGCCGATCGCGCTAGCCAATCGCGCCACGGAGACATTCCTGCTCCACTCTCACCTCCATCAGAACATATCTTCAAAGCTATCAGCCAAAAAAAAAAAAAGCGCCGCACCACCACCGGGTAGGCTCGAACCTCCAACCTTTCGGTTAACTTCCGATCGCGCTAGCCAATTGCGCCAAGGAGACAGTCGTGCTCCAATCTCAACACCATCAGAACATATCTTCAAAGCTATCAGCGCAAAGAAAAAAACAACACGCTACTCCCGGGAGGGCTCGAACCTCCAACTGTTCAGCCAATTGCGCCACGGGGACAGTCCTGCTCCACTCTCACCACCGTCAGAACATTTCTTCAGAGCTATCAGCCCAAAGAAAAAAAAGCGCCGCACCACCACTGGGTGGGCTCGAACCTCCAACTTTTCGGTTAACAGCCGATCACGCTAGCCAATTGCGCCACGGAGACAGTCCTGCTCCACTCTCACAACCGTCAGAACATTTCTTCAGAGCTATCAGCCCAAAGAAAAAAAGCGCCGCACCACCACCGGGTGGGCTCGAACCTCCAACCTTTCGGTTAACAGCCGATTGCGCTAGCCAATTGCCCCACGGAGACAGTCGTGCTCCACTCTCACCACCGTCAGAACATTTCTTCAGAGCTATCACCCCAAAGAAAAAAAAGCGCCGCCCCACAACCGGGTTGGCTCGAACCTCCAACCTTTCGGTTAACAGCCGATCGCGCTAGCCAATTGCGCCACGAAGACAGTCCTGCTCCACTCTCACTACCATCAGAACATATCTTCAAAGCTATTACCGCAAAGAAATAAAGCAACACACCGCTCCCGGGAGGGCTCTAAACTCCAACCTTTCGGTTAACAGCCGATCGCGCTAGCCCATTGCGCCACGGAGACAGTCTTGCTCCACTTCCACAACCATCAGAACATATCTTCAAAGCTATCAGCGCAAAAAAAGCGCCACACCACCACCAAGTGGGCTCGAACCTCAAACATTTCGGTTAACAGCCGATCGCGATAGCCAATTACGCCACGGAGACAATCGTGCTCCACTCTCATCACCATAAGAACATATCTTCAAAGCTATCAGTGCAAAGAAAAAAACAACACTCTACTCCCGGGTGGGCTCGAACCTCCAACCTTTCGGTTAACAGCCAATCGCGCCAGCCAAATGCGCCACGGAGACAGTCCTGCCCCACTCTCACCACCATCAGAACATATCTTCAAAGCTATCAGCACAAAGAAAAAAAAGCGCCGCACCACCACTGGGTGGGCTCGAACCTCCAACCTTTCGGTTAACACCCGATCGCGCTAGCCAATCGCGCCACGGAGACAGTCGTGCTCCACTCTCATCACCATCAGAACTTATCTTCAAAGCTATCAGCGCAAAGAAAAAAGCAACACACTACTCCCGGGAGAGCTCGAACCTCCAACTGTTCAGCCAATTGCGCCAGCCAAATGCGCCACGGAGACAGTCCTGCTCTACTCTCACCACCGCCAGAAAATTTCTTCAGAGCTATCAGCCCAAAGAAAAAAAAGCGCCGCACCACCACCGGGTGGGCTCGAACCTCCAACCTTTCGGTTAACAGCCGATCGCGCTAGCCAATTGCCCCACGGAGACAGTCGTGCTCCACTCTCACCACCGTCAGAACATTTCTTCAGAGCTATCACCCCAAAGAAAAAAAAAGCGCCGCACCACAACCGGGTGGGCTCGAACCTCCAACCTTTCGGTTAACAGCCTTTAGCGCTAGCCAATTGCGCCACGAAGATAGTCCTGCTCCACTCTCACCACCATCAGAACATATCTTCAAAGCTATTACCGCAAAGAAAAAAGCAACACACCACTCCCGGGAGGGCTCGCACCTCCAACCTTTCGGGTAACAGCCGATCGCGCTAGCCAATTGCGCCACGGAGACATTCCTGCTCCACTCTCACCACCATAAGAACATATCTTCAAAGCTATCAGCCCAAAGGAAAAAAAGCGCCGCACCACCACCGGGTGGGCTCGAAACTCCAACCTTTCGGTTAACAGCCGATCTCGCTAGCCAATTGCGCCACGGAGACAGTTCTGCTCCACTCTCACAACCATCAGAACATATCTTCAAAGCCATCATCCCAAAGAAAAAAAGCGTCTCACCACCACTGGGTGGGCTCGAACCTCCAACCTTTCGGTTAACAGCCAATCGCGCTAGCCAATTGCGCCACGGAGACAGTCCTGCTCCACTCTTACCACCATCAGAACATATCTTCAAAGCCATCAGCCCAAAGAAAAAAAAAAGCGCCGCACCACCACTGGGTGGGCTCGAAGCTCCGACCTTTCGGTTAACAGCCGATCGCGCTAGCCAATTGCGCCACAGAGAAGCTCGTGCTCCACTCTCATCACTGTCAGAACATTTTTTCAGAGCTATCACCCCAAATAAAAAAAGCGCCGCACCACCACCGCGTGGGCTCGAACCTCCAACCTTTCGGTTAACAGCCGGTCGCGCTAGCCAATTGCGCCACAAAGACAGTCCTGCTCCACTCTCACAACCAGCAGAACATATCTTCAGAGCTATTACCGCAAAGAAAAATGCAACACACCACTCTCGGGAGGGCTCGAAACTCCAACCTTTCGGTTAACAGCCGATCGCGCTAGCGTATTGCGCCACGGAGACAGTCTTGCTCCACTCTCACCACCATCAGAACATATCTTCAAAGCTATCAGCACAAAGAAAAAAAGCGCCGCACCACCACCGGGTGGGCTCGAACCTCCAACCTTTCGGTTAACAGCCGATCGCGCTAGCCAATTGCGCCACGGAGACAGTCCTGCTCCAGTCTCACCACCATCAAAACATATCTTCAAAGCTGTCAGCCCAAAAAAAAGCGCCGCACCACCACCGGGTGGGCTCGAACCTCCGACTTTTCGGTTAACAGCCGATCGCGTAGCCAATTGCGCCATGGAGACAGTCCTGCTCCACTCTCACCACCATCAGAACATATCTTCGAAGCTATCAGCCCAAAAAAAAAGCGCCGCACCACCACCGGGTGGGCTCGAACCTCCGACCTTTCGGTTAACAGCCGATCGCGCTAGCCAATTGCGCCGCGGAGACAGTCGTGCTCCGCTCTCACCATCATCAGAACATATCTTCAAAGCTATCGGCGCAAAGAAAAAAGCAACACGCCACTCCCGGGAGGGCTCGAACCTCCAAATTTTCGGTTAACAGCCGATCACGCTAGCCAATTGCGCCACGGAGACAGTCCTGCTCCACTCTCACCACCATCAGAACATATCGCCAAAGCTATCAGCCCAAAGAAAAAAACCGCCGCACCACCTCCGAGTGGACTCGAACCTCCAACCTTTCGTTTAACAGCTGATCGCGCTAGCCAAATACGCCACGGAGACAGCCGTGCTCCACACTCACTACCATCAGAACATATCTTCAAAGCTATCAGCGCAAAGAAAAAAGCAACACACCACTCTCGGGAGGGCTCGAAACTCCAACCTTTCGGTTAACAGCCGATTCAGCTTGTCAATTGCGCCACGGAGACAGTCTTGCTTCACTCTCACCACCATTAAAACATATCTTAAAGCTATCAGCCCAAAGAAAAAAAAGCGCCGCACCACCACCGGGTGGGCTCGAACCTCGAACCTTTCGGTTAACTTCCGATCGCGCTAGCCAATTGCGCCAAGGAGACAGTCGTGCTCCAATCTCACCACCATCAGAACATATCTTCAAAGCTATCAGCGCAAAGAAAAAAACAACACGCTACTCCCGGGAGGGCTCGAACCTCCAACTGTTCAGCCAATCGCGCCACGGGGACAGTCCTGCTCCACTCTCACCACCGTCAGAACATTTCTTCAGAGCTATCAGCCCACAGAAAAAAAAGCGCCGCACCACCACTGGGTGGGCTCGAACCTCCAACTTTTCGGTTAACAGCCGATCACGCTAGCCAATTGCGCCACGGAGACAGTCCTGCTCCACTCTCACCACCGTCAGAACATTTCTTCAGAGCTATCAGCCCAAAGAAAAAAAGCGCCGCACCACCACCGGGTGGGCTCGAACCTCCAACCTTTCGGTTAACAGCCGATCGCGCTAGCCAATTGCCCCACGGAGACAGTCTTGCTCCACTCTCACCACCTTCAGAACATATCTTCAAAGCTATTACCGCAAAGAAAAAAGCAACACACTGCTCCCGGGAGGGCTCGAAACTCCTACCTTTCGGTTAACAGCCTATCGCGCTAGCCCATTGCGCCACGGAGACAGTCTTGCTTCACTCTCACCACCATTAGAACATATCTTCAAAGCTATCAGCCCAAAGAAAAAAAAGCGCCGCACCACCACCGGGTGGGCTCGAACCTCGAACCTTTCGGTTAACTTCCGATCGCGCTAGCCAATTGCGCCAAGGAGACAGTCGTGCTCCAATCTCACCACCATCAGAACATATCTTCAAAGCTATCAGCGCAAAAAAACAACACACTACTCCCGGGTGGGCTCGAACCTCCAACCTTTTGGTTAACAGCCAATCGCGCAAGCCAATTGCGCCACGGAGACAGTCCTGCCCCACTCTCACCACCATCAGAACATATCTTCAAAGCTATCAGCACAAAGAAAAAAAAGCGCCGCACCACCACTGGGTGGGCTCGAACCTCCAACCTTTCGGTTAACAACCGATCGCGCTAGCCAATTGCGCCACGGAGACAGTCGTGCTCTATTCTCATCACCATCAGAACTTATCTTCAAAGCTATCAGCGCAAAGAAAAAAGCAACACACTACTCCCGGGAGAGCTCGAACCTCCAACCTTTCGGTTAACAGCCAATCGCGCTAGCCCATTGCGCCACGGAGACAGTCTTGCTCTACTTTCACCACCATCAGAACATATCTTCAAAGCTATCAGCGCAAAAAAAGCGCCACACCACCACCAAGTGGGCTCGAACCTCCAACATTTCGGTTAACAGCCGATCGCGCTAGCCAATCGCGCCACGGAGACAGTCGTGCTCCACTCTCATCACCATAAGAACATATCTTCAAAGCTATCAGCGCAAAGAAAAAAACAACACACTACTCCCGGGTGGGCTCGAACCTCCAACCTTTCGGTTAACAGCGAATCGCGCCAGCCAATTGCGCCACGGAGACAGTCCTGGCCCACTCTCACCACCATAAGAACATATCTTCAAAGCTATCAGCACAAAGAAAAAAAAAGCGCCGCACCACCACTGGGTGGGCTCGAACCTCCAACCTTTCGGTTAACACCCGATCGCGCTAGCCAATTGTGCCACGGAGACAGTCGTGCTCTACTCTCATCACCATCAGAACTTATCTTCAAAGCTATCAGCGCAAAGAAAAAAGCAACACACTACTCCCGGGAGAGCTCGAACCTCCAACTGTTCAGCAAATTGCGCCACGGGGACAGTCCTGCTCTACTCTCACCACCGTCAGAACATTTCTTCAGAGCTATCAGCCCAAAGAAAAAAAAGCGCCGCACCACCACCGGGTGGGCTCGAACCTCCAACCTTTCGGTTAACAGCCGATCGCGCTAGCCAATTGCCCCACGGAGACAGTCGTGCTCCACTCTCACCACCGTCAGAACATTTCTTCAGAGCTATCACCCCAAAAAAAAGCGCCGCACCACAACCGGGTAGGCTCGAACCTCCAACCTTTCGGTTAACAGCCTTTAGCGCTAGCCAATTGCGCCACGAAGATAGTCCTGCTCCACTCTCACCACCATCAGAACATATCTTCAAAGCTATTACCGCAAAGAAAAAAGCAACACACCACTCCCGGGAGGGCTCGAACCTCCAACCTTTCGGGTAACAGCCGATCGCGCTAGCCAATTGCGCCACGGAGACATTTCCTGCTCCACTCTCACCACCATCAGAACATATCTTCAAAGCTATCAGCCCAAAGGAAAAAAAGCGCCGCACCACCATCAAGTGGGCTCGAAACTCCAACCTTTCGGTTAACAGCCGATCGCGCTAGCCAATTGCGCCACGAAGACAGTTCTGCTCCACTCTCACCACCATCAGAACATATCTTCAAAGCCATCAGCCCAAAGAAAAAAAGCGCCGCACCACCACTGGGTGGGCTCGAACCTCCAACTTTTCGGTTAACAGCCAATCGCGCTAGCCAATTGCGTCACGCGACAGTCCTGCTCCACTCTTACCACCATCAGAACATATCTCCAGAGCTATCACCCCAAAGAAAAAAAAGCGCCACACCACCACCGCGTGGGCTCAAACCTCCAACCTTTCGGTTAACAGCCGGTCGCGCTAGCCAATTGCGCCACAAAGACAGTCCTGCTCCACTCTCACCACCAGCAGAACATATCTTCAAAGCTATTACCGCAAAGAAAAATGCAACACACCACCACTGGGTGGGCTCGAACCTCCAACCTTTCGGTTAACAACCGATCGCTCTAGCCAATTGCGTCACGGAGACAGTCGTGCTCTATTCTCATCACCATCAGAACTTATCTTCAAAGCTATCAGCGCAAAGAAAAAAGCAACACACTACTCCCGGGAGAGCTCGAACCTCCAACTGTTCAGCAAATTGTGCCACGGGGACAGTCCTGCTCTACTCTCACCACCGTCAGAACATTTCTTCAGAGCTATCAGCCCAAAGAAAAAAAAGCGCCGCCCCACCACCGTGTTGGCTCGAACCTCCAACCTTTCGGTTAACAGCCGATCGCGCTAGCCAATTGCGCCAAGAAGACAGTCCTGCTCCACTCTCACCACCTTCAGAACATATATTCAAAGCTATTACCGCAAAGAAAAAAGCAACACACCGCTCCCGGGAGGGCTCGAAATTCCAACCTTTCGGTTAACAGCCAATCGCGCTAGCCCATTGCGCCACGGAGACAGTCTTGCTCTACTTTCACCACCATCAGAACATATCTTCAAAGCTATCAGCGCAAAAAAAAGCGCCACACCACCACCAAGTGGGCTCGAACCTCCAACATTTCGGTTAACAGCCGATCGCGCTAGCTGATTGCGCCACGGAGACAGTCGTGCTCCACTCTCATCACCATAAGAACATATCTTCAAAGCTATCAGCGCAAAGAAAAAAACAACACACTACTCCCGGGTGGGCTCGAACCTCCAACCTTTCGGTTAACAGCCAATCGCGCCAGCCAATTGCGCCACGGAGACAGTCCTGCCCCACTCTCACCACCATCAGAACATATCTTCAAAGCTATCAGCACAAACAAAAAAAAGCGCCGCACCACCACTGGGTGGGCTCGAACCTACAACCTTTCGGTTAACACCCGATCGCGCTAGCCAATTGTGCCACGGAGACAGTCGTGCTCTACTCTCATCACCATCAGAACTTATCTTCAAAGCTATCAGCGCAAAGAAAAAAGCAACACACTACTCCCGGGAGAGCTCGAACCTCCAACTGTTCAGCAAATTGCGCCACGGGGACAGTCCTGCTCTACTCTCACCACCGTCAGAACATTTCTTCAGAGCTATCAGCCCAAAGAAAAAAAAGCGCCGCACCACCACCGGGTGGGCTCGAACCTCCAACCTTTCGGTTAACAGCCGATCGCGCTAGCCAATTGCCCCACGGAGACAGTCGTGCTCCACTCTCACCACCGTCAGAACATTTCTTCAGAGCTATCACCCCAAAGAAAAAAAAAGCGCCGCACCACAACCGGGTGGGCTCGAACCTCCAACCTTTCGGTTAACAGCCTTTAGCGCTAGCCAATTGCGCCACGAAGATAGTCCTGCTCCACTCTCACCACCATCAGAACATATCTTCAAAGCTATTACCGCAAAGAAAAAAGCAACACACCACTCCCGGGAGGGCTCGAACCTCCAACCTTTCGGGTAACAGCCGATCGCGCTAGCCAATTGCGCCACGGAGACATTTCCTGCTCCACTCTCACCACCATCAAAACATATCTTCAAAGCTATCAGCCCAAAGAAAAAAAAGCGCCGCACCACCACCGGGTGGGCTCGAACCTCCAACGTTTCGGTTAACAGCCGATCACGCTATCCAATCGCACCACGGAGACAGTCCTACTCTCACCACCGTCAGAACATTTCTTCAGAGTTATCAGCCCAAAAAAAAGTGCCGCACCACCACCGGGTGGGCTCGAACCTCCAACCTTTCGGTTAACAGCCGATCGCGCTAGCCAATTGCCCCACGGAGGCAGTCGTGCTCCACTCTCACCACTGTCAGAACATTTCTTCAGAGCTATCACCCCAAAGAATAAAAAGCGCCGCACCACCACCGCGTGGGCTCGAACCCCCAACCTTTCGGTTAACAGCCGGTCGCGCTAGCCAATGGCGCCACAAAGACAGTCCTGCTCCACTCTCACCACCAGCAGAACATATCTTCAAAGCTATTACCGCAAAGAAAAATGCAACACACCACTCTCGGGAGGGCTCGAAACTCCAACCTTTCGGTTAACAGCCGATCGCGCTAGCGTATTGCGCCACGGAGACAGTCTTGCTCCACTCTCACCACCATCAGAACATATCTTCAAAGCTATCAGCGCAAAGAAAAAAAGCGCCGCACCACCACCGGGTGGGCTCGAAACTCCAACCTTTCGGTTAACAGGCGATCGCGCTAGCCAATTGCGCCATGGAGACAGTCCTGCTCCACTCTAACCACCATCAGAACATATCTTCAAAGCTATCAGCCCAAAGAAAAAAAAAGCGCCGCACCACCACCGGGTGGGCTCGAACCTCCGACCTTTCAGTTAACAGCCGATCGCGCTAGCCAATTGCGCCACGGAGACAGTCGTGCTCCGCTCTCACCATCATCAGAACATATTTTCAAAGCTATCGGCGCAAAGAAAAAAGCAACACGCCGCTCCCGGGAGGGCTCGAACCTCCAAATTTTCGGTTAACAGCCGATCACGCTAGCCAATTGCGCCACGGAGACAGTCCTGCTCCACTCCGCACCACCATCAGAACATATCGCCAAAGCTATCAGCCCAAAGAAAAAAAAGCGCCGCACCACCACCGAGTGGACTCGAACCTCCAACCTTTCGGTTCACAGCTGATCGCGCTAGGCAATTACGCCACGGAGACAGCCGTGCTCCACACTCACTACCATCAGAACATATCTTCAAAGCTATCAGCGCAAAGAAAAAAGCAACACACCACTCTCGGGAGGGCTCGAAACTCCAACCTTTCGGTTAACAGCCGATTCAGCTTGTCAATTGCGCCACGGAGACAGTCTTGCTTCACTCTCACCACCATTAGAACATATCTTCAAAGCTATCAGCCCAAAGAAAAAAAAGCGCCGCACCACCACCGGGTAGGCTCAAACCTCCAACCTTTCGGTTAACAGCCGATCGCGCTAGCCAATTGCCCCACGGAGACAGTCGTGCTCCACTCTCACCACCGTCAGAACATTTCTTCAGAGCTATCACCCCAAAGAAAAAAAAAGCGCCGCACCACAACCGGGTGGGCTCGAACCTCCAACCTTTCGGTTAACAGCCTTTAGCGCTAGCCAATTGCGCCACGAAGATAGTCCTGCTCCACTCTCACCATCATCAGAACATATTTTCAAAGCTATCGGCGCAAAGAAAAAAGCAACACGCCGCTCCCGGGAGGGCTCGAACCTCCAAATTTTCGGTTAACAGCCGATCACGCTAGCCAATTGCGCCACGGAGACAGTCCTGCTCCACTCCGCACCACCATCAGAACATATCGCCAAAGCTATCAGCCCAAAGAAAAAAAAGCGCCGCACCACCACCGAGTGGACTCGAACCTCCAACCTTTCGGTTAACAGCCAATCGCGCCAGCCAATTGCGCCACGGAGACAGTCGTGCTCCGCTCTCACCATCATCAGAACATATCTTCAAAGCTATTACCGCAAAGAAAAAAGCAACACACCACTCCCGGGAGGGCTCGAACCTCCAACCTTTCGGGTAACAGCCGATCGCGCTAGCCAATTGCGCCACGGAGACATTTCCTGCTCCACTCTCACCACCATCAGAACGTATCTTCAAAGCTATCAGCCCAAAGGAAAAAAAGCGCCGCACCACCACCAAGTGGGCTCGAAACTCCAACCTTTCGGTTAACAGCCGATCGCGCTAGCCAATTGCGCCACGGAGACAGTTCTGCTCCACTCTCACCACCATCAGAACATATCTTCAAAGCCATCAGCCCAAAGAAAAAAAGCGCCGCACCACCACTGGGTGGGCTCGAACCTCCAACTTTTCGGTTAACAGCCAATCGCGCTAGCCAATTGCGCCACGCGACAGTCGTTTTCCACTCTCACCATAATCAGAACATATCTTTAAAGCTATCAGCCCAAAGAAAAAAAAGCAACGCACCAGTCCCGGAGGGCTCGTACCTCCAACCTTTCGGTTAACAGCCGATCGCGCTAGCCAATTGCGCCACGGAGACAGTCCTGCTCTACTCTCACCACCATCAAAACATATCTTCAAAGCTATTAGCCCAAAGAAAAAAAAGCGCCGCACCACCGCCGGGTGGGCTCGAACCTCCAACGTTTCGGTTAACAGCCGATCACGCTATCCAATCGCACCACGGAGACAGTCCTACTCTCACCACCGTCAGAACATTTCTTCAGAGTTATCAGCCCAAAAAAAAGTGCCGCACCACCACCGGGTGGGCTCGAACCTCCAACCTTTCGGTTAACAGCCGATCGCGCTAGCCAATTGCCCCACGGAGGCAGTCGTGCTCCACTCTCACCACTGTCAGAACATTTCTTCAGAGCTATCACCCCAAAGAATAAAAAGCGCCGCACCACCACCGCGTGGGCTCGAACCCCCAACCTTTCGGTTAACAGCCGGTCGCGCTAGCCAATGGCGCCACAAAGACAGTCCTGCTCCACTCTCACCACCAGCAGAACATATCTTCAAAGCTATTACCGCAAAGAAAAATGCAACACACCACTCTCGGGAGGGCTCGAAACTCCAACCTTTCGGTTAACAGCCGATCGCGCTAGCGTATTGCGCCACGGAGACAGTCTTGCTCCACTCTCACCACCATCAGAACATAACTTCAAAGCTATCAGCGCAAAGAAAAAAAGCGCCGCACCACCACCGGGTGGGCTCGAAACTCCAACCTTTCGGTTAACAGGCGATCGCGCTAGCCAATTGCGCCATGGAGACAGTCCTGCTCCACTCTAACCACCATCAGAACATATCTTCAAAGCTATCAGCCCAAAGAAAAAAAAGCGCCGCACCACCACCGGGTGGGCTCGAACCTCCGACCTTTCAGTTAACAGCCTATCGCGCTAGCCAATTGCGCCACGGAGACAGTCGTGCTCCGCTCTCACCATCATCAGAACATATTTTCAAAGCTATCGGCGCAAAGAAAAAAGCAACACGCCGCTCCCGGGAGGGCTCGAACCTCCAAATTTTCGGTTAACAGCCGATCACGCTAGCCAATTGCGCCACGGAGACAGTCCTGCTCCACTCCTCACCACCATCAGAACATATCGCCAAAGCTATCAGCCCAAAGAAAAAAAAGCGCCGCACCACCACCGAGTGGACTCGAACCTCCAACCTTTCGGTTCACAGCTGATCGCGCTAGGCAATTACGCCACGGAGACAGCCGTGCTCCACACTCACTACCATCAGAACATATCTTCAAAGCTATCAGCGCAAAGAAAAAAGCAACACACCACTCTCGGGAGGGCTCGAAACTCCAACCTTTCGGTTAACAGCCGATTCAGCTTGTCAATTGCGCCACGGAGACAGTCTTGCTTCACTCTCACCACCATTAAGAACATATCTTCAAAGCTATCAGCCCAAAGAAAAAAAAGCGCCGCACCACCACCGGGTAGGCTCAAACCTCCAACCTTTCGGTTAACTTCCGATCGCGCTAGCCAATTGCGCCAAGGAGACAGTCGTGCTCCAATCTCACCACCATCAGAACATATCTTCAAAGCTATCAGCGCAAAGAAAAAAAACAACACGCTACTCCCGGGAGGGCTCGAACCTCCAACTGTTCAGCCAATTGCGCCACGGGGACAGTCCTGCTCCACTCTCACCACCGTCAAAACATTTCTTCAGAGCTATCAGCCCAAAGAAAAAAAAGCGCGGCACCACCACTGGGTGGGCTCGAACCTCCAACTTTTCGGTTAACAGCCGATCACGCTAGCCAATTGCGCCACGGAGACAGTCCTGCTCCACTCTCACCACCGTCAGAACATATCTTCAAAGCTATCAGCGCAAAGAAAAAAAGTGCCGCACCACCACCGGGTGGGCTCGAACCTCCAACCTTTCGGTTAACAGCCGATCGCGCTAGCCAATTGCGCCACGGAGACAGTCCTGCTCCAGTCTCACCACCATCAGAACATATCTTCAAAGCTGTCAGCCCAAAAAAAGCGCCGCACCACCACCGGGTGGGTTCGAACGTCCGACTTTTCGGTTAACAGCCGATCGCGCTAGCCAATTGCGCCACGGAGACAGTCCTGCTCCACTCTCACCACCATCAGAACATATCTTCAAAGCTATCAGCCCAAAAGAAAAAAAGCACCGCACCACCACCGGGTGGGCACGAAATTCAACCTTTCGGTTAACAGCCAATCGCGCTAGCCATTTGCGCCACGGAGATAGTCCTGCTCCACTCTCACCTCCATCAGAACATATCTTCAAAACTATCAGCACAAAGAAAAAAAAGCGCCGAACCACCACCGGGTGGGCTCGAACCTCCAACATTTCGTTTAACAGCCAATCGCGCTAGCCAACTGCGCCACGGAGACAGTCTTGCTCCACCCTCACCCCCATTAGAACATATCTTCAAAGCTATCAGCGCAAAGAAAAAAGCAACACACCTGTCCCAGGAGGGATCGAAACTCCAACCTTTCGGTTAATAGCCGATCGCGCTAGCCAATTGCGCCACGGAGACAGTTCTGCTCCACTCTCACCACCATCAGAACATATCTTCAAAGCCATCAGCCCAAAGAAAAAAAAGCGCCGCACCACCACTGGGTGGGCTCGAACCTCCAACCTTTCGGTTAACAACCGATCGCGCTAGCCAATTGCGCCACGAAGACAGTCGTTCTGCACTCTCACCATAATCAGAACATATGTTTAAAGCTATCAGCCCAAAGAAAAAAAAGCAACGCACCAGTCCCGGAGGGCTCGTACCTCCAACCTTTCGGTTAACAGCCGCTCGCGCTAGCAAACTCCGCCAAGGAGACAGTCGTGCTCCACCCTCACCACCATCAGAACATATCTTCAAAGCTATCAGCGCAAAGAAAAACGCAACACACCACTCCCGGGAGGGCTCGAAACTCAAACCTTTCGGTTAACAGCCGATCGCGCTAGCCAATTGCCCCAAGGAGGCAGTCGTGCTCCACTCTCACCACTGCCAGAACATTTCTTCAGAGCTATCACCCCAAAGAATAAAAAGCGCCGCACCACCACCGCGTGGGCTCGAACCCCCAACCTTTCGGTTAACAGCCGGTCGCGCTAGCCAATGGCGCCACAAAGACAGTCCTGCTCCACTCTCACCACCAGCAGAACATATCTTCAAAGCTATTACCGCAAAGAAAAATGCAACACACCACTCTCGGGAGGGCTCGAAACTCCAACCTTTCGGTTAACAGCCGATCGCGCTAGCGTATTGCGCCACGGAGACAGTCTTGCTGCACTCTCACCACCATCGGAACATATCTTCAAAGCTATCAGCGCAAAGAAAGAAAGCGCCGCACCACCACCGGGTGGGCTCGAAATTCCAACCTTTCGGTTAACAGCCGATCGCGCTAGCCAATTGCGCCATGGAGACAGTCCTGCTCCACTCTCTCCACCATCAGAACATATCTTCAAAGCTATCAGCGCAAAGAAAAAAACAACACGCTACTCCCGGGAGGGCTCGAACCTCCAACTGTTCAGCCAATTGCGCCACGGGGACAGTCCTGCTCCACTCTCACCACCGTCAGAACATTTCTTCAGAGCTATCAGCCCAAAGAAAAAAAAGCGCCGAAACCACTGGGTGGGCTCGAACCTCCAACTTTTCGGTTAACAGCCGATCACGCTAGCCAATTGCGCCACGGAGACAGTCCTGCTCCACTCTCACCACCGTCAGAACATTTCTTCAGAGCTATCAGCCCAAAGAAAAAAAGCGACGCACCACCACCGGGTGGGCTCGAACCTCCAACCTCTCGGTTAACAGCCGATTGCGCTAGCCAATTGCCCCACCGAGACAGTCGTGCTCCACTCTCGCTACCGTCAGAACATTTCTTCAGAGCTATCACCCCAAAGAAAAAAAGCGCCGCCCCACCACCGGGTTGGCTCGAACCTCCAACCTTTCGGTTAACAGCCGATTGCGCTAGCCAATTGCGCCACGAAGACAGTCCTGCTCCACTCTCACCACCATTAAGAACATATCTTCAAAGCTATCAGCCCAAAGAAAAAAAAGCGCCGCACCACCACCGGGTAGGCTCAAACCTCCAACCTTTCGGTTAACTTCCGATCGCGCTAGCCAATTGCGCCAAGGAGACAGTCGTGCTCCAATCTCACCACCATCAGAACATATCTTCAAAGCTATCAGCGCAAAGAAAAAAAACAACACGCTACTCCCGGGAGGGCTCGAACCTCCAACTGTTCAGCCAATTGCCCCACCGAGACAGTCGTGCTCCACTCTCGCTACCGTCAGAACATTTCTTCAGAGCTATCACCCCAAAGAAAAAAAGCGCCGCCCCACCACCGGGTTGGCTCGAACCTCCAACCTTTCGGTTAACAGCCGATCGCGCTAGCCAATTGCGCCACGAAGACAGTCCTGCTCCACTCTCACCACCATCAGAACATAACTTCAAAGCTATTACCGCAAAGAAAAAAGCAACAAACCGCTCCCGGGAGGGCTCGAAACTCCAGCCTTTCGGTTAACAGCCGATCGCGCTAGCCCATTGCACCACGGAGACAGTCTTGCTCCACTTTCACCACCATCAGAACATATCTTCAAAGCTATCAGCGCAAAAAAGCGCCACACCACCACAAGTGGGCTCGAAGCTCCAACATTTCGGTTAACAGCCGATCGCGCTAGCCAATTGCGCCACAGAGACAGTTCTGCTCCACTCTCACCACCATCAGAACATATCTTCAAAGCCATCAGCCCAAAGAAAAAAAAAGCGCCGCACCACCACCGCGTGGGCTCGAACCTCCAACCTTTCGGTTAACAGCCGGTCGCGCTAGCCAAATGCGCCACAAAGACAGTCCTGCTCCACTCTCACACCAAGCAGAACATATCTTCAGAGCTATTACCGCAAAGAAAAATGCAACACACCACTCTCGGGAGGGCTCGAAACTCCAACCTTTCGGTTAACAGCCGATCGCGCTAGCGTATTGCGCCACAGAGACAGTCTTGCTCCACTCTCACCACCATCAGAACATATCTTCAAAGCTATCAGCGCAAAGAAAAAAAGCGCCGCACCACCACCGGGTGGGCTCGAACCTCCAACCTTTCGGTTAACAGCCGATCGCGCTAGCCAATAGCGCCACGTGCGCGCACGGAAACAGTTCTGCTCCACTCTCACCACCATCAGAACATATCTTCAAAGCCATCAGCCCAAAGAAAAAAAGCGCCTCACCACCACTGGGTGGGCTCGAACCTCCAACCTTTCGGTTAACAGCCAATCGCGCTAGCCAATTGCGCCACGGAGACAGTCCTGCTCCACTCTCACCACCATCAGAACATATCTTCAAAGCCATCAGCCCAAAGAAAAAAAAAGCGCCGCACCACCACTGGGTGGGCTCGAACCTCCAACCTTTCGGTTAATAGCCGATCGCGCTAGCCAATTGCGCCACGAAGACAGTCGTTCTCCACTCTCACCATAATCAGAACATATCTTTAAAGCTATCAGCCCAAAGAAAAAAAAGCAACGCACCAGTCCCGGAGGGCTCGTACCTCCAACCTTTCGGTTAACAGCCGATCGCGCTAGCAAACTGCGCCACGGAGACAGTCGTGCTCCACCCTCACCACCATCAGAACATATCTTCAAAACTATCAGCGCAAAGAAAAAAGCAACACACCACTCCCGGGAGGGCTCGAAACTCCAACCTTTCGGTTAACAGCCGATCGCGCTAGCCGATTGCCCCATGGAGGCAGTCGTGCTCCACTCTCACCACTGTCAGAACATTTCTTCAGAGCTATCACCCCAAAGAATAAAAAGCGCCGCACCACCACCACGTGTGCTCGAACCCCCAACCTTTCGGTTAACAGCCTGTCGCGCTAGCCAATGGCTCCACAAAGACAGTCCTGCTCCACTCTCACCACCAGCAGAACATATCTTCAAAGCTATTACCGCAAAGAAAAATGCAACACACCACTTTCGGGAAGGCTCGAAACTCCAACCTTTCGGTTAACAGCCGATCGCACTAGCCAAATGCGCCATTGAGACAGTCCTGCTCCACTCTCACCACCATCAGAACATATCTTCAAAGCTATCAGCCCAAAGAAAAAAAAGCGCCGCACCACCACCGGGTGGGCTCGAACCTCCGACCTTTCAGTTAACAGCCGATCGCGCTAGCCAATTGCGCCACGGAGACAGTCCTGCTCCAGTCTCACCACCATCAGAACATATCTTCAAAGCTGTCAGCCCAAAAAAAGCGCCGCACCAAAACCGGGTGGGCTCGAACCTCCGACTTTTCGGTTAACAGCCGATCGCGCTAGCCAATTGCGCCACGGAGACAGTCCTGCTCCACTCTCACCACCATCAGAACATATCTTCAAAGCTATCAGCCCAAAAGAAAAAAAGCACCGCACCACCACCGGGTGGGCACGAACCTCCAACATTTCGTTTAACAGCCAATCGCGCTAGCCAACTGCGCCACGGAGACAGTCTTGCTCCACCCTCACCCCCATTAGAACATATCTTCAAAGCTATCAGCGCAAAGAAAAAAGCAACACACCTGTCCCAGGAGGGCTCGAAACTCCAACCTTTCGGTTAACAGCCGATCGCGCTAGCCAATTGCGCCACGGGGACAGTTCTGCTCCACTCTCACCACCATCAGAACATATCTTCAAAGCCATCAGCCCAAAGAAAAAAAAGCGCCGCACCACCACTGGGTGGGCTCGAACCTCCAACCTTTCGGTTAACAACCGATCGCGCTAGCCAATCGCGCCACGGAGACAGTCGTTCTCCACTCTCACCATAATCAGAACATATCTTTAAAGCTATCAGCCCAAAGAAAATAAAGCAACGCACCAGTCCCGGAGGGCTCGTACCTCCAACCTTTCGGTTAACAGCCGCTCGCGCTAGCAAACTGCGCCACGGAGACAGTCGTGCTCCACCCTCACCACCATCAGAACATATCTTCAAAGCTATCAGCGCAAAGAAAAACGCAACACACCACTCCCGGGAGGGCTCGAAACTCAAACCTTTCGGTTAACAGCCGATCGCGCTAGCCAATTGCCCCACGGAGGCAGTCGTGCTCCACTCTCACCACTGCCAGAAGATTTCTTCCGAGCTATCACCCCAAAGAATAAAAAGCGCCGCACCACCACCGCGTGGGCTCGAACCCCCAACCTTTCGGTTAACAGCCGGTCGCGCTAGCCAATGGCGCCACAAAGACAGTCCTGCTCCACTCTCACCACCAGCAGAACATATCTTCAAAGCTATTACCGCAAAGAAAAATGCAACACACCACTCTCGGGAGGGCTCGAAACTCCAACCTTTCGGTTAACAGCCGATCGCGCTAGCGTATTGCGCCACGGAGACAGTCTTGCTCCACTCTCACCACCATCAGAACATATCTTCAAAGCTATCAGCGCAAAGAAAGAAAGCGCCGCACCACCACCGGGTGGGCTCGAAATTCCAACCTTTCGGTTAACAGCCGATCGCGCTAGCCAATTGCGCCATGGAGACAGTCCTGCTCCACTCTCTCCACCATCAGAACATATCTTCAGAGCTATCAGCGCAAAGAAAAAAACAACACGCTACTCCCGGGAGGGCTCGAACCTCCAACTGTTCAGCCAATTGCGCCACGGGGACAGTCCTGCTCCACTCTCACCACCGTCAGAACATTTCTTCAGAGCTATCAGCCCAAAGAAAAAAAAAGCGCCGCACCACCACTGGGTGGGCTCGAACCTCCAACTTTTCGGTTAACAGCCGATCACGCTAGCCAATTGCGCCACGGAGACAGTCCTGCTCCACTCTCACCACCGTCAGAACACTTCTTCAGAGCTATCAGCCCAAAGAAAAAAAGCGACGCACCACCACCGGGTGGGCTCGAACCTCCAACCTCTCGGTTAACAGCCGATTGCGCTAGCCAATTGCCCCACCGAGACAGTCGTGCTCCACTCTCACTACCGTCAGAACATTTCTTCAGAGCTATCACCCCAAAGAAAAAAAGCGCCGCCCCAACACCGGGTTGGCTCGAACCTCCAACCTTTCCGTTAAGAGCCGATCGCGCTAGCCAATTGCGCCACGAAGACAGTCCTGCTCCACTCTCACCACCATCAGAACATAACTTCAAAGCTATTACCGCAAAGAAAAAAGCAACACACCGCTCCCGGGAGGGCTCGAAACTCCAACCTTTCGGTTAACAGCCGATCGCGCTAGCCCGTTGCGCCACGGAGACAGTCTTGCTCCACTTTCACCACCATCAGAACATATCTTCAAAGCTATCAGCGCAAAAAAAGCGCCACACCACCACCAAGTGGGCTCGAACCTCCAACATTTCGGTTAACAGCCGATCGCGCTAGCCAATTGCGCCACGGAGACAGTTCTGCTCCACTCTCACCACCATCAGAACATATCTTCAAAGCCATCAGCCCAAAGAAAAAAAAAGCGCCGCACCACCACCGCGTGGGCTCGAACCTCCAACCTTTCGGTTAACAGCCGGTCGCGCTAGCCAAATGCGCCACAAAGACAGTCCTGCTCCACTCTCACACCAAGCAGAACATATCTTCAGAGCTATTACCGCAAAGAAAAATGCAACACACCACTCTCGGGAGGGCTCGAAACTCTAACCTTTCGGTTAACAGCCGATCGCGCTAGTGTATTGCGCCACAGAGACAGTCTTGCTCCACTCTCACCACCATCAGAACATATCTTCAAAGCTATCAGCGCAAAGAAAAAAAAGCGCCGCACCACCACCGGGTGGGCTCGAACCTCCAACCTTTCGGTTAACAGCCAATCGCGCCAGCCAATTGCGCCACGGAGACAGTCCTCCCCACTCTCACCACCATCAGAACATATCTTCAAAGCTAACAGCCCAAAGGAAAAAAAGCGCCGCACCACCACCGGGTGGGCTCGAAACTCCAACCTTTCGGTTAAGAGCCGATCGCGCTAGCCAATTGCGCCACGGAAACAGTTCTGCTCCACTCTCACCACCATCAGAACATATCTTCAAAGCCATCAGCCCAAAGAAAAAAAGCGCCTCACCACCACTGGGTGGGCTCGAACCTCCAACCTTTCGGTTAACAGCCAATCGCGCTAGCCAATTGCGCCGCGGAGACAGTCCTGCTCCACTCTTACCACCATCAGAACATATCTTCAAAGCTATCAGCACAAAGAAAAAAAAGCGCCGAACCACCACCGGGTGGGCTCGAACCTCCAACCTTTCGTTTAACAGCCAATCGCGCTAGCCAACTGCGCCACGGAGACAGTCATGCTCCACCCTCACCCCCATTAGAACATATCTTCAAAGCTATCAGCGCAAAAAAAAGCAACACACCTGTCTCAGGAGGGCTCGAAACTCCAACCTTTCGGTTAACAGCCGATCGCGCTCGCCAATTGCGCCACGGAGACAGTTCTGCTCCACTCTCACCACCATCAGAACATATCTTCAAAGCCATCAGCCCAAAGAAAAAAAAGCGCCGCACCACCACTGGGTGGGCTCGAACCTCCAACCTTTCGGTTAATAGCCGATCGCGCTAGCCAATTGCGCCACGGAGACAGTCGTTCTCCACTCTCACCATAATCAGAACATATCTTTAAAGCTATCAGCCCAAAGAAAAAAAGCACCGCACCACCACCGGGTGGGCACGAAATTCAACCTTTCGGTTAACAGCCAATCGCGCTAGCCATTTGCGCCACAGAGATAGTCCTGCTCCACTCTCACCTCCATCAGAACATATCTTCAAAGCTATCAGCACAAAGAAAAAAAAGCGCCGCACCACCACCGCGTGGGCTCGAACCTCCAACCTTTCGTTTAACAGCGAATCGCGCTAGCCAACTGCGCCACGGAGACAGTCATGCTCCACCCTCACCCCCATTAGAACATATCTTCAAAGCTATCAGCGCAAAAAAAAAAGCAACACACCTGTCCCAGGAGGGCTCGAAACTCCAACCTTTCGGTTAACAGCCGATCGCGCTAGCCAATTGCGCCACGGAGACAGTTCTGCTCCACTCTCACCACCATCAGAACATATCTTCAAAGCCATCAGCCCAAAGAAAAAAATAGCGCCGCACCACCACTGGGTGGGCTCGAACCTCCAACCTTTCGGTTAATAGCCGATCGCGCTAGCCAATTGCGCCACGGAGACAGTCGTTCTCCACTCTCACCATAATCAGAACATATCTTTAAAGCTATCAGCCCAAAGAAAAAAAAGCAACGCACCAGTCCCGGAGGGCTCGTACCTCCAACCTTTCGGTTAACAGCCGATCGCGCTAGCAAACTGCGCCACGGAGACAGTCGTGCTCCACCCTCACCACCATCAGAACATATCTTCAAAGCTATCAGCGCAAAGAAAAAAGCAACACACCACTTCCGGGAGGGCTCGAAACTCCAACCTTTCGGTTAACAGCCGATCGCGCTAGCCGATTGCCCCACGGAGGCAGTCGTGCTCCACTCTCACCACTGTCAGAACATTTCTTCAGAGCTATCACCCCAAAGAATAAAAAGCGCCGCACCACCACCACGTGTGCTCGAACCCCCAACCTTTCGGTTAACAGCCTGTCGCGCTAGCCAATGGCTCCACAAAGACAGTCCTGCTCCACTCTCACCACCAGCAGAACATATCTTCAAAGCGATTACCGCAAAGAAAAATGCAACACACCACTTTCGGGAAGGCTCGAAACTCCAACCTTTCGGTTAACAGCCGATCGCGCTAGCCAATTGCGCCATGGAGACAGTCCTGCTCCACTCTCACCACCATCAGAACATAACTTCAAAGCTATCAGCCCAAAGAAAAAAAAGCGCCACACCACCACCGGGTGGGCTCGAACCTCCGACCTTTCAGTTAACAGCCGATCGCGCTAGCCAATTGCGCCACGGAGACAGTCCTGCTCCAGTCTCACCACCATCAGACCATATCTTCAAAGCTGTCAGCCCAAAAAAAGCGCCGCACCACCACCGGGTGGGCTCGAACCTCCGACTTTTCGGTTAACAGCCGATCGCGCTAGCCAATTGCGCCACGGAGACAGTCCTGCTCCACTCTCACCACCATCAGAACATATCTTCAAAGCCAGCAGCCCAAAAGAAAAAAAGCACCGCACCACCACCGGGTGGGCACGAAATTCAACCTTTCGGTTAACAGCCAATCGCGCTAACCATTTGCGCCACGGAGATAGTCCTGCTCCACTCTCACCTCCATCAGAACATATCTTCAAAGCTATCAGCACAAAGAAAAAAAAGCGCCGAACCACCACCGGGTGGGCTCGAACCTCCAACATTTCGTTTAACAGCCAATCGCGCTAGCCAACTGCGCCACGGAGATAGTCTTGCTCCACCCTCACCCCCATTAGAACATATCTTCAAAGCTATCAGCGCAAAGAAAAAAGCAACACACCTGTCCCAGGAGGGCTCGAAACTCCAACCTTTCGGTTAACAGCCGATCGCGCTAGCCAATTGCGCCACGGAGACAGTTCTGCTCCACTCTCACCACCATCAGAACATATCTTCAAAGCCATCAGCCCAAAGAAAAAAAAGCGCCGCACCACCACTCGGTGGGCTCGAACCTCCAACCTTTCGGTTAACAACCGATCGCGCTAGCCAATTGCGCCACGGAGACAGTCGTTCTCCACTCTCACCATAATCAGAACATATCTTTAAAGCTATCAGCCCAAAGAAAAAAAAGCAACGCACCAGTCCCGGAGGGCTCGTACCTCCAACCTTTCGGTTAACAGCCGCTCGCGCTAGCAAACTGCGCCACGGAGACAGTCGTGCTCCACCCTCACCACCATCAGAACATATCTTCAAAGCTATCAGCGCAAAGAAAAACGCAACACACCACTCCCGGGAGGGCTCGAAACTCAAACCTTTCGGTTAACAGCCGATCGCGCTAGCCAATTGCCCCACGGAGGCAGTCGTGCTCCACTCTCACCACTGCCAGAACATTTCTTCAGAGCTATCACCCCAAGGAATAAAAAGCGCCGCACCACCACCGCGTGGGCTCGAACCCCCAACCTTTCGGTTAACAGCCGGTCGCGCTAGCCAATGGCGCCACAAAGACAGTCCTGCTCCACTCTCACCACCAGCAGAACATATCTTCAAAGCTATTACCGCAAAAAAAAATGCAACATACCACTCTCGGGAGGGCTCGAAACTCCAACCTTTCGGTTACCAGCCGATCGCGCTAGCGTATTGCGCCACGGAGACAGTCTTGCTCCACTCTCACCACCATCAGAACATATCTTCAAAGCTATCAGCGCAAAGAAAGAAAGCGCCGCACCACCACCGGGTGGGCTCGAAATTCCAACCTTTCGGTTAACAGCCGATCGCGCTAGCCAATTGCGCCATGGAGACAGTCCTGCTCCACTCTCTCCACCATCAGAACATATCTTCAAAGCTATCAGCGCAAAAAAAGCGCCACACCACCACCAAGTGGGCTCGAACCTCCAACATTTCGGTTAACAGCCGATCGCGCTAGCCAATTGCGCCACGGAGACAGTTCTGCTTCACTCTCACCACCATCAGAACATATCTTCAAAGCCATCAGCCCAAAGAAAAAAAAGCGCCGCACCACCACCGCGTGGGCTCGAACCTCCAACCTTTCGGTTAACAACCGGTCGCGCTAGCCAAATGCGCCACAAAGACAGTCCTGCTCCACTCTCACACCAAGCAGAACATATCTTCAGAGCTATTACCGCAAAGAAAAAAACAACACGCTACTCCCGGGAGGGCTCGAACCTCCAACTGTTCAGCCAATTGCGCCACGGGGACAGTCCTGCTCCACTCTCACCACCGTCAGAACATTTCTTCAGAGCTATCAGCCCAAAGAAAAAAAAAAGCGCCGCACCACCACTGGGTGGGCTCGAACCTCCAACTTTTCGGTTAACAGCCGATCACGCTAGCCAATTGCGCCACGGAGACAGTCCTGCTCCACTCTCACCACCGTCAGAACATTTCTTCAGAGCTATCAGCCCAAAGAAAAAAAGCGACGCACCACCACCGGGTGGGCTCGAACCTCCAACCTCTCGGTTAACAGCCGATTGCGCTAGCCAATTGCCCCACCGAGACAGTCGTGCTCCACTCTCACTACCGTCAGAACATTTCTTCAGAGCTATCACCCCAAAGAAAAAAAGCGCCGCCCCACCACCGGGTTGGCTCGAACCTCCAACCTTTCGGTTAACAGCCGATCGCGCTAGCCAATTGCGCCACGAAGACAGTCCTGCTCCACTCTCACCACCATCAGAACATAACTTCAAAGCTATTACCGCAAAGAAAAAAGCAACACACCGCTCCCGGGAGGGCTCGAAACTCCAACCTTTCGGTTAACAGCCGATCGCGCTAGCCCATTGCGCCACGGAGACAGTCTTGCTCCACTTTCACCACCATCAGAACATATCTTCAAAGCTATCAGCGCAAAAAAAGCGCCACACCACCACCAAGTGGGCTCGAACCTCCAACATTTCGGTTAACAGCCGATCGCGCTAGCCAATTGCGCCACGGAGACAGTTCTGCTTCACTCTCACCACCATCAGAACATATCTTCAAAGCCATCAGCCCAAAGAAAAAAAAAGCGCCGCACCACCACCGCGTGGGCTCGAACCTCCAACCTTTCGGTTAACAACCGGTCGCGCTAGCCAAATGCGCCACAAAGACAGTCCTGCTCCACTCTCACACCAAGCAGAACATATCTTCAGAGCTATTACCGCAAAGAAAAATGCAACACACCACTCTCGGGAGGGCTCGAAACTCCAACCTTTCGGTTAACAGCCGATCGCGCTAGTGTATTGCGCCACAGAGACAGTCTTGCTCCACTCTCACCACCATCAGAACATATCTTCAAAGCTATCAGCGCAAAGAAAAAAAGCGCCGCACCACCACCGGGTGGGCTCGAACCTCCAACCTTTCGGTTAACAGCCAATCGCGCCAGCCAATTGCGCCACGGAGACAGTCCTCCCCACTCTCACCACCATCAGAACATATCTTCAAAGCTATCAGCCCAAAGGAAAAAAAGCGCCGCACCACCACCGGGTGGGCTCGAAACTCCAACCTTTCGGTTAACAGCCGATCGCGCTAGCCAATTGCGCCACGGAAACAGTTCTGCTCCACTCTCACCACCATCAGAACATATCTTCAAAGCCATCAGCCCAAAGAAAAAAAGCGCCTCACCACCACTGGGTGGGCTCGAACCTCCAACCTCTCGGTTAACAGCCGATTGCGCTAGCCAATCGCCCCACCGAGACAGTCGTGCTCCACTCTCACTACCGTCAGAACATTTCTTCAGAGCTATCACCCCAAAGAAAAAAAGCGCCGCCCCACCACCGGGTTGGCTCGAACCTCCAACCTTTCGGTTAACAGCCGATCGCGCTAGCCAATTGCGCCACGAAGACAGTCCTGCTCCACTCTCACCACCATCAGAACATAACTTCAAAGCTATTACCGCAAAGAAAAAAGCAACACACCGCTCCCGGGAGGGCTCGAAACTCCAACCTTTCGGTTAACAGCCGATCGCGCTAGCCCATTGCGCCACGGAGACAGTCTTGCTCCACTTTCACCACCATCAGAACATATCTTCAAAGCTATCAGCGCAAAAAAAGCGCCACACCACCACCAAGTGGGCTCGAACCTCCAACATTTCGGTTAACAGCCGATCGCGCTAGCCAATTGCGCCACGGAGACAGTTCTGCTTCACTCTCACCACCATCAGAACATATCTTCAAAGCCATCAGCCCAAAGAAAAAAAAAACGCCGCACCACCACCGCGTGGGCTCGAACCTCCAACCTTTCGGTTAACAGCCGGTCGCGCTAGCCAAATGCGCCACAAAGACAGTCCTGCTCCACTCTCACACCAAGCAGAACATATCTTCAGAGCTATTACCGCAAAGAAAAATGCAACACACCACTCTCGGGAGGGCTCGAAACTCCAACCTTTCGGTTAACAGCCGATCGCGCTAGTGTATTGCGCCACAGAGACAGTCTTGCTCCACTCTCACCACCATCAGAACATATTTTCAAAGCTATCAGCGCAAAGAAAAAAAGCGCCGCACCACCACCGGGTGGGCTCGAACCTCCAACCTTTCGGTTAACAGCCAATCGCGCCAGCCAATTGCGCCACGGAGACAGTCATCCCCACTCTCACCACCATCAGAACATATCTTCAAAGCTATCAGCCCAAAGGAAAAAAAGCGCCGCACCACCACCGGGTGGGCTCGAAACTCCAACCTTTCGGTTAACAGCCGATCGCGCTAGCCAATTGCGCCACGGAGACAGTTCTGCTCCACTCTCACCACCATCAGAACATATCTTCAAAGCCATCAGCCCAAAGAAAAAAAAGCGCCGCACCACCACCGCGTGGGCTCGAACCTCCAACCTTTCGGTTAACAACCGGTCGCGCTAGCCAAATGCGCCACAAAGACAGTCCTGCTCCACTCTCACACCAAGCAGAACATATATTCAGAGCTATTACCGCAAAGAAAAAAACAACACGCTACTCCCGGGAGGGCTCGAACCTCCAACTGTTCAGCCAATTGCGCCACGGGGACAGTCCTTCTCCACTCTCACCACCGTCAGAACATTTCTTCAGAGCTATCAGCCCAAAGAAAAAAAAAGCGCCGCACCACCACTGGGTGGGCTCGAACCTCCAACTTTTCGGTTAACAGCCGATCACGCTAGCCAATTGCGCCACGGAGACAGTCCTGCTCCACTCTCACCACCGTCAGAACATTTCTTCAGAGCTATCAGCCCAAAGAAAAAAAGCGACGCACCACCACCGGGTGGGCTCGAACCTCCAACCTCTCGGTTAACAGCCGATTGCGCTAGCCAATTGCCCCACCGAGACAGTCGTGCTCCACTCTCACTACCGTCAGAACATTTCTTCAGAGCTATCACCCCAAAGAAAAAAAGCGCCGCCCCACCACCGGGTTGGCTCGAACCTCCAACCTTTCGGTTAACAGCCGATCGCGCTAGCCAATTGCGCCACGAAGACAGTCCTGCTCCACTCTCACCACCATCAGAACATAACTTCAAAGCTATTACCGCAAAGAAAAAAGCAACACACCGCTCCCGGGAGGGCTCGAAACTCCTACCTTTCGGTTAACAGCCGATCGCGCTAGCCCATTGCGCCACGGAGACAGTCTTGCTCCACTTTCACCACCATCAGAACATATCTTCAAAGCTATCAGCGCAAAAAAAGCGCCACACCACCACCAAGTGGGCTCGAACCTCCAACATTTCGGTCAATAGCCGATCGCGCTAGCCAATTGCGCCACGGAGACAGTTCTGCTTCACTCTCACCACCATCAGAACATATCTTCAAAGCCATCAGCCCAAAGAAAAAAAAGCGCCGCACCACCACCGCGTGGGCTCGAACCTCCAACCTTTCGGTTAACAACCGGTCGCGCTAGCCAAATGCGCCACAAAGACAGTCCTGCTCCACTCTCACACCAAGCAGAACATATCTTCAGAGCTATTACCGCAAAGAAAAATGCAACACACCACTCTCGGGAGGGCTCGAAACTCCAACCTTTCGGTTAACAGCCGATCGCGCTAGTGTATTGCGCCACAGAGACAGTCTTGCTCCACTCTCACCACCATCAGAACATATCTTCAAAGCTATCAGCGCAAAGAAAAAAAGCGCCGCACCACCACCGGGTGGGCTCGAACCTCCAACCTTTCGGTTAACAGCCAATCGCGCCAGCCAATTGCGCCACGGAGACAGTCCTCCCCACTCTCACCACCATCAGAACATATCTTCAAAGCTATCAGCCCAAAGGAAAAAAAGCGCCGCACCACCACCGGGTGGGCTCGAAACTCCAACCTTTCGGTTAACAGCCGATCGCGCTAGCCAATTGCGCCACGGAAACAGTTCTGCTCCACTCTCACCACCATCAGAACATATCTTCAAAGCCATCAGCCCAAAGAAAAAAAGCGCCTCACCACCACTGGGTGGGCTCGAACCTCCAACCTCTCGGTTAACAGCCGATTGCGCTAGCCAATTGCCCCACCGAGACAGTCGTGCTCCACTCTCACTACCGTCAGAACATTTCTTCAGAGCTATCACCCCAAAGAAAAAAAGCGCCGCCCCACCACCGGGTTGGCTCGAACCTCCAACCTTTCGGTTAACAGCCGATCGCGCTAGCCAATTGCGCCACGAAGACAGTCCTGCTCCACTCTCACCACCATCAGAACATAACTTCAAAGCTATTACCGCAAAGAAAAAAGCAACACACCGCTCCCGGGAGGGCTCGAAACTCCAACCTTTCGGTTAACAGCCGATCGCGCTAGCCCATTGCGCCACGGAGACAGTCTTGCTCCACTTTCACCACCATCAGAACATATCTTCAAAGCTATCAGCGCAAAAAAAGCGCCACACCACCACCAAGTGGGCTCGAACCTCCAACATTTCGGTTAACAGCCGATCGCGCTAGCCAATTGCGCCACGGAGACAGTTCTGCTCCACTCTCACCACCATCAGAACATATCTTCAAAGCCATCAGCCCAAAGAAAAAAAAAACGCCGCACCACCACCGCGTGGGCTCGAACCTCCAACCTTTCGGTTAACAGCCGGTCGCGCTAGCCAAATGCGCCACAAAGACAGTCCTGCTCCACTCTCACACCAAGCAGAGCATATCTTCAGAGCTATTACCGCAAAGAAAAATGCAACACACCACTCTCGGGAGGGCTCGAAACTCCAACCTTTCGGTTAACAGCCGATCGCGCTAGTGTATTGCGCCACAGAGACAGTCTTGCTCCACTCTCACCACCATCAGAACATATCTTCAAAGCTATCAGCGCAAAGAAAAAAAGCGCCGCACCACCACCGGGTGGGCTCGAACCTCCAACCTTTCGGTTAACAGCCAATCGCGCCAGCCAATTGCGCCACGGAGACAGTCATCCCCACTCTCACCACCATCAGAACATATCTTCAAAGCTATCAGCCCAAAGGAAAAAAAGCGCCGCACCACCACCGGGTGGGCTCGAAACTCCAACCTTTCGGTTAACAGCCGATCGCGCTAGCCAATTGCGCCACGGAAACAGTTCTGCTCCACTCTCACCACCATCAGAACATATCTTCAAAGCCATCAGCCCAAAGAAAAAAAGCGCCTCACCCCCACTGGGTGGGCTCGAACCTCCAACCTTTCGGTTAACAGCCAATCGCGCTAGCCAATTGCGCCACGGAGACAGTCCTGCTCCACTCTTACCACCATCAGAACATATCTTCAAAGCTATCAGCACAAAGAAAAAAAAGCGCCGAACCACCACCGGGTGGGCTCGAACCTCCAACCTTTCGTTTAACAGCCAATCGCGCTAGCCAACTGCGCCACGGAGACAGTCATGCTCCACCCTCACCACCATTAGAACATATCTTCAAAGCTATCAGCGCAAAAAAAAAGCAACACACCTGTCCCAGGAGGGCTCGAAACTCCAACCTTTCGGTTAACAGCCGATCGCGCTAGCCAATTGCGCCAAGGAGACAGTTCTGCTCCACTCTCACCACCATCAGAACATATCTTCAAAGCCATCAGCCCAAAGAAAAAAAAAGCGCCGCACCACCACTGGGTGGGCTCGAACCTCAAACCTTTCGGTTAATAGCCGATCGCGCTAGCCAATTGCGCCACGGAGACAGTCGTTCTCCACTCTCACCATAATCAGAACATATCTTTAAAGCTATCAGCCCAAAGAAAAAAAAGCAACGCACCAGTCCCGGAGGGCTCGTACCTCCAACCCTTTGGTTAACAGCCGATCGCGCTAGCAAACTGCGCCACAAAGACAGTCCTGCTCCACTCTCACACCAAGCAGAACATATCTTCAGAGCTATTACCGCAAAGAAAAATGCAACACACCACTCTCGGGAGGGCTCGAAACTCCAACCTTTCGGTTAACAGCCGATCGCGCTAGTGTATTGCGCCACAGAGACAGTCTTGCTCCACTCTCACCACCATCAGAACATATCTTCAAAGCTATCAGCGCAAAGAAAAAAAGCGCCGCACCACCACCGGGTGGGCTCGAACCTCCAACCTTTCGGTTAACAGCCAATCGCGCCAGCCAATTGCGCCACGGAGACAGTCCTCCCCACTCTCACCACCATCAGAACATATCTTCAAAGCTATCAGCCCAAAGGAAAAAAAGCGCCGCACCACCACCGGGTGGGCTCGAAACTCCAACCTTTCGGTTAACAGCCGATCGCGCTAGCCAATTGCGCCACGGAAACAGTTCTGCTCCACTCTCACCACCATCAGAACATATCTTCAAAGCCATCAGCCCAAAGAAAAAAAGCGCCTCACCACCACTGGGTGGGCTCGAACCTCCAACCTTTCGGTTAACAGCCAATCGCGCTAGCCAATTGCGCCACGGAGACAGTCCTGCTCCACTCTTACCACCATCAGAACATATCTTCAAAGCTATCAGCACAAAGAAAAAAAAGCGCCGAACCACCACCGGGTGGGCTCGAACCTCCAACCTTTCGTTTAACAGCCAATCGCGCTAGCCAACTGCGCCACGGAGACAGTCATGCTCCACCCTCACCCCCATTAGAACATATCTTCAAAGCTATCAGCGCAAAAAAAAAGCAACACACCTTTCCCAGGAGGGCTCGAAACTCCAACTTTTCGGTTAACAGCCGATCGCGCTAGCCAATTGCGCCACGGAGACAGTTCTGCTCCACTCTCACCACCATCAGAACATATCTTCAAAGCCATCAGCCCAAAGAAAAAAAAAGCGCCGCACCACCACTGGGTGGGCTCGAACCTCCAACCTTTCGGTTAATAGCCGATCGCGCTAGCCAATTGCGCCACGGAGACAGTCGTTCTCCACTCTCACCATAATCAGAACATATCTTTAAAGCTATCAGCCCAAAGAAAAAAAAGCAACGCACCAGTCCCGGAGGGCTCGTACCTCCAACCTTTTGGTTAACAGCCGATCGCGCTAGCAAACTGCGCCACGGAGACAGTCGTGCTCCACCCTCACCACCATCAGAACATAACTTCAAAGCTATCAGCGCAAAGAAAAACGCAACACACCACTCCCGGGAGGGCTCGAAACTCCAACCTTTCGGTTAACAGCCGATCGCGCTAGCCAATTGCGCCATGGAGACAGTCCTGCTCCACTCTCACCACCATCAGAACATATCTTCAAAGCTATCAGCCCAAAGAAAAAAAAAGCGCCGCACCACCACCGGGTGGGCTCGAACCTCCGACCTTTCAGTTAACAGCCGATCGCACTAGCCAATTGCGCCACGGAGACAGTCGTGCTCCGCTCTCACCATCATCAGAACATATTTTCAAAGCTATCGGCGCAAAGAAAAAAGCAACACGCCACTCCCGGGAGGGCTCGAACCTCCAAATTTTCGGTTAACAACCAATCACGCTAGCCAATTGCGCCACGGAGACAGTCCTGCTCCACTCTCACCACCATCAGAACATATCGCCAAAGCTATCAGCCCAAAGAAAAAAAAGCGCCGCACCACCACCACCGAGTGGACTCGAACCTCCAACCTTTCGGTTAACAGCTGATCGCGCTAGCCAATTACGCCACGGAGACAGCCGTGCTCAACACTCACTACCGTCAGAACATTTCTTCAGAGCTATCACCCCAAAGAAAAAAAAAGCGCCGCCCCACCACCGGGTTGGCTCGAACCTCCAACCTTTCGGTTAACAGCCGATCGCGCTAGCCAATTGCGCCACCAAGACAGTCTTGCTCCACTCTCACCACCATCAGAACATAACTTCAAAGCTATTACCGCAAAGAAAAAAGCAACACACCGCTCCCGGGAGGGCTCGAAACTCCAACCTTTCGGTTAACAGGCGATCGCGCTAGCCAATTGTGCCACGGAGACAGTCTTGCTTCACTTCCACCACCATCAGAACATATCTTCAAAGCTATCAGCGCAAAAAAAGCGCCACACCACCACCAAGTGGGCTCGAACCTCCAACATTTCGGTTAACAGCCGATCGCGCTAGCCAATTGCGCCACGGAGACAGTCGTGCTCCATTCTCATCCATAAGGTATGTAACTGCGCAAAAAACTGACGGAAACAAGAAGGAGAGAAAAGGACAGACAAGCGCAAGCGCACCATGCAATGTTAGTCATATTCATAATTATGTATCTTGTATCACCGGTGTTGTCTACTCCATACCCTTGTCATGCGGTCGTGTGTACGTGGGACAAACAGGTCGCTGTCTAAATGTTAGACTTCGAGAACATTTTAATTCTTTAAAAGGCCACTCCGGCCTTCATCTGGCAGCCCACTGTAAGAAATGCGGCTGCGCTCCGCTGTTCGGTGATACTTCTGTGTTGTTCCGGCATAAGAACCAAAGAGTGCGCGAACTTATTGAGGCTGCGCATATTCACAAGAAATCTGTGTCTTGTGTTAGTGTTCCCTCTGTGGCCATACATGATAAGGAGTTAAGCTATCTTGGTTTTGTATGACGGGTGTGCTATGCTTGATGTGCCTAAGTTTGGTGATTTGGTCCCTCGTGTTTTTTTCTCCTCCCCCTTTGCCCCCTCTTGCCTTTTTCTGCCTATTATATATATTGCCTCGTTCTTGCAATAAAGCGTCAGTTGATAGTCTGCGCTTGTCTGTCCTTTTCTCTCCTTCTTGTTTCCGTCAGTTTTTTGCGCAGTTACATACCTTATGGATCAGTACCAACTAGCCCAACTTACCATTCTTCTGAAGTCCATTCTCATCACCATAAGAACATATCTTCAAAGCTATCAGCGCAAAGAAAAAAACAACACACTACTCCCGGGTGGGCTCGAACCTCCAACCTTTCGGTTAACAGCCAATCGCGCCAGCCAATTGCGCCACGGAGACAGTCCTGCCCCACTCTCACCACCATCAGAACATATCGTCAAAGCTATCAGCACAAAGAAAAAAAAAGCGCCGCACCACCACTGGGTGGGCTCGAACCTCCAACCTTTCGGTTAACACCCGATCGCGCTAGCCAATTGCGCCACGGAGGCAGTCGTGCTCCACTCTCATCACCATCAGAACTTATCTTCAAACCTATCAGCGCAAAGAAAAAAGCAACACACTACTCCCGGGAGAGCTCGAACCTCCAACTGTTCAGCCAATTGCGCCACGGAGGCAGTCGTGCTCCACTCTCATCACCATCAGAACATATCTTCAAAGCTATCAGCGCAAAGAAAAAAACAACACACTACTCCCGGGTGGGCTCGAACCTCCAACCTTTCGGTTAACAGCCAATCGTGCCAGCCAATTGCGCCACGGAGACAGTCCTGCCCCACTCTCACCACCGTCAGAACATTTCTTCAGAGTTATCAGCCAAAAGAAAAAAAAGCGCCTCACCACCACCGGGTGGGCTCGAACCTCCAACCTTTCGTTTAACAGCCGATCGCGCTAGCCAATTGGCCCATGGAGACAGTCGTGCTCCACTCTCACCACCGTCAGAACATTTCTTCAGACCTATCACCCCAAAGAAAAAAAAAGCGCCGCACCACAACCGGGTGGGCTCGAACCTCCAACCTTTCGGTCAACAGCCTTCAGCGCTAGCCAAATGCGCCACGGAGACAGTTCTGCTCACTCTCACCACCATCAGTACATATCTTCAAAGCCATCAGCCCAAAGAAAAAAAAAGCGCCGCACCACCACCGCGTGGGCTCGAACCTCCAACCTTTTGGTTAACAGCCGGTCGCGCTAGCCAATTGCGCCACAAAGACAGTCCTGCTCCACTCTCACACCAAGCAGAACATATCTTCAGAGCTATTACCGCAAAGAAAAATGCAACACACCACTCTCGGGAGGGCTCGAAACTCCAACCTTTTGGTTAACAGCCGATCGCGCTAGCGTGTTGCGCCACAGAGACAGTCCTGCTCCACTCTCACCACCATCAGAACATATCTTCAAAGCTATCAGCGCAAAGAAAAAAAGCGCCGCACCACCACCGGGTGGGCTCGAACCTCCAACCTTTCGGTTAACAGCCAATCGCGCCAGCCAATTGCGCCACGGAGACAGTCCTCCCCACTCTCACCACCATCAGAACATATCTTCAAAGCTATCAGCACAAAGAAAAAAAAGCGCCGCACCACCACCGGGTGGGCTCGAACCTCCAACCTTTCGGTTAACAGCCGATCGTGCTAGCCAATTGCCCCACGGAGACAGTCGTGCTGCACTCTCACAACCGTCAGAACATTTCTTCAGAGTTATCACCCCAAAGAAAAAAAAAGCGCCGCACCTGAACCGGGTGGGCTCGAACCTCCAACCTTTTGGTTAACAGCCTTTAGCGCTAGCCGATTGCGCCACGAAGATAGTCCTGCTCCACTCTCACCACCATCAGAACATATCTTCAAAGCTATTACCGCAAAGAAAAAAGCAACACACCTCCCGGGAGGGCTCGAACCTCCAACCTTTCGGGTAACAGCCGATCGCGCTAGCCAATTGCCCCACGGAGACAGTCGTGCTCCACTCTCACCACCATCAGAACATATCTTCAAAGCTATCAGCCCAAAGGAAAAAAAGCGCCGCACCACCACCGGGTGGGCTCGAAACTCCAACCTCTCGGTTAACAGCCGATCGCGCTAGCCAATTGCGCCACGGAAACAGTTCTGCTCCACTCTCACCACCATCAGAACATATCTTCAAAGCCATCAGCCCAAAGAAAAAAAGCGCCTCACCACCACTGGGTGGGCTCGAACCTCCAACCTTTCGGTTAACAGCCAATCGCGCTAGCCAATTGAGCCACGGAGACAGTCCTGCTCCACTCTTACCAATATCAGAACATATCTTCAAAGCTATCAGCACAAAGAAAAAAAAGCGCCGAACCACCACCGCGTGGGCTCGAACCTCCAACCTTTCGTTTAACAGCCAATCGCGCTAGCCAACTGCGCCACGGAGACAGTCATGCTCCACCCTCACCCCCATTAGAACATATCTTCAAAGCTCTCAGCGCAAAAAAAAAGCAACACACCTGTCCCAGGAGGGCTCGAAACTCCAACCTTTCGGTTAACAGCCGATCGCGCTAGCCAATTGCGCCACGGAGACAGTCTTGCTCCACTCTCACCACCATCAGAACATATCTTCAAAGCTATCAGCGCAAAGAAAGAAAGCGCCGCACCACCACCGGGTGGGCTCGAAATTCCAACCTTTCGGTTAACAGCCGATCGCGCTAGCCAATTGCGCCATGGAGACAGTCCTGCTCCACTGTCTCCACCATCAGAACATATCTTCAAAGCTATCAGCGCAAAGAAAAAAACAACACGCTACTCCCGGGAGGGCTCGAACCTCCAACTGTTCAGCCAATTGCGCCACGGGGACAGTCCTGCTCCACTCTCACCACCGTCAGAACATTTCTTCAGAGCTATCAGCCCAAAGAAAAAAAAAGCGCCGCACCACCACTGGGTGGGCTCGAACCTCCAACTTTTCGGTTAACAGCCGATCACGCTAGCCAATTGAGCCACGGAGACAGTCCTGCTCCACTCTCACCACCGTCAGAACATTTCTTCAGAGCTATCAGCCCAAAGAAAAAAAGCGACGCACCACCACCGGGTGGGCTCGAACCTCCAACCTCTCGGTTAACAGCCGATTGCGCTAGCCAATTGCCCCACCGAGACAGTCGTGCTCCACTCTCACTACCGTCAGAACATTTCTTCAGAGCTATCACCCCAAAGAAAAAAAGCGCCGCCCCACCACCGGGTTGGCTCGAACCTCCAACCTTTCGGTTAACAGCCGATCGCGCTAGCCAATTGCGCCACGAAGACAGTCCTGCTCCACTCTCACCACCATCAGAACATAACTTCAAAGCTATTACCGCAAAGAAAAAACCAACACACCGCTCCCGGGAGGGCTCGAAACTCCAACCTTTCGGTTAACAGCCGATCGCGCTAGCCCATTGCACCACAGAGACAGTCTTGCTCCACTTTCACCACCATCAGAACATTTTGCCACAAGGCAGTAGTGGGATTGGGGCATAAAGCGGTAGAGGGTCCCTGGCTAAAAGGGAAGACTACGAAGTGGATAGAGACTGGTTCCAGCCCGCCAGTGCGCCAGGCATTGTGATCGCGTGTAATCGTTGTAAATATCTGTAAATATACGTTTTCTTGTAAGATTATTGGTGGATGTGCTGGGTACGCCTACCTGGCTTTTCCGGCAAACCAACACGGAACTTCGGAGTGGTCGCCACCTTCATTTTTCTGCAATGGCTCAACAGGCCCACCCACATGAGCAACAGCAGCCGCAGCTGCAGCAGCAGCAGCAGCAGCAGCACCAGCAGCAGCAGCACCAGCAGCACCAGCACCAGCACCAGCAGCAGCAGCTGCCTCCTCTGATTCTCCTGCCTCCACGAGACCCCGGAACCTTCTCGGGCACAGGCAAGGACAAGGTGAATGTTGAAGATTGGGTCGCTTTGTACGAGCGCGTGAGCGAATACTATAGGTGGGACCCTACGTTGATGCTGGCCAACGTTGTATTTTACTTGCGGGATACGGCGCTCACCTGGTATGAGACGCATGAGTCGGAGTTAACCAGCTGGGACGTTTGCAAACTGAAGCTTCTCGAATTATTCAGCAGGCCATTTGGGCGACAGCAGGCCGCGAGGAAAGACCTGGAATGCCGCGTGCAGACATCGACAGAATCGTATGTATCTTACATACAGGACGTATTGGGCCTCTGTCGAAAGGTGGACGAGAACATGAGCGAAACTGACAAAATCGCTCACATATTGAAGGGAATTGCCGATGACGCGTTCAATCTGTTGATCGTTAAAGATTGCACCACCGTCGACGTGGTTGTGAAGGAGTGTCAGCGCTTCGAGCACGCCAAGAACCGTCGCATACCCCGCCAGTTTGCGCGTCTGCCTAATACTGCAGCCACTTCGACCTGTGAAGACAGCCCCAAGTTCACGCAAGCTACATCGTCCGAAAATGTCACCCGAATCGTTCGTCGCGAACTCGAAGCAATGGCTCCTGCAGCCATCGCCTCTGACGGTCCTCAAGACAACGCATCCACCGTCTCCCTCATCCAAGCCGTCGTTCGCCAAAAAATAGCAAATCTCGGCATCACACCTGTTTGCGCTGTTCGCACCACCGAGAGCTCGGCTTCTGTTAACCAGATTCCGGTGTACCCTTCACGCTACCCTTCCCGCTACCGGAACCCTGCTGAATGGAGAACGTCGGATGATAGACCAATCTGCTTTCACTGCTCTCGCGCCGGCCACATTGCACGCTACTGTCGCAATCGTTGGTCATCCAATTCATCTTGGAACACTGGGACATGGCGTCGCTTTGAAGGCAGTTCTCGCCGCTTTTCTACTCCGTACGATCCACAGCCTGCTCCTACTAACGTTCAGGGCCGAAGGTTCAGCCGGTTGCCATCACCCCAAGGCCGCCGATGTCTCTCGCCGATGATTTCTCGATCCAGGTCCCCTGCACGACCTGGGCCCTCAACCTCGGGAAACTAGACCATGCAGCTCCCGGAGGTGACGCTGCATTAACGACCCATTCTGCAAATCCTCTGTTGACGATTCCTACACGCCGCAATATTTTGGACCTTTTGGTGGATGACGTTACCGTTACAGCCCTGATAGACACTGGTGCACAAATTTCAGTCATGAGCGCTGCTCTCTGTACTAAACTGCGAAAAGTGATCACGCCTCCTATTAAGTGTGCAGTAATGCTTGCCGATGGGAGCACATCTGCCGTTCTCGGCATGTGTACCTCTCGCGTATGTATAGCTGGGCGCCAGACCGTCGTATTGTTCACCGTGCTTGAGCAGTGCCCACATGACGTGATTCTTGGCCTCGACTTTCTCTCTGCGCACTCCGCCCTTATCGACTGCTCGACAGGTCTTCTTCAGTTGGAACTGCCTTTTGACGCCGCTGTTGCCCATGACGCTCAAAGTCGCCTTTGTGCCACCGAGTTCCTGCATCTTCCGCCGCAAGCCGCGACTTACGTGCAGCTCGTGTGTGATCCGCCTGTGCGCGATGGTGAATATGTCGTTTCACCTATTACCGACGTCGTGCTAAAGCACTCCATTGCTGTCCCGCACACCGTGGTGAGAGTATGCCACAATCAGACCCATCTGTCTCTTTTGAACTTTGGTTTCTCCACGCATGTGCTGCCTGCTGGTATTAAACTAGGCGTCATGTCGTCGCTGCAAGAGTGTGATATTTCTGAACTGTCGGCTCAGCAACCTACTCCGCATGTCAACTTGCTCACTGCGCCCAACCTGTCAAGCATTGACATTGCCAAAATGATAGCGCCAGATCTTTCGCCCTCCGAAGCACAAGACCTCCACTGTCTGTTGACATCCTATGCGGACATATTCGATCTTGACAACCGCCCTTTAGGCCAGACATCAGTTTTGACCCATCACATCAACACCGGCGATGCCAACCCAATTCATCGCCGCCCTTACCGCGTCTCCGCCGCCGAACGCTCTGTCATCCAGAAAGAGGTCGAGAAAATGCTCGCCAAAGGCGTCGTCGAACACTCATCTAGTCCGTGGGCATCCCCGGTAGTGCTTGTCAAGAAGGACAACGCATGGTGGTTTTGCGTCGACTATAGACATCTCAACAAGGTCACTAAAAAGGACGTTTACCCTTTACCAAGAATAGATGACGCCCTTGACTGCCTTCATGGCGCAAAGTTTTTCTCGTCCATTGACCTTCGATCTGGTTATTGGCAGATCGCTGTTGACCCACGGGACCGAGAAAAAACAGCATTTGTAACCCCCGATGGGTTATATCAATTTAAAGTAATGCCGTTTGGGCTTTGTAATGCGCCGGCCACCTTTGAGCGCATGATGGACTCCCTTCTGCGCGGCTTCAAATGGTCCACTTGCTTATGCTACTTGGATGATATAATTGTTTTTTCACTGACGTTCGCAAGCCATCTAGAGCGACTGTCCAGTATTCTCCAAGTATTTCGCAACGCTGGTCTCCAGCTGAACTCTTCCAAATGCCGTTTCGGCCGTCGCGAAATAGCTGTACTTGGTCACCTCGTTAACGCATCTGGGGTACAGCCCGATCCGGACAAAATTCGCGCATTGACTCAATTTCCCGTGCCCTCTTCTCATAAGGATGTCCGGAGCTTCCTTGGTTTGTGCTCCTATTTTCGCCGCTTCATCCGAAATTTCACCGATATTGCGCGGCCTCCCACCGAGCTTCTTAAAAAAGACGTCCCATTTACTTGGAATTCGCCTCAGAGTGCTGCATTTTCGGCGCTCATTGCAGCCCTCACGACTACGCCAATATTAGCCCACTTCGATCAGACTGCCCCGACAGAAGTTCGTACGGACGCGAGTGGCCACGGAATTGGTGCTGTTTTAGCTCAGCGTCAGCATGGACGTGACTGTGTCATCGCCTACGCCAGCCGCCTTTTATCCCCTGCCGAGAGGAATTATTCAATCACCGAAATAGAGTGTCTTGCTCTTGTTTGGGCTGTCGCTAAATTTCGCCCGTACCTCTTCGGCCGCAGTTTTACTGTTGTAACTGATCACCATGCACTCTGCTGGCTTTCCTCGCAAAAGGATCCCACGGGACGTCTCGGTCGTTGGTCTTGTAGCGAAGCCTCCGAACTCTGAAATGGGTCGAACTCTTAAGTACCTTCTAGTGGGGCTACCCAACAAGAACGCCGCTCGCGCTGAGAGTCCGTGCTTGGCCGTTACTGTCGCCATTGTGTATACTCGCTGTCTGCCCGCTAATAAACGCCATAACAATTTGGTGGAGAGTGCTACGATCCCTTTTGATGCCCTGGGAACTGCGTTCACGTGCCCTGCAATCCACAATGTCCCACGACGCCTCGCAGCAAACGCCTCCGCCCATGCCACCCCCTTGTGCCGGTGTCCCCAGGATCCGAGATCCACCCATCTTCACGGGCGCCGATGGTACTGACGTGGAGGACTGGCTCGCTATCTACGAGCGCGTGAGCGTCCCCAACAAATGGGACGAGGACGGCAAGTTGACAAACTTGGTGTTCTACCTTGCGGGCGTAGCAAGCTTGCGGTACAACAACCACGCGTCCGATTTCGCAACCTGGTCGAATTTCAAGACCGCTATTACCAACGTTTTTGGCCGCCCTGCCGTTCGTAAGCTGCAAGCCGAGCAGCGCTTACGCGAACGCGCTCAGCAGGCCGGTGAATCATTCACCAGTTACATAGAAGATGTCCTGGACCTTTGCAAAAAATCCAACGACAGCATGTCCGAATCAGACAAGATCCGGAACGTCATGAAGGGCATTGACGATGATGCCTTCACGATGCTGCTTGCCAAAAACCCAGGCACAGTAGCTGAGGTCATCACGCTGTGCCAGAGCTACGAGGAGCTCCGCCGGCAGCGTTCGATGACCCGTCGCTCTACACCACGAGATGCAGGGCTTGCAGGCTTGGAGGCGAGCTGTGATCAGGTGGCACTGCTGGCAGACCTCAAGTCCTTCATACGTGAGGAAATCGCGCGGCAGTTCTCTCTCCTGCCCTTTGCCCACCCACCGGCTGCTCAACAATCGGCCACTACCATTCTTCCGCCCATCCGCCGAGCAATTGAGCAGGAAATAGCGGAGGTCATGCCGGCGTACCAACCACAACAGCTTCCGGCCCCTGCGCCCCCAAGTTACGCCCAAGTGGTCGCCAGGCCGCCTCCAGTCGTTCAACCGCCCGCCCCACTGACTTACGCCGAAGCTGCCGCACGACCTCCATCCTTTACAGCGGCTACGCCGGCTACGTATGTTGACGTGACCTCGCAGACTCAGCTCCAGCACCCCCTGCAGCCTTTCCAGCCACAGTTCCGTCCATCGGCTCTTACGTCATGGACAAGACCTACCCCAGCGAACCGATGGCGCACACCCGACAACCGGCCCATCTGTTTTGCCTGCGGTTACGCCGGTCACGTAGCCCGTTATTGCCATCGTGTACAGCCGGCTCCAATTTCTTCGCCTATTGCTGGCCACCTCAGCCGTCCCTATCACGACGAACCACCGTCTATGCCACCGCCGTCTCGCCCAGGTCCATCTCCTCGAAGGTCGCCGTCTCCACGACGTCGTTCCCTGTCACCCATGAGGCCAAGTTCAGCTAATCATGAGCGGGAAAACTAGTCGTCGCAGTCCCCGAGGCAAGGACTGCGATGCTATTGCGATGTGAAAGCCCTCAGAGCCGCCCATCTAATGTCATAGACGTGCTTGTGGACGGTGTTCATGCATCTGCTCTTATTGACACTGGAGCTGCAGTATCCGTTATGGACGAAAACTTCTGCCGCTTGCTTCGAAAAGTGACGACGCCAATTTCTGGGTTGTCCCTTCGTACTGCCGGTTCACATCGTATCCATCCTTCAGCAGAGTGCACAGCTCGCGTTGTCGTTCAGGACGTTCTGTATGTCGGCCAATTCATCATCATTCCTGCATGCTCTCATGACGTCATCCTGGGGTGGGATTTTCTCTCCCGCAACGACGCCGTCATCCATTGTGCCGCTGCCGAAATTGAACTCTCACCCTTCTCGCATTTGACGCCGGAAGACAGTCCCTCAACACTGAGTAAGATTCTCGTGAAAGACGATACCATAGTGCCTCCAAGTTCGGCAATGGGTGTATCTGTCTACTGCGCTGGACTCTCCGACACAATTGCACTCGTTTCGCCATCCGACCGTGCTTGCCGAAGAAAAGGGTTGCTAGTACCTTTCGCGACCGTGCAAATCACCCAGAGCAACGCGGCTATTTTTGTGACCAACCCATCCCCGTACACTGTTACCTTGGTTCGAGGGGAATGTCTCGGCAGAGTGGAACCAGTGGATAACGTACAAGTCCTGGACGTACCTGATGACTCGCGTTGTCCCAGTTCGTGTACCGTCAGCGCTGTTTCCACTTATGATTCATCATCTCCTGATGTATTTGGCCCTTACATTGATGACAATCTTACGTCGGTACAGCGTTCCCAGCTTCTGGACCTGCTGCGAGAATATCATTCTTCTTTCGATGTCGGGCGAAGTTCTCTCGGTCGCACGTCCGCTGTTACACATCGTATCGACACTGGTACCCATCCACCATTACGGCAACGTCCCTACCGCGTGTCGCCTGCTGAACGTCGGGAAATTAACGAGCAGGTTGATGATATGCTCAGACGCGACGTTATTCGGCCCTCGGACAGTCCATGGGCGTCTCCTGTTGTTCTTGTCGCCAAGAAAGATGGTTCTGTGCGGTTCTGTGTGGACTACAGACGGCTCAATAAGATCACTCGCAAGGATGTTTACCCACTGCCGCGCATCGATGACGCAATTGACAGCCTTCACGGAGCCGAATTTTTTTCTTCTCTCGATCTGCGCTCCGGGTACTGGCAAGTACCCATGGCTGATGACGCTCGACCGAAGACTGCGTTCATCACACCCGACGGCTTGTACGAATTCAACGTCATGCCGTTTGGTCTATGTAATGCACCTGCGACCTTTGAGCGCATGATGGACACCGTTCTGCGCAACTTGAAATGGCACTCGTGCTTGTGTTACCTCGATGACGTTGTTGTGTTCGCTCCAGATTTCTCCACGCATCTCCAACGTCTGAAAGAAGTTTTCGCACGTGTGAGCAATGCCGGCTTGCAACTTAATCTGAAGAAGTGCCGCTTTGCAGCACGGCAACTCGCCATCCTAGGGTACGTCGTGTCTAAGGATGGCATTCTTCCTGACTCAGCCAAGCTTCGGGCCGTGGCTGAATTCCCCAAACCTGCGTCCGTCAAAGAACTGCGTAGTTTCGTGGGCCTGTGCTCATACTTCCGACGCTTCATACGAAACTTTGCTACGATTATATCACCGCTGACGAAGCTCCTTGGAAGTAACGGGCCCCTCACTTCGTGGTCGTCTGAGTGCGACGACGCGTTCGCGAAGCTCCGCCATTTGCTGACGTCTCCTCCCATTCTACGCCACTACGACCCTACGGCCCCGACGGAGGTGCACACAGACGCCAGTGGTGTAGGCCTTGGCGCTGTCCTGGCGCAGCGCAAACCCGGATTCTCTGAATATGTCGTAGCATATGCAAGCCGTACGCTCACGAGAGCCGAGACAAACTACACCGTCACTGAGAAAGAGTGTCTGGCGATCGTCTGGGCCCTTACAAAGTTTCGACCTTATTTGTATGGTCGCCCATTCGATGTCGTCACCGACCATCATGCACTATGCTGGCTTTCATCTTTGAAAGATCCCTCAGGCCGTCTCGCCCGTTGGGCTCTTCGCTTACAAGACTATGACATCCGCGTGCTGTACCGCAACGGACGCCAGCATGCTGACGCCGACGCCCTCTCGCGCTCCCCTCTGCCTGAAGGTGATGTGCTCTGCTCAGTATCCTCGGCTGCTGTTTCTGCCATTGATGTTGACATCATCGCTACCGAACAGCGAAAGGATAATTCGATCGGCCCGCTCATCGACTTGCTCTCTGATCCATCCGCAACGCCATCCACGCGTGCCTTGCGTCGTCAAGCTCGCCATTTCGCCATCCGTGACGGCCTTCTACACCGACGCAATTATGACGCCGATGGCCGGCAGTGTTTACTCGTGATACCCCGCAGTCTGCGGTCAGAGATATGTGAATCCTTCCATTCTGATCCGCAATGCGCACACTCTGGGGTATTCAAAACCTACCGTCGCATTCGACAACGCTACTTCTGGCGCGGGATGTACCGCTATGTGCAGCAGTTCGTTCGCTCCTGCCTCGCTTGCCAACGCCGCAAACCGTCAGCACACATGTCGCCAGCCAGTCTGCAGCCGTTACCTTGCCCTGAGCGTCCGTTTGGGCGCATAGGTATCGATTTGTATGGACCACTTCCTCTGACGTCGGCTGGTAATCGCTGGGCCATCGTCGCCGTAGATCATTTAACGCGATACGCCGAAACCGCCGCTATCCCTGCGGCTACTGCGCGTGATGTTGCGTCCTTCCTACTGCATCGATTTATACTGCGCCACGGTCCACCTCAGGAGCTTCTAAGCGATCGAGGCCGTGTCTTCTTGTCGGAAGTCGTCGAAGCCATTCTGACGGAGTGCCATTCTGTCCACCGCAAAACTACTGCTTACCACCCACAGACGAATGGCCTCACCGAACGCTTTAACCGCACCCTCGGCGACATGCTTTCTATGTACGTCGCTGCCGACCACAATAATTGAGATAATATACTGCCCTTCGTCACCTACGCCTACAACACCGCCCCTCAGAGCACGACTGGTTTTTCACCTTTCTACTTGCTGTACGGAAGGCACCCGTCGCACACCATGGACACAATGCTCCCGTACACGCCGGATCCATCTGAGTGTACACCTATTTCCGAGACAGCCAGGCTTGCTGAAGAGTGTCGCGAACTTGCCAAGACTTTTACGACGCAAGAGCAAGAGCGGCAGAAGAGTATTCGTGATGGCTTCACCACTTCTGAGCCCACGTTCCTTCCTGGTGCGCTTGTATGGCTCTCGACCCCGACCTCTGCAGCTGGCCTCTCTTCCAAACTACGTCCCAAATACGAAGGCCCCTACCGTGTCATCGAGCGCACCTCACCCGTCAACTATCTGATTGAACCCGTTGAACAATCGTCGGACATGCGCCGCCGTGGGCGAGACATCGTCAACGTGGAGCGCCTGAAGGCTTATTATGACCCGCTCATAGTAACAAGCTGTTAAGTCGCCAGGCGGCTCCCTCTTCGACCCCGGGGTAATTGTAGCGAAGCCTCCGAACTCTGAAATGGTTCGAACTCTTAAGTACCTTCTAGTGGGGCTACCCAACAAGAACGCCGCTCGCGCTGAGAGTCCGTGCTTGGCCGTTACTGTCGCCATTGTGTATACTCGCTGTCTGCCCGCTAATAAACGCCATAACAGTCTCTACGCCTCCAAGAATACACCTTCTCGGTCGTGTATAAATCTGGTCACCTCCATCAAGACGCCGACTGCCTGTCACGGTATCCAGTGGATCCACCAGACGCCACAGAGAGAGCTACGGAGGCTTGCGTCTTATCAATATCAGACTTTCTTGATATCGCTTGTGAGCAACGCCGCGACCCCGATTTACTTCCCCTCATAGAAAGCCTGAGTTCCGCTACTCCACCCACTTCTCTGAACTTGTATTTCCTTCATGAAGGAGTATTCTACCGCCACAACATGCGCCCTAACGGCCCTGACCGCCTTCTCGTCGTGCCTTCCCATTTGCGTGTAGATGTTCTCCGACAGCTTCACGATGAACCTGCCGCTGGTCACTTGGGAGTCACTCGCACTTATGATCGCGTCCGGCGCCGTTTTTTCTGGCCACGCCTATATCGATCGGCGCAAAAGTATGTTGCCAGCTGCGACCTTTGTCAACGTCGAAAACGACCAACATCGCTTCCAGCTGGCCTTCTTAACCCTATTGAGATCCCTGCTGAACCATTCTACCGCGTAGGGCTCGACCTTCTCGGGCCATTTCCCACTTCTGCATCCGGGAACAAATGGGTTGCCGTGGCGACCGACAACGCGACACGTTATGCGATCACCCGCGCTCTTCCAACCAGCTGCGCTACCGATGTCGCCGACTTTCTGCTACATGACATCATATTGCATCACGGCGCTCCTCGACAGCTCGTTACTGACCAAGGCCGATACTTTTTATCTCGCGTCGTCCAGGATATCGTACGTTCCTGTTCCACGAACCACAAGTTCACAACGGCATACCATCCACAAACTAATGGACTTACAGAGCGCCTGAATCGCACTATCACGGACATGTTGTCAATGTATGTTTCTCCAGACCACCGTGACTGGGACGCAACGTTACCCTACGTCACCTTCGCTTACAACTCCTCCAGACATGACACCGCAGGCTATTCCCCGTTCTACCTTCTTTATGGACGGGAACCCTCTCTGCCTCTTGATACACTCCTTCCCGCTGGTTCAAGCTCCCCTGTCACATACGTCCGCGATGCCATAGAGCGAGCCGACGCAGCACGACAGATTGCCCGAGAACGACTCATGCTTTCTCAAGCCTCTCAGAAGGATCGATACGATCGTCACCACCGTGAAGTTTCGTATGCACCAGGTTCTCTCGTACTCTTGTGGACCCCATGTCGTCACATCGGCCTCTCCGAAAAACTTTTATTTCGCTATGACGGACCATACAAAGTCCTTCGCAAGATCAGCAACCTCACCTACGAGATACAGCGAGTCGTCGACGAAGCGCACTCAATGCCACCACCATCCACTGTTGTGCACGTCGTAAGACTGAAGCCTTATGTGTCACCCAACACTCCCCTTTCGTGACAAGCGCCGCGTCGGCGCTTTAACGCCGCGGGGTAGTGCCACAAGGCAGTAGTGGGATTGGGGCATAAAGCGGTAGAGGGTCCCTGGCTAAAAGGGAAGACCACGAAGTGGATAGAGACTGGTTCCAGCCCGCCAGTGCGCCAGGCATTGTGATCGCGTGTAATCGTTGTAAATATCTGTAAATATACGTTTTCTTGTAAGATTATCTTCAAAGCTATCAGCGCAAAAAAAGCGCCACACCACCACCAAGTGGGCTCGAACCTCCAACCTTTCGGGTAACAGCCGATCGCGCTAGCCAATTGCCCCACGGAGACAGTCGTGCTCCACTCTCACCACCATCAGAACATATCTTCAAAGCTATCAGCCCAAAGGAAAAAAAGCGCCGCACCACCACCGGGTGGGCTCGAAACTCCAACCTTTCGGTTAACAGCCGATCGCGCTAGCCAATTGCGCCACGGAAACAGTTCTGCTCCACTCTCACCACCATCAGAACATATCTTCAAAGCCATCAGCCCAAAGAAAAAAAGCGCCTCACCACCACTGGGTGGGCTCGAACCTCCAACCTTTCGGTTAACAGCCAATCGCGCTAGCCAATTGCGCCACGGAGACAGTCCTGCTCCACTCTCACCACCATCACAACATATCTTCAAAGCTATCAGCACAAAGAAAAAAAAGCGCCGAACCACCACCGGGTGGGCTCGAACCTCCAACCTTTCGTTTAACAGCCAATCGCGCTAGCCAACTGCGCCACGGAGACAGTCGTGCTCCACCCTCACCCCCATTAGAACATATCTTCAAAGCTATCAGCGCAAAAAAAACAACACACCTGTCCCAGGAGGGCTCGAAACTCCAACCTTTAGGTTAACAGCCGATCGCGCTAGCCAATTGCGCCACGGAGACAGTTCTGCTCCACTCTCACCACCATCAGAACATATCTTCAAAGCCATCAGCCCAAAGAAAAAAAAAAGCGCCGCACCACCACTGGGTGGGCTCGAACCTCCAACCTTTCGGTTAATAGCCGATCGCGCTAGCCAATTGCGCCACGGAGACAGTCGTTCTCCACTCTCACCATAATCAGAACATATCTTTAAAGCTATCAGCCCAAAGAAAAAAAAGCAACGCACCAGTCCCGGAGGGCTCGTACCTCCAACCTTTCGGTTAACAGCCGATCGCGCTAGCAAACTGCGCCACGGAGACAGTCGTGCTCCACCCTCACCACCATCAGAACATATCTTCAAAGCTATCAGCGCAAAGAAAAACGCAACACACCACTCACGGGAGGGCTCGAAACTCCAACCTTTCGGTTAACAGCCGATCGCGCTAGCCAATTGCCCCACGGAGGCAGTCTTGCTTCACTCCCAAAACCATTAGAACATATCTTCAAAGCTATCAGCCCAAAAAAAAAGCGCCGCACCACCACCGGGTGGGCTCGAACCTCCAACCTTTCGGTTAACTTCCGATCGCGCTAGCCAATTGCGCCAAGGAGACAGTCGTGCTCCAATCTCACCACCATCAGAACATATCTTCAAAGCTATCAGCGCAAAGAAAAAAACAACACGCTACTCCCGGGAGGGCTCGAACCTCACTGTTCAGCCAATTGCGTCACGGGGACAGTCCTGCTCCACTCTCACCACCGTCAGAACATTTCTTCAGAGCTATCAGCCCAAAGAAAAAAAAGCGCCGCACCACCACTGGGTGGGCTCGAACCTCCAACTTTTCGGTTAACAGCCGATCACGCTAGCCAATTGCGCCACGGAGACAGACCTGCTCCACTCTCACCACCGTCAGAACATTTCTTCAGAGCTATCAGCCCAAAGAAAAAAAGCGCCGCACCACCACCGGGTGGGCTCGAACCTCCAACCTTTCGGTTAACAGCCGATTGCGCTAGCCATTTGCCCCACGGAGACAGTCGTGCTCCACTCTCACTACCGTCAGAACATTTCTTCAGAGCTATCACCCCAAAGAAAAAAAGGCGCCGCCCCACCACCGGGTTGGCTCGAACCTCCAACCTTTCGGTTAACAGCCGATCACGCTAGCCAATTGCGCCACCAAGACAGTCTTGCTCCACTCTCACCACCATCAGAACATAACTTCAAAGCTATTACCGCAACGAAAAAAGCAACACACCGCTCCCGGGAGGGCTCGAAACTCCAATCTTTCGGTTAACAGCCGATGGCGCTAGCCCATTGCGCCACGCAGACAGTCTTGCTTCACTTCCACCACCATCAGAACATATCTTCAAAGCTATCAGCGCAAAAAAAGCGCCACACCACCACCAAGTGGGCTCGAACCTCCAACATTTCGGTTAACAGCCGATCGCGCTAGCCAATTGCGCCACGGAGACAGTCGTGCTCCACTCTCATCACCAAAGGAACATATCTTCAAAGCTATCAGCGCAAAGAAAAAAACAACACACTACTCCCGGGTGGGCTCGAACCTCCAACCTTTCGGTTAACAGCCAATCGCGCCAGCCAATTGCGCCACGGAGACAGTCCTGCCCCACTCTCACCACCATCAGAACATATCGTCAAAGCTATCAGCACAAAGAAAAAAGCAACACACAACTCCCGGGAGAGCTCGAACCTCCAACTGTTCAGCCAATTGCGCCACGGGGACAGTCCTGCTCTACTCTCACCACCGTCAGAACATTTCTTCAGAGCTATCAGCCGAAAGAAAAAAAAGCGCCTCACCACCACCGGGTGTGCTCGAACCTCCGACCTTTCGGTTAACAGCCGATCGCGCTAGCCAATTGGCCCATGGAGACAGTCGTGCTCCACTCTCACCACCGTCAGAACATTTCTTCAGACCTATCACCCCAAAGAAAAAAAAAGCGCCGCACCACAACCGGGTTGGCTCGAACCTCCAACCTTTTGGTTAACAGCCGATCGCGCTAGCGTGTTGCGCCACAGAGACAGTCCTGCTCCACTCTCACCACCATCAGAACATATCTTCAAAGCTATCAGCGCAAAGAAAAAAAGCGCCGCACCACCACCGGGTGGGCTCGAACCTCCAACCTTTCGGTTAACAGCCAATCGCGCCAGCCAATTGCGCCACGGAGACAGTCCTCCCCACTCTCACCACCATCAGAACATATCTTCAAAGCTATCAGCACAAAGAAAAAAAAGCGCCGCACCACCACCGGGTGGGCTCGAACCTCCAACCTTTCGGTTAACAGCCGATCGCGCTAGCCAATTGCCCCACGGAGACAGTCGTGCTCCACTCTCACCACCGTCAGAACATTTCTTCAGAGTTATCACCCCAAAGAAAAAAAAAGCGCCGCACCAGAACCGGGTGGGCTCGAACCTCCAACCTTTTGGTTAACAGCCTTTAGCGCTAGCCGATTGCGCCACGAAGATAGTCCTGCTCCACTCTCACCACCATCAGAACATATCTTCAAAGCTATTACCGCAAAGAAAAAAGCAACACACCTCCCGGGAGGGCTCGAACCTCCAACCTTTCGGGTAACAGCCGACCGCGCTAGCCAATTGCCCCACGGAGACAGTCGTGCTCCACTCTCACCACCATCAGAACATATCTTCAAAGCTATCAGCCCAAAGGAAAAAAAGCGCCGCACCACCACCGGGTGGGCTCGAAACTCCAACCTTTCGGTTAACAGCCGATCGCGCTAGCCAATTGCGCCACGGAAACAGTTCTGCTCCACTCTCACCACCATCAGAACATATCTTCAAAGCCATCAGCCCAAAGAAAAAAAGCGCCTCACCACCACTGGGTGGGCTCGAACCTCCAACCTTTCGGTTAACAGCCAATCGCGCTAGCCAATTGCACCACGGAGACAGTCCTGCTCCACTCTTACCACCATCAGAACATATCTTCAAAGCTATCAGCACAAAGAAAAAAAACCGCCGAACCCCCACCGGGTGGGCTCGAACCTCCAACCTTTCGTTTAACAGCCAATCGCGCTAGCCGACTGCGCCACGGAGACAGTCATGCTCCACCCTCACCCGCATTAGAACATATCTTCAAAGCTATCAGCGCAAAAAAAAGCAACACACCTGTCCCAGGAGGGCTCGAAACTCCAACCTTTCGGTTAACAGCCGATCGCGCTAGCCAATTGCGCCACGGAGACAGTTCTGCTCCACTCTCACCACCATCATAACATATCTTCAAAGCCATCAGCCCAAAGAAAAAAAAAAGCGCCGCACCACCACTGGGTGGGCTCGAACCTCCAACCTTTCGGTTAACAGCCGATCGCGCTAGCCAATTGCGCCACGGAGACAGTCTTGCTCCACTCTCACCACCATCAGAACATATCTTCAAAGCCATCAGCCCAAAGAAAAAAAAAGCGCCGCACCACCACCGCGTGGGCTCGAACCTCCAACCTTTCGGTTAACAGCCGGTCGCGCTAGCCAAATGCGCCACAAAGACAGTCCTGCTCCACTCTCACACCAAGCAGAACATATCTTCAGAGCTATTACCGCAAAGAAAAATGCAACACACCACTCTCGGGAGGGCTCGAACCTCCAACCTTTCGGTTAACAGCCAATCGCGCCAGCCAATTGCGCCACGGAGACAGTCCTCCCCACTCTCACCACCATCAGAACATATCTTCAGAGCTATCAGCACAAAGAAAAAAAAGCGCCGCACCACCACCGGGTGGGCTTGAACCTCCAACCTTTCGGTTAACAGCCGATCGCGCTAGCCAATTGCCCCACGGAGACAGTCGTGCTCCACTCTCACCACCGTCAGAACATTTCTTCAGAGTTATCACCCCAAAGAAAAAAAAGCGCCGCACCACAACCGGGTGGGCTCGAGGCTCGAACCTCCAACCTTTTGGTTAACAGCCTTTAGCGCTAGCCGATTGCGCCACGAAGATAGTCCTGCTCCACTCTCACCACCATCAGAACATATCTTCAAAGCTATTACCGCAAAGAAAAAAGCAACACACCTCCCGGGAGGGCTCGAACCTCCAACCTTTCGGGTAACAGCCGATCGCGCTAGCCAATTGCCCCACGGAGACAGTCGTGCTCCACTCTCACCACCATCAGAACATATCTTCAAAGCTATCAGCCCAAAGGAAAAAAAGCGCCGCACCACCACCGGGTGGGCTCGAAACTCCAACCTTTCGGTTAACAGCCGATCGCGCTAGCCAATTGCGCCACGGAAACAGTTCTGCTCCACTCTCACCACCATCAGAACATATCTTCAAAGCCATCAGCCCAAAGAAAAAAAGCGCCTCACCACCACTGGGTGGGCTCGAACCTCCAACCTTTCGGTTAACAGCCAATCGCGCTAGCCAATTGCGCCACGGAGACAGTCCTGCTCCACTCTCACCACCATCACAACATATCTTCAAAGCTATCAGCACAAAGAAAAAAAAGCGCCGAACCACCACCGGGTGGGCTCGAACCTCCAACCTTTCGTTTAACAGCCAATCGCGCTAGCCAACTGCGCCACGGAGACAGTCTTGCTCCACCCTCACCCCCATTAGAACATATCTTCAAAGCTATCAGCGCAAAAAAAACAACACACCTGTCCCAGGAGGGCTCGAAACTCCAACCTTTAGGTTAACAGCCGATCGCGCTAGCCAATTGCGCCACGGAGACAGTTCTGCTCCACTCTCACCACCATCAGAACATATCTTCAAAGCCATCAGCCCAAAGAAAAAAAAAGCGCCGCACCACCACTGGGTGGGCTCGAACCTCCAACCTTTCGGTTAATAGCCGATCGCGCTAGCCAATTGCGCCACGGAGACAGTCGTTCTCCACTCTCACCATAATCAGAACATATCTTTAAAGCTATCAGCCCAAAGAAAAAAAAGCAACGCACCAGTCCCGGAGGGCTCGTACCTCCAACCTTTCGGTTAACAGCCGATCGCGCTAGCAAACTGCGCCACGGAGACAGTCGTGCTCCACCCTCACCACCATCAGAACATATCTTCAAAGCTATCAGCGCAAAGAAAAACGCAACACACCACTCACGGGAGGGCTCGAAACTCCAACCTTTCGGTTAACAGCCGATCGCGCTAGCCAATTGCCCCACGGAGGCAGTCTTGCTTCACTCCCAAAACCATTAGAACATATCTTCAAAGCTATCAGCCCAAAAAAAAAGCGCCGCACCACCACCGGGTGGGCTCGAACCTCCAACCTTTCGGTTAACTTCCGATCCCGCTAGCCAATTGCGCCAAGGAGACAGTCGTGCTCCAATCTCAGCACCATCAGAACATATCTTCAAAGCTATCAGCGCAAAGAAAAAAACAACGCGCTACTCCCGGGAGGGCTCGAACCTCACTGTTCAGCCAATTGCGTCACGGGGACAGTCCTGCTCCACTCTCACCACCGTCAGAACATTTCTTCAGAGCTATCAGCCCAAAGAAAAAAAAGCGCCGCACCACCACTGGGTGGGCTCGAACCTCCAACTTTTCGGTTAACAGCCGATCACGCTAGCCAATTGCGCCACGGAGACAGACCTGCTCCACTCTCACCACCGTCAGAACATTTCTTCAGAGCTATCAGCCCAAAGAAAAAAAGCGCCGCACCACCACCGGGTGGGCTCGAACCTCCAACCTTTCGGTTAACAGCCGATTGCGCTAGCCATTTGCCCCACGGAGACAGTCGTGCTCCACTCTCACTACCGTCAGAACATTTCTTCAGAGCTATCACCCCAAAGAAAAAAAGGCGCCGCCCCACCACCGGGTTGGCTCGAACCTCCAACCTTTCGGTTAACAGCCGATCACGCTAGCCAATTGCGCCACCAAGACAGTCTTGCTCCACTCTCACCACCATCAGAACATAACTTCAAAGCTATTACCGCAACGAAAAAAGCAACACACCGCTCCCGGGAGGGCTCGAAACTCCAATCTTTCGGTTAACAGCCGATGGCGCTAGCCCATTGCGCCACGCAGACAGTCTTGCTTCACTTCCACCACCATCAGAACATATCTTCAAAGCTATCAGCGCAAAAAAAGCGCCACACCACCACCAAGTGGGCTCGAACCTCCAACATTTCGGTTAACAGCCGATCGCGCTAGCCAATTGCGCCACGGAGACAGTCGTGCTCCACTCTCATCACCAAAGGAACATATCTTCAAAGCTATCAGCGCAAAGAAAAAAACAACACACTACTCCCGGGTGGGCTCGAACCTCCAACCTTTCGGTTAACAGCCAATCGCGCCAGCCAATTGCGCCACGGAGACAGTCCTGCCCCACTCTCACCACCATCAGAACATATCGTCAAAGCTATCAGCACAAAGAAAAAAGCAACACACAACTCCCGGGAGAGCTCGAACCTCCAACTGTTCAGCCAATTGCGCCACGGGGACAGTCCTGCTCTACTCTCACCACCGTCAGAACATTTCTTCAGAGCTATCAGCCGAAAGAAAAAAAAGCGCCTCACCACCACCGGGTGTGCTCGAACCTCCGACCTTTCGGTTAACAGCCGATCGCGCTAGCCAATTGGCCCATGGAGACAGTCGTGCTCCACTCTCACCACCGTCAGAACATTTCTTCAAAGCTATCAGCCCAAAGGAAAAAAAGCGCCGCACCACCACCGGGTGGGCTCGAAACTCCAACCTTTCGGTTAACAGCCGATCGCGCTAGCCAATTGCGCCACGGAAACAGTTCTGCTCCACTCTCACCACCATCAGAACATATCTTCAAAGCCATCAGCCCAAAGAAAAAAAGCGCCTCACCACCACTGGGTGGGCTCGAACCTCCAACCTTTCGGTTAACAGCCAATCGCGCTAGCCAATTGCACCACGGAGACAGTCCTGCTCCACTCTTACCACCATCAGAACATATCTTCAAAGCTATCAGCACAAAGAAAAAAAACCGCCGAACCACCACCGGGTGGGCTCGAACCTCCAACCTTTCGTTTAACAGCCAATCGCGCTAGCCAACTGCGACACGGAGACAGTCATGCTCCACCCTCACCCGCATTAGAACATATCTTCAAAGCTATCAGCGCAAAAAAAAGCAACACACCTGTCCCAGGAGGGCTCGAAACTCCAACCTTTCGGTTAACAGCCGATCGCGCTAGCCAATTGCGCCACGGAGACAGTTCTGCTCCACTCTCACCACCATCAGAACATATCTTCAAAGCCATCAGCCCAAAGAAAAAAAAAAGCGCCGCACCACCACTGGGTGGGCTCGAACCTCCAACCTTTCGGTTAACAGCCGATCGCGCTAGCCAATTGCGCCACGGAGACAGTCCTTCTCCACTCTCACCATAATCAGAACATATCTTTAAAGCTATCAGCCGAAAGAAAAAAAAGCAACGCACCAGTCCCGGAGGGCTCGTACCTCCAACCTTTCGGTTAACAGCCGATCGCGCTAGCAAACTGCGCCACGGAGACAGTCGTGCTCCACCCTCACCACCATCAGAACATATCTTCAAAGCTATCAGCGCAAAGAAAAACGCAACACACCACTCCTGGGAGGGCTCGAAACTCCAACCTTTCGGTTAACAGCCGATCGCGCTAGCCAATTGCCCCACGGAGGCAGTCGTGCTCCACTCTCACCACTGTCAGAACATATCTTCAAAGCTATTACCGCAAAGAAAAATGCAACACACCACTCTCGGGAAGGCTCGAAACTCCAACCTTTCGGTTAACAGCCGATCGCGCTAGCCAATTGCGCCATGGAGACAGTCCTGCTCCACTCTCACCACCATCAGAACATATATTCAAAGCTATCAGCCCAAAGAAAAAAAAGCGCCGCACCACCACCGGGTGGGCTCGAACCTCCGACCTTTCAGTTAACAGCGGATCGCGCTAGCCAATTGCGCCACGGAGACAGTCGTGCTCCGCTCTCACCATCATCAGAACATATTTTCAAAGCTATCGGCGCAATGAAAAAAGCAACACGCCACTCCCGGGAGGGCTCGAACCTCCAAATTTTCGGTTAACAACCAATCACGCTAGCCAATTGCGCCACGGAGACAGTCCTGCTCCACTCTCACCACCATCAGAACATATCGCGAAAGCTATCAGCCCAAAGAAAAAAAAGCGCCGCACCACCACCGAGTGGACTCGAACCTCCAACCTTTCGGTTAACAGCTGATCGCGCTAGCCAATTACGCCACGGAGACAGCCGTGCTCAACACTCACTACCATCAGAACATATCTTCAAAGCTATCAGCGAAAAGAAAAAAGAACACACCACTCTCGGGAGTGCTCGAAACTCCAACCTTTCGGTTAACAGCCGATTCAGCTTGTCAATTGCGCCACGGAGGCAGTCTTGCTTCACTCTCACCACCATTAGAACCGATCTTCAAAGCTATCAGCCCAAAAAAAAGCGCCGCACCACCACCGGGTGGGCTCGAACCTCCAACCTTTCGGTTAACTTCCGATCGCGCTAGCCAATTGCGCCAAGGAGACAGTCGTGCTCCAATCTCACCACCATCAGAACATATCTTCAAAGCTATCAGCACAAAGAAAAAAACAACACGCTACTCCCGGGAGGGCTCGAACCTCACTGTTCAGCCAATTGCGCCACGGGGACAGTCCTGCTCCACTCTCACCACCGTCAGAACATTTCTTCAGAGCTATCAGCCCAAAGAAAAAAAGCGCCGCACCACGACTGGGTGGGCTCGAACCTCCAACTTTTCGGTTAACAGCCGATCACGCTAGCCAATTGCGCCACGGAGACAGTCCTGCTCCACTCTCACCACCGTCAGAACATTTCTTCAGAGCTATCAGCCCAAAGAAAAAAAGCGCCGCACCACCACCGGGTGGGCTCGAACCTCCAACCTTTCGGTTAACAGCCGATTGCGCTAGCCATTTGCCCCAAGGAGACAGTCGTGCTCCACTCTCACTACCGTCAGAACATTTCTTCAGAGCTATCACCCCAAAGAAAAAAAAGCACCGCCCCACCACCGGGTTGGCTCGAACCTCCAACCTTTCGGTTAACAGCCGATCGCGCTAGCCAATTGCGCCACGAAGACAGTCTTGCTCCACTCTCACCACCATCAGAACATAACTTCAAAGCTATTACCGCAAAGAAAAAAGCAACACACCGCTCCCGGGAGGGCTCGAAACTCCAACCTTTCGTTTAACAGCCGATCGCGCTAGCCCATTGCACCACGGAGACAGTCTTGCTCCACTTCCACCACCATCAGAACATATCTTCAAAGCTATCAGCGCAAAAAAAGCGCCACACCACCACCAAGTGGGCTCGAACCTCCAACATTTCGGTTAACAGCCGATCGCGCTAGCCAATGGCGCCACGGAGACAGTCGTGCTCCACTCTCATCACCATAAGAACATATCTTCAAAGCTATCAGTGCAAAGAAAAAAACAACACACTACTCCCGGGTGGGCTCGAACCTCCAACCTTTCGGTTAACAGCCAATCGCGCCAGCCAATTGCGCCACGGAGACAGTCCTGCCCCACTCTCACCACCATCAGAACATATCGTCATAGCTATCAGCACAAAGAAAAAAAAAGCGCCGCACCACCACTGGGTGGGCTCGAACCTCCAACCTTTCGGTTAACACCCGATCGTGCTAGCCAATTGCGCCACGGAGGCAGTCGTGCTCAACTCTCATCACCATCAGAACTTATCTTCAAAGCTATCAGCGCAAAGAAAAAAGCAACACACTACTCCCGGGAGAGCTCGAACCTCCAACTGTTCAGCCAATTGCGCCACGGGGACAGTCCTGCTCTACTCTCACCACCGTCAGAACATTTCTTCAGAGCTATCAGCCGAAAGAAAAAAAAGCGCCTCACCACCACCGGGTGGGCTCGAACCTCCAACCTTTCGGTTAACAGCCGATCGCGCTAGCCAATTGCCCCATGGAGACAGTTGTGCTCCACTCTCACCACCGTCAGAACATTTCTTCAGACCTATCACCCCAAAGAAAAAAAAAGCGCCGCACCACAACCGGGTGGGCTCGAACCTCCAACCTTTCGGTCAACAGCCTTCAGCGCTAGCCAAATGCGCCACGGAGACAGTTCTGCTCACTCTCACCACCATCAGTACATATCTTCAAAGCCATCAGCCCAAAGAAAAAAAAAAGCGCCGCACCACCACCGCGTGGGCTCGAACCTCCAACCTTTCGGTTAACAGCCGGTCGCGCTAGCCAATTGCGCCACAAAGACAGTCCTGCTCCACTCTCACACCAAGCAGAACATATCTTCAGAGCTATTACCGCAAAGAAAAATGCAACACACCACTCGGGATGGCTCGAAACTCCAACCTTTTGGTTAACAGCCGATCGCGCTAGCGATTTGCGCCACAGAGACAGTCCTGCTCCACTCTCACCACCATCAGAACATATCTTCAAAGCTATCAGCGCAAAGAAAAAAAGCGCCGCACCACCACCGGGTGGGCTCGAAACTCCAACCTTTCGGTTAACAGCCGATCGCGCTAGCCAATTGCGCCACGGAGACAGTTCTGCTCACTCTCACCACCATCAGTACATATCTTCAAAGCCATCAGCCCAAAGAAAAAAAAGCGCCGCACCACCACCGCGTGGGCTCGAACCTCCAACCTTTCGGTTAACAGCCGGTCGCGCTAGCCAATTGCGCCACAAAGACAGTCCTGCTCCACTCTCACACCAAGCAGAACATATCTTCAGAGCAATTACCGCAAAGAAAAATGCATCACACCACCACCGGGTGGGCTTGAACCTCCAACCTTTCGGTTAACAGCCGATCGCGCTAGCCAATTGCCCCACGGAGACAGTCGTGCTCCACTCTCACCACCGTCAGAACATTTCTTCAGAGTTATCACCCCAAAGAAAAAAAAGCGCCGCACCACAACCGGGTGGGCTCGAGGCTCGAACCTCCAACCTTTTGGTTAACAGCCTTTAGCGCTAGCCGATTGCGCCACGAAGATAGTCCTGCTCCACTCTCACCACCATCAGAACATATCTTCAAAGCTATTACCGCAAAGAAAAAAGCAACACACCTCCCGGGAGGGCTCGAACCTCCAACCTTTCGGGTAACAGCCGATCGCGCTAGCCAATTGCCCCACGGAGACAGTCGTGCTCCACTCTCACCACCATCAGAACATATCTTCAAAGCTATCAGCCCAAAGGAAAAAAAGCGCCGCACCACCACCGGGTGGGCTCGAAACTCCAACCTTTCGGTTAACAGCCGATCGCGCTAGCCAATTGCGCCACGGAAACAGTTCTGCTCCACTCTCACCACCATCAGAACATATCTTCAAAGCCATCAGCCCAAAGAAAAAAAGCGCCTCACCACCACTGGGTGGGCTCGAACCTCCAACCTTTCGGTTAACAGCCAATCGCGCTAGCCAATTGCGCCACGGAGACAGTCCTGCTCCACTCTTACCACCATCAGAACATATCTTCAAAGCTATCAGCACAAAGAAAAAAAAGCGCCGAACCACCACCGGGTGGGCTCGAACCTCCAACCTTTCGTTTAACAGCCAATCGCGCTAGCCAACTGCGCCACGGAGACAGTCGTGCTCCACCCTCACCCCCATTAGAACATATCTTCAAAGCTATCAGCGCAAAAAAAACAACACACCTGTCCCAGGAGGGCTCGAAACTCCAACCTTTAGGTTAACAGCCGATCGCGCTAGCCAATTGCGCCACGGAGACAGTTCTGCTCCACTCTCACCACCATCAGAACATATCTTCAAAGCCATCAGCCCAAAGAAAAAAAAGCGCCGCACCACCACTGGGTGGGCTCGAACCTCCAACCTTTCGGTTAATAGCCGATCGCGCTAGCCAATTGCGCCACGGAGACAGTCGTTCTCCACTCTCACCATAATCAGAACATATCTTTAAAGCTATCAGCCCAAAGAAAAAAAAGCAACGCACCAGTCCCGGAGGGCTCGTACCTCCAACCTTTCGGTTAACAGCCGATCGCGCTAGCAAACTGCGCCACGGAGACAGTCGTGCTCCACCCTCACCACCATCAGAACATATCTTCAAAGCTATCAGCGCAAAGAAAAACGCAACACACCACTCCCGGGAGGGCTCGAAACTCCAACCTTTCGGTTAACAGCCGATCGCGCTAGCCAATTGCCCCACGGAGGCAGTCTTGCTTCACTCCCACAACCATTAGAACATATCTTCAAAGCTATCAGCCCAAAAAAAAAGCGCCGCACCACCACCGGGTGGGCTCGAACCTCCAACCTTTCGGTTAACTTCCGATCGCGCTAGCCAATTGCGCCAAGGAGACAGTCGTGCTCCAATCTCACCACCATCAGAACATATCTTCAAAGCTATCAGCGCAAAGAAAAGAACAACACGCTACTCCCGGGAGGGCTCGAACCTCACTGTTCAGCCAATTGCGCCACGGGGACAGTCCTGCTCCACTCTCACCACCGTCAGAACATTTCTTCAGAGCTATCAGCCCAAAGAAAAAAAAGCGCCGCACCACCACTGGGTGGGCTCGAACCTCCAACTTTTCGGTTAACAGCCGATCACGCTAGCCAATTGCGCCACGGAGACAGACCTGCTCCACTCTCACCACCGTCAGAACATTTCTTCAGAGCTATCAGCCCAAAGAAAAAAAGCGCCGCACCACCACCGGGTGGGCTCGAACCTCCAACCTTTCGGTTAACAGCCGATTGGGCTAGCCATTTGCCCCACGGAGACAGTCGTGCTCCACTCTCACTACCGTCAGAACATTTCTTCAGAGCTATCACCCCAAAGAAAAAAAGGCGCCGCCCCACCACCGGGTTGGCTCGAACCTCCAACCTTTCGGTTAACAGCCGATCACGCTAGCCAATTGCGCCACCAAGACAGTCTTGCTCCACTCTCACCACCATCAGAACATAACTTCAAAGCTATTACCGCAACGAAAAAAGCAACACACCGCTCCCGGGAGGGCTCGAAACTCCAATCTTTCGGTTAACAGCCGATGGCGCTAGCCCATTGCGCCACGCAGACAGTCTTGCTTCACTTCCACCACCATCAGAACATATCTTCAAAGCTATCAGCGCAAAAAAAGCGCCACACCACCACCAAGTGGGCTCGAACCTCCAACATTTCGGTTAACAGCCGATCGCGCTAGCCAATTGCGCCACGGAGACAGTCGTGCTCCACTCTCATCACCAAAGGAACATATCTTCAAAGCTATCAGCGCAAAGAAAAAAACAACACACTACTCCCGGGTGGGCTCGAACCTCCAACCTTTCGGTTAACAGCCAATCGCGCCAGCCAATTGCGCCACGGAGACAGTCCTGCCCCACTCTCACCACCATCAGAACATATCGTCAAAGCTATCAGCACAAAGAAAAAAGCAACACACAACTCCCGGGAGAGCTCGAACCTCCAACTGTTCAGCCAATTGCGCCACGGGGACAGTCCTGCTCTACTCTCACCACCGTCAGAACATTTCTTCAGAGCTATCAGCCGAAAGAAAAAAAAGCGCCTCACCACCACCGGGTGGGCTCGAACCTTCGACCTTTCGGTTAACAGCCGATCGCGCTAGCCAATTGGCCCATGGAGACAGTCGTGCTCCACTCTCACCACCGTCAGAACATTTCTTCAGACCTATCACCCCAAAGAAAAAAAAAGCGCCGCACCACAACCGGGTGGGCTCGAACCTCCAACCTTTTGGTTAACAGCCGATCGCGCTAGCGTGTTGCGCCACAGAGACAGTCCTGCTCCACTCTCACCACCATCAGAACATATCTTCAAAGCTATTACCGCAAAGAAAAAAGCAACACACCTCCCGGGAGGGCTCGAACCTCCAACCTTTCGGGTAACAGCCGACCGCGCTAGCCAATTGCCCCACGGAGACAGTCGTGCTCCACTCTCACCACCATCAGAACTAATCTTCAAAGCTATCAGCCCAAAGGAAAAAAAGCGCCGCACCACCACCGGGTGGGCTCGAAACTCCAACCTTTCGGTTAACAGCCGATCGCGCTAGCCAATTGCGCCACGGAAACAGTTCTGCTCCACTCTCACCACCATCAGAACATATCTTCAAAGCCATCACCCCAAAGAAAAAAAAAGCGCCGCACCACCACTGGGTGGGCTCGAACCTCCAACCTTTCGTTTAACAGCCTTTAGCGCTAGCCGATTGCGCCACGAAGATAGTCCTGCTCCACTCTCACCACCATCAGAACATATCTTCAAAGCTATCAGCGCAAAAAAAAGCAACACACCTGTCCCAGGAGGGCTCGAAACTCCAACCTTTCGGTTAACAGCCGATCGCGCTAGCCAATTGCGCCACGGAGACAGTTCTGCTCCACTCTCACCACCATCAGAACATATCTTCAAAGCCATCAGCCCAAAGAAAAAAAAGCGCCGCACCACCACTGGGTGGGCTCGAACCTCCAACCTTTCGGTTAACAGCCGATCGCGCTAGCCAATTGCGCCACGGAGACAGTCGTTCTCCACTCTCACCATAATCAGAACATATCTTTAAAGCTATCAGCCGAAAGAAAAAAAAGCAACGCACCAGTCCCGGAGGGCTCGTACCTCCAACCTTTCGGTTAACAGCCGATCGCGCTAGCAAACTGCGCCACGGAGACAGTCGTGCTCCACCCTCACCACCATCAGAACATATCTTCAAAGCTATCAGCGCAAAGAAAAACGCAACACACCACTCCTGGGAGGGCTCGAAACTCCAACCTTTCGGTTAACAGCCGATCGCGCTAGCCAATTGCCCCACGGAGGCAGTCGTGCTCCACTCTCACCACTGTCAGAACATATCTTCAAAGCTATTACCGCAAAGAAAAATGCAACACACCACTCTCGGGAAGGCTCGAAACTCCAACCTTTCGGTTAACAGCCGATCGCGCTGGCCAATTGCGCCATGGAGACAGTCCTGCTCCACTCTCACCACCATCAGAACATATATTCAAAGCTATCAGCCCAAAGAAAAAAAAGCGCCGCACCACCACCGGGTGGGCTCGAACCTCCGACCTTTCAGTTAACAGCGGATCGCGCTAGCCAATTGCGCCACGGAGACAGTCGTGCTCCGCTCTCACCATCATCAGAACATATTTTCAAAGCTATCGGCGCAAAGAAAAAAGCAACACGCCACTCCCGGGAGGGCTCGAACCTCCAAATTTTCGGTTAACAACCAATCACGCTAGCCAATTGCGCCACGGAGACAGTCCTGCTCCACTCTCACCACCATCAGAACATATCGCGAAAGCTATCAGCCCAAAGAAAAAAAAGCGCCGCACCACCACCGAGTGGACTCGAACCTCCAACCTTTCGGTTAACAGCTGATCGCGCTAGCCAATTACGCCACGGGGACAGCCGTGCTCAACACTCACTACCATCAGAACATATCTTCAAAGCTATCAGCGAAAAGAAAAAAGAACACACCACTCTCGGGAGGGCTCGAAACTCCAACCTTTCGGTTAACAGCCGATTCAGCTTGTCAATTGCGCCACGGAGGCAGTCTTGCTTCACTCTCACCACCATTAGAACCGATCTTCAAAGCTATCAGCCCCCAAAAAAAGCGCCGCACCACCACCGGGTGGGCTCGAACCTCCAACCTTTCGGTTAACTTCCGATCGCGCTAGCCAATTGCGCCAAGGAGACAGTCGTGCTCCAATCTCACCACCATCAGAACATATCTTCAAAGCTATCAGCGCAAAGAAAAGAACAACACGCTACTCCCGGGAGGGCTCGAACCTCACTGTTCAGCCAATTGCGCCACGGGGACAGTCCTGCTCCACTCTCACCACCGTCAGAACATTTCTTCAGAGCTATCAGCCCAAAGAAAAAAAAGCGCCGCACCACCACTGGGTGGGCTCGAACCTCCAACTTTTCGGTTAACAGCCGATCACGCTAGCCAATTGCGCCACGGAGACAGACCTGCTCCACTCTCACCACCGTCAGAACATTTCTTCAGAGCTATCAGCCCAAAGAAAAAAAGCGCCGCACCACCACCGGGTGGGCTCGAACCTCCAACCTTTCGGTTAACAGCCGATTGGGCTAGCCATTTGCCCCACGGAGACAGTCGTGCTCCACTCTCACTACCGTCAGAACATTTCTTCAGAGCTATTACCCCAAAGAAAAAAAGGCGCCGCCCCACCACCGGGTTGGCTCGAACCTCCAACCTTTCGGTTAACAGCCGATCACGCTAGCCAATTGCGCCACCAAGACAGTCTTGCTCCACTCTCACCACCATCAGAACATAACTTCAAAGCTATTACCGCAACGAAAAAAGCAACACACCGCTCCCGGGAGGGCTCGAAACTCCAATCTTTCGGTTAACAGCCGATGGCGCTAGCCCATTGCGCCACGCAGACAGTCTTGCTTCACTTCCACCACCATCAGAACATATCTTCAAAGCTATCAGCGCAAAAAAAGCGCCACACCACCACCAAGTGGGCTCGAACCTCCAACATTTCGGTTAACAGCCGATCGCGCTAGCCAATTGCGCCACGGAGACAGTCGTGCTCCACTCTCATCACCAAAGGAACATATCTTCAAAGCTATCAGCGCAAAGAAAAAAACAACACACTACTCCCGGGTGGGCTCGAACCTCCAACCTTTCGGTTAACAGCCAATCGCGCCAGCCAATTGCGCCACGGAGACAGTCCTGCCCCACTCTCACCACCATCAGAACATATCGTCAAAGCTATCAGCACAAAGAAAAAAGCAACACACAACTCCCGGGAGAGCTCGAACCTCCAACTGTTCAGCCAATTGCGCCACGGGGACAGTCCTGCTCTACTCTCACCACCGTCAGAACATTTCTTCAGAGCTATCAGCCGAAAGAAAAAAAAGCGCCTCACCACCACCGGGTGGGCTCGAACCTTCGACCTTTCGGTTAACAGCCGATCGCGCTAGCCAATTGGCCCATGGAGACAGTCGTGCTCCACTCTCACCACCGTCAGAACATTTCTTCAGACCTATCACCCCAAAGAAAAAAAAAGCGCCGCACCACAACCGGGTGGGCTCGAACCTCCAACCTTTTGGTTAACAGCCGATCGCGCTAGCGTGTTGCGCCACAGAGACAGTCCTGCTCCACTCTCACCACCATCAGAACATATCTTCAAAGCTATTACCGCAAAGAAAAAAGCAACACACCTCCCGGGAGGGCTCGAACCTCCAACCTTTCGGGTAACAGCCGACCGCGCTAGCCAATTGCCCCACGGAGACAGTCGTGCTCCACTCTCACCACCATCAGAACTAATCTTCAAAGCTATCAGCCCAAAGGAAAAAAAGCGCCGCACCACCACCGGGTGGGCTCGAAACTCCAACCTTTCGGTTAACAGCCGATCGCGCTAGCCAATTGCGCCACGGAAACAGTTCTGCTCCACTCTCACCACCATCAGAACATATCTTCAAAGCCATCACCCCAAAGAAAAAAAAAGCGCCGCACCACCACTGGGTGGGCTCGAACCTCCAACCTTTCGTTTAACAGCCTTTAGCGCTAGCCGATTGCGCCACGAAGATAGTCCTGCTCCACTCTCACCACCATCAGAACATATCTTCAAAGCTATCAGCGCAAAAAAAAGCAACACACCTGTCCCAGGAGGGCTCGAAACTCCAACCTTTCGGTTAACAGCCGATCGCGCTAGCCAATTGCGCCACGGAGACAGTTCTGCTCCACTCTCACCACCATCAGAACATATCTTCAAAGCCATCAGCCCAAAGAAAAAAAAGCGCCGCACCACCACTGGGTGGGCTCGAACCTCCAACCTTTCGGTTAACAGCCGATCGCGCTAGCCAATTGCGCCACGGAGACAGTCGTTCTCCACTCTCACCATAATCAGAACATATCTTTAAAGCTATCAGCCGAAAGAAAAAAAAGCAACGCACCAGTCCCGGAGGGCTCGTACCTCCAACCTTTCGGTTAACAGCCGATCGCGCTAGCAAACTGCGCCACGGAGACAGTCGTGCTCCACCCTCACCACCATCAGAACATATCTTCAAAGCTATCAGCGCAAAGAAAAACGCAACACACCACTCCTGGGAGGGCTCGAAACTCCAACCTTTCGGTTAACAGCCGATCGCGCTAGCCAATTGCCCCACGGAGGCAGTCGTGCTCCACTCTCACCACTGTCAGAACATATCTTCAAAGCTATTACCGCAAAGAAAAATGCAACACACCACTCTCGGGAAGGCTCGAAACTCCAACCTTTCGGTTAACAGCCGATCGCGCTGGCCAATTGCGCCATGGAGACAGTCCTGCTCCACTCTCACCACCATCAGAACATATATTCAAAGCTATCAGCCCAAAGAAAAAAAAGCGCCGCACCACCACCGGGTGGGCTCGAACCTCCGACCTTTCAGTTAACAGCGGATCGCGCTAGCCAATTGCGCCACGGAGACAGTCGTGCTCCGCTCTCACCATCATCAGAACATATTTTCAAAGCTATCGGCGCAAAGAAAAAAGCAACACGCCACTCCCGGGAGGGCTCGAACCTCCAAATTTTCGGTTAACAACCAATCACGCTAGCCAATTGCGCCACGGAGACAGTCCTGCTCCACTCTCACCACCATCAGAACATATCGCGAAAGCTATCAGCCCAAAGAAAAAAAAGCGCCGCACCACCACCGAGTGGACTCGAACCTCCAACCTTTCGGTTAACAGCTGATCGCGCTAGCCAATTACGCCACGGGGACAGCCGTGCTCAACACTCACTACCATCAGAACATATCTTCAAAGCTATCAGCGAAAAGAAAAAAGAACACACCACTCTCGGGAGGGCTCGAAACTCCAACCTTTCGGTTAACAGCCGATTCAGCTTGTCAATTGCGCCACGGAGGCAGTCTTGCTTCACTCTCACCACCATTAGAACCGATCTTCAAAGCTATCAGCCCCCAAAAAAAGCGCCGCACCACCACCGGGTGGGCTCGAACCTCCAACCTTTCGGTTAACTTCCGATCGCGCTAGCCAATTGCGCCAAGGAGACAGTCGTGCTCCAATCTCACCACCATCAGAACATATCTTCAAAGCTATCAGCACAAAGAAAAAAACAACACGCTACTCCCGGGAGGGCTCGAACCTCACTGTTCGGCCAATTGCGCCACGGGGACAGTCCTGCTCCACTCTCACCACCGTCAGAACATTTCTTCAGAGCTATCAGCCCAAAGAAAAAAAGCGCCGCACCACGACTGGGTGGGCTCGAACCTCCAACTTTTCGGTTAACAGCCGATCACGCTAGCCAATTGCGCCACGGAGACAGTCCTGCTCCACTCTCACCACCGTCAGAACATTTCTTCAGAGCTATCAGCCCAAAGAAAAAAAGCGCCGCACCACCACCGGGTGGGCTCGAACCTCCAACCTTTCGGTTAACAGCCGATTGCGCTAGCCATTTGCCCCAAGGAGACAGTCGTGCTCCACTCTCACTACCGTCAGAACATTTCTTCAGAGCTATCACCCCAAAGAAAAAAAAGCACCGCCCCACCACCGGGTTGGCTCGAACCTCCAACCTTTCGGTTAACAGCCGATCGCGCTAGCCAATTGCGCCACGAAGACAGTCTTGCTCCACTCTCACCACCATCAGAACATAACTTCAAAGCTATTACCGCAAAGAAAAAAGCAACACACCGCTCCCGGGAGGGCTCGAAACTCCAACCTTTCGTTTAACAGCCGATCGCGTTAGCCCATTGCGCCACGGAGACAGTCTTGCTCCACTTCCACCACCATCAGAACATATCTTCAAAGCTATCAGCGCAAAAAAAGGGCCACACCACCACCAAGTGGGCTCGAACCTCCAACATTTCGGTTAACAGCCGATCGCGCTAGCCAATGGCGCCACGGAGACAGTCGTGCTCCACTCTCATCACCATAAGAACATATCTTCAAAGCTATCAGCGCAAAGAAAAAAACAACACACTACTCCCGGGTGGGCTCGAACCTCCAACCTTTCGGTTAACAGCCAATCGCGCCAGCCAATTGCGCCACGGAGACAGTCCTGCCCCACTCTCACCACCATCAGAATATATCGTCATAGCTATCAGCACAAAGAAAAAAAAAGCGCCGCACCACCACTGGGTGGGCTCGAACCTCCAACCTTTCGGTTAACACCCGATCGCGCTAGCCAATTGCGCCACGGAGGCAGTCGTGCTCCACTCTCATCACCATCAGAACTTATCTTCAAAGCTATCAGCGCAAAGAAAAAAGCAACACACTACTCCCGGGAGAGCTCGAACCTCCAACTGTTCAGCCAATTGCGCCACGGGGACAGTCCTGCTCTACTCTCACCACCGCCAGAACATTTCTTCAGAGCTATCAGCCGAAAGAAAAAAAAGCGCCTCACCACCACCGGGTGGGCTCGAACCTCCAACCTTTCGGTTAACAGCCGATCGCGCTAGCCAATTGCCCCGTGGAGACAGTTGTGCTCCACTCTCACCACCGTCAGAACATTTCTTCAGACCTATCACCCCAAAGAAAAAAAAAGCGCCGCACCACAACCGGGTGGGCTCGAACCTCCAACCTTTCGGTCAACAGCCTTCAGCGCTAGCCAAATGCGCCACGGAGACAGTTCTGCTCACTCTCACCACCATCAGTACATATCTTCAAAGCCATCAGCCCAAAGAAAAAAAAAGCGCCGCACCACCACCGCGTGGGCTCGAACCTCCAACCTTTCGGTTAACAGCCGGTCGCGCTAGCCAATTGCGCCACAAAGACAGTCCTGCTCCACTCTCACACCAAGCAGAACATATCTTCAGAGCTATCACCGCAAAGAAAAATGCAACACACCACTCGGGAGGGCTCGAAACTCCAACCTTTTGGTTAACAGCCGATCGCGCTAGCGATTTGCGCCACAGAGACAGTCCTGCTCCACTCTCACCACCATCAGAACATATCTTCAAAGCTATCAGCGCAAAGAAAAAAAGCGCCGCACCACCACCGGGTGGGCTCGAAACTCCAACCTTTCGGTTAACAGCCGATTGCGCTAGCCAATTGCGCCACGGAGACAGTTCTGCTCACTCTCACCACCATCAGTACATATCTTCAAAGCCATCAGCCCAAAGAAAAAAAAGCGCCGCACCACCACCGCGTGGGCTCGAACCTCCAACCTTTCGGTTAACAGCCGGTCGCGCTAGCCAATTGCGCCACAAAGACAGTCCTGCTCCACTCTCACACCAAGCAGAACATATCTTCAGAGCTATTACCGCAAAGAAAAATGCATCACACCACTCTCGGGAGGGCTCGAAACTCCAACCTTTCGGGTAACAGCCGATTGCGCTAGCCAATTGCGCCACGGAGACATTCCTGCTCCACACTCACCACCATCAGAACATATCATCAAAGCTATCAGCCCAAAGGAAAAAAAGCGCCGCACCACCACCGGGTGGGCTGGAAACTCCAACCTTTCGGTTAACAGCCGATCGCGCTAGCGAATTGCGCCACGGAGACCGTTCTGCTCACTCTCACCACCATCAGTACATATCTTCAAAGCCATCAGCCCAAAGAAAAAAAAAGCGCCGCACCACCACCGCGTGGGCTCGAACCTCCAACCTTTCGGTTAACAGCCGGTCGCGCTAGCCAATTGCGCCACAAAGACAGTCCTGCTCCACTTTCACACCAAGCAGAACATATCTTCAGAGCTATTACCGCAAAGAAAAATGCAACACACCACTCTCGGGAGGGCTCCAAACTCCAACCTTTTGGTTAACAGCCGATCGCGCTAGCGTGTTGCGCCACAGAGACAGTCCTGCTCCACTCTCACCACCATCAGAACATATCTTCAAAGCTATCAGCGCAAAGAAAAAAAGCGCCGCACCACCACCGGGTGGGCTCGAACCTCCAACCTTTCGGTTAACAGCCAATCGCGCCAGCCAATTGCGCCACGGAAACAGTTCTGCTCCACTCTCACCACCATCAGAACATATCTTCAAAGCCATCAGCCCAAAGAAAAAAAGCGCCTCACCACCACTGGGTGGGCTCGAACCTCCAACCTTTCGGTTAACAGCCAATCGCGCTAGCCAATTGCGCCACGGAGACAGTCCTGCTCCACTCTTACCACCATCAGAACATATCTTCAAAGCTATCAGCACAAAGAAAAAAAAGCGCCGAACCACCACCGGGTGGGCTCGAACCTCCAACCTTTCGGTTAACAGCCGATCGCGCTAGCCAATTGCGCCACGGAGACAGTCGTTCTCCACTCTCACCATAATCAGAACATATCTTTAAAGCTATCAGCCCAAAGAAAAAAAAAAGCAACGCACCAGTCCCGGAGGGCTCGTACCTCCAACCTTTCGGTTAACAGCCGATCGCGCTAGCAAACTGCGCCATGGAGACAGTCGTGCTCCACCCTCACCACCATCAGAACATATCTACAAAGCTATCAGCGCAAAAAAAAAGCAACACACCTGTCCCAGGAGGGCTCGAAACTCCAACCATTCGGTTAACAGCCGATCGCGCTAGCCAATTGCGCCACGGAGACAGTTCTGCTCCACTCTCACCACCATCAGAACATATCTTCAAAGCCATCAGCCCAAAGAAAAAAAAAAGCGCCGCACCACCACTGGGTGGGCTCGAACCTCCAACCTTTCGGATAACAGCCGATCGCGCTAGCCAATTGCGCCACGGAGACAGTCGTTCTCCACTCTCACCATAATCAGAACATTTCTTTAAAGCTATCAGCCCAAAGAAAAAAAAGCAACGCACCAGTCCCGGAGGGCTCGTACCTCCAACCTTTCGGTTAACAGCCGATCGCGCTAGCAAACTGCGCCACGGAGACAGTCGTGCTCCACCCTCACCACCATCAGAACATATCTACAAAGCTATCAGCGCAAAGAAAAACGCAACACACCACTCCTGGGAGGGCTCGAAACTCCAACCTTTCGGTTAACAGCCGATCGCGCTAGCCAATTGCCCCACGGAGGCAGTCGTGCTCCACTCTCACCACTGTCAGAACATTTCTTCAGAGCTATCACCCCAAAGAATAAAAAGCGCCGCACCACCACCACGTGTGCTCGAACCCCCAACCTTTCGGTTAACAGCCTGTCGCGCTAGCCAATGGCTCCACAAAGACAGTCCTGCTCCACTCTCACCACCAGCAGAACATATCTTCAAAGCTATTACCGCAAAGAAAAATGCAACACACCACTCTCGGGAAGGCTCGAAACTCCAACCTTTCGGTTAACAGCCGATCGCGCTAGCCAATTGCGCCATGGAGACAGTCCTGCTCCACTCTCACCACCATCAGAACATATATTCAAAGCTATCAGCCCAAAGAAAAAAAAGCGCCGCACCACCACCGGGTGGGCTCGAACCTCCGACCTTTCAGTTAACAGCCGATCGCGCTAGCCAATTGCGCCACGGAGACAGTCGTGCTCCGCTCTCACCATCATCAGAACATATTTTCAAAGCTATCGGCGCAAAGAAAAAAGCAACACGCCACTCCCGGGAGGGCTCGAACCTCCAAATTTTCGGTTAACAACCAATCACGCTAGCCAATTGCGCCACGGAGACAGTCCTGCTCCACTCTCACCACCATCAGAACATATCGCCAAAGCTATCAGCCCAAAGAAAAAAAGCGCCGCACCACCACCGAGTGGACTCGAACCTCCAACCTTTCGGTTAACAGCTGATCGCGCTAGCCAATTACGCCACGGAGACAGCCGTGCTCAACACTCACTACCATCAGAACATATCTTCAAAGCTATTAGCGAAAAGAAAAAAGAACACACAACTCTCGGGAGGGCTCGAAACTCCAACCTTTCGGTTAACAGCCGATTCAGCTTGTCAATTGCGCCACGGAGGCAGTCTTGCTTCACTCTCACCACCATTAGAACATATCTTCAAAGCTATCAGCCCAAAAAAAAGCGCCGCACCACCACCGGGTGGGCTCGAACCTCCAACCTTTCGGTTAACTTCCGATCGCGCTAGCCAATTGCGCCAAGGAGACAGTCGTGCTCCAATCTCACCACCATCAGAACATATCTTCAAAGCTATCAGCGCAAAGAAAAAAACAACACCCTACTCTCGGGAGGGCTCGAACCTCACTGTTCAGCCAATTGCGCCACGGGGACAGTCCTGCTCCACTCTCACCACCGTCAGAACATTTCTTCAGAGCTATCAGCCCAAAGAAAAAAAAGCGCCGCACCACCACTGGGTGGGCTCGAACCTCCAACTTTTCGGTTAACAGCCGCTCACGCTAGCCAATTGCGCCACGGAGACATTCCTGCTCCACTCTCACCACCGTCAGAACATTTCTTCAGAGCTATCAGCCCAAAAAAAAAGCGCCGCACCACCACCGGGTGGGCTCGAACCTCCAACCTTTCGGTTAACAGCCGATTGCGCTAGCCATTTGCCCCACGGAGACAGTCGTGCTCCACTCTCACTACCGTGAGAACATTTCTTCAGAGCTATCACCCCAAAGAAAAAAAAGCGCCGCCACACCACCGGGTTGGCTCGAACCTCCAACCTTTCGGTTAACAGCCGATCGCGCTAGCCAATTGCGCCACGAAGACAGTCTTGCTCCACTCTCACCACCATCAGAACATAACTTCAAAGCTATTACCGCAAAGAAAAAAGCAACACACCGCTCCCGGGAGGGCTCGAAACTCCAACCTTTCGGTTAACAGCCGATCGCGCTAGCCCATTGCGCCACGGAGACAGTCTTGCTCCACTTCCACCACCATCAGAACATATCTTCAAAGCTATCAGCGCAAAAAAAGCGCCACACCACCACCAAGTGGGCTCGAACCTCCAACATTTCGGTTAACAGCCGATCGCGCTAGCCAATGGCGCCACGGAGACAGTCGTGCTCCACTCTCATCACCATAAGAACATATCTTCAAAGCTATCAGCGCAAAGAAAAAAACAACACACTACTCCCGGGTGGGCTCGAACCTCCAACCTTTCGGTTAACAGCCGATCGCGCTAGCCAATTGCCCCATGGAGACAGTTGTGCTCCACTCTCACCACCGTCAGAACATTTCTTCAGACCTATCACCCCAAAGAAAAAAAAGCGCCGCACCACAACCGGGTGGGCTCGAACCTCCAACCTTTCGGTCAACAGCCTTCAGCGCTAGCCAAATGCGCCACGGAGACAGTTCTGCTCACTCTCACCACCATCAGTACATATCTTCAAAGCCATCAGCCCAAAGAAAAAAAAAGCGCCGCACCACCACCGCGTGGGCTCGAACCTCCAACCTTTCGGTTAACAGCCGGTCGCGCTAGCCAATTGCGCCACAAAGACAGTCCTGCTCCACTCTCATACCAAGCAGAACATATCTTCAGAGCTATTACCGCAAAGAAAAATGCAACACACCACTCTCGGGAGGGCTCGAAACTCCAACCTTTTGGTTAACAGCCGATCGCGCTAGCGTGTTGCGCCACAGAGACAGTTCTGCTCACTCTCACCACCATCAGTACATATCTTCAAAGCCATCAGCCCAAAGAAAAAAAAGCGCCGCACCACCACCGCGAGGGCTCGAACCTCCAACCTTTCGGTTAACAGCCGGTCGCGCTAGCCAATTGCGCCACAAAGACAGTCCTGCTCCACTCTCACACCAAGCAGAACATATCTTCAGAGCTATTACCGCAAAGAAAAAAGCAACAGACCACTCCCGGGAGGGCTCGAACCTCCAACCTTTCGGGTGACGGCCGATCGCGCTAGCCAATCGCGCCACGGAGACATTCCTGCTCCACTCTCACCACCATCAGAACATATCTTCAAAGCTATCAGCCCAAAGGAAAAAAAGCGCCGCACCACCACCGGGTGGGCTCGAAACTCCAACCTTTCGGTTGACAGCCGATCGCGCTAGCCAATTGCGCCACGGAAACAGTTCTGCTCCACTCTCACCACCATCAGAACATATCTTCAAAGCCATCAGCCCAAAGAAAAAAAGCGCCTCACCACCACTGGGTGGGCTCGAACCTCCAACCTTTCGGTTAACAGCCAATCGCGCTAGCCAATTGCGCCACGGAGACAGTCTTGCTCCACTCTCACCACCATCAGAACATATCTTCAAAGCTATCAGCGCAAAGAAAAAAAGCGCCGCACCACCACCAGGTGGGCTCGAACCTCCAACCTTTCGGTTAACAGCCGATCGCGCTAGCCAATTGCGCCACGGTGACAGTCGTGCTCCAGTCTCACCACCATCAGAACATATCTTCAAAGCTGTCAGCCCAAAAAAAAGCGCCGCACCACCACCGGGTGGGCTCGAACCTCCGACTTTTCTGTTAACAGCCGATCGCGTAGCCAATTGCCCCACGGAGACAGTCCTGCTCCACTCTCACCACCATCAGAACATGTCTTCAAAGCTATCAGCCCAAAGGAAAAAAAGCACCGCACCACCACCGGGTGGGCTTGAAATTCAACCTTTCGGTTAACAGCCAATCGCGCTAGCCATTTGCGCCACGGAGATAGTCCTGCTCCACTCTCACCACCATCAGAACATATCTTCAAAGCTATCAGCACAAAGAAAAAAAAGCGCCGAACCACCACCGGGTGGGCTCGAACCTCCAACCTTTCGTTTAACAGCCAATCGCGCTAGCCAACTGCGCCACGGAGACAGTCATGCTCCACCCTCACCCCCATTAGAACATATCTTCAAAGCTATCAGCGCAAAGAAAAAAGCAACACACCTGTCCCAGGAGGGCTCGAAACTCCAACCTTTCGGTTAACAGCCGATCGCGCTAGCCAATTGCGCCACGGAGACAGTTCTGCTCCACTCTCACCACCATCAGAACATATCTTCAAAGCCATCAGCCCAAAGAAAAAAAAAGCGCCGCACCACCACCTGGTGGGCTCGAACCTCCGACCTTTCGGTTAACAGCCAATCGCGCTAGCCAATTGCGCCACGGAGACAGTCGTTCTCCACTCTCACCATAATCAGAACATATCTTTAAAGCTATCAGCCCAAAAAAAAGCAACGCACCAGTCCCGGAGGGCTCGTACCTCCAACCTTTCGGTTAACAGCCGATCGCGCTAGCAAACTGCGCCACGGAGACAGTCGTGCTCCACCCTCACCACCATCAAAACATATCTTCAAAGCTATCAGCGCAAAGAAAAACGCAACACACCACTCCCGGGAGGGCTCGAAACTCCAACCTTTCGGTTAACAGCCGATCGCGCTAGCCAATTGCCCACAGAGGTAGTCGTGCTCCACTCTCACCACTGTCAGAACACTTCTTCAGAGCTATCACCCCAAAGAATAAAAAGCGCCGCACCACCACCGCGTGGGCTCGAACCCCCAACCTTTCGGTTAACAGCCGGTCGCGCTAGCCAATGGCGCCACAAAGACAGTCCTGCTCCACTCTCACCACCAGCAGAACATATCTTTAAAGCTATTACCGCAAAGAAAAATGCAACACACCACTCTCGGGAGGGCTCGAAACTCCAACCTTTCGGTTAACAGCCGATCGCGCTAGCGTATTGCGCCACGGAGACAGTCTTGCTCCACTCTCACCACCATCAGAACATATCTTCAAAGCTATCAGCGCAAAGAAAAAAAGCGCCGCACCAAGACTGGGTGGGCTCGAAACTCCAACCTTTCGGTTAACAGCCGATCGCGCTAGCCAATCGCGCCATGGAGACAGTCCTGCTCCACTCTCACCACCATCAGAACATATCTTCAAAGCTATCAGCCCAAAGAAAAAAAAGCGCCGCACCACCGGGTGGGCTCGAACCTTCGACCTTTCAGTTAACAGCTGATCGCGCTAGCCAATTACGCCACGGAGCCAGCCGTGCTCCAATCTCACCACCATCAGAACATATCTTCAAAGCTATCAGCGCAAAGAAAAAAACAACGCGCTACTCCCGGGAGTGCTCGAACCTCCAACTGTTCAGCCAATTGCGCCACGGGGACAGTTCTGCTCACTCTCACCACCATCAGTACATATCTTCAAAGCCATCAGCCCAAAGAAAAAAAAGCGCCGCACCACCACCGCGTGGGCTCGAACCTCCAACCTTTCGGTTAACAGCCGGTCGCGCTAGCCAATTGCGCCACAAAGACAGTCCTGCTCCACTCTCACACCAAGCAGAACATATCTTCAGAGCTATTACCGCAAAGAAAAATGCAACACACCACTCTCGGGAGGGCTCGAAACTCCAACCTTTCGGGTAGCAGCCGATTGCGCTAGCCAATTGCGCCACGGAGACATTCCTGCTCCACACTCACCACCATCAGAACATATCTTCAAAGCTATCAGTCCAAAGGAAAAAAAGCGCCGCACCACCACCGGGTGGGCTCGAAACTCCAACCTTTCGGTTAACAGCCGATCGCGCTAGCCAATTGCGCCACGGAGACAGTTCTGCTCACTCTCACCACCATCAGTACATATCTTCAAAGCCATCAGCCCAAAGAAAAAAAAAGCGCCGCACCACCACCGCGTAGGCTCGAACCTCCAACCTTTCGGTTAACAGCCGGTCGCGCTAGCCAATTGCGCCACAAAGACAGTCCTGCTCCACTTTCACACCAAGCAGAACATATCTTCAGAGCTATTACCGCAAAGAAAAATGCAACACACCACTCTCGGGAGGGCTCGAAACTCCAACCTTTTGGTTAACAGCCGATCGCGCTAGCGTGTTGCGCCACAAAGACAGTCCTGCTCCACTCTCACCACCATCAGAACATATCTTCAAAGCTATCAGCGCAGAGAAAAAAAGCGCCGCACCACCACCGGGTGGGCTCGAACCTCCAACCTTTCGGTTAACACCCGATCGCGCTAGCCAATTGCGCCACGGAGACAGTCGTGCTCCACTCTCATCACCATCAGAACTTATCTTCAAAGCTATCAGCGCAAAGAAAAAAGCAACACACTACTCCCGGGAGAGCTCGAACCTCCAACTGTTCAGCCAATTGCGCCACGGGGGCAGTCCTGCTCTAGTCTCACCACCGTCAGAACATTTCTTCAGAGCTATCAGCCCAAAGAAAAAAAAGCGCCGCACCACCACCGGGTGGGCTCGAACCTCCAACCTTTCGGTTAACAGCCGATCGCGCTAGCCAATTGCCCCACGGAGACAGTCGTGCTCCACTCTCACCACCGTCAGAACATTTCTTCAGAGCTATCACCCCAAAGAAAAAAAAAGCGCCGCACCACAACCGGGTGGGCTCGAACCTCCAACCTTTCGGTTAACAGCCTTTAGCGCTAGCCAAATGCTCCACGAAGATAGTCCTGCTCTAATCTCACCACCATCAGAACATATCTTCAAAGCTATTACCGCAAAGAAAAAAGCAACACACCACTCCCGGGAGGGCTCGAACCTCCAACCTTTCGGGTAACAGCCGATCGCGCTAGCCAATCGCGCCACGGAGACATTCCTGCTCCACTCTCACCACCATCAGAACATATCTTCAAAGCTCTCAGCCCAAAGGAAAAAAAGCGCCGCACCACCACCGGGTTGGCTCGAAACTCCAACCTTTCGGTTAACAGCCGATCGCGCTAGCCAATTGCGCCACGGAAACAGTTCTGCTCCACTCTCACCACCATCAGAACATATCTTCAAAGCCATCAGCCCAAAGAAAAAAAGCGCCTCACCACCACTGGGTGGGCTCGAACCTCCAACCTTTCGGTTAACAGCCAATCGCGCTAGCCAATTGCGCCACGGAGACAGTCTTGCTCCACTCTCACCACCATCAGAACATATCTTCAAAGCTATCAGCGCAAAGAAAAAAAGCGCCGCACCACCACCGGGTGGGTTCGAACCTCCAACCTTTCGGTTAACAGCCGATCGCGCTAGCCAATTGCGCCACGGAGACAGTCCTGCTCCAGTCTCACCACCATCAGAACATATCTTCAAAGCTGTCAGCCCAAAAAAAAGCGCCGCACCACCACCAGGTGGGCTCGAACCTCCGACTTTTCGGTTAACAGCCGATCGCGCTAGCCAATTGCCCCACGGAGACAGTCCTGCTCCACTCTCACCACCATCAGAACATATCTTCAAAGCTATCAGCCCAAAGGAAAAAAAGCACCGCACCACCACCGGGTGGGCTTGAAATTCAACCTTTCGGTTAACAGCCAATCGCGCTAGCCATTTGCGCCACGGAGATAGTCCTGCTCCACTCTCACCACCATCAGAACATATCTTCAAAGCTATCAGCACAAAGAAAAAAAAAGCGCCGAACCACCACCGGGTGGGCTCGAACCTCCAACCTTTCGGTTAACAGCCGATCGCGCTAGCAAACTGCGCCACGGAGACAGTCGTGCTCCACCCTCACCACCATCAGAACATATCTTCAAAGCTATCAGCGCAAAGAAAAACGCAACACACCACTCCCGGGAGGGCTCGAAACTCCAACCTTTCGGTTAACAGCCGATCGCGCTAGCCAATTGCCCCACAGAGGCAGTCGTGCTCCACTCTCACCACTGTCAGAACATTTCTTCAGAGCTATCACCCCAAAGAATAAAAAGCGCCGAAACACCACCGCGTGGGCTCGAACCCCCAACCTTTCGGTTAACAGCCGGTCGCGCTAGCCAATGGCGTCACAAAGACAGTCCTGCTCCACTCTCACCACCAGCAGAACATATCTTCAAAGCTATTACCGCAAAGAAAAATGCAACACACCACTCTCGGGAGGGCTCGAAACTCCAACCTTTCGGTTAACAGCCGATCGCGCTAGCGTATTGCGCCACGGAGACAGTCTTGCTCCACTCTCACCACCATCAGAACATATCTTCAAAGCTATCAGCGCAAAGAAAAAAAGCGCCGCACCACCACCGGGTGGGCTCGAAACTCCAACCTTTCGGTTAACAGCCGATCGCGCTAGCCAATTGCGCCATGGAGACAGTCCTGCTCCACTCTCACCACCATCAGAACATATCTTCAAAGCTATGAGCCCAAAGAAAAAAAAGCGCCGCACCACCAACGGGTGGGCTCGAACCTTCGACCTTTCAGTTAACAGCTGATCGCGCTCGCCAATTACGCCACGGAGACAGCCGTGCTCCAATCTCACCACCATCAGAACATATCTTCAAAGCTATCACGCAAAGAAAAAAACAACACGCAACTCCCGGGAGGGCTCGAACCTCCAACTGTTCAGCCAATTGCGCCACGGGGACAGTCCTGCTCCACTCTCACCACCGTCAGAACATTTCTTCAGAGCTATCAGCCCAAAGAAAAAAAACGCGCCGCACCACCACTGGGTGGGCTCGAACCTCCAACTTTTCGGTTAACAGCCGATCGCGCTAGCCAATCGCGCCACGGAGACAGTCTTGCTCCACTCTCACCACCATCAGAACATATCTTCAAAGCTATCAGCGCAAAGAAAAAAAGCGCCGCACCACCACCAGGTGGGCTCGAACCTCCAACCTTTCGGTTAACAGCCGATCGCGCAAGCCAATTGCGCCACGGAGACAGTCCTGCTCCAGTCTCACCACCATCAGAACATATCTTCAAAGCTGTCAGCCCAGAAAAAAGCGCCGCACCACCACCGGGTGGGCTCGAACCTCCGACTTTTCGGTTAACAGCCGATCGCGTAGCCAATTGCCCCACGGAGACAGTCCTGCCCCACTCTCACCACCATCAGAACATATCTTCAAAGCTATCAGCCCAAAGGAAAAAAAGCACCGCACCACCACCGGGTGGGCTTGAAATTCAACCTTTCGGTTAACAGCCAATCGCGCTAGCCATTTGAGCCACGGAGATAGTCCTGCTCCACTCTCACCACCATCAGAACATATCTTCAAAGCTATCAGCACAAAGAAAAAAAAAGCGCCGAACCACCACCGGGTGGGCTCGAACCTCCAACCTTTCGTTTAACAGCCAATCGCGCTAGCCAACTGCGCCACGGAGACAGTCATGCTCCACCCTCACCCCCATTAGAACATATCTTCAAAGCTATCAGCGCAAAGAAAAAAGCAACACACCTGTCCCAGGAGGGCTCGAAACTCCAACCTTTCGGTTAACAGCCGATCGCGCTAGCCAATTGCGCCACGGAGACAGTTCTGCTCCACTCTCACCACCATCAGAACATATCTTCAAAGCCATCAGCCCCAAAATAAAAAAAGCGCCGCACCACCACTGGGTGGGCTCGAACCTCCAACCTTTCGGTTAACAGCCAATCGCGCTAGCCAATTGCGCCACGGAGACAGTCGTTCTCCACTCTCACCATAATCAGAACATATCTTTAAAGCTATCAGCCCAAAAAAAAGCAACGCACCAGTCCCGGAGGGCTCGTACCTCCGACCTTTCGGTTAACAGCCGATCGCGCTAGCAAACTGCGCCACGGAGACAGTCGTGCTCCACCCTCACCACCATCAGAACATATCTTCAAAGCTATCAGCGCAAAGAAAAACGCAACACACCACTCCCGGGAGGGCTCGAAACTCCAACCTTTCGGATAACAGCCGATCGCGCTAGCCAATTGCCCCACAGAGGCAGTCGTGCTCCACTCTCACCACTGTCAGAACATTTCTTCAGAGCTATCACCCCAAAGAATAAAAGCGCCGCACCACCACCGCGTGGGCTCGAACCCCCAACCTTTCGGTTAACAGCCGGTCGCGCTAGCCAATGGCGCCACAAAGACAGTCCTGCTCCACTCTCACCACCAGCAGAACATATCTTCAAAGCTATTACCGCAAAGAAAAATGCAACACACCACTCTCGGGAGGGCTCGAAACTCCAACCTTTCGGTTAACAGCCGATCGCGCTAGCGTATTGCGCCACGGAGACAGTCTTGCTCCACTCTCACCACCATCAGAACATATCTTCAAAGCTATGAGCGCAAAGAAAAAAAGCGCCGCACCACCACCGGGTGGGCTCGAAACTCCAACCTTTCGGTTAACAGCCGATCGCGCTAGCCAATTGCGCCATGGAGACAGTCCTGCTCCACTCTCACCACCATCAGAACATATCTTCAAAGCTATCAGCCCAAAGAAAAAAAAGCGCCGCACCACCACCGGGTGGGCTCGAACCTTCGACCTTTCAGTTAACAGCTGATCGCGCTAGCCAATTACGCCACGGAGACAGCCGTGCTCCAATCTCACCACCATCAGAACATATCTTCAAAGCTATCAGCGCAAAGAAAAAA